>NC_080095.1:18064365-18664365 GCF_950005125.1 Chionomys nivalis | reverse complement strand
GTCACACGACCCCATCCTGTGTAAGGAGCTGCACCTTAGAGTAGCAAAGTAATCCTGAGCCCTCTGCCCTCGTCATAACCGCCATTCCTGCGTATATTGCTATGGTGGTTATTTTGAACAAAGTCATTATTTGCTGTGTTAAGAAAAATGAGTTTCATTTTATATACATCTTGTATGTTTCTTCTTCTTCTTCTTCTTCTTCTTCTTCTTCTTCTTCTTCTTCTTCTTCTTCTTCTTCTTCTTCTTCTTCTTCTTCTTCTTCCTCTTCCTCTTCCTCTTCCTCTTCTTCTTCTTCTTTTTTTTTTTTTTTTTGGAGATAGGATCTCACTATATAGATAGCCCTGGCTGTCCTGAAACTCACTCTTTGAACCAGGCTGTGCATCACCACACCCAGACCTCTTTTTTTTCTTAAAGCTTGTTTTTATTTAAGTGTATGTGTGTGTAAGTTTCTTTGTCAGTGTGTGTGTGTATGTGTGTGTGTGTGTGTGTGTGTGTGTGAGAGAGAGAGAGAGAGAGAGAGAGAGAGAGAGAGAGAGAGAGAGAGAGAGAGAGAGAAAGGTCAAAGAATAACTTTCACAAGATAGTAGGTCTCAGGGACTGAACTCAGATTTCCAGGTTTGGCAGCAAGTACTTTTACCTTCTGAGCCATCTCGCTGGCCCCTCTTCCTTTTTTCAAATGTACCTCTAAGCTCCTCACCTTAATCATTTTTTTTTCCCTAAAGAACATCTTTTAACATTTTTGTAAGATGGGCCTGTGGGAAACAAATTTATTCAAGTTTTTGAATATTTTCTTTTGTGAGAAGCCTTTATTTTCCCTCCATATTATTATGATTATTGCTGCTAGAGCTACTATTATTATTAATTATTGTTATCAGTATTATTGTGTGTACATACACAGGCATGCATGTGTGCCATGATGTGCTTTGGACGTCAGAAGACAACTTTATTGACTTGTTTTTTTTTTCCTTTTACTGTGCATTCTGGGGATTGAACTCAGGTTGTCAGGCTTGTGCAGCAAGTTCTTCTACCCACTGAGCCCTCTCACTGGCCCCTTATCTATTTTTCAAAGCAATATTTGCAAGGTAAAGACTTCTCAGCTGCTGGTCTCTCCCACCCCACTTCTTGGCTCCCTGGCTGCACTGCTTTGTTCTCTGTGTGACTCCAGAGGAGCCTGAGTGTGGTTCTTAGCTTTGCTTCTCTGCAAACATGGTTTTCTGCTACCCGGCTGCTGGCATGGTGTTTCCTTCGTCTCCAGTTTTCTGCAGCTTAAAATTCTATGTCTAGATATAGCTGTGTTATATTATATTTTTGTCTATTCCCCCTTTATCCACTTTGTGTTCCCTAGAGCTTCTGGACCTACCTACCATGTGCTGCCTGTCATTAATCTGGGAAAATTCTCACATATTACCATCCTAACTCTTGTTCTCTGCTCCATCATTCCTTATAGCTGTGTGTGTGTGTGTGTGTGTGGGGGTGCTCATGGAGGCCAGAAGTTGATGTTGGAGGTCTTCTTTAATTCCTGCCCATTGTGTTTGTGGAGGCAGGTTCTCTCACTGAACCCAGATCTCACTGATTTGACTATTCTAGCTGGCTGGCTTGCCCAGGAGATCACCTGCCTCTGCCTCCTGAGTGCTGGGATTACAGGTGAGAGGTCATGTCTGTCCAGCTTTCCATTCTGTGTGGATGCTGGGCATCCCGACTCGCAGAGCCACCCTTCCCTGGTATTATACCCCTGCACATTTGTCTCATAACCCCTACAGTTGTCTCATGATCTCTTCTGGGCTTTCCTTCCAGTCTTTCTTCTCTTTGCTTTTATAAATTCTGGAGGTTTCTATTGAAATGGCTTCAGCCATCTCCAGTGTACTGACAGGCCCATCCAGAAGAACCCTTTATTTCTGTTTTGGCAATCCTTTCTGGGAGTCTCCCCTCTGCCTGTAGTGTCCTGTTTTGCCCGCACCACACACTTCACCAGAGCCCATAGTATGGAGACCACAGCTATTTCTCTTTAGCAGTCAGTTCAGCATCTCTCAAGTCTCATATTGCTCTGATCCTTCTGGTCCTTCCTTGCCTTTTGGCATGCACCTTGTTATGTTTACCTGCCTGCCAGGAGGGTGTGCTAGGTGAGCACATCTGAGGTAGAACTCTCCATATGGTACAAGTTATTTGTGCTGGGGAGGTGTTACTCTTTAGTCCTGGCCAGGCCAAGCCTCTAGTGAGCTGTGCCTCTCCTGAACCTCATGTATGTCTCAGTGCCCATGCCCTACCCTCGAGATGGAACAGGCCAGAATGGGCTAGGGTGGGTATTTTTTTTTTTTTCCACAAGTAGAAGCCAGCATGGCAAGAACTGTGTGTTCTCCTGCCACACAGAGGGTGTGAGCCAGCTGGGGTTGACGGTGTCCTTTCTGCACATCAGTTAGGCTGTGAAAAGCTACCATATCTTGAACTCTGCTAAACAGTCCTCCTGAGGAGTCCTTAACAGAATGCTCAGGACATTTCAATGTACACTTATCCCAAATGCTTGAGACCAGAAGTGGTTTGGGATTTCTGATTCTTTTAGATTTTAGAATGTTTGTATATGCATGATGATATAACTTGGGGTCAGTACTGAAGACTAAACGTAAGATTCTTTTATGTTTTATTTACATCTTGTATCCATGGCTTGAAGTTCATTTGATATACTATTTTTAGTGTGCTTGGAGTGCCTCACGTGTGGCCAGGTTTGGAATCTCAGCTGTGGCATCTCATTGAAACGCAAAGGTTTCAGACTTTGAAGTGCTTTTCAGAATTTAGGGTTGGAGACCCTTTAAGATTTAAGCAGGAGTGGGGCTCCTGGTCTTCACTGTGACCCAAGAGAGCTCCTGGAGGTAACACAGAACATTGTGGTGCCCTCTGCACTCCACCCTCCTGGGAGCAGTGTGCGTCAAGTGGCCTCTTGGAGGTCACAGAGAAGGCTAACCAGAGCATGTGTTTCTTCATGAGTGAGCTCAGGCACTTTCCGAGTCTCATCTCATGGAAGCTGTGACAAGCGCATGCAAGAACTCGTTGCTCGTGCCCCTCAGGGTTCACGGTGTCTAGTTTGTCGATGCCCCCTTCTCATTTCTCACTATGACGTTCATGTTATCCCCTTCCCACTCTGTGGTTAGAAGTTTGTCAGTCTTGTTGGTCACCTCAATGAAGTACTGGTATTTGCATTGCTTTTCTGTTTCCAGCCTCATTGGTTTCTGCTCTAATTTCCATTTTTTATCTCTTGCTTTGTCTTCACATGTCTGTTTTTTAGTAATCAAACAAGTTAGGCCATTAGTTTTTTTCTTTTTAACGGTAACAGCTACATGCTACCCATGTTCTTTTTCTGCCAGCTACCAATAAAAAATAAAATTTGTTTTAATTCAATCTAAAAGTTTTCTAATTTTATTGTGACGTCCTCTTTGACATATGGGTTTAGAATTATATTATTTAATTTTCAAACATGAAGAGATTCTCCAGATATCCTTCTGTTGTTAATGCTGAACCTAATTCTGCTGCGGTTGGAAACAGGTTGTATGACTCTCTGTCAGGGCTGTTCTCCTCACCCAGAGTAGGGCGAACCTACTGACTGACTTGCTGGCACATGCTCGGATGCCACATTGGCCTTTGTGGGGAAGATGATCCAGCAGTGCAGTGGGTCAGGCTGGCGGCTGGGGGTCAACAGTGCAGTGGTCAGGCCGGCGGCTGGGGGCCTCTGCTCTGCACTTCTGTACTTGCTATTTCCGATACTGGGAGAAGTGCATGGATGTGAGCCTGGAGGTCTCCGGCTGTAGCTGTGGATTCATCTCTTCTTTGGTTCTGTCTCCCTTTGCTTCACAGTCTCAGAATTTGCCAGTACAGCTCCACTGAGGTCCTGCTGTTAGGGTTAAAGCTTCTAGAGAAAGAAAAAGGAAAGAAGGAAGCAAGAGAGCAGGACAGAGGAAAGAAGAGGAGGGGTGGAGGAAGGAAGTGAGGAGGAAGGAAGTAAAGAAAGGAAGAAGGAGAAAGGAAGAAGGAGAAGGGAGGGCAGAGGGAAAGAAAGAGGAGGAAGGCCTCTGTGTGCGTCTCCCACTCCCACTCGCTTTCCTTCCTCAGCTAGTGCCTGTGTCTTTTCTCTAGAACTCTGGCTGGGGTCAGTGGCGTTGGGCTGTCGTTGACTTGTTCCCACAGCTCTGGGTCTTTTCTTACTCATTTCTTCCATTTGGCCTCTTTTGGTTAGATGCCAGCTGTCTTGTGTGTCCCCATGGATGTCCCTTTAGACACTTTCCACAGCACCTCACCCTCACCAAATCACTGACTATTCCTTCCACAACCTGGGGGATAGCTGACCTGAGTCTTGCTGCCTGTTCCTGAACAGGATCACTGGGAACCTTGCTTATGTGCTGGCTTGGGGACTGGACTTCGGTGACCGATGGCTCTCACCTCCGTGAATCTGGAACTCTGAGATTGTGACTTGAGGAGGCTTCCGCAGTTGGGAACTCTGTTCCGTGCCAGTTGATGCTTGTGTGACTTCACGTGTGGGTGTTGCTGTATCTGTCGGTAGACATGCTGTCTCATTCAGCCTCTTCTCACCCACAGACGGCTGATGGCCACTTCCCAGCGGGTCCTGCGGGAGACTGAGCATATGCTGGCCATGCTAAGAGGAAGGTCTAGGCTGTAGTCGTGTAGAGCCTATACTCTGTATACATTCAGAGAAAATGAGGGCTGGGCCTCGGCTCATACCTCCATCAAGCACACTGCTTGACTCTTAACCAGAATACTGGAGTTTTTAAAAATAAGGTATTATCTGCTTTACCCCATCCACCTGCTCACTGAGCATGCTCTGAGCTCCTGTTGTATGCATGAGCTCTCTCTGGTTTACAAGGCCCAGATGTCTTTGGGTATTGCAGCACCCTCTGTGCAGGTGCTGGCCCAGACCTTCTGTGGCAGCTTCAGGGTTGTAGTCTCGTAGCCCACCCAGTCCTCATGCTCCCTCCTTCAGTTGTCCACTGCACACAGACATCTGGCCAGAGGATGGCAGGGCACCAGTATCCAAGCAAGGCCCATATGCTGGTGAGCTCCACTGAAGGGTGCTATGTGGAATACACACACACACGTCATATAGTATACAGATCATTGATTTCATTATGACATTTTATACATGTATATAATGAACTTGGATCATATTCAACCCATTATGCTCTCTTGTCCCCCCTTCTCCTCCAGAAGATGCCTTATTGGCCGCGGTGACTCTGTCTCTTCTGCTGCTGCCCCTTACTTGGTATGAAAGAAACCACGAACTTTACAGAGGATGTGGTGAGGTCCCCTGTCACTTAGAGTGATTTAGAATGAGAGGAACTAGAGACCCATGCGTGGCCTAGGACCAGGAAAGATGTAGGTGGGCTGGAGAGTTATGACCGCTAGGTCACATGATGACCCAAGTGGTATGAAGAGGAAGATGCCTACCAGTGCTCAGCGTAGCCAGCTGGCACCCTCCACCAGCAGCTGGCACCCTCCACCAGTGGCTGGCACCCTCCGCTGCAGCTCTTTGGGCACATGCATTTGCATTTTAATGTGATTTTCCCAGCTTAATATCGCATCATTAGCATTTCCCATATTGTTAAAGGACTTTTGGACGCTATAATTTTTAACAATTATCCAGTATGCCATGATGCATTTAACCAGTCCTTTGTTGTGGGTATTTATAATATTTCTGTGTTTTCTTTATTACCACACTGAAGCGAGTGTCTAACTTCCTAGGTGGGGTGCTGCTAAGACGTGTGCGTGCTTGTTAAGTCTGGGTAACCCACCTCCTTCCGGAAGACAGCTGCCTGCCTAAGCTTCACACTATTCATCACTTTGCTTGTTTGGGTCACGGTGAGGCTTTTGTAGGCCCAGTTCTGTCTGGAGAGGAGCTGGTGCAGAGAGAAGGGATAGGTAGGGTGACCAAGGAGGGATCTGGGGCCAGGGTCCTAGGAGGAAGCAGGAAGAAACTAAGGTAGATAGATAGGCCAGGGGAGGCTGTCTTCCTTCCCCTTGGGTGTCCTGGGTCAGGAGCAGATGCAGGGTATGAAGTTCCTGATGTCCCTGCTCCTCCTGCTCTTTGCTCGTTAGTCCCATAGAATTCTTGGAATTCAGACAGCATGTCAGACAGAGTCAGATAGGATATATTGAAAATAAGCATTGGATGAGAAGACAGAGGGGGCCCTAAGGTGACAGGGGACTTGCTCCCTATGTGGTCAGTATTGGGAAGTGGGTCTTGCAGCCTGTCTAGCCCTACAAAGAATCCTATGCCATTGCTGCTGTCCTCTGTGTGGGCCATGCAACCAGTCACCCTGATGTACACTGTGTGTACTCAGGCATGTGGACACAGGAGGGCTTCATTCTTCCTGCTGTCCCTTTGCAGTTTGTGTTGCCCAGGTCTGCTTGCCTCTAGAGGAGGCCCTGTCCCAGTTCACTGGCCTGTTAGTTAGGCCAGTTCAGCCCAAGCTCTCCTTCCCAGGTACCCTAGCACTGGAGGGTACAGAAGTGTAGGGGTGATTGTTATTGGAGAACAGAAACACCCCAGCATCCCAGGCAAGGGCACCCTGGCCTTATCTGAGAGAGACCCCTCCTCTTGGAGCCCTAAGGAGTTCCAGGAATGGCAGGCCTGGGTTGGTGATGACTGGAGCAGGTGAGTCCCTGTCGTCCACCCTCCTATACAGCCTGAGAGTCTCTATGTCTCCCATCATGTTGCTTCCCAGGACTGGGAATGCCTGAGGGACTGATGGACATCTGCAGCATCCAGCGTGGGTCCTCCAGTGCTGGGGGACCGGGGAGCTGCACCCTTGGAAGCCACTCCTAATTCATGACTCCCACTGTGAGCGAAAGCAGCGTTTCTCCTATGAGGCCCTACTCATAGGAGGGACGCATGTGCCATTGGCTCTTTCTGCTTTCCTGCCTTTTCCTCATGTTCTGCATCCACAATTTGAAATTTCACAGTGGTTGCTGTTCTCCTTTTTTCTGGGAGGCTGCTGTGGTCTCAGTCCCACCCAGGTAGCACTAACTGAGGAGCTGCTGTTGTGGAGTATAGCATGGCAGGGCCAGGTAGCACTAACTGAGGAGCTGCTGTTGTGGAGTATAGCATGGCAGGGCCAGGTAGCACTAACTGAGGAGCTGCTGTTGTGGAGTATAGCATGGCAGGGTCAGGCACGAGTGTCGGGCTACGGATTTGTCATGACTGAAGTAAGGTCTCCAGCTGGCTGTGTGATCCCGGGCAGGATACAGTCCCCATGGGCACTCTAGGAGGTCAAGGTTAGCACCCTCACTGTGCAGATGAGGACTCTGATTCAGAGAGAGGGTGTGTCCTGCCCAGGATCACACAGGTTACGGCAGACCCAGCCCTGTATGGGCTCATGATAGTCGAGCTGTCCTCAGTTTGCTAACAGTGGGGTGGATCTGTTCCAGCACCTGTGTGAACCCAGACCAAAATGCCAAGTATCTGTGCCATCAGCGCAAGATGATCACCCAGGGCAATGGTGTGGCCAGTGCAGGGGATCACAGGCTCCAGCAAACGTTCTTCTCCATCTTTGATTAATTTTTAAAAGGCAAAAGTAAATTAATCATTGCCAAGTAAGTGTGGGCACTCAGACTGCGTGGAGAAGCCGAGGTGGAGTCTTCTGTGTCAGCCATGGAGGGTGTAGCCCAGGGTGGCCCAGGAGATGTAGGTCAACCATGGAGGGTATAGCCCCTGGTTGGCCCAAGAACTGTGACTCTACATGTAAGTTTGGCCACTGACACCCTCATACTAGGAAAGGTGGATGGCCCACAGGGGTGGCCATGGCCGGAGTAGGGCCAGACTTCTCTTTGCATCTGTTCCACTCTCCTTGGGATGCCCTGTGCAGCTCACCCCAAGAAGATCATGTGTTCAGGCCTTTGTTCTCCCTCTCACACTGAGCGAACGGTACTGGAAGCCAGTGTCATCATGTCGCCTGGGTTAGTGGACTGAAATTCTTTGTCAACTGACTTTCTCAGTCCCTCACTCTCAGGAAGAAACTTAGCCCCATGGTGTGGTCCCTGGGAATCAGAAGACTCAGCTGAGACCTTCACACTGCCGTAGTGAGCTCCTGCCTCAGAGCTGTGGGGACTCATGCGGCTGCACTCCACTGCTGACTGCTCTTCTGCCAGAGCCCTGTCAGTTTAGAGTCCTCATTATGGGAGTCTACGGCCAAACAAGGAAAAGGCCAAGAAGCCACGAAATGGAAGAGGATGGGGGTTCATCTCCACCAGGCCCTGATGTCACCATAGAAGAGGAAACTGGTTCCATTGTTTGGTCTGTGGTGGCCATACAGTGGAGTTGACAGATCTCAAAGGAATGAGCTGGTGAGTTCATATAGGCACATTTAGGAGTTTTAAAGTGTGCATAGGAGTTTTCCAGGTAACACGTCACGTTGGGGTATTTTAGGCCCGGCAGTAGTGTTGGGCAAGGATAGCATATGTAAGAGAATGCATCCTTTAGTTAGAGGCTGCATCGCTTCCATATGTGCATGAGTACATGCATGCGTGTGTGCATACATGCTCACTCAGAGAAAGGTTAAGAAAGAAAGTCAGGTGGTGTTTTGAGCTGGTCAGGGCAGGGTCTCCACCCCAGCTTTTTGTGGATTGTGTCCCAGAGTCAAACACTCCAAAAGGAGTCTTTGGCTATGGGGACCTCCTCAGATATCCTAGACTACGCTCAACTTGTCCCAGGGGAGCCAGGCAGCTCATCAGTCACACCTAGGTGTGAAGGGGAAGGTGCCCTCCCAGCATATGGTTATTAAAGTACGCCATCTTTAAGCCTCATTAGGGAGTGTTAAATGCTAATGAATTTAGAGAGGGGTGTCTTGGGGCCTCTGTTTCCTTGGAAACATTTGAGAGCAGGTGCTTTATAATGAGCTGTACCTATTTTAAAAGTGAGCGGCGAGGGCTCTTTGATAGGCCAGCTCTCAGATGCGGATGGGCAAGTGTGCACAGAGCGGTGAGGCCAGTGGAGATGCGCTGTGCTCTCTGGAATAGCATCTCTCTGGTGGTTTCTATAGAAACGGCCGGCACCTAGGTAGAACAGCCACGCTCCAGGTTTGCTTACGCAACCCTGGGCACACCCAACCTCCGAAGACTGGATCCTGTGGGACAGATGCGTGTTGCCACAGCTGTAACATGTGATAGCCATTGTGTCTTTTCTCCACCTACTGCTGGATTTCAGCTGTCCCTGCCTATTATTCAGGCCCAGATGATGAGAGGTAGAATGAACGTTTGTGGAGCTAACTCCTCCCCGCGGAGCACTTTAAAGAAACTTTTCATTACTGAAAAATTTAAATATCCACCAAAGTAGAGGAGTTACTTAATGGCCCTGCGCAGGCGCTCCTCCTCTCAGCGGTTATGAGCTGGTGACCAGCCTCGTCCTCTCCTAACCCCACCCTTTCCCCAGTGGCCTCCACTCCCCTCCCCTTCCACCTAATTAGAAGCAAGTCCCAGACATTCATTTCATTTGTTAATACTTTTTTTTTTAAAAGATAAGGACTTCAAAATTAGTATAATACCATTATCCCTTCTAAGACTTCAGCAGTAATTCCTTAATACCGTCAAATATCCAGCCTGTGTTCAGATTTCCCTGTAGCCTCATAATTTGCCTTAAATAGTTGCCCTGTTCAGATCAGGGCCTAAACATTTGGTTGATAAGTCTCTGCCGTCTTGTTTACTCTGCAGGTTTTCCTGTAACGTATTTATTGGGTAATAAACTGGTTGCTTGTCCTTTGGTATCACTCACATATGGCTGTGGTCTCCGTGTGTCTCATGAGCCACTCTGTCCTGCAGCTTCCGACCCTGGCCTGTGCACCACATATGATGTGGATGTCGTCCATCCACATGTGATGCAAGGGTCTCCCCAGCCAGGGTTTTCTTCCAGGTCTCACTTACCAGTGCTCAGCCCCCAGACTATGCTACGGACATCTCCAAAATCCATAGTCTATGAGTTTGAAGGTGTTGACGGCTCGTGCCGTCCCACACTGTATTTGCCACCTGCCTGCCAGTCACCCTGCCGCAGTCTCAGTTTTCAGACAGTCATTTGTGACGTCCCCGTGGTTGTGCTCACCTAACCATTGTTTACTTAATAACGACCCCCGAACCCACTCACAGTGATGTCAGCTGCTGCATGTGTGGAAGGGGAGATATGAGGTGCCTCCTTCAGAGGAAAGAAGAGTCACGTGGAGCCCTGCCAAGAGCTACAATCTCTATTTTATTTCTTGTCTAGTTTTCGTGTGAGAAAAGTAAACAGAGGCTCCTCTCCTATTTTCTAACTATTCATGTGGCATTGGCTCTAGTTCTTCCTTAATCCTTGACAGAGCACACCAGCGAGGCCGTCTGGAGCTGAGTTTTCTAGTAGGGAGGTGATGATGATGATGTTGATGATAATATAATTCCATAAATAACAAAATACAGTAGTTATGATAATATAATACCACATATAACAACATATAATAACATAGCACCATACATAACATATATAATAGTATAATAGCACACATAATGATATATAATAATACCACACATAATAATAATATTATGTATAATAATGTAACACATAATATATATAACAATGTAATATCATACATAATAATGTGGAATTGATGTACTAAAGAGCTCTTTGGCTATTCTGCTTCTCCCTTGATTATCTTTGGGTTCTTTGCCTCACAAGGAAGTTCGGATGTCATTTAAAATCATCTGCGACCTCACATGTGCCCTCACCCTTCAGTGCTGAAGCAGCTCCTGCTCCTGAAAGTGTCACTTCTGTCATAGGACCTTCCTTTGGCATTTCTCATACTCTAGTTGGATGCCGGCGAGTTCTCTCAGTCACGATAAACGTCTTTAGTTGCTATGGCTCTTCTCATGTCCTTAGCTCCCTCTTTATGCTGTAGTAGAGGCTTGGTTGACGTATTATAAACAGCATGTGCTTGAAGTATGAAGGACGCTTCATGAACTCTGACATATATAGACATACATACATGCTTTTTATTTTAGATTTTCTGAGTCAGGGTTTCTCTGTGTAACAGTCCTGGCTGTCCTGGAACTCACTCTGTAGACCAGGCTCGCCTCAAACTCACAGAGATTCACCTGCCTCTGTCTCCCAAGTGCTGGGATTAAAGGCGTGCACCACCATCGCCTGGCTACATACGTATTTTTATGTGTATAAAAAAGGGCCTTGCCCTCTAGCCCTGACTGGCCTGGCTTTGAAATTACAGCAGTTCTCCTGCCTCTGCCTCCCAAATGCTGGGACTAGAGGCGTGCAACCACCATACTCAGCTACTTATAGTATAGATGTATAGAATATGTATATATTTAATATGTATTTCTACAAAACCACACCATATCGAAGTAATTAATATTTCCATCACTTTCAGAAAGTTTTGCAGTCCTGTATTCACTTCTAGAAGTTCTATAGTTTGGGGCTTTATATTACAGTTGAATCGATTTAGAATTAATATTGCATATGGCCAAGATTGGATGGAGTTTTGTGTGTCCAACTATGGGTGTTCCGTATTCCTGTATGTTGTGCCTTTCTACCCTGTGTGGTGTTAGCAGTTGAGCCTGTGTGGGTCTGTCTTCCTGCTCTGAGCTCCTCATCTCTCTAAGTCTTGAATTGGTTTTGTACCCTTATAAGGAATCTTGGATCTGTCTGGCACACACTTTGTTCTTTCTCAGTTGTTTTAACTACTTCAAGTTTATCGCATCTACATTTTGATTTTACAATCACTTTGCCAAATTCTAACAAGATGAGACAAGTCGACTTGAGCTTTGGTATCGTGTCTGCAGGTGGGAGAGAACTGAGCTCCGAATGAGGGTGAGGTTTTTGATTCAGGAGCACAGTCTTGGAGACCTGTCAGGAATGTCTGTGCTTCTCCTAGTTCCTGGTCAGGCTTATTCCTGAGTACACATTTGATGTCAAAGTTGTAACTCAGAGCCATGAACTAGCTTTGTAACTAGTTTTTAAAATTTCAATTTATGATTATTTATTGTTAGAGAAACAATAAGCATTTGAATAGTCACCTTGAATCCTGCAGTTCTGTTACACTCCTTAGTTCTGGCGTGTTCTTTGTAGACACTAGCAGGTATTTAAAAATAGGTAATCATGTCACTGGTAAGAAAAGTCAATTTTAGTTGTTCTTTGCCATCTTAGATGCCATTCATATCTATCAATTACCAATTTTTACCTGTTTATTATTTCTTGCTGTGGGTCCTGCCTCGGACATGCATAGCAGCATTGTCTGGATGTGGTAAGAGTGGACAGCCTTGCACGGCTCCTGCTGCTAGAGGAGTATTCTCCCACTTACAGGTCGTGTTGACTGTGGCATCTGGTCAAGGAGCAGTTCAGTTTTAGGACTTCTTTTTTTTCTGATTTTCTAAGATTTTTCAGTTAGGAGTTGTTGGATTTTATCAGATGCTTTTCTGCTTTGAGGCACGTTTCTATGAGGTTTTGTTGTTTTTGTTCTGTCAAGGTGAGTTTTGTGAGTTGATTTTCGAACATTAGAACACGCTTGTGTTCATGGGATGAGCCTCACATCATCATGTCTTCCCTGTATGATTTGTGCATCCACTGTGAGGGTGTGGACCTCAGGATTCCTGTATCCACCGTGAGGGTGTGAATCTCAGGGTCCCTGCATCCATCGTGAGGGTGTGGATCTCAGGGTCCCTGCATCCATCGTGAGGGTGTGGATCTCAGGATATCTGCATCCATCGTGAGGGTGTGGATCTCAGGATTCCTGCATCCATCGTTAGGGTGTGGATCTCATGGTTCCTGCATCCACCGTGAGGGTGTGGATCTCAGGATTCCTGCATCCACCGTGAGGGTGTGGATCTCAGGATTCCTGCATCCACCGTGAGGGTGTGGATCTCAGGATTCCTGCATCCATCGTGAGGGTGTGGATCTCAGGGTTCCTGCATCCATCGTGAGGGTGTGGATCTCAGGGTTCCTGTATCCATCGTGAGGGTGTGGATCTCATGGTTCCTGCATCCATCGTGAGGGTGTGGATCTCATGGTTCCTGCATCCATCGTGAGGGTGTGGATCTCATGGTTCCTGCATCCATCGTGAGGGTGTGGATCTCAGGGTTCCAGGAAGTTGTGTGTGGGTTTGATGTCATGGTGAGCTCTGGAGATTCTCATCAGTTTTCTGAAGTTGTTAAAATTTATTTATTATTTCATCCATAAATACTTTCTGGAATTAACCAGTGAAGCAGTTTTGCACAAAAATTTCTCAAAGGTTTGAAACTTTAAGTAAAATATATTTAATAAACCTGTGCTTGATCCAGTTCTGTATTTCTCTTTGAGTTACTCTCGGTGTCTTTTCTCTTTCCAGATAGCTACCCATTTCATCAAAGTTACGATTTGGATATAATGTTTGTCTTGATTGTATTTTATATTTGAATAATCCCCAGTGGTGTCTCCCTATCGCACACATCCCTGGTGTTGGTAAGTCATCCCCACCCCATCATTCCAGTTAAAGATTTACAAATATTGTTTTTCAAAGCAGCACCTTTTGATTTCACTTGTTTTTATATATATATATTTGTTTTGCCTTTTGAAGAAACAGGAATTTCTTTCCTGTCTTGTTTACCCCTTTCTTCTGCCAACTGTGGAATTTCATTTTCTCTTCTGTTTCTAGTTCCTTTCAGTGGGAGTTGAGGTCATTGCTTGAGACTTTTATTCTTTTACTCCATCAGCACTGTCAATTTCCCTGTAGGCATCACATCGCGGCTGAACAATGTTGATGCATTGTGTTTTTATTTTCATTCAGTTTGAAACACTTTCTCATTTCCTTTTTGATTTATTCTTGACCTGTGGATTATTTAAAAGTTCATATTTAGATTCCAAACACATGGGAGTTTTCCAAATGCCTTTGTTATTCATTTCTAACTTAACTCCATGGTGGGTATAGGATGTACATTGTATATTTGAGTCCTTTTAAATGGAGGCTTATCTGATGTTCTAGCACAGTCTGTTTCATTCTGCCTGTATGCTGTATATTCTGCTGTGATTGGGCAGGGTGGATATCAAGTATCAGTTATATCAGCTTGGTTGGCAGTATTGTGCAGGTCTTCTAAATCATTTTTGTTTCTCTGTCTTTTGTATGGGAACAGCTGTGCTGTGATTGGAATGTTTTATAGTTTTCCAACATTCGTGTGCTAGAACATGAACCCTTAAGTGATTGCAATGCTCGCTTTTCTTGTTGCTGTGACTTGAGAAGACACTGTTTAAGGGGAGGGAGGCTTTGGTCTGCCCTGGAGTTCAAGTTGGGTAATCCCTCATAGCAGGGAACACATGGTGGCCCATGGGATGCATCTGTGGTCAGAAAGCAGAGAGCAGACAGGAAGTAGAACAGGCTGTGGTCTCCCAAGGCTCATCTCCCAGTGACTCACTCCTCCAGCAGGGCTCCACTTCATGAAGGTCCACAACCTTCCCAAATAGCTCCACCAGCTGAGGACCAAGTGTCCACACGCAGCCCGTGGGGGACTTCTCACATTCAGACAAGGGCGATGTGTATAGAGATTGGTCCAGCGTTAGTGGGATGGCTCAGCGGGAAAGGTGCTTGCCACACAAGTCTACCAACCTGAGTTTGGTCCCTGGGACCTACGTGAAGGTGGGAGGAAAGAACTAACCCCACAAAGTTGTCCTATGGCCTCCATATGCGGGTGGTGGCACATGTGCCGACACACATAATATAAGTCATATTAATAAATTTAAAAGCAGTGTAAAACTTTTAAACAAGCCATGCGTGCTCTGGGAGGCTGCATGTTAGGAGACGAGTGCTTTGGGGGTCGTGAAGCTCTGTTCTCTCAAGTGCATCGACATCCTCATCAAAGGGCTGGAGGGGATATCAGGTCCCCTCTGCCCGGTGAGATACAGCAGGAAGGCACAGAACCTCATGAGACACTGGATCCACTGAAGCCTTGGTCTTGAGCGTTCCGAAGTATAGAACTGTGAGAGATGACATTCTCATCCCACGGTGATCCCACTGAACCCCAGCCAGCTGGCTGGTGCTCGTGACTAAGATTCAGATCTGATCCTTCTCAGTTCTCTTGGTTTCAAGTTCACTGCTTCTATTTGAAGTTCTGTACCAGTTGCCTAAGGGCCAGGATTCTTATTTTCTGCTGTGAACAAAAGCTCCCCCAAAAAAGAAGCTCCAACTGAAGCTTACCAGAGCTTCCTTCAGTGATGGTGGGTGGAGAGGTTGAGATGTTGTGGGTCCACAGACTAATTACAATTTAGCTTGGGTGATCTTTATTCTCCCACATAACCATTCCCTGCCTATTTCTGTGTCAGACCTAATGTCCTGTGACTAACAGAAACCTTTTGGAATGTATTAAGGTAACAAAACTCTAGTTTCTGTCGACTGAAAGCCGGCAAGTCATCAGGCAGCCCAATGTCTCTAGCTAGGATTCTCTGCTTCGTTCTGTTTCAACAAAAACTTCATGAAACTGCTTCCCATGGGAAGATGGAATTCAGGGTCCCCTAAATCTGTGTTGTGGATTTAAAGTGTTTTACATTTATCTTTACTTGCTCTGTGTGTACAAATGTGTACCACAGTGGAGGTCAAAGGACAGCTTTTGGAAGTCAGTTTTCTTCCCCCACTACATAGGTCCCAGCACTCGAGTTCAGTTCATCCAGCTTGGTAGCAGGCACCATTACCTTGTGAACTGTGTTACCAGCCTTCGGTTGTAGAGTTCTTAATGGTTGGCCTCCTTAGTTATGTTGTTTCTTTTCTGTAAGACTGTCACCATTTAGATACTTTCAGCTTCATCACTGTATGACATATTGCTATTGTTTTTTTTTTTTTTTGGCAGAGATAGCTATTTTTA
The DNA here is from genome assembly GCF_950005125.1 of Chionomys nivalis. NCBI lineage: Eukaryota > Metazoa > Chordata > Mammalia > Rodentia > Cricetidae > Chionomys > Chionomys nivalis. Next base: position 18,648,516 of record NC_080095.1, on the reverse strand, counting down.
AAAATTGTCAATGAAACATGTACGTTTTACTAATATGCCACGTTCTCTCAGGTTTGTCTAGTGGAACCAGGAGAGTTGTCCATGCAACTCCCTTCGCCTTGTCGACTTGTGTCCTGGTTAGTTTTGTGTCTCCATGATCAAAGCCCATAATGAGAAACAGTTCTAGAGTGAGCGGGTTGATTTTGGCTCAGCTTCTGAATTTCAGGGCCTGACTCGAACCTCAAAGGCCCACCCCTAGTGACCCACTCCAGGGTTCTGTGGGTTCCCTGAATAGCACCACTGGCAGGGAGATAAGAACTTAAGACACGAGCCTATGGGGACATTGAGCGCTAGCAGGAAACTACCTGAAGCATTGTGTACTGTGAGCTTTTCACCCTCAGGCCAGTGGGCGCGTGCACAGTTGTGTCCTGTAGGAAGCCTTTAGCGTACTTGGCCTGTTCCCATCTTGTAGTTTATGTCATGGGTCTGTGTCGTTTCCACACATGAAGAATGGCCTGGTCATGGTTTGTCTTACCTGCCAGGAAGATCCCCAGGTATAACTGGACTCCTCCCTGCCTGGCCTCCCTGGCCATCTTTGCTCTGTGCACTAAATTGGTCTGTAGGTGTGTATTTGCTGGATAAGCTGATGCTGCCATCTCTGCTAATGTCCTTTTTATTCACAGTGGCTTTTCCCTATATTAACGCAGCCACTCTGGCTTTCATTTGATTAGCTGTAATATGGTGTGGTTTTCAACCATTCACTTACAGTCTATCTGTTTCATTTTATGTAAAGTGCCTTTCTGGTGATGATCCCACTGAGTCTTTTTTAATTTTTATTTATTTATTTTTGAAACAGGGCCTGGCCTTAGACTTCTAGATCCAAACAACCCTCCTTCCTCGGCCTCCTAAGCAGGTTGGCCTGCAGGTGGGTGGCACTACATCTTGCTTTGCTGGGTCTTCAAAAACAATTAAATCCAGTTTGATGGTTTTTAGTTGGTGATTTAAATAGTTTACATGCAAAGTGCTTATTGATGTGGTTTAATTGGCTCTACCACTTACTGTTTTCCATTTGTCTTGTTTATCTCTATTCCGCCTCTCCTGTCTTTGGATTATATGAGCATCTTCTCTGATGTCAGGGGCTGTACTTGGGCTGTGTTCCCGTGGCTCACCTATAGCACTCTCCTCCTTCCCCTCCCCTTCAGGAAGTCCATTGACAAGGTAGTTAAGGCTCAGTTCGTTTTTACTTTGGAATAGTAATTTGATCAGACTTTTGCCAGTAGTGCCCACTCTATGGTTTATAACTTAGTCTTTGCTTTCCACGCTCATCTTTCTGTAGTTATTCATTGGACTTCCTGGCCCACCCACTGCTGCTTGCTTTTCTTCAGGTAGGTGCCTTTTGAGTTTAATTCAGAGCTTTTATTGCGATGTGTAGATGGTAGGTAAGGAGAAGGACCCTTGTGGGCTTGGTTTGCTCCATCTTGTGTTAACATCATTTTATTCCTTTAAGATCCAGTGATGTTTTCTCATGGCGCACACGGAGATGTTTCCACCCACCGTGCTTTGTGCAGATTTCCTCTGCAGTGCCGACTCTGCCGTCAGTGCTGCCTGACATATTCACCTTGGTCCTTCTCCACCAAAGGTGTGCTACAGAGTTATAACCGTTCTTAAAGTCCTGGCCTGTCACTCAGGCTGCTCTGGCCAGCCTTGCTGAGCTTAGGGGCCACAGTCTGCTCTCTGGTAGTGTTCACTTCTCTGCCCTCTCTGTGAACAGATGGGGCAGTATTGTTTGTTTGTTTTGGTTGGTTTTTTGGACAGGGTTTCTTGTGTAGCTGTAGCTGTCCTGGGCTTAGCTCTGCACGTCAGGCTGGTCTTGAACTCAGAGATCCTTCTGCCTCCACACCCAGCAGCATTTTTGTTGTTAAGACAAAATATGTAATCTCTACTGACTTCTAGTGCAGCTGTAAGATTACAGGCTTTTTCTTTCCGTGTTTATTTTAAACTTTTTTTATGGGAAATTTTTTACTTCAATTCACCTCAACACTTTTAGGTATTAGCAGTGGTTGCTGGGAATTGCTCTCACCTTCTTGTAGGTTTTTGTTGTTGTTGTTGTTTTCTTTTTGGTTCACAATGTACATCATTGTGATGTACATTGGACCTCCCATCAGGTTGCTGATTTTCCATTAATAATGTGTATTCAGCTAAGGAGCTGCATTAAATGGTCGTGCTTTAAACCCTTTTAAAAGCAATCCTGTTTGTGTGGCTAACCTACCAAATCAATACTTGGTTAATGTGATTTGCTTAATTATGCCTTCACATTTTAAAAATTGCTTTTTAAGTTAATTTTGTAGTATAATTTAATTTAATAAAATATGTCCATGAATCTAGAGAAAAGGTTGGCAACCAGATCATACAGGCCCCATCTGGCCTGTGATCAGTTTTTATATGGCCCCTGGGCTAAAAGTGGGTTTTATGCCTGTAATCAACTCTAATATGTGTACATACACACACACGCACACATACACTGCAACAATGACTATACATGGTTCATAAAACCTAAACTATTTATTATCTGGCCCTTCGAACAAAAAAAAATCAGTGATCCTTATTTATGGATAAAATCTGCAAAATAAGATCTTTTTAAAAAAGGTTTTTTATTTTTTAAATTTGTGTGTATGTACATATACATGTATCTGTGTATCTGTATGTATCTATGTATGTATACCACATGTGTGTAGGTGCCCAGGGAGGCCAGGTGAGGGTATTGGAGCTCCTGGAGCTGGAGTTACAGAAGGCTGTGAGCTGATGTGGGTGCTGAGAACGGCACCCAGGTCCTCAGGAAGAACTGTAGTGCTCTTCCTGCTATCTCAGCTCTCACTGAGCTGTTTCTCCAGCCCCTAGAGAAATTCTCACATTCTACTGGTAACCCCATCTCCCGCATGCTGTCCTCCCTTTCTCTACAGCTAACGCATACTGAGGACGGCTTTGAGCTGCAGATCCCAGATCTTGTCTGGACCTCTGGAGTGCTGACACTGCAGATCTGTTCCTGATGACGCCAACTCTAGCGCACATACCTGCCTGTCACTCTGTGCACATTCTTGCTCTGAACACGGAGCCCTGGAGATGACTTCAGCAAGGCAGGCTCCCTGCTGTTGTGATGGGCGCGGCAGTGCCCAGGTCCTCACTGTGCTTCTTGTGGTGTGTGCCGGGCTATATTTCTGGTTCTTCACGGTCTTTGACATAGTGCTGACATCTTGGCACTTTGCCGGTGCAGCTCTATGGCCAGCTCTTAGACGGTGGGTGGAGGTGGGTGGGCTGGGCTGTGGGCTGCGGAATACCAGCCCATCTGTAGTATTGCTCGGCTCCTCCTCGCCCAGTTTGTGCATTTCTGCAAGCAGCTTACAGCTGTCCAGCACCTTGACACCACCCAACAAAAGTACTGTCAAACTCTGGGAGTTGGCTCATTTAATAAGCAAGGGATGACATTTAAGTTTGCTTAAATTGTTCTTGTTAGGAGCAAGGTCAAAGCCATTTCCCTGTTGATGAGATGCATCCTCTCACCGTCTCCTGTGGAACTCAGACTCTCTCGTCTTGTCGCAGCCGCTTCTGATGCTGCACTGGTGACCTTCGCACCTCACACACTGAGAATGCCTCTCCGCTTGGCTCTCCTTTACTCGTTTATTATTTATCTGCTGCTTTCTGCCTGTGAGTGAGGTGTGTGAGGTACTCTTCCACTTGGTCGGTATCGCTGGCTTCTCTCTCACCTCTCCAGCTCCAGATCTGTAGCTGGGAAGTCCCCGAGGGCTGGTTTATAGATGGAATCTAGCCATGTTGTCTTCTCATATTTATATAGTTCCCTTTCTTTTCTCAGTGTAAAATTTTAGTTGCTTCTTTAAAGTCTGCAGACACTTTGGTCATGTGACTGTCTCCTTTTACCCATGTTACCTTAAATCTTAGAGGCAAGTGCACACATGCTCTGGAGCTGGCATGTATAGACTATCACATTCTTGCACTTGAAGAAGCCCATATGCCTGTGATCGGGGAAATAAAACAGTCTGGGAGAAGAGACCTGGGCCAGGGCCAGACCCTTGCTATAGCAGCTCACACAGTCTGAGAGAGCCAGGGCCCCAAAGAGGCAGACTGTGCCTTTGTCAGCATTGACAGTACAGTGGAGCCCAGGCTGAGTGGCCACAGCGGGTGCAGATATGGCATGAGCTGTCCTCTACTTTCCCCAAGGCCAGGCTTTCTCAGTGGGCCTGCGGTTGCCGGGGGGGGGGGGTCTCCTCCTTGACTCCATGCCTGGGCTAGGGTGTGCCAGCTGCCAGGGCAATAATCAAGGTTGCTGTAAAACTCCCCAGCCAGTTGCACAAATGATGACACGCTACAGCAGGAAGGAGAGTCTGTCACGTTCGGTGATGAGCACGCCAAAGGCCAGCCTCCTGCCCACAGCTGTGCTTCATTGGCAGGGTTTGTCCATACCACAGCGTGTTTCCCATTCATTGACTCTTATGACGCGCTAATGAACTGGGCTATGTCTGGCCATTCTGAGAAGACGTAGGTAGGCCTTTTGTTCTGGTAAAGTTTCCCTGGGAGGTACAGGTGCGGATAGTTCAGTCATGGGTGGCTGGTGGCCCCTGGGTATGTCTTCCTGAGAGAAGGCACTTTTGGGATGTTGTCCTGACTCAGCAAACCCAAGGAGACTGCAGAGTGCATGATGTTAAGGCCACGTGTATTCCAAGGCACACATGGTCCCTCCTCACTGCTGTTCTCTGTGAACTGGAGGGCTCTGACATGTATTTGCCAGGGATAAGTATGTGGGCCTCTTCCAGAGGTATGTCCGAGACCAGCGTTCGGCTAGACCTGTTTCTCACTGTGCATTTAATCTCCATCCTGTCGACTGCCTGGCAGCCTGGGCTGCAGCTGATGGAGAGAGGCAGAAGGGGGAGCGGAACGGCCAAGTGACACATGAGAAGGGCTTTAGGGTGTGGGATTGAACTACTTAGGGCAGCGGTTTTCAACCTGTGCATTGCAACCTCTTTGGGGGTTAAACAACCCTTTCACAGGGGACACCTGAGACCATGGGAAAACACAGATATTTTACATTACAATCCATAACGCTCACAACATTACAGTTATGAAGTAGCAACAAAAATAATTTTATGATTGGAGACCACCAGAACATGAGGAAATATATTAAAGGGTTGCAGCACTAGGAATGGTGAGAAGCTCTGGCTTAGGGGATGAGCAGAGCCAGGGAAGAGACTTCCAGAGTCAAGGTGAGCCCTCTGCTCTAGACCCCTCTGCCCACCAGCAAACCGCAACAGCTGCAGTGGCCAGGACTGCCCTTGAACACTGGATGTTGTGTAACCTTGTCTGAGAAGGTGCTGGGGACTGTGATATGTTCTGTATTCTCCCCAGTCCTAGGTACTGTTCCAGCTTCTGACCTGTCTGTGGTGTATCTCAGAAGTGTGGACCCTGTCTGCCTGTAGTTCTTCCCTGCTACCCTATGAAGCTGTGTCTTTGAATCCTGGGCATGGGGGATGGCATGCAAGACAGCAGGCAACTCCTGCTGTCTGAGGAGCTGCTGCAAGCACCTCTTAGCCTTCATGGGTCTGCAGGGCTGGCCTCTCTCTTAGTAAAATGCTGCTTGTAAAAAGGCCAAGTCATTTGTTGCCCATGTCTGTCCCTAGGAACTTACAGAAGCAGGAACAGGCCAGCGGGTTACACAGTCGTGAGCCCCAGGGGAGTGGCCGCGATGGGAGAAGCTTGACCTCACCTGCTTGTGTGATTACTGCTCATTTGGTAGCCAGTGGAGCAGATGGCCTGAGAACTGTGATTCTGCTGTAGCCAAACGGCAGTGCTCAGGGAGCTAATATCTCCCGTGGCCAGTCCTAGGGGCAGCTGGAGTCCTGTCTGTGCTTCCCTTCCAGACAGCAGTGGGTGGTCTTCTCAGTATTGTACTTGGCACCATGCCATCTGAGAGCCCATTCAGTATAGGTGCTTTGTTTGAGTATTTATTTATTTATTTATTGATGATTTCTGCCTCCTCCCTGCCACCACCTCCCACTTCCCCCCCATCCCCCAATCAAGACCTCCTCCCTCATCAGCCCGAAGAGCAGTCAGGGTTCCCTGCCCTGTGGGAAGTCCAAGGACCTCCCACTTCCTTCCAGGTCTAGTAAGGTGAGCATCCAAACTGCCTAGGCTCCCACAAAGCCAGTACGTGCAGTAGGATCAAAACCCATTGCCATTGTTCTTGACTTCTCAGCAGCCCTCATTGTCCACTATGTTCAGCGAGTCCTGTTTTATCCCATGCTTTTTCAGACCCAGTTCAGCTGGCCTTGGTGAGTTCCCGATAGAACATCCCCATTGTCTCAGTATGTGGGTGCACCCCTCGCGATCCTGAGTTCCTTGCTCGTGTTCTCTCTCCTTCCGCTCCTGATTTGGACGTTGGGATTTCAATCCGGTGTGGGTCTCTGTCTCCTTTCATCGCCTGATGAAGTTTAATATCCAGGAGGATGACTATATGTTTTTCTTTGGGTTAACCTTCTTATTTAGCTTCTCTAGGATCACAAATTATAGGCTCAATGTCCTTTATTTATGGCTAGAAACCAAATATGACTGAGTACATCCCATGTTCCTCTTTTTGGGTCTGGCTTACCTCACTCAGGATAGTGTTTTCTATTTCCATCCATTTGCATGCAAAATTCAAGAAGTCATTGTTTTTTTACTGCTGAGTAGTACTCTAATATGTATATATTCCATAGTTTCTTCATCCATTCTTCCATTGAAGGGCATCTATGTTGTTTCCAGGTTCTGGCTATTACAAACAATGCTGCTATGAACATAGTTGAGCATATACTTTTGTTGTATGATAGGGCATCTCTTGGGTATGTTCCCAAGAGTGGTATTGCTGGGTCCAGGGGTAGGTTGATCCTGAATTTTTTGAGAAACCCTCACACTGCTTTCCAAAGTGGTTGCACAAGTTTGTATTCCCACCAGCAATGGGTGAGTGTACACCTTACTCCACAACCTCTCCAGCAAAGGCTATCATTGGTGTTTTTGATTTTAGCCATTGACAGGTGTAAGATGGTATCTTAAAGTTGTCTTGATTTGCATTTCCCTGATCGCTAAGGAAGTTGAGCACGATCTTAAGTGTCTTTTGGCCATTTGAACTTCTTCTGTTGAGAATTCTCTGTTCAGCTCAGTGCCCCAAATTATAATTGGGTTGATTAGCATTTCACAGTCTAGTTTCTTGAGTTCTTTATATATTTTGGAGATCAGACCTTTGTCAGTTGCAGGGTTGGTGAAGATTTTCTCCCAGTCAGTGGGTTGCCTTTTTGTCTTAGTGACAGTGTCCTTTGCTTTACAGAAGCTTCTCAGTTTCAGGAGGTCCCATTTATTCAATGTTGCCCTTAATGTCTGTGCTGCTGGGGTTATACGTAGGAAGTGGTCTCCTGTGCCCATGTGTTGTAGAGTACTTCCCACTTTCTCTTCTATCAGGTTCAGTGTGTTCAGACTGATATTGAGGTCTTTAATCCATTTGGACTTGAGTTTTGTGCATGGTGATAGATATGGATCTATTTTCATTCTTCTACAGATTGACATCCAGTTATGCCAGCACAATTTGTTGAAGATGCTCTCTTTTTTCCATTGTATACTTTTAGCTCCTTTATCGAAAATCAGGTATTCATAGGTTTGTGGGTTAAAGTCTGGGTCTTCTATTCGATTCCATTGGTCAAATTCTCTGTTTTTATGCCAATACCAAGTTGTTTTCAATACAGTAGCTCTGTAATAGAGTTTGAAGTCAGGGATGGTAATGCCTCCAGACGATCCTTTATTGTATGAGATTGTTTTGGCTATCCTGGGTTTTTTGTTTTTCCATATAAAGTTGATTATTGTCTTCTCCAGGTCTGTGAAGAATTTTGATGGGATTTTGATGGGGATTGCATTGAATCTATAGATTGCTTTTGGTAGAATTGCCATTTTTACTATGTTGATCCTCCCAATCCAAGAGCAAGGGAGATCCTTCCATTTTCTGGTGTCCTTTTCAATTTCTTTCTTCAAATACTTAAAGTTCTTCTCAAATAGATCTTTCACTTCCTTGTTCAGAGTTACCCCAAGATATTTTATGCTATTTGTGGCTATCGTGAAAGGTGATGCCTCTCTGATTTCCCTCTCTGCTTCCTTATCCTTAGTGTATAGGAAGGCAACTGATTTTTTTGGAGTTGATCTTGTATCCTGCCACATTACTAAAGGTGTTTATCAGCTGTAGGAGTTCTTTGGTAGAGTTTTTGGGGTCACTTATGTATACTATCATATCATCTGCAAATAATGATAGCTTAACTTCTTCCTTTCCAATACGAATCCCCTTGATCCCCTTATGTTGTCTTATTGCTATTACTAGAACTTCAAGCACTATATTGAAGAGGTATGGAGAGAGTGGACAGCCTTGTAGTGTTCCTGATTTTAGTGGGATGGCTTTGAGTTTTTGTTTGTTTAATTTAATGTTAGCTGTCAGTTTGCTGTAAATAGCTTTTGTTATATTTAGGTATGACCCTTGTATCCCAAATCTGTCTAAGACCTTTAGCATAAAGGGGTGTTGAATTTTGTCGAATGCTTTTTCAGCATCTAATGAAATGATCATATGGTTTTTTCTTTCAGTTTATTTATATGGTGGATTACATTGATAGATTTGCGTATGTTGAACCAACCCTGCATCTCTGGGATGAAGCCTACTTGATTATAATGGATAATTTTTCTAATGTGTTCTTGCATTCGGTTTGCCAGTATTTTATTGAGAATTTTTGTGTCAATGTTCATGAGTGAGATAGGCCTGTAATTCTCTTGGTTGGGTCTTTGTGTGGTTTTCTATCAGAGTAACTGTAGCTTCATAAAAGGAATTTGGCAATGACTCTTCTGATTCTATATTGTGAAATACATTAAGGAGTATAGGTATTAGCTCTTCTTGGAAGTTCTGGTAGAATTCTGCATTGAAACCATCTGGTCCTGGGCTTTTTTTGGAAGGGAGATTTTTGATAACAGCTTCTAATTCTTCGCGACTAACAGGTCTATTTAGATTGTTCACCTGGTCTTGGTTTAACTTTGGTATATGGTACTTATCTAAAAAAATGTCCATTTCTTTTGCATTTTCCAGTTTTGTGGCATACAGGCTTTTTTAGTAAGATCTAATGATTCTCTGAATTTCTTCTGTGTCTGTGCTTATGTCCCCCTTTTCATTTCTGATCTTATTTATTTGCGTGTTCTCTCTCTCTGTCATTTAATTAGTTTGGATAGGGGTTTGTCGATCTTGTTGATTTTCTCCAAGAACCAACTTTTTGTTTCATTGATTCTTTGGACTGTTTTCTGTGTTTCTATTTTGTTGATTTCAGCCCTCAGTTTGATTATTTCCAGTCTTCTACTCCTCCTGGGCGTGTCTGCTTTTTTTTTTTCTAGAGCTTTCAGGTGTGCTGTTAAGTCCCCAATGTATGCTTTCTCCATTTTCTTTAAGTGGGCACTTAGTGCTATGAACTTTCCTCTTAGCACTGCTTTCATTGTGTCCCATAGGTTTGAGTATGTTGTCTCTTTATTTTCATTAAATTCAAGGAAGACTTTAATTTCTTTCTTAATTTCTTCCTTGACCCAGGTGTGGTTCAGTAGTTGACTATTCAGTTTCCATGAGTGTGTCAGCTTTCTGGGGGTATCATTGTTGTTGCCTTCTAACTTCTAACTTAAATCCGTGGTGATCTGATAAGACACAGGTGGACACTGATATTTTTTGTGTCTGTGGAGGTTTCCTTTATTACCGAGTATGTGGTCAATTTTCGAGAAGGTTCCATGAGCTGCAGAGAAGAAGGTATATTCTTTCCTATTTGGGTGGAGTGTTCTATAGATGTCTGTTAAGTCCATTTGCTTCATTACCTCCAATAGTTCTCTTAATTCTCTATTAGGTTTCTGGTCTGATTGACCTGTCCATTGGTAAAAGAGGTGTGTTGAAATCTCCTACTACTAGTGTGTGTGGTTTGATGTCTGCCTTGAGTTCTAGTAATATTTCTTTTACATAAGTGGGTGCTTTTATATTGGGGGCATAGATATTCAGGATTGAGACTTCATCCTGATGAATTGTTCCTGTTATGAGTATAAAGTGTCCATCTCGATCTCTTCTGATTGATTTTAGTTTGAAGTCAGTTTTGTTAGAAATTAGTATGGCCACACCTGCTTTTTTCTTAGGACCATTTGCTTGAAAAACCTTTTCCCAACCCTTTACTCTGAGTAGATGCCTGTCTTTGTGGTTGAGATGTGTTTCTTGTAAACAGCAGAATGTTGAATTCTGTTTTCGTATCCAATCTCTTAGCCTGTGCCTTTTTATAGGTGAATTGAGACCATTAATATTAAGTGATATTAATGACCAGTGATTGTTTACTCCGGTTATTCTTATTGTTTTTGTTAGTAGAGTTTGTGTGTCTCCCTTCTTTGAGTTGTGCTGATGAAGGGTTGCTAGATGCCTGAGTTATTGTAGGCAGTGTTGGCAGTGTTGGATTCCTTGGGTTGTGATTTTCCTTCTATTACTTTCTGTAAGGCTGGATTTGTGGCTACGTATTGTTTAAATTTGTTCTTATCCTGGAATGTTTTGTTTTCTCCAAACAAAACGATAGTGAACGATAGCTTGGATGGGTATAGTAGTTTGGGCTTGCATCCATGGTCTCTTAGTTTGTGCAGTACCTCTATCCAGGACCTTCTGGCTTTCATGGTTTCCATAGAGAAGTCAGGTGTAAGTCTGATCGGTTTACCTTTATAAGTTACTTGACCTTTTTCATTTGCAGCTCTTAATATTCTTTCTTTAATCTGTATATTTTGTGTTTTGATTATTATATGGCGAGGGGATTTTTTTGATCCAGTCTGTTTGGTGTTCTGTATGCTTCTTGAATATTCAAAGGAATATCTTTCTTTATGTTGGGAAAGTTTTCTTCCATAATTTTGTTAAAAATATTTTCTGGGCCTTTGAGCTGTGACTCTTTTCCTTCTATCCCTATTATTCTTAGGTTTGGTCTTTTTATTGTGTCCCATATTTCCTGAATGTTTTGTGATGAGAATTTGTTGGCTTTGCTGTTTTCTTTGATCAGTGCTGTGTTTATTTTCTCTATGGTGTCCTCAGAATCTGAGATTCTTTCTTCTATCTCTTGTATTCTATTGATTATGCTTGTTTCTATAGTTTCTGCTCGTTGACCTAGATTTTCCATATCCAGCTGGTCCTCAGTTGGTGTTTTCTTCCTTGCTTCCATTTCAGTTTTCAATTCTTGAACTGTTTCCATTACCTGTTTGATCGTTTTTTCTTGGCTTCCCAGGGTATCATTTACGTATTTACTCATTTCTTCAAACTTTTTGTTAAACTTCTCATCCATTTCTATGAGGGCCTTTTTTACATGTTGTTTAAGGGACTCTATTGCTTTCATAAAGTCATTTTTTTCCCACTTCTTCTGTGTTAAGGTGTTCAAGTCTTTCTGTTGTAAGATCATTGGGTTCTGGTGTTTTCATGTTGTTTTTCAGATTGTTTGATGAATTCTTGCCTTGCGCCTGCCCATGTCCTCCTTTCATGCTATCTAATGGGTCTTCTAAAACAGGATTAGGTTTCCCTGCTGGCCGGGGGCCCCGCTTCCAAAATGCCCCCGCTCCGTTTCCTGGCTCTCGCCGCGGGCCAAGATCCCTCTCACCACTCAGAAGGGTCTTCAGGAACAGGACCAGTCTCCCCATTCGCCAGGGACCTCGCCAACGAAAGGCCTACCACTCTGCAGGCCAGCCACCAAAACAAAAACTCCCGCTGCCCTCTGCCGGAGCACCTGACCCAGCGCCCAAACAGGCTGAACTGGGTGATCCTGCGGCCCCGCGGATGGGAGGGAGAAGGAAGGAAGCCCCTGGGCGCCAGCTGGGATGGGCCAGGGAGAGAGAGGTCACAGCAGAGGAGGAGCAGCCCCAGCAGAGGGGAGCAGCCCTCGCAGACTGACCGGGGAGTCAAGGGGGTCGGAGAATGCCCCCCCCTCCGTTTCCTGGGTCCCGCTGTGGGCCAAGAACACTCTCACCACTCAGAAGGATCTTCAGGGACAGGACCAGGCTCCCCATTCGCCAGGGACCTCGCCAATAAAAGGCCTACCACTCTGCAGGCCTGCCCCCAAAAAACCTACTTGATTTAATTGTAGTGGGATGATCTGCTCTCAGTGTGGGCTTCACTGTTTCATGCTTGGACCATCCTGCGTCCCCCGCATCTGCGTCACCCGTCTGCCTTGTTTGAGTCTTTGTACTGGGTCCCAGAACATAAAGCATGTCTATAAAAGTAAAATAAATTCTGCCCGGCAGTGGTGGCATGTATCTTTAATCCCAACACTCAGGAGGCAGAGACAGGCAGATCTCTGAGTTTGAGGCCAGCCTGGTCTACAGAGTGAGTTCCAGGAAACAAACAAACAAAAAGTAAAATGCATTCTGAGACTTGAGATGCTGATGTAATTTTCTGTCTCTAAGAATGCTTGCTCCGTGTGTCATCCTTACTCATCCAGGGACAGTAGGTAGTCCAGGCTTTGTAGCTGTCTGTGAACTGTATGACACCCTCAGGCCCTTTCAGAAATATAACACCATTATTACTGGATGTCACTCTTCCCTTCTGCACCTAGGGCAAGGTGGGAGCCCTGTACCTAATGTGCCTTCATTGTATACAGCTGCTGCTGAGGGACCCTGCCATCCCAGGACGCACCTGTGTACTGATAGAGGCGGGGTGTGCATCACCAGCGGTCAGCTTGCATCTGGGAGGCCAGTCGCTCCAAAGAGCAATAGGCATTGTCCTGGTGAAGTTGGAAAACCCTGTGAAACCACATGTGTGCATGGCCTAGTGTATTTTTATTGACTCTGCCCTTGTCCGGTACTTGGTAACTCTGTTTGACTCTTCCAGGCCCACCATGGTGACTAGTGCTCATTCTTGTAGGTGGTGAAAGGCTATAAGGCAACCATCCAGCAGACCCTGGACATCCTCTTCCTCCAAGAAGGCTCTGAGTTCCTGAGCAGCACTGACGCATCCACTCGAGACTCAGCTGACCGAACCATTATTGCCTGGGATTTCCGGACTGCTGCCAAAATATCTAACCAAATTTTCCATGTGAGAAGCCCTGTGTAAAATTGTTCTTGGTGTTGACAGTGGGGGATATTCCTGTAGCCCTGGGCTGGGGTCCTGGGCCCCTCTCTGTCTGGGGGAGGAGGAGATCAGCTATTTGAAATATCTAGGACAGAGGTAGGCATAGGTCAAGGCCCAGGTCTGCACAGTGATAGCCCCTGTAGACTGCCCTTTCTGGTTCAGCACCCTAATACTCACATCATAGAGTACCAAGAACTACAGGAAGAAAATGCTTATAAAGATCTAACAGTGTCGGGCACAGAGAGTCCTCCATAATAGTTGTGACCAACCCAACACCATCATTACTGCCAACATCACCATTACTGTGGTCACCACTGCCACCACCACCACCACCTTTATCACCAATATTACCATTACTGTGATCACCATCACCATCATTATCGTGTCTGTGGTCACTGCCATCCCCACATTGTCATGATCAGCATCACCTTCTCTGCCACCACCACCACCATTACCGTCACTATAATCATTACCTCCACAACCATCGCTACTACCACCACCATTCCTGATTGCCACAACCACCATCTCCACCACCATCACTATCACGATCACCACCACCATCTCCACCACCATCACCATCACTGATTTCCACCACCATCTCCTCCACCATTACTATCACTGATCACCACCACCATCTCCACCACCATCACCATCTCCACCATCATCTCCATCACTGATCACCACCACCATCTCCATCACCATCACTGATCACCACCACCATCTCCATCACCATCACTGATCACCACCACCATCTCCATCACCATCACTGATCACCATCTCCACCACCACCACCACCACCATCACCATCACTGATCACCACCACCATCTCCACCACCATCACATCTTCACCATCATCTCCATCACTGATCACCACCACCATCTCTATCACCATCACTGATCACCATCTCCACCACCATCACCATCACTGATCACCACCACCATCTCTACCACCATCACCATTTCCACCACCACCACCACCATCATCATCTCCACCACAACCACCATCTCTACCACCATCACCATTTCTACCACCACCACCATCACCATCTCCACCACAACCACCATCTCCTCCACCATCACCATTACTGATCATTACCACCATCACCATCACTGATCACCACCACCGCCACCACCACCGCCACCGCCACCGCCACCACCAATCATCACCACCACCACCGCCACCATCTCCATCACCGTTGTGGTGGTCACTACTGTCACCACCTGTGCTCACATTACCGTCTTTTGGTGATGGTAAACTGTTCCTGATCTTTTGTGTGCCCTGCCCCTGGTCTTAGGTGTGACCATGAGTTCATGTAGACCTTCTCCTCTCTGCCTTGTCCTTCCACTCAGTGGGTTCTGAGCGAACCTGAGAAAGCTGACTTTGAGACTGCCCCCATGAGCCTGGCAGAGATGAGGTGCCAGGCAGGTGAGTGTGCTGCTGGCCACCCTCTGCCTCTACTCCACCTCCACGTGCTCGGGGCCGAGTGAGTGATTTGCTGAAGTACCTCACAGGACGCCAGCCTATCGCCTGCCGTTCCAGTGGGCATCAAGACCCAGCTGCTCCCAGAGAGCTGCTTGCTCTGTTGGGATACTTTCAAGATGGTGGCTTAAGGACAGTCTTAGAGCTGGTTATGGTAGTACAAGCCTTTAATCTCAGCCCACAGGAGGCAAAGGCAGGCCAATCTTCTTGAGTTTGGGACTGGCCTGGTCTAGACATTAAGTTCCAGGCCAGCCAGGGCTACAAAGTGAGACCTTCTTCAGCACCCTGCAGAAGGGGCAGCGTGTTAACACTGGGTTAGCCCACTGAGCTCCACTTTAGACTGCAGAGCAGCAGGATAGGGCAGTTGCATTGTTTTCAAGCTCTGAGTGCATATAACTTGATACAGCAACAGCAACCCATACAGATTCCCAAGCCAAGGCCCAGGAGAAAGGGACAAAACCCCAAGAGCAGAGTGCAGGCTGGGTGTCGATCTGTGGGAGGCAGAAACCCCACCATGGTAGCCTTCATCTCTCTGTGGTCCTGCTTTCTCAGGAAAGGTACACCTGCCCCAGCCTCGCCTTGCATCCGAGGGAACCGGTCTTCCTGGCACAAACCAATGGCAACTACCTGGCTCTCTTCTCCTCTGTGTGGCCCTATCGGATGAGCAGACGGCGGCGCTATGAAGGGCACAAGGTACCCCCATCTTTGTTACCTAGATCAAATACTGACCATTGTCCCCAAAACTTCCAGCCAGGTATCCCCAGTACTCCAGGGCATGTAGACCCTCTGGGCTCTCTGCTGCTGAAGTGGCTGTGTGAATGAGGGTCCACTCAGGGCCCAGCCACAGGCAGGAGAACATGTCAATTCACCTATGATGGGGTGGGGACAAGAAAAGGGTAGGACAGACTTGGGAGCCATTTCTCTGTGTATCCCTTTCCTGCCTGAGGCCCACTTTGCTGACCTGGAAGAGGCTGGGGATTCACTTAGTACTTGGTGTTAAACCCCAGCTCTGTAGAAGCTGCTGTATCTGGGTTCCATTACCAGGACATTGTTAGATGTCATCTATGAAGTTCACACTTGAATGCTGTGCAGTTGAGCTACAATAAAACAAAATGCACATACTGTTTTAAGTAAGTTTGCAGTTTGTGTTGGGCATTCATGTACTGGAGACCTGCAGCCCATGAGCCACAGGCTTGACATGACTGCTGGGGCTAGTGAGCCTGGGATACAGGTCACCTTACCAACCCATAGGCTTATAGCAGGAGCTCAGCCTTCGGCCTCAAGATCACTAGGTGTAAAGTCAACCCTGAACGCTGTGCTGGCAGCTTCTTGGCCTCAGCTCTCCCTTTGTAGTGTGGGATCAGAGCTGCCACCTCACAGGTTGCCTTCTCTGTCTTTCTCCACAGGTGGAAGGCTACGCTGTGGGCTGCGAGTGCTCCCCATGTGGTGACCTGCTGGTAACAGGCAGCGCGGATGGCCGGATTCTGATGTTCAGCTTCCGCACTGCCAGCCGGGCGTGTACGCTACAAGGGCATGCTCAGGCCTGCCTTGGCACCACCTACCACCCCGTGCTGCCTTCTGTCCTTGGCACCTGCTCCTGGGGAGGAGACATCAAGATCTGGCACTAACTGGCAACTGAGACCCTGCTCCTGGGTTGGTGACTCTGAAGTTGGCTGCAGGGGCTGCTCCCACACTGGGCCTCAGTGACTTGTCTGTAAAGGGGGGTGAGAAGTATCTCAGGATGTAAGGGCTGCTTAGTAAAAGCATTTGCCAAATGGCTGATGGTGCCCAACCAATCAGTGTGTACTCTGTAGTTTTTCTTAATATGATTTGGAAATAAACACATAGCCGCTTCCTGTTGCCTTCCTACGGCAGGTAGGGGAGCTTGAGGTGGGACTGTCACCTCTGGTCCTGAGAGTGTTATCCTCAGAACAAGTGGGTCTCTGGGTCTTCGAGCTGCTCAGGAACTCTGTGCAGGAGCGCCACAGGGCCCTGCCACTCACCTGCTCTTACTAGACACCAAAGCTGTGTTTCTGGTCACCTCTCTGGCCCTCTACCCTGCTGCTTGCGTATGCCAAGGTGAGTGGTCTGTGCTGGCCACAGCCATGTGTCTGTCCTGGAAGGGGTGATGAGGAGAAGCAGGGTCCTAGAAGCCACTTCAGGGATTGACTGGACTGGGTTAGGAAATGTGGTGGTTTGTGTAAGAAACTCCCAAGGGCTCATGTACTTAGTCACCAGGGAGTGAAACTGCTTGAAGGGATTAGAAGGATTAGGAGGTGTGGCCTTGTTGGAGGAAGGGTGTCACTGGGGTGGGCTTTGAGATTTCAAAAGTCCATGCTAGAACCAGTCTCTCTCCTCTCCTCTCCTCTCCTCTCCTCTCCTCTCCTCTCCTCTCCTCTCCTCTCCTCCCCTCCCCTCCCCTCCCCTCCCCTCCCCTCCCCTCCCCTCCCCTCCCCTCTCCCCTCCCCTCCCCTCCCCCCTCTCTCTCTCTGTCTCTCTCTGCCTTCAGATCAGGATATAGAACTCTCAGCTACTGTTCCAGAACCATGTCTGCTTGCATGCTTCCATGCTTTCTGCCCTGATGACAATGGACTAAATAAATCTCTGAAACTGTAAGCAAGCCCCAATTAAATGCTTTCTTTTGTAAGAATTGCCATGGTCATGGTATCTCTTTATAGCAATAGAACAGTGACTAAGACAGGAAGCCTAGATCCTTAGGGTCCTGGGCAGGCCCATGAATCTCAGACACTGCTAGAGTTGTAACTAAGACACTGCCTGATGGCCCGGGGACTCACTTACAGGATGGGATGAGGGAGGACGGGAGAGGGCCTGGGACTTGACAGAGTGCATACGGCTTCACACCTTACTCCATTCTACAGTCTAGTCCCAGGCAAGACCTGCCTCCTTCCCTCTGTGCCCCAGTTCCTCATCTGTGAGGCCAGAAGTCAGGAGAGCTGGCCCGCAGATGTGCTGGGGAGCTGGAAGAATGTTGGGCATAGTGAGCCCGAGTCTAAGCCAGCCTGGCTCAGGGATGCTCTGTAAGGACATTTATTCTAGTGTCCAAGGCATTGGGGAGCCATTCCCACCAGGGTAAAGCAAGTCAGAGCCCTGTGCTGGGGCTTGTCCTGAAGCCCCTGTGTCCTTGCTGCCTCAATAGGTCAGCTCAGTTTCCTCTCCTCAAGCTGATGGCTACTGCCTCTGTGCTTGGGTGCCTCAGGGCCGTTGTACCACCATCTTGGCCTAGGTACTGTCCTTCCCACATAAGCAGGGAAACAACAGAACTGCCTCCCTCGAGCACTGGGTTCCACCCTGTGCTGTCCTGTGACTGACATCAGGTATGGAGTAAGCTCCCTGGGCAGAGCTTCGTGTCCTGCTGTGTCCCTGGCATATAAGCACGCAGTAACTGCTACGTAGCCTGTCAGGCCCAGATTTGAAGTTTGCCCTGTGTTTCCTTCATTACTGTGGGACCTTAGGGAATCTGTGTGGTCATTCAGTGCCTCAGTTTCCCCTCCTGTGTGCAGTGGGCACTCAGGATACTTGAGTCTGTCGTGTGGAACCGAGTCTGTTCAGGTGATACCAGGGCCAGGTCCCATTCTAAGGCTCTGCTGTGGTGGGCTAAGGGCTGGTGGCACCCTCTCCCTCTTGCTTTCAGGGCCTTAGCAAGGTCCGGATTCAATCCTGTCGGAGGATACTGGCAGGAGGCTGCTTCCTTCCTTCCCACGTGATGAACTCCTGGGAGCTTTAGATCAGCTGGCTTCTGTCTCGAGCCCTGCTGGACTAGGACTCCTTGCCAAGGCGGATGGGGTGCTGTGATCAGTAGCTCCCAGCTTGAGCCAGAGGACTGGTGTGCTCCACGAAGAACTCAGGGCCCCTAAGGGTGTCTTCATGAGTGTCTCCCTGAATGAACTAGAATGTAGTAGGCCCAGCCTCCCCCAGAGGCCTCTCCCAGTGCTGCTCCCAGCCTCCCCCAGCCTCCTCCAGCCTCTCCCAGTGCTCTCCCCAGCCTCTCCCAGTGCTCCCCCAGCCTCCTCCAGCCTCTCTCAGTCTCCCTTCAGCCTCTCCCAGTGCTCCCCAGCTTCCTCCAGCCTCTCCCAGTGCTCTCTCCAGCCTTCCCCAGCCTCCCCCAGCCTCCCCCAGTGCTCCCTCAGCCTCCGCAGCTCTCCCAGTGCTCCCCAGCCTCTCCCAGTGATCTCCCAGCCTCTCCCAGTGCTCCCCAGCCTCCTCCAGCCTCTCCCAGTGCTCCCCCAGCCTCTCCCAGTGTTCTCCCTCAGCCTCCAGCCTCTCCCAGTGCTCCCCAGCCTCCCCAGCCTCTCCCAGTGCTCTCCCCAGCCTCTCCCAGTGCTCTCCCCAGCCTCCACCTCTCCCAGTGCTCCCCAGCCTCCTCCAGCCTCTCCCAGTGCTCCCCAGCCTCCTCCAGCCTCTCCCAGTGCTCTCCCCAGCCTCCTCCACCTCTCCCAGTGCTCCCCAGCCTCCTCCAGCCTCTCCCAGTGTTCTCCCCAGTCTCCCCCAGCCTCCAGCCTCTCCCAGTGCTCCCCAGCCTCCTCAGCCCCTCCCAGTACTCTCTTCAGCCTCCCCCTGCCTCCCCCTGCCTCTCCCTGCCTCTCCCAGCCTCCTCCAGCCTCTCAGTGCTCTCCGTCTGGGCAGCTGTCATCCCAAAGCTTCTTTCTACCCCAGGGTTATCTTCTGATCACTTTCCCCACTGCAGTGTTGGCGTCATCACTGATTGGCTCTGGTCATCAGGCTTTTCCAGGAGGGATAGCAGGTGGTTATAGAGAGCTTCCTTGTCTACCTCAGTGCCCAGCCCCCTCCTGCCCATGGTGCCTTGATCAGACTCTGGGCCCGCCCCCTAATGCTGTGGGATTTGCTTCTGTGACCCTCTGCTTTCTCAGGCACACAGTGGGCCTGCCGGGACAGAGGTAGAGGAAAGAGTTCTGTAGACTGTCCCCTGTTGGTGTCACGAGGACAGACAGACAGCATCTGAATCCTCCATGCTCTGACTCAGGTCCAGGGGACCAGTGAGGGTCTGGGCAGGAGGGCAGGTGTGTTCCCCGCTTCCCCTTCTTTCTTCAAATGTATTCTTCCAAAGAACATTCAGAAAGATTGACTTTGATCCCAGCTGAGGTGTCGGGAGTTCACCATTTGCAATTTAAAAATAGGAAAACTAAATTTGGAAAGCACAGAGCAGGATGAACCTGGAGTGTGGGTTCTCCCTCCACCTACCCTCCTGGGCCAAACTCACCTCATTCCACTTTTGCATCTGCAACCTGCAACCTGAGATCAGAGGTGCCCAGGGAGGAAAGCGGCCCTGTCTAGAGAGGCCTCCACAGGCTGTATCTGCTGCTGGCTTGTCCACCGAGTCAGGTTGTGGATGTCACCTGAGTGTCATTAGCATGCAGCCCCCCACAGCATGGCCATGACCCCTGGCGTCCTGCTGAGGAAGCCTCTGTTCCAAGGACATAAAGACATGCTGGAACCACCCGTCCCTGAAGCCTGTACCCTTGACTCATTTTACTGCCTCCCCAAATGGTTCTCTCTATTCTCCCAACCCAGCTGGACTCCATAGTGTGCCAACTGTCTCGAAGGCCCCCCGGAAAGGACCAGTGTCCTCAGGCTGCAGAAGGGGAAAGTGAGACCTACCTCTGGTGATAGCCAACCAGTGGGAGCATAGTCACGTACTGACTGCCCTTGGGGTTCAAGGAGGTGGGGCATGGAAAGTTTGCAGGGGTTGAGCACACAGATGGGCATCACTGAAGACTAGGCAGGTCTGAGTGGACTCCAGAGAGGATGGCCTGTGGGTGAGGGGGCCCCTATCAGGACTCACCTGGCAACCTGGGTGTATGAGTACTGCCAGGAGCAACTGTTCTCTATGGTATAGGCACAGAGCATCTAGAACTACTAGTTCCAGGGCTGCACCTGTCAGGGAGACACCTGGGAACTGCAGGGGATAGGTGGGATGAAATAGCTCTCAACAGGAAAGGCCTGAGTGTCGACAGGAAGCAGAT
The DNA here is from genome assembly GCF_950005125.1 of Chionomys nivalis. NCBI lineage: Eukaryota > Metazoa > Chordata > Mammalia > Rodentia > Cricetidae > Chionomys > Chionomys nivalis. Next base: position 18,627,884 of record NC_080095.1, on the reverse strand, counting down.
GAAAAGACCGTCTCTTCTTCAGGATGGAGTCACCGTCCTAGGCTTTGTAGAAAACCCCACAATGCATTTCCAAGAGTTAAATGAATATGTGTCAAATAACCAGGCACACAAAGAAACAGGGCAACATGGACAGGAAGCAAAGACAGACCCACAGAGTCTATGTAGTAGAAGTGCCAGACCCCGACTTTGGAATGGCCACTGGCTTTACAGAAATAGGGGTGAGCTTGAAAGGAACTCTGGGAAACAGGAAACTGGATGAGAGCACAGAGCCTCCATACCAACCGAACGGTACCTGGACATGGCAGTGATTGGCAGCTAGAATGGGAACGCAGCGCCTCTGTTTGGCAGCTGAGTGGACACAGGAGTGCACTGTGTAGACCCCTGCAGCGTGAGTGAAAGGAGGGACACACAGTGTGACCAGGGGACAGAGTTGGAGGCTCTGCCATAAAGAGGGGGGGGATGGGCAGAAGGTTTTTTTAAAGAATGATCTGGGGTTTTCCAGAACTGATGAACCCTGAGAGTTCTAAGGAGGAACCCCACACAGTCACACCCTAGGGAAACCACAGCCAAGTCAAAGAGAAGGCTGTGTTCAGCTAGAGCGAGCGAGAGACATAACCAAAACAGGAGCTCCACATTTTCCCAAGAAGCCAGGAGCTGAGGGAAGCAGAGATCGCTAGCATCAGGGCGGCTGTCAAGACATTTCAGAACAGAAGAGTGGACCTTGCCTCCAGGAGAGCCACAGCAGGTGAAGGCAACCCTCGAGAGGCTGCCTCAGAAGGGGGCCATCTGGGGGAGCAGGAAGGAGCTGACAGTGCTGGGGACAACACCAGGGGACATGGAAATACTGAGCTGGCCAGTGGACAGGGCAGGCTTGGATGCTGAGCCAGGGAGGGCTGGCTGCAAGGTGGGGAACAGGCGAGGGACACTAGGTCCCTGCTTCTGGTTAACTGGTCGACGCCAAGGAGAAAAAAAAACCACGAAGCTGGATTCTTTTCACTGCTGTGCTTTATTGAGGAGTTTGAACTACAGCACTAGTAGACGGCATGCATCACACTACAGGGTCACTGGGGCGGGGGTGGGGTGGGAGAAACCTCATGTCGGAGGTAGAGTCGGGTGGTATTGGGAGGGGAAGGGGAGGACCAAGCACCGGCTATTCTAGGGGTATCTCTGGCCTCTCTTGGGCCTACAGGCCAGGCCATGGGACGAGCTCAGGGTAGATCAGGGCAGAGTTGGTTGCACTGTGAGATGGGTGCTTAAGATGATTTCTGCGCCCAAAGTGGCTGTTTCCCCTCCTTAGTGGACAGAATATCAGCATTCCCTTGTTGCTGGCTTGCTAGCTTCTCCCCACATGTGGAGACTGGTCTCCCTAGGGCCCCAGCCTCCCCTTCCCTGGGGCAGGCCCCACACACCCTCACTGGAAATGAAGGAGCTTCATGCGGGGACCGCCAAGGCTGCCATCCAGAAACTGGAGGCAAGCACACGAAGAAACATCCTTTTCCCTATAAAAATAGCTTCACTTACAAAACGGGGGATGCTCACTTCAGGGAAGGGCGCACTGCGTAAATGTTCTGGGTGGAGTCTGTAGCAGAGGCTAGGGGTGAACACCACGATGGCAGAGAGGGTTGTCTTCTTGGGTTTTACTGGGTTGTCGGTAAGAGGGTCAGAGGAACTAGAGTTCCTCGGTTGGGTTTGGTCACGTGGGGGCTGACTACTCTCTATATGGGGCAGGTCTGGTGGGGGCCCCTGACTGCAGTTTACTGGTGGCAGTCAGTTGAGCAGGGTTCCGTAGAGCTGGGCCTTAGTGAGACTGTCCTTACGACTAAGCCCAGAACCTCCAGTCCTGGGGTACGCCCGCTGGGGGCTGAGACGACTGCCAGGGTGCATTTCAGGAGAGGCTTCCATGGAGCTTGGCTCCAAGGAATCCCGGGAACCATGCTCAGGCTCGGGGCTGCTGACAGCCCCACACAGCTGCACCCCGAGCCTATCCCCATCCCCCTCACTGGCTGCATAGCCAGCGTCAACTGAACGGCTAGGGCTCAGGCTCAGATCGCCACCTGCACGGAGGAAGCAGGGCTCTGCCAGATGACCCTGGGAGAGGTCATCACCCTCCGAGAAACTATCAGCCTTGTAGGAGGCATAGAGGGGGCTGGCACGGCCCTCAGCATGGTTGCTGTGGCTCCTACCAGGGCCGCGGCGGCCGTGGCCACGGCCAGCGCCATAGAAACGTTCTCCGAAGTTGCAGGGCGAGGCGCGGCCTGCGTTGCCAGCCTGGTAGTTGTAGGCGCCGACATCCTCCACGCTCAGGGGGCGCCAATGGCCTCGAATGTCTCCTCCGGCAAACCGATTACCGGTTGGCTTGGCCCTCAGGTTCCACAGGTTTGGAGGCATAACAGTCTGCGGGCTATCTGCGGAGGGCGAGTAGCGGTAGGACTCGGCCTGGTACGGAGACACTGTCCGAGCAAAGCCTGGGGCCACCTGGGCCTCGAGCGGGGAGGCCAGGGTGGCCGCGGCCTTGCCGAAGCGAGGGCTGCTCCCATAGGTGGCAGAGGGCGGCTTGCGGTTGAAGAGCTCGTCGCGGCTATTCAGGTAGATGGCCTGCTGCGAGGCGGTCAGCGTGCTGGCCTGCGCGTGCTCCTTCTCCTCGGACGTGGCGCTGAAGCTGGAGTAGGAGCTGGAGGTGGGCAGCGAGGCCGCGTAGCCCAGGAAGGCATCGTGGCGGTAGGCCTCGGGAAAGGCCGCCGCCTCGGCTTCCTCCTCCTCTGCGGCGCTGTCGGTGGAATTTTGCGCACGCAGGAAGCCCACGTCGGTCACGGGCGTGTCGACGCTGGGACGCCGGTCACGCTGGCGCTCATGCTCATCGGGGCAGTAGAGAGCTGTGTCGCTGCAGTAGATGTCTTCCTTGTACTGGGGTCGTGAGCCAGACTTCTCCATTCCATCGCGGTAGCCCAGGTCGCGAGCAGAGGCTTCAGACAGGTGCGAGGACAGACTACCAGGGTCTGGCTTCTCCAGCACCTTGGCGATGACGCAGGTGGGCACGCTGTCAGCGTAGGCCGAATGGCAGAGTGAGGAAGGCAGGCTGCAGTCATGCTTCTCCATGTGCAGGCTCACACGCTGCTGGAAGTCCGAGGGCAGCTGGAACGGGCATGGAGGAGAGGAGAATGGAAAAAGGTCATAGTCAGCAAAACAGCTCAGCCCTGGCTCGAGGCCAGGGCCACACCAGCATCACCGACAGACAGAGACACAGACAGACAGCAGACAGTCCCCCACCCCCAGGTGTCTTACATCACATCAGTGGGAGCCAGCTTAACACCCAAGGACAAGGATGTCCTCAACACCTGAGGTTCCCCATCACCTCTACCCATCCACCCTACTCCAATGGGCCGAGCAGAGTTGGCTAGGCTACTATCTGGCACCCTTTCTGGGTCCTGCCTCGTGAGGTGTGACTTGTTCTTGCTGGCCCACAGTGTCTGTGTCGTGTCCTGTCTCTCCCCTGCCGCCCCATCCCGTGGACTGCTGAATGAGACAGACTCAGAACACAGATGCAACAAACATTGGAGGGGCCAGTGCCAGGCACCAAAGGTTTCCATGGAGTGTCTGGTGGCAGGTGCATGGATATGTGTGTGTGTGTGTGGGGGGGGTACTGTTTGATCTATTTTGTGAGTGTTGCAGGTTTGGCCATGCCTGGGGAAAGGGGACATGGGCAGGAGCCTGGGTAGGAGATTTCTTGTGCATGATGGCTGGGAGGGATAGGCTGGCCAGGATGGTTGGTACCAGGCAACCTAGGACTAACGGGCTCTGCTGCCAGCTCACTCTGTGTGCCTTCAATGTGTGCCCTGTCCTTGATGCCTGTTTTTTTTCTTTTTTTCTTTTTTCTTTATCTCTGGTATGGGCCTGTCTCTAATTGTGCAGCCCCCGAAGGAAACAGGTGTGTAGCCCAAGTGGTTTAGGGTGGCCCTGGGAAGTACAGTGTGGGGGGCACCTTTCACCATCAGGAAGCCAGGACCCAGGTGCACGAGGGACGAGGGTTCAGGCTCACCCGGCAGCTTCTTCTTGGAGGGTGGGGAGAGGCTTCGGGGTGGGGTGGCCCAAAAGGAGCCGGGTGGTCCTGGGACGGGGCGGGCCTGGCAGTGGGGCGGGGCCACGTTACCTCGGACACCTTATGGACCCTGCCGTAGGTCTGGCTGCACTGCAGCAGCTGGGCCGCTAGATTGCAGTCCTTCCTATAGAGCTCCTGGAAGACAAGAGAAGGTGTTTGGCCCAACCGCCCTGGTCAGTGCCCGGTGCCAGCAGGGCGATGGGAGGGGAGAGCAGAGCTGGCAGGGCGGTTAGTTCTGGCTAGTCCCTGTCCAGGTCCCATATTCTTGCTGGAGTTGCCGGTGTGTGAAGGATTCCCTGTCAGCATGGGCCCTCCACAGGCTGGGGCAGCAACAGGTGGCCCCACTAGTTCTGAGCTCCCAGAGGTTGGGTTTCCTGTTCCTCTAGCTCCTGGAATCCCTCCAAAGATGACTTTGTGGGAGTGCTGGGCACAAGTCAGGGACAGGGATGAACCCCATGCTGGTCTCCCACTTGTGCTCAACCCACTTCACGGTATTGCCAGGCCTTGGGGCTGATTGCCCAGTCTGGGCCAGGGTCAGCGTAAGTGTGTGACCCCAGGTGCAGGAGGGACCCTGCTCAGACTCCTGAGCTGAAAACAGATGCAAACAGTAGGAATTTCGCCTTTGGAAATAAACCTCTGTTGCATGTACCTGTGTTGGGCTGTTCCTTCCTGCTCTTCAGAAATCACAGCTGCCCTAGGACCCACCCGCATTGCCCAGGGGATCCAGGACGACTGCCACAGCCTTGCTCAACCAGGACCAGTGTCCTGGGCAACCCTCTCCCATCCCACCTGTGCACCAGATCTTCACAGGGGAGGGAAGTGGGTCTCACAGTCCCTCTCAACTCCCCCCTGAACTTCCTAGGAACAGAGTTGAAAGTCATCCCCCAGGAGACCCCCACAGCAGTTGCCATGGGAACCGGAAGGCTGTGGGCATTGCCCAGCCAGCCCAGGTCAGCCACAGTGAGTAGGGGACGCCTCTTGGAGAAACAGGTGACCTTGCACATTACAGCTAGGCTCCTTGTTTGAGCTGTGTGTGCGTGGGATCTCCCTGCCCTACTCTGGGAAAGGGCCCAGGCTACCTGGCCACTGAGTGCTTAGTCTTCAAATCCTTCCTAAGGGACACGATCTAGTAGAACTAAAAGAAACTGCCACCATCACACTTAGCTGGGCACGTGACCCTTCTAACAGGCTACTCAAGCTGTTGACTGCCCAATTTTCTGTCTGCTTGCCCTATATGAACTTAAAATCCACAAGGGCAGCCATTGGTCAGATCATCATCTTAGAACTCCATTCGATCTTGTGGCAGAGGAGCAGAGGCTAATTAGTGTGCCCACGGTCAGCCCATGGGGAACAGTGGGAGGCAGCTGGCTAGCTCATGGGGCTCCTTTGGATAACCACACAGCTGCAGTGTGATACTGCGCCTGGCTGAAGTCAAAAGTCTGTGCGGATGGGACGGACGGCCTCTCTGTATCCCATCTTCAGTCTCTCTGTCAAGGGAGTCTATCCTTTCTCAGGTGCCCTGGGCACTTCTCCAAGCCCTCACTGCCCCATCCCCCCAGGGGTCAAATGCACACAGCACTTACGTTGTCCTCTGACAGCTTGTCAATGGTCACCTTGGCCTCCAGCAGGTGGCTGTTGAGGGCGACAATCTCATGGCTCATCGCACGTTTCTCTTCCTCATAGTGCTGGCCCTGGGTCACGGGGACAGAGGGAGGAGGGGCCAGTGGTTAGTGCTAAAGCCCAGCTGTTGGGCCAAGGCTTTTGTGAGCCCAACAGCTGTTGACGAAAGGAGCTTGAAACGCTAACGATGGTGTGAAGACAACAGACTCTGCCAGGCTTAACCCCATCCCACTAATGTTAAGCTGGATTAGCCTAGGCCAGCCCTTCCCCGAGCCTCAGTAACTTGCTCCTAATGCCCTGCTCTTGGGGTGGGAGTATGGCTTGCTTTGCCCATCTCACTCAATGACCAGGGAGAATGATGCTCAGCATGACCCAGCCCCTACCTGTCCTCCCCCTTTTGATCTCGGCTTGGAGACAGGCAGGAACTAAACACCTTTCACTGAACAAGAACAAGTGTAGGGGAGGTGCCAGAACCCCATGGCCATACTCTGTGCTGCCTGCACAGGCTTCCCTAGACCCCACCTCAGTTTTATCCTGACAGCACCTCCCATAAGGGGATACTGAGTGAGGGGACAGTGTGCGTTGGGGCCTCACCATCCGGTACAGCTTATCCTCCAGCTCTTGGTTGATCCGCTGCAGTGCCATGTAGTTGCTCTGGATCCTGCAGCGGGAGGCAACAGAGTCATGACAGGCAAAGCCTGATCTTCTACAACCCCAGTAACCTCACGGCCATCACGCCCTGCTTAACATGGCTGTCAGCTCACCTAAGCTTGTCCCACCAGCTCTACCCAATTCACTGTCTGCTCTGAAGATCCGATTAAAGCTAACTTTTGTCAGGGTTTCTCCTAGACCATTGCCAAAGCCATACTGTTGTTCCCCGACACAGTGGGCCTCCTTGGAAGGAACACAGGAAGGCCTATGTGCAAGAGAGCCTGTCAGAGCTGTGCTCAGGTCCTAGACGCTGGCAGGGCAGCTTACAGGTCAACTGCACAATAGGAGACACATGTGTGGCCTTGGGATGAGTGCTGGGGCCAAGCAGGTAGAGATGGAGTGCTTTCGGCTTCTATTGCTGGTGGCTGGGGGACTGGGCGTGGTGGCCGCGTGTCCTCTAGACAACCTTTGCGGTACCATTGCTGTCTTGCCAATGGGAAAGGGACACAAAAAGATGCTGAATGCAGTTAAGTGGCAGAGCTGGGACTTTAACCAAGGTCTGGCTGCACTGTGCAGGTTTGGCTTCCACACGACTTGGTAGTGATGTTCAAAAGCTCAGAAGAATGGGCCATTTGAAGAGGGACAAGCTGCCCTCGCGACAATGCCAGCTGCTTCTCTAAGGTCTTAAAACAAACTCAGCCAACAGCAGCAGCCTGCATCCTGTTTGTATTTCTAAGCTGGGGATACCCACAATAGGGTTTAGAAAAATAAATGCCAGAAGGAAAATATCCTAAGAATCTGGTCCTCTTCTCAATGCATCTCGACCACCCCCCCAAGCCACTCAAGATGCAGTTTCTACATTCAGGTTCATCCCATGAGCTTTTATGGCCAGTGGGGTGGGGTCTGGAAGTGGCCCCTCCTGTGCTGCTGTTGGCTAGTTCAGTGTCAGAGCGGTACAGGTATGAGGCGGTGAGAAACCAGGTCTGGAAGAGGGCACTGAAAGAGTCTGCCAATGGCATCGTCAGTGGGCTGCAGGTTCAAGCCCTAGGTAGGCTGCTCTGCTCTCTGTTCGCTAAACATCCCCAGAGCTGACACTGCAATGAGCTAGCTCCTTCCCACTCCCATTGCAGCCCTGTCCTTACTTGCGCAGCTTCTCCGTGACTTTGTCCAGCTCCTCCTGAGCCCGCCGCAGCTCAATCTCCAGGTAGTGACGAGTGGAGCCAAACTCCGTCTCCAGCTTCTCCAGCTTATGCGTGGTGTAGGACAGCCGCTTGCGCAGCTCGCCCTTCTGCTCCTGCAGGGCGCTGCAAGACACCAGGCAGCTGTGGCACTGAGCATGGGGAAACTGATGCCACATTGGCCAGCCAGGCATGCGTGGGCATGTGCTGTGCACTCACCCCACTAGTACTGAGTGTGTGCACTCAGGTTACCTCCCTCCCGTGGTGACTGTGCCAGCACTCATGCCCCTTCAGGGGGCAGGAACCTGTGTTGCCCCCTGGATGTTCACACTCCATCCCATCTGAGCCCCAACACCCAAGAGTATAAGTTGTAGTAGACTTGCTGTAGGTAGAGGGTGGGAGAGGAGTTGAGGTGCCATGTTGGAAACCTGGGGGCAGGAGGTGGAAGGTGCTGGGAGCCCCAACAATGTCCAGATGTGCTGTGGGACTTACTTTCTAGGGACCCCCTGACTTAAAACCCAGTGTGGGGTGTGGAAGGCAGGCCGGCATCATCAGAAGAGCCCTCATCTCTGAGTAAGCCACACATGCCACAGGCACGCTACCAGCCACCTCCATTAAGAATCCCTGGATTCCTGCCCAGGCCTAAGGAAAGGGGGCGGGTCCTCCTGAGACTCAGTCCCCAAAAGAGAATCCGAAGTAGAGAGGGAAACCCAAAGGCAAGGCCTCGCTGCCCATGCAGGCCCAGCTGCCTGGTGTTCTGCTGTCCCTCCCAGCTGTCTCTATGCCGCTCTCCTCCAGGCAGCCCTCTGCACCAGCCCACTCCATGCAGCTGCTACTCAGGCCCCTCTTCCCTCGTGGGGTGGCAAGCTTCCTTGAGTGCCCACTTCGTCCAAAGCAGAATTGCAGTGGGCGACAACTCTTGACATTAGGAGTTCCTTGCCAGGGGCTCCTGTGCCCATCTGCTGGAGTGGGCCCCTCAGCGTGACTCCTCACCCCCTCCAGCCTCCAGGCAGAGTTCTGGGAAGTTGTACCTGTAGCATGCTAGACCTTTGCACTCGGCCTTGTCCTTCTCTAGGGTCTGTGAGGCAGCCGGCCCCACATGCCTACAGCCACCTGGACCTTGCCCACACTGGCAAGCCCAAGTCAGACTTGCTTCTGTATCCCTCTGCGCTGCCTTGGGAACCCACAGGAATAGGACAGGAGCTCCATGACACATTCGGTGCAGGGCTGGCACCCACCAAGGCGCATTGCTCCACAGAGCCTTCATTTACCTGGCCATCGGGTGGTCTTCCAGACAAAGGGTGACTCGCTGGTCTGCCAGCCCTTCCTGCCCATGCTCCTCTCAGCCATCACAGCCACCTACCTTTCCAGGACAGTTGTTGGTCAACAGAGCCCCAGCTTCTGGATCTCCACCCAGCCTGCTTGCTCGAGGAATTACAGCTCCCAGACACACGTGCTCAGTCCCTAGTCTTTGCTGGGGGTGTCCCCTTTGTGTCTCCCTTGTGTCTGGAGCTGTCCTACCTGCAGGACTTTGCCTGGCCTGGCATGCCACTGCACCTTGGGTCAGGGTTGAGTCTCATCCCCACACCAGCCACCTTCGTGGGCCCCACCTGCCAGTCTGTGTCCCATTGCTTCCAGCCTGCCCCTGAACCCTACAACCTAGAGAGGGCCATGGCAGCCCCTCCCTCACACCTGGTCATAGCTTGGGGTCAGAAGCTCTGGAGATAGGACCCTGGTGGTTACTTGGGTGTTGCCAACATCTCTGTCCAGTCTCCTTTTCTCCAACACAGTAACTGGATTCCTACCAGAGCCCCAGTTCCACACCCATACAGTAGAACAGCATATCCACATACAAGGAGCACAGCTGTTGTTTACACCTATGCTGGGTATAAGAGCCACCTGACACAATGGGATGGCGTGGGAGGTGTGGCTGTGTGGGAGCTGCTAGGGTCAGCTGTAGGCTCCTGGACTTCCAAGGGGTAAGGAGATAGCTAGATAGGTGAACAGCCTGGTCAGTGTATCCTGGCACCCAGACACAGCAACAGCCTCTTCTCTTCTGAGGGGAGGTGTTATTTCAGTCCACAGGCTATACTCCGTGAAGGCGTCAAGAGGAGATATGGAAACAGCCCCTTAACATTGCACAGGGGAGGGGTGCCGAGGAACTGAGCAGCCAGAGCACCACCTGCCCCAGCAGTGAGGCTGAGGACCCTGGTGAGTGAGGCACAGCTGCAGAGCGCTGTCTTGAGTCCTGTCTTCCACTGGAAGCCTAGGTAGGCATTAGAGAGCCGACCCCATGGCTCAAAGAGGGGCCTGAAAGGGCCTCTATCCTTCCAGAAGGCTTCTCTGCCACTCACAGGAGTTTAGAATGCAGCTGGGCTATAGGAACAATGTATTGTGAGCCAAGAGACCCAGAGTCAGTCTGTCCCAGGATGCAGACATGGGACATCAATCCTGGGACAGGCAAAGAGGCACCAAGGAGCAAGGGTGCAGAGGAGGGGACGACAGATGCCCTACCTGTCCCAGAGTGAGGGTGAGGACTTAGAGAGGCTGCCCTGCTGGACTCGGGGCTGCTCGAGGCACAAGGGCACCCAGGGGGTGTGCAGCCTGTGAGTGAAGAGAACATATGGGGGCTCAGGGTAGGGCTGCAGCCCCCGGCTGAGGCCAGGAGGGGAAGATTGTTGAGGAGCAGCTGTGCATCTGAGAGCCCTTGTTGGTAGCGCCAGAGGCTCTGAGCTCTTTGGTGGCGCTCAGTCCCACTATAGTAGGGTTCCTTGGTCACTGGTTGGGTTTATTTTGGGGGTTCCATTCCCACCCACAGGCCTGTATGTTCTACCTTAGCCTTAGGTATGCTGTAGGGAGACACCCCCCCCCCAACTGTGGATCTGTCAAGTGCATGTCCTGACCTGGGGCTGCATTTCTGGCAGACCCTGCCCTTGGTGTACATGGATTTCTGGTCAGAGGAGCAAGGAGGTGGCTCCTCTCTGCAGGGAGGTGACATTAGTTAATGTACAGAGAGCTACATGACTGTTCCATAGGCTGTGAGGCCTGCGATGCTAAGAGTCTCTTCATGCTCTGCCGGGACCCTGCTCATCCACCTCTGCCTGTGGCTGAGGTGGGCTGGACAGTGTGTGGTATAATAAAGGACACAGGCCTGCCTTAGCCTTGCTCTGGTGCCGCCCTGCGGGAGGACAGTACACATGTGTGCCTGCCATAGAGCCATGGCCTCCCTGGAGCCCTTGTGGTCAGGTCTGATACATGGACTCGGGAGGACACATGTGCAGGCATGCTCAGAGCTGAGGTACTGTCAAGCAGTCACTGAGGTGGGCCAGTAACACCCGCAAGAGCTCCTGGCTGGCCTGGAAACCAGGCGGGTTTCAGGATGAGGCAGATGTGCTGAGAGCTGTGCAATCCCATTTAAAAGACTCGCTGCACAGACCATCACAGAAGAAGAGAAATGTTCATTTGTTACGCCTGGGTGGTGGAATGCTGGGTAATTGAAAAAATGTGTACTTTTCTGGATTTGTCATCTTTTCTACAGATAAAATATCAGAAGGAAAAAATTTACTTAGGATTAAATTTTGTCAGTGGGAAAAAGTTCCCGTAAGCATCAATGATGGGTTGGGGGGTGGGGTTTGGGAGTTGGGGGTGGAGGGTGGGAGTTCTCAGCCCTCCACATGGTAGCTATCCCAAGGCTGTAGAGGGTGGAACAGGCTGGGCTGTCTCTCTCCCTGCTTTGGACAAGGCCAGCAGTGGCCCCATTGTCCTCAAAGCTCTTGCCAACAAGTCTCCATTTAACAGCTTGGGGACCTCAGCCCTAGATGAAGTCTGGAACCCAAAGGGAGACTGGGTCTGGGGGACGGCTGGATGTACCTGAGGTTTGATTCCGGTCACTGACAGGGCATTTATCAAGCACCACTGAATGTCTGATTTTGTTCTAAGCCAGGTAACACATGGAGACTGTCAGTGAGGCATCTGGTATAGGAACATCTCCCAGACATGAGGGAGGTGGGCTCCAGAGAGGGTGTACCAGACCCCAAATCTGAGGCAAATCTCAGAGCTGAGATGTGGACTAGTGGATTACTCCCTTCTCGCGTCCATTCAAGAGAGAAGATGGGCCCACCACCAGCAGAGCAAATGACTACCCTACTCTGATCAATGAGCCCCGGGGCCTGGCACTGGGTGCCTCTCAGGAAGAGACAGAGTGGTGCCCTGTCATGCGCTACTTCCCAGCTTGCCTGGAGCCCATTTCCTTCTTCCAAGGCATGGAAGCAACTCCTTCTCCTATGGAGGGAATCTGTTGATGCATGTGTCTGTCTTCCTCTCCCAGAAAATGCCACCAAACAAGCTCTGAGGACCCTGGGGACCAGCAAGAGTCCTTGAAGGTAGAGAAAGCACAGGATACTGAGGGAACAGCAGACATAGACCACAGCCTTCCTCTCACAGCAAACAAGCAGGGGTGCCGTCACTACTCATCTTAACAGACAACCATTGCCACCTGTGGAGCCTGCAGGCTGCCTGTGCTTGCTCCAGCATGCCTGGGCAAGAAAGAAGGTTCCAGGCCCACCTGCTGACTCTATGCATGCACAGCTGAGGGCTCTTGAGCTAGCCAGGCCATCCCTTCCCTCTGCCTGCCTTCCTCAGTCTCATCAGCCACTGCCCTCGCTCCTCTCTGCCATGCTGTCCCTCACACTGACCCCCTTTCTTGGGAAGCTCAGCTTGACACCTCTCCTGCCTCTGGGGCCACCTGTCTGCATGGGACTCATACTCATGTTTGCCTGGTGACTGCCTGCCAGCCCACATGGTGACTGGCTCAGTGTCACTGGCACTCCACGGGGCCTTGCAGAATGCCTGGGCTCAGCCTGGCTTGCTCTCCAGCACAGCTCAGCTTGGCCCCAGCAGCCATGCTCCAACAACGCCAAATTGCTTGTCATTCTTCACCTGCTGCAAGCACTTTCTCATCTTGGTGACTTTGTCCCCATGTCCCCTCTGCCAGGATCTTGCTCTGCCTGCCCCAGGTTAACCCTTCCCCACCTGAAGGCCCAGCGGGCTCTGTCTCCATGCAGGGCAACAACTGCTCCCCTGAATGACTAAGTTGCCAATCTATCTACTTTTGATTGCAAGGGTGCACAGGTCTCCTACATGGCCACCCTGGCATCCCAACTCCAAGCTCTTCCGGCAACTGGATGGCTCACTTCTAACCCTTAGCAGACTACACCCTGCCCTGGCCCCTGTACCCAGCCTAAATGCCCAGATTCGCACCTCTTGGGCCACCATTTTCCCCAGATTCTGCCTGTGTTAGCCTGGGAGCTCCTGATGGTTCTCCTGCCTCCTCAGGGCCTGGGATATTCTCTCAGGAGGGCCTCCCCTTACACACCACCTCCTCTGGCAACCCGCTTAGTCTTAGTACTGAGTGGACGGGTGTGGTGACTTGGCTAGTCCCCTGCCCACTAAGCCTATGGGGCTATCTCAGATATCAGCAGCACCCAGCCAGGCTGGGGGGTACATGGCAGTCTGATGCTGCAGGAGCAAGGTCAGGGATGAGAGTTCATCTTCTCAACTAGCCTAGCATGCTCATCTTCAAAGCTGTTGCCAACGCTACCTCTATCTACTAACACTGTCCTCTCCTGAGCCTTGAACTAGCTCCCTGAGAACCATGTAGCCAGTGGTAGAAACAGCCCTATCTTGTGCAGGATCTCCCCAGTCTCCCTGTGAAGGCTGCAGGGCCGCCACTCCTTCCATGGACCAGCCGGAGCAACCTACCTCCTCAGGCTTCTGGGCAGAGCATCTCCTGCTGGTGACACCCTCAGGGGCTGCATTATGCCTGGTAGCTATATTTCTGTGCATCTTTAGAGTCTGTTGCGCCTTGGTCACGCCTGGACAGTTCTACCCTTCATGCCTGTGGCTGCCTTCCCCCAAGGGCAGGTGAGCCATGAACAGCGAACTCAACACTCCTGCTTGCCAAGTGCCCCCATCCATCTTTTTCATCATCTTCTCAGATCTTTCCCCACCCCCACTTTCCAGTTGGGAGAAAACAGGTGCAACATGGGTAAAGTCAGGCCTGTCTAGGTCACAGGACTTGGCTGGGCTCAGCTCTGCTGTCTTTCTTCCCTCAGAGTGGAGAGACTAGATGCTAACATAAGTCTCAGCATTATGCTGCCATCATGGTCACTAAGGTGTCACAAAACAGCCCCTGCAGAAAGGTCGTGCATGCCGCTGTGACTTCCCATTGACTAGAGAACAGGACCATACATGTGGTTCTGTGGCCACAGAAGGGGTCTTTCTGGAAGGAGGTTGCTACTAGGGAACACAGGTATCCACACTGGGCACCTGCCCTGATTCTACCTCCAGAGCCCATGGCTAAGCAGTTCAGGCTGACAACGTCCCTCTGTCACTCCTTTTTCTTGGGGCAGCAGCCAGGAGCTACAGCAGGAAAAATCGGCTCCTCACCTCATCTTATCAGGCAGCAGCAGCTCTGCCCCACCACCCTCCTCTGCCAAGAGAGCTATGTGCAGGGAGCCGGGCACCGTGTCCTGGAGAGCCCTTGGGATGGGTAGAGCTAGATGCCCAGGGCAGCTACAGAGTCATAGGGTCTGGGGTACACAAAACCCCACCCCCAGGGATATACCCCCTTTCTGTTCCTGTACTCCCCTTCCAGGCTTTCCAGATGCCCCCTCCCCCTCCCTCACCCTAAGGACAGGAGTTCCCACCGGGACTCAGTCCCTAAAGATGAAGTCCTGTTACCACCACCCCATGTCTCTACCCTACCCTTCTCATCCTGTTCCCACCACCTACAGCATGGAGCACGGGAAGCTGTCCAAGGGAACCTCCACAGATGTCACCCTCACTTGCCACCCACATCTGCCTGACACCTGTCCTCTGTGCCTGGGACAACCCTCTGGGCTCTTGCCTGCTCTCTGTCAGCTCCAGCAAATCCCTTCTTTCTGAATCAGTGAGCCCCCCTCCTTCTAGATCATTCCCTTCAGCAGTCCAGTAGGTGGCTTCTTTTCACACTTCAGTAACCACCTTCTCTGATCTCCAGGCACTGCGCGTTCTGCTGCCGGAAATGCAGAAACGCAGTCTGTCCCTGCTGTCTGTCTCTATGTTCCCACCCTTGAATGGCGCCTGCCATTCCCGTCTTGTCCCTCACCTGGCATCTGGCTGACTGGCTACCCCTTCCCAGCATCCTTTGAGGGTGCTCCCTTTCAGCAGCCGCTTTCCTCCCCTGGGTGCACACGCTCACAACAATCCCCAGTAGCAAATATTGTGGGCTGCACAGTACCCAGTGCATCTGATTCCAGGTGTCTCCATCACACTGCCTCACCTGTCTGCAGGGCTCATGGGATGCTCTGGACAGACAGCCTTTCTCATGTCTGAAGATTCCTAGACATTTCCCACCCTCCCACAGGCCCTGCCTACAGGATGAGCCCCCTTCTTCCTGTGCCCCTCAATCCTGCCCTCCCTGCCTCGGACTGTAGTCTTGAATCAGTCCCACTGTGTTAGAGAAGCCACCAAGCTATGCTAGAGTTGGGGCAAAGGAAGGAAGGAGTTACATCTTGGGATGGGCTGTAACTGTGCTGGGGTCTGGAAGGGGTGTGGGGCCTCAATCAGTGAGGAAAAGGCACAGGTTTCAGGGGTGCCCCTCATTGGCAAGCTGGAAGTGTTGTGTTTGGGGCCATCCTGGGGAATGGGAGCCTGGCAGAGGAGCTACACAGGCCTCAGGAGCATCTACAGCCCCCTGCTTCATTGGGTTCCTGTCTCTCCTCCCTGACCCTCTTATCCCTCCCCTGCCTCACAGGCTGTCTCCCCCAACAGGCTGTCCCCCACCCTAAGGCAGGGTCAGCATTCAGGATAGGACAGTGGATGGATGGCCTCAAGGTGAGCCTCAATGTCAACAGTATCTCCTCAGAGGCTCCCAAATGTCCCCTGGGTGGCACATCCCTCAAAGCCCAGGTGAGGGAGCTGCAAAGCCACCTGGGCACCAACCTGGCTTGAGGACCTTCAGGCCTCTCACAACTATCAACAGACATGGCTGTCTCTGGTGTGCCTTAGTTTCCCCATCTGCAACAAAAGCCCACGGAGCCACTTGTGACTACCATGGCTTCCCTCTAGAAGTTTGCTCTATGGGCCTTCCTCCACCCCTGTAGCAGGCTCATGAGGCCTCCTGACACCTGGTGTCCTGGGTAGGGTTGTGGATAGAATGTCTGAGTGGGTGGAGGGCTACCTGGACCACCGTGGGGTGTGCATGGAGCAGGTGACCCCTGCTCAGCTTGGAAAGGCCTGTACTCATGGCTGTTTTCTTTTTCAAGGTTTAAAGATTTACTTTCTGAGTATTTTTGTTGCATGTATGTCTGTGCATCATATGTGTACCTGGTACCCTTAGAGGTCAGAGAGGGTGCTGGGGCCCTTAGAATTAGAATTATGGACAATTCTGAGCTACTGTGTATGTGCTGGGAATTGAACCTGGGTCCTTTGCAAGAACAAGTACTCTTACCTGCTCTAGTTCTGTGTAAGTTTTTCCGTCCAGGGTTGACAGGGTTGACACTGCACCGCACCCCTGCCCCAAATCCTAGACTGTCTCCACCCTGCCTCCATTCTCCTCCTCACTACGGGAATAATGTCACTTGCCCAGTGGGTGGAGCATCACGGCCTCTGTGGGGCAATAATGGACCCTTTGAGAGAGGTAGGTAATTACCAGCATGAGTTAAGTCTCTACAGCAGCGGCTGAATGCCAAGTTCATACAAATGCATTCAGTCTATCTAAAGTAAGCACCATTATCATAGGATCAGAGAGGGTCAGAAGTTTACTCATCGTCACACAGCCACTCAGTAGAGACCTGGCATTCGAGCTAGAGAGCGGATCCCACGTTCATAAAATGACATACTCCATAAAGGAGGCTTTTCAGAGCAGGGTCTCAGATGGGCTGTGGGGACAGGAGATTTTTGAAAAGAAATACAAGTGAGAAAGAATACTTCATATGACAGGTCCCTTTACAATGGTCTGACCCCTAAAGAAAGAATTCAATAGGTAGTCACTCACACCTTAGTGAGAATTAGGCTGCCTCTAGTAACATCAGATTTAAGAGTAGTGGTGGGAGCCTTGAAGAACCTCATTTAGTGAGAGGCTTGGCCAGCTGGCACAGTGGATAGGTGGGCCGGAGGGAAAAGAAGAGTAGGGGGTCTGATGTGGGGGGATACCCCATGAGCAAGGAGACCCAAGTCTAGGTACCCTGAAAGCATGAGCTTCTCCACAGCGGTCCCCATCATGTCTGCCAGGAGCGCAGGCTCAGCACTTACCGTGCCATAGCTCTCTCATTAGCAGGTCTGGCTCCATGGACCCTCTCTACACCCAGAACCCACTTCTGGGTCCACCTTCAGAACCTGTCCCCTCCATCTCACCCCATTGTTCTTACCAGGCGCTTGCACGGGCTATCTCCCATCTGCCTGGAGCTCGGGCCTCTTGTTCTCAGGCTTGCAAAACTTCCCTGGCCCACAGATGATGGCAGCTCTCACCATTTCTGTCCCCAAAGCACTTGTGCATTTTACTTGTTTAGAAAAGGTCTCTGTCACCATTAACCGCAATGTTTTTTTCTATATCCTCCTTTGACTACAATACCCTTGGTAAACAGTGGTGCTTAATAAATGTGTTTGGCTTGTGATCAATGGGCAAACAAAAGTCCAAGTGACAAGTGAGAGAGCCAAGGCCAAACCTTCAGGGCAGGGAGATCCAATGCATGGGAGCAGATGTGCCATGTCAGGGGTGCAGTGGGGGCAGAGCTGGGGGCTGCACAAGGAACCTGGGGAGTGGGGATCTGGAGGCTTGAAATGCACCTCCAGCCTTGACTTTAGGAAAGGCACATGTGGCCCTGGGTGGGATGCTCAGGCAGGTGTAAGGATGTCTGATAGCCACTTGTTTCTATGGAGCCAGTGTGGTGCTTCCCCCTTCCCCACTGCCCCAGCATGGAGGACAGCCTTCCTGGTCTGTGCAAGGCTGGATGAGAAGCAGGTAGGTGAACAGATCAAGCTGTGGGTCAAATGCATGAGTATCTGTGTGAAAATAATACCGACCTTGGGACACAGGGATCAAGTTCAAGGAGAGGAAGGCCTTTGAGGGCACCTGAAAATCCATTAGCAGCACACAAAAGACTTCAATAGGGAGAAAAAGGAGCAGGCTGGGCTCTGCTCAGTGCTGGAGTATCTGCTAGCACTGTGAATACAATGTAACCCCAGCACCCCAGCCTGAGACAGGCAACAGTGCCAACGCCACCAAGTCCCATTGACCCAAGGACCACTGTGAGCATCATATATTAGCAGGAGGCGCTGGTCTGCTGGAACCAGCTGTATAAAGAGTTCTCACAATCCAAAGTCACACTGGATCCCTTGGATGCCTGCAGATGGCACCCAAGAGGGCTATCGAATGATGGGAATCAGCTAGGAAAGATCCCCATTCCTGCACCTGATGGGAGAAGTTGGTGAGGATTTGGGCAGGGTCACTGGGTGCCTCTGGGCCTGTTGTCCCAAGATGATCACGTGGTGCCCCGGCACACAAAGGACACTCGTCCATGGATGTCCACAGCAGCTCTGCTTACCTTGATTCAATCACTAAGGAATGCCTGTGGCTCAGTGGGATGGCCAATCACTGGGCGACTCCCACAGCCATGACACAGATGAACTCCAGAGGCACAGATGGGGACCCAAGCGAGACACAGTTGAAGCTGTTCATGAATTCAAAAGCCAGGAGCCTGTATCACAAAGCCAGGGTCCTGGTAACTTTGAGGTGGGGGCTGTATTTGAGGAAGGGTCTTGGAGATTTGGGGTGGCTGGCAGTGGTCCCCAGCTTGCTCTAACTTCACAGCTAGTCCCTAGTCCTGCAGTTGATCACTGGCTCTGGGTTGCTTTCCTGGAGATGGTCACACTCTGTCACTTTAAGGACTTGCTTTGGTAAGAAGGTGTGGTCCCCAGTGAGGGAATCTTTGGGCTTGCTAACCTCCTGCACCTCTGGACAGAGAAGAAACTGCAGCTCAGAGTGGGAGGGGGAATGCCTAAGATGGCAGCAGAGAGAGGCCCATGGCCATCACACATCAGGCAGCTGAGATACAGGGATGTCTCAGTGCTGCAGTGCCACAGACAGCTGGAATGGAGGAGCTGAGCAGGGATGTGCAGGATTCAGGAGTGGGGAGATGCTAGGCTATAGCCAGGTGGCCAGGTCAGCAATAGATGTGCACCTACTATGTGTCAATGGGCCCAAGGAGTCCTACTGTGTGCAAGTCCCTACCAGGTACTGAGGCTAGTAAAAGAGAGGTCAGAGTCAAGTCTTGTTCTCATGGTGCTCACACGTGGCAAAAGGAAGATGAGGGACTTCATTCCAGGTGTCTGGGACAGCCCCCTGACCTCTTCTCCCCATTCTTCTTCTGTCCCATATTGCTTCCAGAACCAGGAGGTCTCTGCATTCTTGGAGGGTGTCTTGTATAGCTTGTCATCTTGAGCCCTAGTTGAGGCATTTTGGGGATCATCCTCCAATACCTCAGGAGGCTAATGTCTCTAATCTGGTACCCAGAGCATCTTGGGCAGACTTCACTGTCCCCTATCCCTAGCCTGGGTGCCTGCTTTGGATGGCTGGGTTGGGTTTCAGCATCCCATAGAGGGCCAGGTGCTTGGATGGAGTAAGAACCCTAGTGAAGAGGGTCCTTAGAGTCTCCAAGTTTTCTGTGCAGCTAAAAGAGTAGGGAAAAGGCTTCCTGGGCAGGGAGGACCATAGGGAGGTCAGTAATTTGCTGTGAGCTCCATGGCGGATCATGCTATGGGGGTGAGAGTTTGGCAGAGGGGTGAAGGCAGTGAGGGTCCAGCTGCTTATCTGCTCACAAAAGGCTGCCACCAGAGTCATTCTGCAAGTTAGCTACCCAGGCTCAAGCCTGGGGTGGGTGGGTAGAGGAGTGGGTGGAGCCAAGGCTAGGCTTCCCCCAACTCAAGGTAGGTCCAAATCACAGGCTATAGCATAGAGAAATCCACATTCTCTGCCCCCAGGAAGCAGAACCAAGCTCATACCTACCACCTCTATCTGGATAACCAAGACTCCCTCACTTAACCACAAATACCATTCTTCTTGCCTGGGACTGGGGAGTTACCCCCTCTCCTCACCCAGGACATTCTATCTGGGCACCTGGTGTG
Organism: Chionomys nivalis; assembly: GCF_950005125.1. Classification (NCBI taxonomy): domain Eukaryota; kingdom Metazoa; phylum Chordata; class Mammalia; order Rodentia; family Cricetidae; genus Chionomys; species Chionomys nivalis. The sequence goes on along the minus strand of NC_080095.1, from coordinate 18,608,174 downwards.
CTCCTGGCCCCAGACTAGCACCTCCCCCCACCTCCCAATATCCCTTGGCAGAGATATTCATTCTGCAGCTGAGGAAATTCAAGATCCATAGGCGGAGTTTTAGCTAGATCTGTGGGACCACAAATCCTGTGACCACCCTGCAGGAGGTCATGTGACTGGATTTCCTTAGCCTCTGGTTCTTTTGGTCCTCAGGACCAAGCCTCATCGCCAGACAGAAACCCATTGCGGCTCTTGGTGCCCATACTATCAGCGAAGGAAGGTTCTGGAGGAAGCTGTGTGATTTAGAGGACCAGCTGCTGACAACAACAGCCCCCCCCCCAGTCCCAGGGGGTAGCACCCTTCCCACTCCAATTCCAGGAGGCATTGTGAGTTCCCTCTTCAAGATCCCACCAAGTCTAGAAGGTCATGTGATCCAATTCAGTCCAGGGGCCCAAGCCCTAACCACTGCTCCCAGCCCTCCCTTTTCAGGCCAGGACAGGTCATCTGCCTATGTATGTCCCCAGTCAGGTTGATCAGACCCCAAGCCCAACACACAGACCACATTCAAGACCCTTGGCTAAGCATGAGGAGAAGGGGAGAGGAAGGAAGCTCAGGGAGTCTTTTTGGCTCCTGGAAATCTCTGAATTTTTTTTTTCAGTCCCAGTTGGGTTGGGCAGTGTCCCATCGGGGCCTCAGTGTGGGGGTGATGATGAATAATAGCCAATGAGGGGCACCAGTGAGGGTCCTCGCCTGAGGAGGGAAGCCTGGGTTTGGGACTGAAGTCATTGCAATGACCATATAAATATGGCTCCCTAGGCCTGGATGACTCCATTTTGGCTTGGATCATGCAAGGTGGGCCTTGGCCCACTGACATCATCAGCTTTTGTTCTGAGGTCCCAAAAGACTGGACCCCTCCCAGCTCAGGATATGCCTATTCCAGACCTGTGGTCCTCTGTTCTTGTGTCCAGATACCTGGATATCTGAGACCACTGACCAGTATTGAAGGTCAGCTGGGAAGGCCCAGCCCCTCCCCTGGAGCCAGGCCCTACCTTGGGCCAGGCCTGAGCTTAGTCAGGCCCTACCCCTCAGGGACTGATGGCCTGCTACCCAGTTTTTTCCATACTGACAATTTTGTCTTGGACAAAAGGGCCAAAAGACCCTCCAGGTCAGGGGCGAGGGCCCCGAACCCAGCACCAAATGGCTGGGCCTGCTGACCACACAGACTGGGCCCTAGCTCCGGAGGAAAATGCTGGGGTAGGGTGGGGGGAAGGGGGGTTGTCCGAAGAAAAGGGCGACATCGCAGAAGCTGCGAATATTCAAATGGGCTGGTCCCCGGTCTGCCGCGCTCCGGGCCCCTTGGAGCCCGGGCCCCCGCTCTAAGTTGGGGTGCGCGGGAGGCCTTGGGGGTGCTCCGGGCCGCGGCCGCGGGGTTCCCCCAATATGGCTCCAAGATGTGGGGCCTGGGCAGTCGCGCGGGCTCCATCCCCGCCCGTAGCCATCGGCGCAAACTTCGCCACCCTGGCCGTGACAACTGTCGGCTCAACGGCGGGGACGCGACACTGGGGTCCTGGGGTCCCAGGGGGGCGAGTGCGCAATGGCCTCGGGGACCTGCCCGTGATGACGCCCCTGCAGCAGCCGCCCCGAGCCCCGTGCGCTGCCCCGCGCCCAGCTGCGCACCCCGATCTGTCACCCGCGCCCACCCTGCGCCTATCTGGCCCCGCTGAACCCCCAACCCGCCCTCCCCCTCACCCCCGGCCCACCCGCGGCACTCACCTGAGTTTCTCCATGTCTGCGGCAGAGGCCTGCGGAGAGCAAAGGAGAGGGTCAGCGCGCGGCAGGGCGCCCCGCCGGCCCGTTCCGTGGGCAGCCCCGCTCGCGCCCCAGCCCGTACCCCCGTGCCTCAGTGGGCGCGCCGGGCCACGGCCGTGTAACAGGTGAGCCTGCCCGGGCCGCCACCGAGTTACGCCCCCCGGACCGAGCCGGGGACCGGTCGGGGACGCAAGGTGCAGCGGCCCGGGCGGCTAGCGGCCTCGCTGTCAAAGGGGCCCCTCCGTGTCCGTCGACTCTCGGGCGGCCACGGACCCCGCCGCTCCCCAACCCTCCGTTAACCCCTGCTGCCCCGTTCCCCCCATCCGTCCCTCCCGAGCCCCGCAGCGCAGGAGCGCTGAGTCGCTAGAGTGTTAGAACCGCGTACCCGGTCGGCGCTCACGCAGCCCGAGGGGAACGGCATCGGAAGCAGGCACTCTCGTCTCCGCTCGGGACCCTTCTGTCTCTGATCCTGGGGTTCGGGGTCTGCCCCCCTTCTGGGCCCGAGGGATTAACCCCGGCAAGCCCAGTTCTCCGGCGGGGTTCCGAGCCGCTGGCGCAGACCCGCCCGGGCGCGGTGTGAAGACCCTCTGGGCGGGACGGCACCTCCGCACCTCCGGGACCCACTAGCCCCTGTTAACCCTGCGGATTTTGGCGAACCCCGGGGACGGCGAGCGGCCCGAGCGGGATCGTACTTCCTGCGCACAACGGGCTCTTCTGCGCTCGGCCGAGGCCGTCCCCGGGGCTGCCCCTGCCCTCCCGCTAAAGGCTGCGCTGGAGACTGAACCCTGGGACGACGCCACAGACCTGAGTAGACTGATGGCTGCCCATCCCGGACCCTCGCGCAGGGCGCCCGCGTCCGCGTCCGCCGGGAGCGCGCTCCGCTCGGTCCGGGCCCCACGCCGCCTCCCCCACCGCCCCGCCGAGCGAGGGCGCAGCCCGGCCTCGGAGCCTCGGCCAGACTCGGCCAGCAACTTCCCGAGCGCCCGAGCAGGCCTCCCCCTGCGTCCCCCAGCCTCAGTTTCCTCTCCTGAAATCTGGAGGAGGGAAGGCGGGAGGAGCTCGGACAGGCGCTCTGCTGCACTCAAGCTCTGGCGGGCAGCAGAGGGGCTGGGTTAGGGAAAGGACCCCTGGGGCGCCCGGTGGGCTTCCCTTCCCGAACACTTTAATAAAAGTTTACAAAAAGCACAAGCCCCAACCCCCCTTCTACAAGTCCTCCTTCAGGATCAGAGTTCTATAGTTAAGAGTTCGGCGCATACCAGCACGACCCCCAGCGCCCCTCTTCCCCAGGCCCACCTTTCCGAGTTCCCATCACAGTACTCATCTCCTTTACTGGGTCCCAGCATATAGCAGGCGTTCAATAAACACGGACATCGCATGCCTGGGTCCTATGGCACCGAAGTAAGGCTTATCCAGCCTTCCCCTGGCTGACTGCGAGTTACTACGCAGGAGCCCGGGATCTTCCCAGGACACCCAACACCCTGCAGTCTTGGCCTCCTGGAGCCAGCGCAGGGTGGGAGGAGCTGTCCACTCGCAGGGTCAGAGCCAGCCAGGATGAAACCAACCCCCCCAATCCAAGAGCTCATCTACCCATCTATCCACCAATGGCTCCCCACTCATTCAGTGGCTGGCGGGGATTCCACCACCAGGGAGGAGCGCGAGGGAGGGCAGCAGGCTCTCCAGGGGCTAATCTGGAGGTACATCTCCTCCCCAAGTCTGGGGTTCATTTTAAGGAAAGACACCTGCCCTCAGCCCAGGGTGGTAGCTCAATCCAGCCACCAGGGCCCTACATCTATCTACAAGAAGCCGGGCCCTCAAGCTGACAGGGCTTGTTCGGGTCTGGACGCCATTCATAAGAGGCCTCTTCCACCCAAAGGCAGGGGCCATCCCTCATCTGTCTTCGGCCTCCTCAATCACTCAAGTCAATGACCTGCTGGGGCATTTGTCTGGAATTAATAAGAATGTATTAAAATTTAATTTTAAAAAGCTAGCATAAATTATTTACATTGACTATTTCAGCTCTTCTAGAAGGCCCGTCTGGGAACCCCCCACCTCCCAAGGGACTGGGAAAGAGGCAAGGGAGGTGGTGGGTAGCTTTGTGGCTAGGGTGGGGGCTGGGCGGGGCAGGAGACAATGGAAATGCAGCCCCTGCTCTTTCCTTAGCTGTTTCTGATTCTGACTCCCGGCTTTGATCCTCCTCTGACCCCTAAGACCAGTGGGTCACCATAGGTCCTGACCTTTCTAGCCCACCTCCATAAGCAACTCTGCATATGAGGTAGCTACTGTGTTTAGTTCCAGCCAGATAGAAGCCCATGTCTTTGCCAGTGCTCTCCGGATGAGAGCAGCCTGATCTGGTGGAGGAGGGGCCGTCAAACCTGGAGTTTGAAGGAAGTGGGGAACTGAGGCTGGGCCCTCCTGGGCCTTGTGCAGTTCAAGACTTGTTCTTGCCTTCACTAACCTCAGACCTGGGGAGGTGTGGCCCAGGGGACCCTTGCTTTCCAGCCTCTTCACCTGATCATTTTTGAGGACACACCTCTCTCTCAGGCACTTGCCACCTCCTGCAGGACCCACTGGAGTGCCCTGAGCGCCCCCATCATAAGCCCTGAGCCCCAAGCAGGGTGGGCCATCTTCTTCCTGCCACCTGTGTCTTTATTCCCTGTAAAATCCTCATGAGACAAGTACCAAATGCCAGAGGCCCAGAGGCTTGCCTTGACTTGGCACTATCTCCGTGTCACCTTGGCATGATGACTTGCATACCCCATGCACTCCCTTGAGGAGGTAGGTGGCTGTGCCTTGTTGAGGAATGGAACACTGGGTCCTGCCTAGCAGAGACCCCATCCTTCTGCACACAGACCACACAGTTCCCTGTCTCAAGAATCTTTGTATTTTGAGGATGCTATGCTCAGACTACTGCCCAGTGAATGCCTTCTCCAACTACCCCGGCAGCACAGAACCCTCCACACTGGTTACTATGTCACTACGGCCAGAGCAGGTGGCATTCCAATGCACAAGTAAGGGACAGTCTTTGTGAACGAAGGTGCTTTAAATGCAGTCCTGTTGTCAGAGTCTCATTCTCCACAGGCCCTCCCTGAAGCCTGCGACTGTCAGCTGGAGGCCTGGGCCCCTGGGTACCCAGCCAATAGCTCTGTCCATTGAAGAGATGGGGATGTCTTCACACCACCTGCTCCACACACATCTGAGGTGCATACTAAAAACACTTCAAAGAGAAAGTCAGATAGGGGGAGAACCTACATTAAGCCCGGGCTCTGGACTTACTGAGACCTGAGCTCATCCTTACTTCTCTTTCCTTAGCTATGACTCTTTTCACTTCCATACTAACAGGAACTGAGGAAACAGCCTAAACACGTGGGTGAGAGGCAGGCCCAACGCCTCATTAACTGCAGTGGGGGAAATGCCCTGAGTAGCTGTGTGGCCTCGGGCAAGGCTCTCTCCCTGTCTGAGCCTCAGTGTTTCATCTAGTAAGGAAGGATGGGACACCCTCTGGGGATGCTTATGCGACAAGTGGGCCTGTGAAAGGGGCTGTCCTGAGGACTCGGCTGCAAAGGGTGTCTGCTCCAGAGAGTCAGTCTTTACATGGCTATTTGGAGGAAGAGTTCTCCCAAGGGGTCTTACTTTGCTTCTGGCATATCTTCATTCATTCAACAAACACGGGTTGGGCGCTGAGATCCCGCATTGGGGAAGGGCAGTGTCTACTCCAGCTGGGAACACTCAGTACCCCAGGAGTCTAGCAGAAGCTCGGGCACCAGGTCAGGAGAGGACAAGGTAGAGGCAGAAAGGTTGTCGGACACAGACAGGCTAGCGAGTGACGAGAGGAGATTGGGACTCTGCTCCAGAGGGTCTGAAGTTGCCTGCCCACTCAGCAGAGGCACTGATGGAGACAAAGACACCTGGAATTGGGGAACAGGGTCAGGAAATGCAGATGTGGGAGAGGCCAGGGCAGAGGTGACACTTAAGACCTCCATACTGGTCAGGGTAGCCAACAGAGATCACAGGAGCCAGGATGGTACCTGCAGGCTCCATGGGGAGTCTCTAGGAGTAGGGAAGGTCACCTTTCTGTCATGGCTGGGTCATAGAAGAGTTAAGAAAAGGATCTAGCATCCCTAGGCAATCCTTAGGGCTTTGTCTGTGCTGTGGGGTCCCCATGGCAACTTCAGCTGATGGGGGCAAGGAGGATGCCCACCTAAGGCTTCCCAGAAAGTTAGCCTGGCTTGGTGCTGTCCAAGAAGGCAGCAAGCCATCCTTGGGTACAGTAGACCCTGCCTCCTTGGGCTTTTTTGGGCTCTGTGAGGGCTCACAGGGATCCCCCTCCAACCCCAGTACATTCATCTCCCAGGCCTGTGCCTGCAAACTGGCCTCCCAGGCTAAATCTGGCCTGCTAGCATGTTGTATTTGGCCTGTTTGAGGTTTCTTTCTTTCGTTATCTCTCTCTCTCTCTTTTTAAATGTTTGAGCCAACATTTAAAAATTGGAAGAGTTTACATTTTAAAATCCATATTTTTGGCTTCTACTGAAAAATTTGGAAGATCTAGCAACTCCGTCCCACATTCCCACATGGTAGGAGACAGGGAGCATGAAGCAGCTGCCCTTTGGAGGTTCCTAGGGCTCCGTGAGGGAGGCACTTTCCAAACCCAGAGGCGACCACTTGCTCAAGGTCACTCAACGCCACCCAGCACATCGTCACAACTCTACCGTATCACACCATTGGCTTGCTGCCTCTTGATCTCTCTTAAACACTTTGATTCTCAGAAAACAACAACAACCACTTGCAGTGGGGTATGAGGGATCCTCAGTCCCGAGTCTGTAGCAGTTGAAGTTTCCCGAGACCTTCCACACTGACTTCTCACTCATCTAGCCATGCCAGACAGCCAGACAGGACAGAGGCAGGATTCCAACCCGGCACCACGTGTTTCGGCAGCTACTCCTTCCCCAGAGGAGCTGCTGAAGGCCAGGCACGAGGCTGGTTCCGCCCCACTGTGAACCTCTGGCCCAACAAGTCCCCAAGACTTTTGACTTCAAGGCACCCTTCCAAGGTTCTAACCAGAGCCTTGGGACAGAGCTTTCCAGAAGCCTGGGTGTCAGCAACTCCTCTGGGGCCATGGTCTTCATAAAGAGAGGGGTGAGGGGGAGAGAGAGAGAGGGAGAGAGAGAGATGTAACATATACAGAGCCCAAAGCTGCAGACAGTCGAGGTCACAGACGATTAGTAGTGCCTCATTGGGGAGATGGGGACAGCAGGAAGAGTCATGTACTTCTGGGGAAACTGAGGCCCAGGGAGGCAGGAAGATTCATCCAGTCACACAGCAGGTAGCTGGCTCTGGTGGACTCTGGAAGAGGCTTTGGGGACCTCTGAGAAGCAGAACTCCACGTCCCCCTCCTAGGAATGGCCCTGGAGATGGCCATGAGGGAAGACTGAAAGTTCACTGTAGCTGGGTTCTGCAGTGTCCTTCCCTGAATACTGAGGGATACAGAACGAGACAGTCAGGAGCTTAGAGCAGGATGAGCCAATAGGAACGTGAACCTCTCTAGACCACTAACTATCCTGGTAGCTATAGTGCTTTGCTAATTGAGTAGGCAGAGACAGAATCACAACTATAAAATGAGCGCTGTCCTCGGTACACAGGGTATCTTTAGCAGCCTAGAGCCTGTGGTGAACCGGGAAGGCTCTGTTGACCCAGCAATGATTTTAATATTATTACTAGCATTGTTTACTCAGAGCCCAGACCCCACCCAGTTTGCTGCTCTGAAGCCAGAACATTCACTCTCTTAGTGACTCATGCTTTGGGTGCTTACAGCCTGACACAATCATATAATACAGTATGATGAGGGGGTCAGACAGGACCTGTGGGGAACAGACTCACGCTCGTGGTGGGGGTGGGGTAAGATGAGGACTCACCCGGTACATGCTGGGGGAACCAGCTGGATCTCCCTGCTTGCTGCTGCCCATGCCAAGGTCTCTGGTGCCTTTGGCCTCCAAGGAATGCGGGGGGTCCTGAGCCAGGTCCTTTTCCTCTGAGGCTTTGGCCTTGGGTTCCTGGGCTGGTACCACGCTGTGCTCACCTGGAGAGGGCTCCTGGCTGTGGCCTTGAGGGCCCCTGAAGCCCTCCAGGGTCACTGGGTCCAGCACACGCACAGTGACCTCATCCAGGAACTTGGAGAAAGGCAGCCTGGCCTCCCGCCGACGGCTCAAGCGGGCAAGGGATCCCCCAGCAACCTTGCAGCCTGAGCTTGGGGGTTCTTCAGGGGAAGGAGAGCCAGGAGATGTCAATGCCCTGGCCTGGCAGAGGCCTGCTGTCCAAGTAGGGTGGGAAACAACGCTCTCTAGGCCTCTGTCGGGGCTCTGCTTGTGGCCATGTATCTCCCTCATGTGAGCTTCTGCCCTGGATGGCAGGAGAGAGCTGGAATCTTCCCACTCAGGGCCAGCAGGGCCAGGGCTTTGGGCCTGGGAGCTGACCCCTGTAAGCATCCTTCTCAGGCCGTCCAGCGTCACACTTTCCTTCATCTGTTTCCACAGGCTGGGCACTCATGCCCTCCAGGGCAAGGCCATGAAGACCAGCCAATGCCCTGCTACCCATCGACCCAGTGCCAGCACGTGGCGGTCCCACCCCCAAAATTGACTGTCACTAAATGTAAGCTTTGGGGCTGGATGCCAGAGAGAGAAGGTCATGTCCTCATCTCTCCCTGGTGGGCAGACAGGGACTGCCATGGTTGGAGCTAGGTACAGGGGACAAAAGGACAGACAACAGTCACAGCCACCACTCAGTACAGGCACAGGGAAGGCATAACTGCAACAATGGGACCAGATTACAGTCTGGTGCCCATCGTACTTCCATTCTTCCTGATCAAGAGCTGACATTCAGGGCCAGGAGATGACTCGGGGGTAAAGTGCAAACATCAGGACTTGCGTTCAGATCCTAAGCACTCAAACGAAAGTGGGGGATGACAGTGCATATCTTGTTACTTCAGCACTGCATGGATGGAGGCAGGAGGATGCCCTGGAGCTCTCTGGCTAGCCACCCTAGCTGAATTGGTGAGCTCCAGGTCTAGTGAAGAAAGTCTGTCTCAGAAAATAAGATCAATGCAATAGAGGAAGAGAACTAGCATTACCTCTGGCCTTCACATGTACACACACACACACACACACACACACACACACACACACACACTCCCCAAAAGAACCTGCATTTTCATCTAAGATGTAAGATAGCCAACTAAAATCCCACACTTCCCAGGCTCCCTTGCAGCCAGGGAGATATACGCCGGGTGTATCAGTTAGGGAGCACTTTAACACACACCAGGCGGCTTTCCCGTGTCCTGCAGGCTCCAGCTCTAATACCCTCTTGCATCATGCTCTGGAGCTGGAGCTGTGGCAGTCACATTGCACCATGAAGCGTACTTGTGGCAAAGGCCATATGCAAAGGCAAGGGGAACACAAAGACAAAGCAAAACTGGATCCTTGCTGACTACTGCATCCTCACAGTAGCCCCATGCCTCTTGCCTGTGATGTCACTGTAGCCTGAGAAAGACGGCCCTGTACTGCTTAAGTCACACTTACTTCTAGTCTTGGCTGCTAGCAGATACATACAATTGAGATACACAGGGATGAGGTGGGAGGTGGTGGCTGCCAAGTCTGGAGCAGGGACCTGTAGTACTGGCCCAGGTGCAGTGACAGGGGGAGGGGGAGGGAGGAAAGCTGGGTATCGGTGCCACCTTCAGCTTCAAAGGAAACTAAAGCTTGTGGCAGGTCCAGGCCCTCAGCCAGCTGGCAGCCTCCACTACTACCTTGGCATTGCCTGCCCATACTGTGCATCTGGAAGCCTGCTGATATACTGCAGGGCAAGCCCCCAGGGTCCCAGATTTTTGGGTGCTGCTAGTACCTCTTTGAAGCCCATAATAGCCAGCCAAGTGGCTGCAGGGATCAGCTGTCCAATGCAGGCAAACTACCCCAGCTCTGCTCCACCCTGACCACCTCCCTGCCATCTCTATCATCGATCGCTTCTCAGGCCCCAGGTGAGACCAAGTCTCCCTCCCATCCCTGTGGTCACCAGTTTCTTACATGTGGCAGCACCAGCTTTGTAAATCCCCAGTCTAGGTGACTTGACAATGCCACATGTCTACACAGCTTGCAGAATTCTGAAGACCCAGAGCCGTCCCTCCATTGTACCCAGAGGGATGTGTCAAGTCCTTGAATGTATCAAATTCTGTGTGGCTCAGGATCCTTTGCAACTGTCTTTGCCCCTCAATCTCCTCACCATCTAACTCCTGACTAACCTTAGAGATCCAATTCAATAGTTTGCCCCCTGCTGACCCCACAACTAGATCATATATACCAGCCACAGTCGCTTTCATACACATGGCTCCCTGTACTCCTCTGTTTACTCTCTGTGGCTCTCATTTGAATGCCAGTTTTCTGATTGCAACTGGCACATAGTACAGACTTAACAAGGAGACTGTGGATAGATATGTGAGTGGATGGATGGATGGATGGATAGGTGGATAGATAAAGAAATGGTTGAATAGGTGAATGAATGAATGGGAGGAAAGGAGGGTAGATGGGTGGATGGATAGAAAAATGGATGAATAGGTGAATGAATGAATGAATGAATGAATAGGTGGATGGGAGGGTAGATGGGTGGTAGATGGATGGGTAGGTGGATGGGTGTGTAAAGGAGTTAGTCGATGGATGGATGGATGATCTGTAGGTGGATGACGGAGCAGTATGTGGAAAGATGGATGGGTATGTGGGGAGTGGGAGGACTGACGAATGGATGGATGCAGGAATGGGCGAATGGATAGATGAATACATGGAGGGGTGTGTAGGGGAAAGGATGAATGGATATGTCAAGGGGTGGGTGGGTAGAGTGAAAGATTTACAGGTTCAGATGCTGGCTCACAAGTATCATCCCAAACTCATGGGAACCTACTGTGGGCTGGAATTTGGATGAAGACACCAGGAGGAATCTCCAGTCCCTGGAAGAACCAGTGTCCCCTCCCACAACCCACAACAGCTTCCCCCGTATTCCCAACATCCCATTATCCCCTATCCCATCACCTGCTAGAACAATGGTCCATCAGACCTTAGGGTGCTACCACATGTAACTGCACCCAGGCTGGCAGGGTAGACAGGGCAATAGGGAGTGTGGTAGACAGGGGTCCCAGTAGGACTTGGAGCTTGCTGGCAGGGGCTCACATTGTCTGTGGTATTAGTATGCATGGTCCCTGGAGGGCCCCAGGGCCCTGGCCAGCAGGTCCTTTGAGCCTATTCCTGAGTTACAATCACATCCTGAGGATGACACTGGCCATCACAACTGGCAGTCTAGGCCTGCCGGCCTCTTGGTAGTCTGAGTTACTATCTCTGAAGGGGTTTCCTGCTTCTGAACTGCACACACTGCCTGAGCTCATCACGGCACCACAATCCCACTGGCAAGGTTTGCATGGCAGGTCTAGTCTCCCCTGTGGTGGCATAGGGCACTTGGTCTTTCAGGTGAAATGTCAAAGACCCCGGAGACAGCAAGAAGAGGTAGACATTGTCTGCTGCTCCAGGAGTCCCACCTACAGGCAGGTGGTAAGCCCTGGAAATCCAAGTCATCTTGTTCTCATAATTCTCCAAGCTACGGAAGCCACTCTGTATCTAGAGGGAGAACCGGGGTGAGCAGGGTTACTGGGAAGACACACGGCCCACCATAGACCACGTATGGAGCAAATGGGAGAGAGAGCACAGCCTCACACGTCTCACCATAGACCATGTATGAACCAAGCACCACAGAGACCCTGGCCTCTTTCTTACATTCTCCTCCAAGAGCCAAATTTGTACCATACTCCCCTTCACAGAGAGAACTCTGAAAAGTCCCCTGGGACACAGCTTCCTATGGATAACCCAAGATTCCTTCAGGGCAGCCACAGCTCTTGGGTATCTGGGTCCCTGGCAGTTCATATCTGCTTTGTGGCTTGTGTCCACCCAGAATTCCCCCTCATTCCCCAGAAAGGAAGTACGCTCAGACCCCAGATCCCCCCCCCCAATCCAGGAGAGAAGTCCCTGTGCGGCTGTCAGGCTGGTTGCTCATCTTTGGATGGGACATCATGGATGCCATGTGGTTCCCTAAATTCATTCACAGATGGGCGCATTCCTTGGTGCTATGAGCACAGTGGCTGCCGATCTGGTCTTCACCCCACCCTGAAACCCACGAGGAGGAGTCACCATGAGGGTATGATCCTCCTTCAGGCCTGCTCAGTTGTCTTTCTCTGGAGCAGAGGGACCGAGGGACATATGAGCAGCCAGCAGTGGCCAGAGGTCATGGCCTGATGCTCCACCTTCTCACTATACCAACCGCCTTCCGCCCACAGGTCCTGAACTCTGCACCCACCATCCGCTGACAGGCACTTATCCATCCATTACTCGCAGACTCTCTCCTGAGTCCACTGTCTACCCGCTCAACCGTGCACCATTCCCGACTTGTCTTCATGGGTCGATATGTGCACATCTCTGCACAGACCCGGGGCCACATCTTATCCACCGTCACTGCTCTTCTCGAATCCCTCTGCCCATCCAATCCTACCATCATCTTACAGGCACTCAAGGTCCTCCCTACCCCAGCACTCTCTCATTAACCCGTCTACCTACACATCCATTCTCTCATGTCCACAGTCACACATTCGGATGCTACCTCTGCATTCACCCAGCTCTTCACCCCTCTATCCCCTGGCCTCTATACATCCACGCACCCATTCACCCATGGGCCTTGCCCTGGGGCCTTCAGTCATGGACATTGTCTTCTGCCTATTGAGTCCTCTCTCTAGACCAATTCTGCATCTCCTTCCACCCATCCTTTTTCCCCCCTATAACCATCAAGCTTTCCTCCCATCACCCACCTCTCCAGCTTTCTATTCGCTTATGCACGGTCTGTCCCATTACAAACTCCCATCAATACATCACCACCACCCATCTCTATCACTGTCCCCAGGCCTGACGTCTCCTCTCCGTTCCTTCCCAGCATGCACCACCAGTGGCATGACTTAGAACCTCTTCACCGGTCTCCCTACTCCACCTTGGTTCAGAGACGGTTGGTCTGACACCACTGCAGCCCCCTAGGGCTGGGTAGCTGCTGCTTTCCCCCAGAGGATGCCCTTAGAGGCACCATCCTGACCTCCAGGCTCAACTAGTGAGACACAGAAACACCTCTGCTACACTGGCCAGGGTCCACATCTCTCATTAGACTGTGAACTCCTGAAGGTCAGTTTACCTAATGTGTCCGAGGAAACTATGCAAGGTGAACAGAGAATGTCTCAGCTCATTCACCCGTCTTTCCACATTCCCATGACTGCCCCAGCAGCTGCGGCCACTAGTCATCTGCTGGGGTCTGCGCTGGGCCACTCTCTAGGCTGTGTCAGGTGCATGGCCTCTGCTGGTCTCCATCGAGGTCTGGGGCCTTGCCTGACAAATCACTGGCAGAACAGAGAGTAGGACCCAGGGCTTCAGACCGAGTCCAGAGTCCTCCATCAGTGTCATGCCCACCTCCAAGGCAGGGTGGGAGTAGAGAAAGGACCGTGGGGCAACTATGGACCAACACAGCAAGCTTAGGTGCTCTGAACATCAGACCCATGCTGGAAGGACCCTGGCCTTTGGCAGCCACATTTCATCAAGATGCTTTTCTCAGGCTTTCTGACTCTTCCCTGCAAGCCCTGTTTCTCTGCCCCAATGCCAACTTCACCTCCTCTAACTTAGCCTGTGAGCTGTGGGGAAATCTTGTAGACTGTCTCCAAGCCATGGATTGGTGGAATGCTGTCACTTCCTCCTATCCGCTTGTCCATCCATTTATCCATCCATTCATTCTTCGAGGTGCTGCTGTAGGGGGAGGGTGCTGGTGACACTACCCTATACACACTTGATATTCTATAAATGGAAGCCGCTGCAGGCCAACCGGGTGCTCAAGGCCTTTGAGAGAGAGTAACTGGAAAGTTCCTGTCCAGACTGCTTCAGACTGAGTTACGCTCTTGGGTCCCTGAGGGTTCCCCACTCAACTTCTAACCTATGGGAAGCTCCTACAGGCCATGGCCCCAAGCAGCTCTGCTTCCCCACAGGTCCCAACAGCTCCAGGTTTTGTCACAGGAATGTACACACGTGAGACAGTAACTCGGGAGGGTCCTTGGTACCGTGCAGCAGCCCCTCGCCCTGCGCCTGCATCTGCCACTGCTCACTTTTCAGAGCCGCCCTGATTATAGTGAGATGCGAGGAAATTAAGGGTTTGCAGGAGGCTGCCAGGTCTTGCTGCCGCCTCCCCGCCCTCCTTGTCACAGATGCCAGGCAGTGCCGCCCCCAACGGCCACTTGCCCTAGTGGGCTGCCCAGACACATCACAGTGGTTAAGGGGCTTTCTCCTAGAGACCTTCTCATAGCCGGGGCTTGCTCCTGACCAGGGGAGGAACTGAGGTCCAAAGAACTGAAGAGACCATTCCATGGTCTCCAGGGTCCCGGGGTATTGGGACCTCGGGATAAGGCAGTCCATGAACACTATGCCCCCATCTGCACCCAAGGCACTAGGTCAGGGACTGCACTGGTGGGTACCCCTGGCCACCAGGGCTGGCTGCACACTTGCATGTCTCACTTTTCCTGCAGTCAGCCCTTGCTCCAGGGGACCTTCCCGGCTCCCATCCTGCTCACTCAGGAGATTCTGGGATGTCGCCTACACAGCTCCTGCCCCAAAGGAACCTCGCTATGATGGGGTGGGCACATACGAAGAAGGAAACACCTCTAAACCGGGCAGGAAGCAGAAATGCTAGGGGCAGAGATTCCCAGCCAACGTGCTGAGGCTCTGTGAACTGGTCAGAGTCTGCGGGGCGGCCCTGGCCGAGGCCCTGCCTCCCCAGCCTCAGTTTCCTCCCCTGTCAGTAGAAGGGCTGCTGGCGGCCTGCTAAGGCGGCCTGAGTGGAAGGTGCCCGAGGCTTGCGCGTGCCCATTTGCGGCCCACGCTCGGGAACCAGCCCCTGTCCAGTCTCCTTCCGGCTCTGCGGCCTCTCTGCGGCCGCCCCCCCTTCTCGAGCGGGGTGGGCTCAGCCGGGCTCCCCGCACCCGCCTTCCGCACGTCCTCAGGCCGCACGCGCACAGCAGCCGCGGAGGCCCAGCCGCCCCGCCCCGCGCGAGGGCCCCGGGCCCCGGCGCCACCCAGGGCCGCGGCGGGCGCGCGCAGGGACCGCCCCGGCGTGGTGCCCGGCGCCCCGCCCCGCCCCGCGCCCTGCCCGCTCAGCACTCGGGTACTCACCGCCCGGCGAAGCCGGCCCGGCCGCCGGCTGCCCGTCCACATGGCCCCGGCTCTGCGCGCCCGAGCCCGCGGCCGGGGCTCCCCAGCGCCCCGCTTCCCGCAGGGAGCGCCCGCCCCCCGCCCCCGGCCCGGCTCCCCGCCAGCCCCGGCCCCGCGCAGCCGCGGCTGCTCCGGCGCTTCTCCGCGCCGCGCCCGGCCTGGGCGCACGTGGTGGGCGCGGGGCGCACAGGGCGCGGAATGGCGGCGCACGGGGTGAATGAGTCCCGCGCGCATGAATGGCGGCGGGCATGAATGAAGGAGTGCGGGGCACAACGCCTCGGGTCCCAGGCAGTGCCTGGGTTGACATGCAGGGGGGCTTCAGTATTTAGTAGGCACCTGCTGTATACCAGCTAGCCCCTCTCAGGTCCCCCAGGACTAACTTTGCATCAAGAGACAGGTGCCTGCCTTCAGGGAACTCGGAGTTTACAGTTTACAGTAGAGAAAAGTAGCTTCCAAGGGTGTGACCTGCTCTCCAGGCTTCTGCCAGTGCCTGGCCCCCATCCCAGTCAGGGACTCCTTAAACTGCTACAGCCTTCTGGCCCCTTTCCTAGCCTGACCTGTAAATCTGTTTTTGTTTATTTTGGGGTGGGGTGAGGGCATCTTCCTTCTTTCCAAGAAGTAATCAGAAAGGGAGAGTGACTTTAGGAGGACCACTGTGACTGGGGTGGAGCATTTCTCTCCTTTGCCCCAGTAGCATTCAGGACTTGCCCAATCCTGGCCCTGGGTGAGACACCCTGGCATAGAGGGTCTGATGTCCCCAACTAGACTGGAGCATATGTGGAATTCAGCATAAGTCCTGAGAACTCCAGGGTCTCTCTGGGACATGTCTCATATGCCAGCAGCAGCCAGCATATGAATGCATGGGACCAGGAAGGATCTAGGGTGAGACAGACAGCAGGGCCTGCCTTTGGCCTCCCTCAGGGCCTGCTGGCTCAATGGTTCATGCTTGTTAATAGTTTCCAAACACAAGGCAGATAAGAGGGTATTGCCAGTGAATATGGCATGTATGTTGATTTTGTACTGTGGTAAAATATGCATGTAAGAGTTACCATTTTAATCACCTTTAAATGTACAGTCCAGGGGCAGCTGTCACGGGGCTGTCATCCACCTCTCGGTCTTGTGTGCTGTGTATGTTGCGGCTTCTTCTTTTCTCCTTTAATTAGGGGAGTAGCTGGTGTATTCAGGCACAGTGACAGTGCAGAGAGAAGGTGCTGATGGCAAAGAGAGAGAGAGAGAAGGCAATGCAACCGAGTCTCTAGGAGGAGCCGGCAGCTGAGGAGGCTGAAGCTAAGCACTGCCCCCCTCCACAGGTACCAGGGACATTCTTGGGTAACAGGTACAGAAGGGGAGGTGCAAGTGAGCCTCAAGATGCCCTTCTTGACTCTAGAGGCATGAACCACAGTTGGGACAGGAACAAGAAGGCAGCTACAGTTCATGGTGGCCAGCTCAGGCTAACCCCTGACTCTCTAGTGATATGTCCTTTGCTCTGGGGACCTGGGTTGCCCCATCCTGAGTAGAGAGGTATGGACCACTCCTGATCTTTGAGGTTCTGACCTCACTCAGGTCTCTAACAGAGGCAGAAGGGCCCAGCCAGCCCTAAGGTCCTATCCCCCCCCCCCCCCCCACACACACACTCCCAAAGTCCTGAAGGGAAAAACACAGAATGCAGATGCAGTCCATGGATCAGGGTTCTGTCTGCATTTTTTGCCCTGGGCTGTAGCCTTTCCCTAGAGATGGGTCCTGCTCAGATGAAGCCAGAACGTTCTCCTCCACCCTGCCTCCTCCGCTGCCAACGCACAGATGGCTGGGGAGGAGGGGGAGGAGCTGGTGGCTCCTGCCTGCCATACCCAGAAAGCCTGCAGACTCAGGCCAGGCTTGCCTTCAACTAGCCCTTGCTTCAAGTAGCCCGGCTCCCCAGTTGTTCCCACGGTCTTATTCCATCCCTCCCCCTGCAAACCCCCTCCCTTTTCCACCCATGGTGGAGAGGCAGGAAGAAAGCTGGCCCTGGCTGTGGGTCTCTGTCCCTGCCATATTCCATATAGGAGATGGTCTTGGTTCTCTGTGCAAAGGGTGCAGCTGGAGTTTACTGTCCGCCCCTTCCCAAAGGCTGCTTACTAGCAAGGAGAAAGCTGATCAAGGATTTGAGCGCTCGGTTGATTCTGGCCCAATGCTTCCCACCCACATCTAACCTTCCACAGGACCCTCCCCAAGGTGGAGGAAAGCCTGGGAGTACCACCCGAAGTCCCCCAACAGTGGCAGAGCCCAGCACCTTTGTGTGTAGGGCAGCAGAGCACAGTAACCCAGCAGGCTTCCCAGAGGGCGGAAGGTGGGTGGGCTGGGGGAACACTGCCCTGTGTGGCAGGGGCCTTTGTCCTCAGCTCCTGGCCCTATTTAGCTCCTGTTGGCTGAGACAGTAGAAAACACTAGGTGCTTGCAGAGCACTGGCACTGGAACCCTCATCGTCACCTTCCCAGATGTCTGGACCCTAGGATTCCTTATCTGTCCCTTTCTGCCATCTAGGAAGCAGGGTGGGGGCTTCTCCCTCAGCCGTGTCCTGGTTTGTTTGTTTGTTTGTTTGTTTGTGAGACAGGGGTTCTCTATAGCTTTGGAGCCTGCCCTGGAACTCACTCTGTAGACCAGGCTGGCCTCGAACTCACAGAGATCCGCCTGCCTCTGCCTCCCGAGTATTGGAATTAAAGGCATGTGCCACCACCACCCAGCTCAGCAGTGTCCTTGCTGGGCTGGGACAGTCACAAGATGGTCCCCAAAGAGCATTTGTCTCAGTGAGACCTCTGTTCTTCCAAGGTCTTTCCTCTCCTCCCTGACCGCTCACTGTTGTGTCTCTTCATACCGGAGACTTTCACAGGGTGCAGCTCTTGCCGCACTGTGAGTCTGGCAGGCAAGGTTCTTGCTGTCTCCCCAGCTCTACAGCGAGGAGCCTGGTTCCCAGGGCAGCCCAGCTCAGGCTCTCCAGCCACAGGCTCACAGGGCTTTTCTGTCTCGTAGCCCTTCCAGGCCTGTCCAACCCCAAGACACCTACAGACATGTGTACTGTATCCTGATCAAACAATGAAGAAAGCGCCAGTGGCCCCTGGAATAGTGCAGTAGGGTGGGGCTACCTGGCCTCATCTCTGTCCAGATCCCTAACTTCTGGACCTAAGGAGATGCTTGATTTTCCCATTCCAACTTTCACGTACTCTTCTTCCAGCAAGAATGTGGCACCCTCGTGGGAGGGTTGTTTTCCTAATGTCTCTCTCCCTTCCATTCCCATGCAGGATGGCTAGTCAAGGACCTGAGTCACCCCCATAGTCACTGGCCAGACGTCTGGCCTGGGCCCTGGGAGACCATGGCCATTCCTCTGTCCTCTCTGAGTGTCCTCATGTCACCTTTGGAATGGGCATCCACCTTTGTCTGTGCCCTTTCCTATATACTATTCAGAAGACACACTGAATGAATAGGTCCGGGGCAAGATTCACCCTGAAGGAAGAGTCTGCATTCTCAGGCAGGGTCACACTTCCAGGAGACTCCGATGCCGGGCAGAGCCAGTGTGCCAGGCACGGACTCCCCACCGGGACGCAAGGTGGCAGCAGGGCCACAGCCGCCGGGACATGTGCGGGCTGCCCTTGTTGAAAGAGGAGCTCAGAGGCGGCCACCAATTTTCTTCACTCCACTGGGCAGGAAAATTATTTCTACCGGTTTTGTGTGTCCCAGCCAGTATGCGTGCCTGTGAGAGATCTAGCCTGTCAGTCCTAGGAGTTTTGGAGTTGTGCTGGGGACAGGCTTGGTCTACTCCAGTGGGACTGGATGGCAGGAGGCAGGAAAAAGCCTTGGCTGAGCTGGTGGGCAGAGTTCGGCCACCAGCCTCCTCTGGTGCCTGCAGGTTGGCAGGGCTATTCCCAGCCTTACTGTCTCTTTCTCTGGACACTATACTAGTGACCCCCCAACCAGAATGTTGGCTTCATTCCCAGATTCACACACTGGGAGAAAGGGCCCTAAAGGAACTCCCTAGAAGGACTCCCAGGCACACAGCTCATGGAGACACCCACAGCCCCCAGGACTACCTTAAAGGGGTATTGGGATGGGAATCAGCAGTGATCTGACTGCTCCATATCCAAGCTCTGGAATAGCCACTGGGCTCAACAGACTCAAAACAGTAGGCTGTCTGTAGCAAGGCGGGGGGCTGATGGAGTGTTTATCTCAGGACAGTTTTATCTGGGGATGGGGACACAAATAGGTGCTGCACCTTCAACATTCTGTGGCCAGAGGTGAGGCTTAGAGGCCTAGAGTGCTGTTCTTGTATGGCCAGAGGTTGGAGCAGGGTGGGAAACACAAACCTAGAACATGAAACTTTCTCTTTAAAAATGGGACAGTTATGGAAGGAAGGAAGAAAGGAAGGAAGGAAGGAAGGAAGGAAGGAAGGAAGGAAGGAAGGAAGGAAGGAAGGAAGGAAGGTTGGAAGGTTGACAGACCTTAGGCATAGAATTAAGAACTTTTGATGACTCAAGACAAAGAGTTTGACTGCAAGCAGTGAGGGCTCCAGCACTCGAGGAAACCAAGCATTCAGCTATGAAGGCAACCTCTGCTAAGCTTTTACCAAGCTCCTTGGGCACTCCCAAGAGGTAGGCTGCTTTGGCACGGGTATCTGCCTGTTCCAAAGTCAGCCTTGCCCGCTGCCCCCTCTTACAATTGATCTCCTTATACCAGGGCCGTAGGGTTACCTAGATTTCTGCCTCTCCTTGGCACCCTCATTCTTGCTTTTCTCCGGCTGGTCATGCACCTCAAAGGACAGGGGAACCTGATCTTGGCGTTTACCAGGCCTGACCTAAATTCTGAGTTCAACTGGCTCATCCTTGCTCTGGGGTAGGTCATGGCCTTAAGGTTTCATGAGTGTTGGAAAAAAATGGCCAGAATAAAAATGGGATTTCTTGGCTCAATTCCAACTTAAATAAATAAGGCGATTAGGGAGAAAATTCGAATGGTAAAGTGCTTGCCCCACAAGCATGAATAAGAACACGAGTTTAGATCCCCTGCACATGGGCACCGTGGTACACACGTGTTAATCCCAGCATCAGGGAGGCAGACATGGGCGGATCACTCAGATTCACAGGCCAGCCAGTTTAGCTGAATCTGAGAGCTCCAGATGCAGTGAGAGACCCTGTCTCAGCAAAATAAAAGAGGAGAGTGACTGATGGAGACACTCAACATTAACCCCTGACCTTCTGTGCATATGAACACATGTATAGCACACACACACACACACACACACACACACACAGCTCCTTAACTGTGCCCATGATTCACTGTGCACACACACTCTGGCTATGTACTATGCTACCCATAGGTATGGTCACCTATCCTCGAGATGTTCATGCTATTTCAGCTATCTGTGTGAAGATAGGAAACTGAGACTTGTAATAGCCCTCCTGAGTCCCAGTGTGCCTAGGAGGCTGCATCGCTGGCAAGGCTGGAAGACAATGGCTCAGAAATAGGCGGAACCCATTGGAAGTCTTTCTGCTGTGCGCGTTACAGCTTTATTGAGGCGTAAAGTACACAGCTCATAGTTACAGTGTAACATGATAAGTTTTGACATATGCAGATGCCGAGAAACCATCATCACAATCAAGAGAACGTGGATTTCTGTCAATTGCAAGCATTTCCTGGTGCTTGTAGTAAGCCCCATCCCTCCGCCCTAGAAATATTACTGATCTGCCTCCCTCATTGCAGATTATCTTGGATGCTTTAGACTCTTCTGTGCCCTTCTTTTGCATGGTGTGGTAGTGTGTGTGTGTGTGTGTGTGTGTGCGTGTGCATGCGCATGCATGATCCTGAGATTCACCCAAGCGTGGGTCTCAATAGTTCATCATTTTAAAATGGTGAGTAGTATTCCATTGGATATTGCTATTGTTTCTAAAATGTATTCCAATATAAATTGATTCCTGGCTTTTTCCAGTTCTACTTTGGCTACTGTAAACACAGTCGCCGTGACCATCCATACACAAATCACTATGTGTAGACACAGTTCTTTGATTTCTTTTGGGTAAGAACCTTGGAGCAGAGCTGGACCATACAGTAGGTGCTATGTCCAGCAACTACCATGCCGTTTCCAAATGCTGGAATCATCTTCCATTCCTGCTAACAGAGCTTGAGCGCAGTAGTTGCTCCATATCCTTGTCAACTCTTGGCATGTTCTTTTTAGCCACCTGCTTTCAGTTCCCATTTTCCACAGGACAGCAGACACAAGGGGGAATCTACTTCACAAGTCTTTTGCCTATGGTTTAATTGGGTCGGTTGTGTTTCCGTTAGTTGTAACGCTCTTTCTGTATTCTAGACCTTATAAAGTCTTTGGTTTGATTTTTCACTTTCTTAAGTGTCGTTTGAGAGGAAGGCTTTCATTGTGATAAAGTTCGCACTTACCAGTTTCTAATAATTTGTGTTAATACGGTTTTTCTAAACAATGATATCAGGAAATTTGATGGAAGTAGAAAAAAATCATCTTGAGTGAGGTAAACCAGACCCAGAAAGACAAACATGGTATGTAGTCACTCAGGAGTGGATATTAGGATAAAGGATAACCAGGCTACAATCCACAGTCCCAGGGAGGCTGGGAAACAAGGAGGGACCAAAGAGGGACACATGGATTTCTCTGGGGAAATAGCAGAGGTCTCCTGGGTGGTCTGGAGGCGGACGGGGATGGGACCATGAGGGGTTGGATTGGCAGTGATGAAGAGGGAGAGTAATAAAAGAGATGACTGGGAAGGGCGGGCATTTCAGGGTCAGGTAGAGGCCTGATGCAGGGGTGACTCTCACGAATTTACAGGGATGACCCCAGCTAGGACTACGAGCAATGACGAACGGGTAGCCTGGACTGGTCATCTCCTGTGATCAGATGTCATCAGAGAGCCTTCATCCAGCGACTGATGGAAACAGATGTGGCGATCTACGGCCAAGCACTGGGCCAAGCTTGGGGAATCCACTTGAGGAGAGGGAGGAAGGATTTTACAAGTTGTGGGGGGAGAGTGTCAAGGTCATCACAAGCGAACCCACAGAATCAACTAACCTGGGCCCATAGGAGCTTACAGATTCTGGACCAGCAGCTAGGGAGCCTGCATGGGACCAACCTAAGTCCTCTGCATGTGTGTGACAGTTCTGTAGCTTTGTCTACTGTGGGATTGGGACTCCTGACAGTGGGAACAAGGCCTTTTCCTAACTCTTTGGCTGGGTTTTGGGAACCTAATTCTCATGCTGGGTTGCATTGTCCAGTCTTGGTACAAAGGGAGGCGCTTGGTCCTGCCTCAATTTGAAATGTCATGTTTTACTGACATCCATGGGAGGCTGGCCCTTTTCTGAGCAGAAACAGAGGAGAAGTGATGGGGGAGGAAAGGTGGGAGGGAGGGGAGGGAGAAAATTTTGGTCAGGATGTAAAATAAATTAATAGATTTAATTAATAAAAAAAATGAGAAAAAAGAGAGGGGAAAAACCGAAGACAGCATTTCTAAGCAGTTGTTGCTGATACCATGTCTGCCTATCAGTCCATTTCATGCCTACAACCTTGCTGATGTAGCAGGATCTCTTTGTGAAGCTCTTAGAGACATTTATATAGGTGACTGTCTCAGTCTGCGTTCTGTTGCTGCAACAATAAAATGGTTTCAGGTGATGAATAAGGAAAGAACTTTATCTGGCTCATGGTTTTGGAGGTTTCTAGGTAGCAGGGTGCTGGCAGGCCTCTCACATGGGGAAGGGAGAAGAGAAAGAACCCAAGGATCCCTGGTCCAGGCCACCTGGTACTCTAGAAACTAATCCAGTCCCCAAAGCAAGAGTTCGCTCTGGTAGGAATTAACTCAGTCCCTTAATAGAGGACTGGCCTGAGGGTGTAGCTCAGTGGTAAAGGAATTACCTGGCATGCATGAGGCCTGAAGGTCCATCCCCAGCACCAACCCCCTGATGGCAAAGCTGCTTTCAAAGTCTTTCCTCCTAACTGTCAGGGTAATGCCATTGCAACATGGGGACAAATAGATCACCCCCATCACCACAGAATGCCATCAGCATACAAGGGCAGCCTAATTTCTATTCTGCAGTTTATGACTTTTCTCAATTCCTTGCTTTCCTGCCCTGTCTAGGGCTCTGATATAATGCCTGGGAGAAGTGGTGGGAGTGGCCAGCCTTGCCTGGGACAAGGTTACAATTGTCCTGATAAAGACCACAACCAAAAGCAGTCTGGGGGCGGGTGTCTTACAGCTTGCAGTCTGTCGTTGAGGGAAGTCAGGGCAGGAACTCAAGGCAGGAACCTGGGTGTAGGAACTGAAGCAGAGGCCACAGAGGAATGCTGCTTCCTGGATTGCTTCCCATGGCTTTCTCAGCTTGCTTTCTACTATAACCCAGGAACCACCTCCCCAGGGATGGCACTGCCCACAGTGAGCTGGACTCTCTCATATCAATCATTGTCCAGGAAAATGCCTGTCAGAATTGCCCTACAGGTCAATCTGATGGAGGTGTTTACTCAACCTAGGTTCCTTCTTCTACAAAGATGCTAGCTAGTGTCAAGTTGACACAAAACTTGCCAGAGCAGGGCTCTTCTAGGATGCCATTTCTGAGCCTTACTGAATCTTTAGGAATGGACTGGGAAGCTTCTTGAAAAGTTACTTTGTATCTCTCAAGACAATCATTGGTATTTAGTTTGTTAACACATTGGATTCCATGAATATTCAGATGTTGAACCATCCTTGTATTGCTGAGATAATCTCCATCTTCAACAGGATTGATGGATGTCATTCTTTTTGTATTCCTGAATTCAGTTTGAAGACATTTGTGTGTATGCACACAAGTGTGTGTGTGTGTGTGTGTGGCACAGGTGTAGGAGTGTATGCGCATGCATGTGTGCACAGAGAGGTCAGAGGACAATCTTGGGTGCTGTTCCTCAGAAACTGTCCACCTTGTCTTTTGAGACCAGGTCTCTCACTGGGCCCCGGGACTCATTCATTTGTCTAAGCTGGTTGGCTAGCAGTCCTCAGGGATCCCCCTGCCTCCACCTCCCCAGCTCTAGGATTATAAGGGGTTAGGGGTCCAAACCTGTTCCTGAAGCAAGCACTCTACTGACTCTTGTACCTGCCAGCCTGGCCCCCAATATGCAAATATTTTCTTGACATTTTCTGTGTCTGTTCTGTAGCCTTCTTCTCTTTAATGTTGTTGTCTTGCTTTGGTACTGAGATAACGTTAGCCTCAAAAAACCAGTTGAAAACTTTTCCTCTTGGAGTTTTTGAAAGCGTTCCAATAGAATAACTTCCATGTCTTCATTAAGACTTTGGTGGTTTTGCCAGAAAAGTCATCTGCATCTGGAAATTTCTTTTTTCTCTCATATCTTGAAGTTCACTCCCTCAGGTCTTGAGGAGCTTTGCGTTCTTTTAAAAAAGAAGTTTTTAATTAAAATATAATTACATGTCTTCCCCTTCCCATTCCTTCCTCCAACCCTTCCCCCTACTTCCTCTCAAATTGATAGCCTCTGGAAATTTCTTTGTAGACAATTTTTAGACTAAAATGCCATTTCTTTAATGAATGTGGGTTGGCTATAAATTCCTTTTGATTTTTTTTTTCTGGTTCACCTAAGGTATCAAATTCACCAGCATGAAGTTATTTAAAATATTCCCTTGTTATCTTTCCACATCGGCAGGATCCTCAGTGTCTCAGTTCTCCCCAGTACTGATACTGGCAATTTGTTCTCTCCCTCCCTCCCTCCCTCCCCCCCTCCCTCCCTCCCCCCCTCCCTCCCTCCCCCCCTCCCCCCCTCCCTCCCTCCCTCCCTCCCTTCCCCCTTCTCCCTCTTCCTATCAGCAATGACAGCAGTTGTCTTTATTGATGAGTTCTTCTCTTCCCTCTCCTCCCTTCTCTTTCCTCTCCTCACCATCCCTGTGGTGCTGGGAATAGACCCTAGGGTTCTAGCATCCTAGTCAAGCATTTTGCTGTTGAACTACACCCTCCGCTTCTTGCTCCTTCAAGAACCAGTTTGATTTAACTGATTTTCTTGTTGTTTTGAGTTTTCCAAATTACCAACTTCTGCTCTTGCCACTTTTTTTTTTTAAATAAATCTACTTACTTAGGATTTTTTTTTTTAATTTGGATGGGGTGTGGAGCAGTTGAGGCTTAGTTTCATGTAGCCCAGCCTGTCCTCTAACTCACTAAGTAACCAAGGATGGCCCTAAATACCTGATCCTTTTGCCTCCAGCTTTCAAACACTGCGAATGCACATGCGCCACACCGGGCTCTCTTTCTTCGTTATCATATAAGCACTTTTGTGCGAGAATGCTCCCTAAAATCATCCTTGCAGCTTCATTTTTTATGTGCCACGTTTTTACTATTTTCATGCAAGAAAACATTGCCTTTAAATGTGTTTATTTTTATTATTTAATTTATTAGATTAAAAAAATATCAATCCAAATTCCCACTCCCTCCCCTCCTCCCATTCCCTCCACACACCCTCCCACTCCATCCCCAACTTAACCCAAGAGAGGGTAAGGCACTTTGCTTTGTGGAAGGTTCAAGGCCCTCCCTACTACATCTATGCTGAGCAAGGTATAGTTCCAAAGAGAATAGAATCCCAAAAAGCCAGTACATGCAGTAGAGATAAATCCCAGTGCCACTGCCAGTGGCCCCTCAGTCTGCTCCAGCCATACAACTGTCAACCACATTCAGGGTGACTAGTTTGGTCCTATGCTTGTTCATTCCCAGTCTGGCTGGAGTTGGTGAGCTCCCATTAGCTCAGGTAAGCTGTTTCAGTAGATAAATCCTTCATGGTCTTGACCTCTTTGCTCATATTCTCATTCCTTACACTCTTCAACTGGACCTTGGAAGCTCGGTCCAGTGCTCCTATGTGGGTCTCTGCTTCTGTTTCCATCAGTTTCTGGATGAAGGTTCTTGGTGATATTTAAGATATTCATCAGTCTGACTGCAGGGCAAGGCCAGTTCAGGCACCTCTCCTCTATTGCTTAGGGTCTTAGCTGGGGTCATTCTGTGGATTCCTGGGAATTTTTCCAGAGCCAGGTTTCTTGCTAACCCCATAATGGCTCCCTCAATCAAGATATCTCATCCCTTGCTCTCATCTCTGTCTTTCCTCCATCTCGACTATCCCTTTCACTCAAGTTTTTCTCAACCTTCCCCTTCTCCCCTCCTCCCCTTCCTTCTATTTTTAAATACAGTATTTTATTAATTTTTTAAAAATTTCATACAGTGTACTTTGATCATATTCATCCTCAAAGACTCTGTTTCTTCCCACATCACCTCTCTACCCACACCAACTTCGAGCCTTAGATTAAAAAAAAAATTACTCACTGAGTTCAATTTGTGCTGCCTGTATACTCACAGATCTGCCATCATCCATGAACACAGTGGTTCCATCGTGTCGGGAAAACATGGCTTCCCTCCAGATTTCCGTAATTTCTGACTCCTACGGTCTTCAACCCTTCCCCTTCTGTGATGGTCCCTGAGACATATGGGGGTTGGGGAGATAAAATAGATGTTCCAGTTGTGGTTGAACTCTCTACTGACACTTGTTCTCTGTGTTAAGCACTGTCCCCTGCACAGAGGAATTTCTCTGATGAGGTCTGAGTGGTATCTACCTCAGGGCATACAGATACGAATTTAGAGTTTGATTTGATACTGTGTCCATTTCGCAGACTCACCCTGGGGCCTGTGTGCACCCCAGTTATGGGATGTTGACCAGATTCACAGTAACTGACATGGAGCAGGCTTTAAATCCAACCAGAAGGCAGTTGGTTACCTATATCTGGGCCATCATTGTACCCATGGTTGTATTTTGCCATACTGGTCATTATTGTAGTTCACTGGGTTCACAGACGGGTAAACTGGTGATGTCACCCCCACCCCGGAGCCTGTATAGAATCTTCTAGTACTGTGAAAGTTAGCCAGTAAGGAGAAAGCCCCCTGGCCAGTACTGACTTGATTTCTTCATGTCCTGTGGTCTCTTCAGCAGTAGGATATTACCATCATGTTCTGGTGGGCAAACAAGAGGAATGGCAATAGACTCTGTTAGTTTTTTTGGGAGGGGGAGTCTCCAAAATATCTCTGATCAATTACTTGAGGTGAGGTATCCCACACCCAGCACTGAGCTCCTTGTTTGGCATCCTCTGTCTTCTGGCAGGACTACAACCCTTTGTGTAGGGCAACTCCGATTAAACATTAAAACTATTAATATCTATCATCTATCTGTCTATCTGTCTGTCTATCTATCTATCTATCTATCTATCTATCTATCATCTATCTATCTATCTATCTATCTATCTATCTATCTATCTATCTATCTATCTATCCTTGCATCTATTTTGGAAATTTATAAAATAGAATTTAAAATAAAATGCAGTTTTTTAAACATCCTTAGTGTTAAGCACCTCTTCCCTTTCCCTCCACACTCCTCTGCCTTATTCTGTGACCCCTGTCCCCATTGTTCTACCTCCCTCTTCATGTCACCTCTGCTCTACCACCTCCCCTCCCCACCTGAGATCTTTCTGGTTTCCTGGATCTCACAGACACTCCTTATTAAACGCACAGACCTAAAGATTTCATGCTAAGCTCCACAAACGCATAAGAGCATGTGACATTTATCTTGCTGGATCTAGATTGCCTCATTCAATGTAACATTTTCTAGCTCCATCCATTTGCCTGAAAATTTAATAATGCTATTTTTCTTTACAGGCGAATAAAATTAAATTGCTAAATATAAAATGTTGTCTTATATGTTCTTAATCTTGGCCATTTTGACTGGGGTGAGATGAAATCGCAAGGTAGTTTTAATCTGCGTTTCCCTGATGCTGAACGCTTTAAAAAAATAGTTCTTAGCCACTTGTATTTCCTCTTCTGAGAAGCCCCTGTTCTGTTCTATAGCCCACACTTTAATTGGTAGCTTGGTTACTTGGTGTTTAGCTTTTGAGTCCCTTGTTTACTCTGGAGACAGACCCTCTGTCAGATGCGTGACTGGAAAGGACTTTCTCACCCCATCTGTGGCCTCTTCAGTTGTTTAACAGTCTTCATGCGGTGCAGAGGCTTTGTCATTTCACAAGGTCCTGCCTGCTGATTATTGGATCCTTAGTCTCATTCCCTGGGCAACCAGAGTCCTATCTGCCTAAGCCTATATCCTGAGGCACTCCCTACTCTTCTAGAAGTTTCAGAGTTTATGGACTATGCTCATCAGCAAGCTGATGATTCTCACGAACAAGAGAATCTGTGGTTCTTTTTTATTGTTGGATCAGTATCTGGTTTTGGTATCAGGGGAGCCTTGGCTTTAATAAAGAGTTTGGGTGTGTTCTTTCACTTTCTG
Organism: Chionomys nivalis; assembly: GCF_950005125.1. Classification (NCBI taxonomy): domain Eukaryota; kingdom Metazoa; phylum Chordata; class Mammalia; order Rodentia; family Cricetidae; genus Chionomys; species Chionomys nivalis. Next base: position 18,579,758 of record NC_080095.1, on the reverse strand, counting down.
GTTTACAGAATAATTTAGGTAGTATTGGTATTGGCTCTTCTTTGAAGATCTGGCAGAACTCTACACCATATCCACCAGGACCTGGGCTTCTTTAGTTGCAATATTTTAAATCACTGCTTCTGTGTCACTGGTTGTTATAAATCTATTTAAATTATTTACTTTCTCTTGCTTCAACTTTGGTAGGTCATATGCATCTAGAAATTCATCTATTTCTTTTAGATCTTCCTAGTTTAGTGGAATAAAAATTTTAAAGTATGTCTTCATTATTTTTGAGTCTATAGCCCTCAATAGACTCAGGGAGTGGCATTATTGGAGGTGTGGTCTTGTGGGAGGAAGTGTGTCACTGGGGGTGGGCTTTGGGGTCTAAAATGCTCAAGCCACACTCAGTGTCTCTCTCTTCCTGCTGCTAGCTGATCCAGATGTAGAACATTCAGTTACTTCTCTCCAGCACCATGTCTACCTGCAAGTCATCACGCTTCCCCCACGACAATAATGGACTAAATCTCTGAACCTGTAAGTCAGCCACAATTAAATGTTTTCCTTCTTAGGAGTTGCCATGGTCATGATGTCTTTTCATAGCAGCAGAACCCCAACTAAGACAGTGTGTGTTGTTCTTTGTCCTTTTGTTGATTTTGTAGTGTTTGGAGGCCTTCTTCCGTCTCCTTTTGTTTAATTGTGCCTTTCCCGTCATTTAGTTTTCCCTAGTGAAACCCCTTGAGTGTGTTAATCTTTCTCTTCAGACTGAAATATCCCTTCCAGCATCTTCTGTAGGGCAAGCTTGGTTACTCATGAATTCCTCTAGCCTGCCTTTATGATGGAAAGTCTTTCTTTTGTTGTGCTGTCGATTATGATGGGGAGTTTTGCTGGGTATATTAGATTGAGTTGGCAGTTGTGGTCTTTTGGAATTGGGAAGATATCAGTTCTATCCCTTCTTATATTCGTGGTTTGGGTTGAAAGGTTGGCAGCTGTTCTGACTGCGCCATCTTTGTATGTCATTTGACTCTTCTCTTGTGCTGCTTTCAGTATACTTTGATGTTGTTCTGTACATTCAATGTTTTGGTTATAATACAGCATGGGTAGTTTCATCTATGGTCTTATCTGTGTGATATTCTGTGTACCTCCCGTATCTAGATGGGCTTCTAGTTTTCTACATTAGGGAAATTTTCTTCTTTGATTCTATTAAAGTATGTTCTATGCATTTTGCCTGAAACTTATTTTCCTATGTGCCCACACTACATGGACTTTGCCTCTTTAGGAAGTTCTAGCATTTCTGCATGTTCTGATTATACATTAACATTTTTGCCTTTGCAATTAATAAATGGGACCTCATGAAACTGAAAACCTTCTATAAGGCAAAGGACACTGTAAATGGGACAAAATGGCAGCCTAAGGAATGGGAAAAGATCGTCACCAACCCCACACCCAACAGAAGGCTGATCTTCAAAATATACAAAGAACTCAAGAGACTAGACATCAAAATATCAAATAATTGCCAGGCAGTGGTGGTGAGTTCAAGGCCAGCCTGGTCTACAAAGTAAGTTCCAGGACAGCCAGGGCTATTACACAGAGAAAAACCTATCTTAACAACCAAAGCTAAAAACAAATAATCCAGTTAAAACACAGATACAGATCTAACCAGAAAATTCTCAATAGAAGAATGTCAAATGGCTGAAAGCCATTTAAAGAAATGTTCAACATTCTTAGACATCAAGGAAATGCAAATCAAAATGACTCTGAGCTTCTATCTTACACCTGCCAGAATGGCTAAGATAAGAAACACTGATGATAGCTTATGCTGGAGAGGATGTGGAGTAAGAGAAACACTCCTCCATTGTTGGTGAGGGTGCAAACTTGTTCAGCCACTTTGAAAATCAATATGGCAGTTTTTCAGAAAATTGATAATCAGTTTACCTCAAGACCCAGCTATACCACTGTTGGGCATATACCCAAAGGATGCTCAATTATAGCACAAGGATACTTGCTCAACTATATTTATAGCAACTTTATTTGTAATAACCAGAACCTGGGAACAACCTAGATGCCGCTCAGTTGAAAATTGGATAAAGAAAATGTGGTACATTTATAAAATGGAGCATTATCCAGCTGTTAAAAACAATGACATCATAAAATTTGAAGGCAAATGGATGGAACTAGAAAAAGTACTGAGTGAGATAATTCAGACCCAGAAAGACAAACATGGCATGTACTCACTCATATATATGTTAGCTGTAAAATAAAGGAGGACCATGCTACAACCTACAGACCCAGAGAGGCTAGGTTACCAGGAGGGCGGGGCCAAGGGGGAAGCAAATGTCTCTGCAAAGGGGAAATAGAAGAGATCGCCTATGAATGTATAAGGATGACCCCAGCTAAGACTCCCAGAAGCAGTGGATATGTAGCCTGTACTGGCCATCTACTATGATCAGACTGGTGACTAACCCAAACATCATCAGAGAGCCTTCATCCAGTAACCGACAGAAACAGATGCAGAGACGCAGCCGAACATTAGGCAGAGCTTGGGGAATCCTGTTCAAGAGAAGGAGGAAGGATTGTAGGAGCCAGAGGGCTCAGGATATTACAAGAAAACCCTAGAAACTATTAACCTGGATTGCAGGAACTCACAGAGTCTGAACCAATAACCAGGGAGCCTGCATGGACCCACCTAGGCCCTCTACACCATGTGGCAGTTGTGTAGCTTGGTCTGCTTGTAGGACTCCAAACAATGGAAGCAGAGACTGTCCTTAACGCTTTTGCCTGGCTCTTGTAACCTCTTTCTCATACTGGATTTCCTCACCCAGTCTTAAAACAGGGGGAAGAGCTTAGTCTTGCTTCAATTTGCTATGCCATGCTTTGTTGACACCCTTGGGAGGCCTGCCCCTTTCTGAACAGAAACAGAGGAGGAGTGGATTGAGGGGGCATAGAAGGGAGATGAGGGGAGGAAATAGGGGGAGAGGAGGGAGGGGAAACTGCAGTCAGGATGTAAAATAAATAATGTTTTTTTGTCTTGGACCATGACTAAATAATCCAGAGTCTCTATTTTCTCTTCATATCCTGATATATCTTGTCTTCCACACACGACTCATTTTATTGGTGAGGCTTTCTGCCAAGACTTTTTTTTTTGTTTTGTTTTTAAGATAAAATACTTTTTTGAAATTTAACGAAATTTTAAAACTTTCATGTGTGTGAGTGCTTCACCTGCATGCATGGCTGTGCACCACATGCATACAGCACCCACAGAGGCCAGAAGAGAGTTGGATCCCCTGAAACCGGAGTTATAGACAGTTTTGAGCTGCCATATAGGTGCTGGGAGTGGAACCTGGGTCTTCCGGAAAATCACGAGCCATCTTTCCAGCCCCTCACTGAACTTGTGACTTGACCTATGGTGTTGCTTCAATACCATCACCATTTTGTTTTGAGCTTCCTTCAGTATTTCCATCTCTTTACTACATTTTATTTTCATATTGAAGACCGGGTTCCTTATTTAATCAGTTGTCTGTTTGTGCTCTCTTGCAAAATATGAGGTCTTCTTTGAGTTTTTTGAGACAGAATCTACGTAGCACTGGATAGACTGAAACTTGCTGTGTAGACCAGGCTGGCCTCAAGCTCACAGAGGTCTTCCTGCTTCTGCCTCCTGAGTGCTGGGATGAAAGGTCTATGCTGTCACACCTTTGAATTTTTTAAATCTGTCTTTTTGAATTCTGTATGTGAAATGTCACCAAAGTCATTTTGCCAGGTGGCCATTCATAAGATGTTGCTCATGTGTGGAGGAGACAGGTGTTCTTGACTCTCCACATGACCTGTGCTGTTTATTACACTGGGATCCACGCATCTGCGGCTAGGTCGTTGTTTAACATTTGCTATCTTAGCAGGGGTTATACAGATATGGGTAGATTGCACTGCCATTGGGAGTCAAGGGGTTATCTGGGCCCAGGATGCTGTTGAGGGCCATGTCAGGGTCCGTGGCCCTAGAGCAGCCAGGGTCTGGATTGAAGTATGGGCACCTGTTGCCACCAAGCACCATGAGGATGTCCAGGGTCAGGTCAGCCACCTGAGTCCAAGTTGGTGTCCAAGAGCAGGAAGCATCCAGATCTGAGTGGCCTGCGCTGCTGCACAAGATCATGGTGACATCCAGGTTAGAGCTGCAGCTGAGGGCCATGTCAGGGTTTGTGACTCTACTGTAGCCAGGGTCTGTTCTGATATCCAGTGTCCCTGTTACCATCAAAGGCCGTGCAGACACCAGAGATCAAGAGCCATGTTGGGAAACTGAATTTGGGTATTCAGGCTTGCTGGCAGGTACCCTTACTGCTTGTCTTAGTCACTGTTCCATTGTTGTGAAGAGACATCATGATCAAGGCAACTTATGAAAGCAAGCAGTTGATTGGGGGCTTGCTCACAGTTTCAGAGATTGAATCCATAACCATCATGGTGTCACCTCTTTCAATAAGGACACACCTCCTGATCCTTCCTAAACAGTTCTACTAACGAACACATGAGCCTGTGGGGGGTCATTCTCACTCAAGCCAACACTCTGCCTGTTGTCTCACTAGCCCCAAGAAACCATTTTATAATCTGTTGTGATTTTTCCCATGACTTGTGGGTTACTTAGAAGTCTGTGATTTAGCATCCGGATGCTTTGTGCTTTCCAGGTGTCTTAGCTTGGGATTCGATTGCTGTGAGGAAACACCCCAATCAAAAATCAAGTTGAGGAGGAAAGGGTTTATTTGGCTTATACTTCATCACCGAGGGAGGTCAGGACAGGAGCTCAGACAGGGCAGGAAACTGGAAGCAGGAGCTGATGCAGAAGCCATGGAGGAGTGCTGCTTACTGGCTTGTTCCTCATGGCTTGCTCAACCCACTACCTTATAGAACCAAGGCCCACCAGTCCAGGCATGGAACCACCCACAAGGGTCTGGGCCCTTCCTCATCAATCAGTTCTTAAGAAAATGCCCCACAGCTGGATCTTAAGGAGTCATCTTCTCAAATGAGCTTCTCTTCTTTCAGAGAGCTCTAGTTTGTGACATAAAACTGTGCAACACACCAGGTGTTGTCTGCTGTGGGAAACTTAAGCCCACAGTGATTGGAGGACTTGTTTTCTGGGTGGTTTGACTAAGAATGGCCCATATGGGCTCATAGATTTGAATGCTTGATCACCAGGGAGTGGCACTATATGAATGGATTAAGAAGTGTGGCCTTGCTGGGGTAGTGTGGCCTTGTTCCAGGAAGTGTGTCACTGGGGGTGGGCGCAGAAGTTTCAAATGCTCAAGCCAGGCCCAAAGTCTCCCTCTCTTCCTGCTGCCTGCGGATCCAGATGTAGAACTCTCATCTACCTCTCCAGCACCATGTCTGCCTGCCTGCTGCCACGCTCCCTGCCATGATGATAAGGGGCTAAACCTCTATAATCCAGCCGCAATGAAATGCTTTCCTTCATGAGCTGTGTGATCACAGTGCCTCTTCACAGCTACAGAACATAAGACATGCCTTTACCAAGCTAATCATTTCACAGGCCCCCAAATACTTTGTTTTAGCTCTATCTACAAGCTCAGTTTGAATCTTTGAAATTCTACCTCTCTTTGTTCCTCCTCACGCTCATTGCCACCTCTGTTTCCTTGGCATCCGTCTGTTCTCAATCCCCTGGCTCCTCCCGTCATCTGGCCACTTCCAGAACTTCTTCTATTATGTTCTCTTTTCTGAGAGGCCGTTGTTTTCTCCTTTGCCTGGTTGGTAACTTTGATTGGGTGCCAGGAATCTGACCTTGTTAGGTGCTGGACTTCTTCCTATTCCAGTTTAAATGTGTTTCTGCTTTTTCTAAGTTCAAATTACTGGAAGACACATGGGGCCCTTCCCAGGCCCGCTTCTGTGCTTCATAAGCAGGTCCCATTGGGCTGAGAGCCCAGGATGCCATCTGACACCTTGCTGAGGAGATGCCTTTCTAAGAACTGTTCTTCACGGTCTTCTGAGAGCTTGCTTGGGTGGGTCTTTGTGCTTGAGTGTGACATGGAGGTGCCATACAGGGTGTGACTGCAAGGATGTGACCCCCACCACCACCTCATGCCTGCCAGATACTGGTGATCTTTCATTCATTCATTCATTCATTCATTCATTCATTCATTCATTCAGTGTTTTGAGACAGTTTCTCTGTGCAGCTCTGGCTATCCTGAAACTCACTCACTTTATAGGCCAGGCTGGCCTTGAACTCACAGAGATCCGCCTGCCTCTGCCTCCCAAGTGCTGGGATTAAAGGCATGTGCCACCATGCCTGGCTAACCCTGGTGATTTTGAAGCACTGTTTACATGACACCCTCCCTGTATTAGTTACATTTCTGTTGAATGTGATTAAATGCCATAAACAAGACATCTTATACAAGAAAGAGTTCTAAAATTTTAGCTTATGGTTCCAGGGTTTAACGTCTGTAATGGCAGGGACAGTGTGGTAGCCGCAGAAGGAAGCTGGAATATGCTCAAACATGAACTTGGGAGAGAAACAGGGAGTGGGGTTAAGCTCTTAAAGTCCACCCCAGTGACACACCTCCTCCAGCAAGACCATACCTTCTAAGCCTTCCAAGTAGTGCCACCTACTGGGGACCAAGTATTCGAATGATGGAGACTGTAGGGGACATTTCTCATTCAAAACACTACGCTCCCCTTATGAGAGGAACCCCAATTGTTCCGTGCAATTTCTTCTACAAGACCAAATTGACAGCGACGGGTACCCTGTGCCTGCCAGTTGTGGTTCATACAAGGTGTGCAGGCCCTGAGACTGCCCAAGGGGGCACACAGGCCTTTGAAGTGGCATCTTAACTTATGAGAGACTGACAACAACAGCGGCGGCCCTTATTCTGAAGATGCATTAATGCATGCAGGTGATATCTATGGAAGCCAGTCTGAGGGCCTGGGCCACTCATCCCGGTGGTAAGAAGGGAAGAGTGCTTGGTGTGGACTCCTGGAGCCTGAAGCAATCTGCTCAGGGCTGGTGTGGATCGTGGGCCTTCCCTGGAACAGAGAAGCTTTCTGCCTCTGAATGGCTGCCCAGAGCCTTCTCCCGCACAGCAGGGAGAGAACACGTCTTCCAGAGTCACAAAGCTTATGGAGGTGAACCGCTGAGCAGTTCTGGGTACACGTTGCTCCAGAAGGTCACTTTATCCCCTAAGCAGAAGTGGGTGGATGGCAGGAAATGCTGGCTGGCTTTGCCCCACTGCAGGGCACACAGAGGACTTCAATATTATTAGGCATGTTTCTGGATTTTACATTTAGAAAGGGAGAGAGTGGAAACAATCAGGACAGAATGCCAGTCATTGTCCTTGCCTGGTGGCAGCACGCAGCTGTGCTGGCTTTGTTCCTGGGCTCTTCTGAAATGGAAGACAGAGGACGCTGGGCTGCCCGTTGGCAGAGTGCCGACTGTCCCCGCTCTGATTTCAGGACGTGTCCCTGGCCTGCCCAGCGGTCCTATGAGTCCTCGTTCTTGCCCTGCCAGTCTCTTATGCTCCTCCTGGAGGCTGCTGCTCTCAGGCAGGAGAGCAGATGGCCAATCTGTGGGTGCTCAATCACTTGTAAGCACGTCTCTCCCACCATGCCCAGGCCCTGGCACGTCCAGAATCCCCTGGGCAAGGTTGTAGAGAATCTCTGAGCTGAGAGCTGGGAGCTTGAGGGCCCATCTGGGCAGGTATAACACGCCCTGGGAAAAATGGGGTTATTTCTTTAACAATATTTTTTGGTTATTCTTTTGAGAGTTTTGCACATGTGTACGATCTATTTTGACCAGATCCGCTCTCCCAAGTCTCTCCTCCATACCACTTTCCCAACTTCCTGTCCTCTATTAGCCATCTGACTTCAAATAATGTTGCCTATATGTACATGGGTGTGAGATGCTGCATTGGAGTATGGGCCTACCTGCCAGGGCTATACCCTTAAAGGAAAACTAACTCTTCCCTGACCAGTCGTTATCAACTGCCAATCACTCCTCTGCTAAGGGTTGGTTTGTGAGCCTCCCTCGGCCATGAAAGGGTGGTGACTGGGTTGAACTCATTTAGATCTTGTGCAGGCCGCCAGAGTTGCTGTGTGCTCATGAGTGTGACAGCTCTGTCATGTCCAGAAGACACCGTCTAACTCCTGTCCTCCCTGACCTCTGGCTCTTCCAATCTTTCCACTCTCCCTTCCACAATGTCCCATGAGCCTTAGGGAGGGGATGTGATATGGACGTCTCATTTAGGGTCCATTTATGGAAATACTAGCAGTATGTTCTATGACGTCCCAAGCCATGGACTCTTGGCCTAGTTTACAGCACCAGGTATGAATGCCATTTTGTGGCCTTCAATTGGTCGAGGTGGTCTTGTTATAGCTCCCCCAGAAGCCGACAAGAGCCTTCGCGGCTCTGAGAAAGCTAGATCACGACGAGCTTGACTTCTCCACGTCCTGTGGCCCAGGTATGTGGTGCCGTCAGTCTCACTATCAAGTCCTTGTGGGTAACTGTTTCAGTGTCGCTTCGTTGTTGTGAGAAAAACCATGATCAAAAGCAATTTAGGGAAGAAGAAACTTGATTCCAGCTTGCACTTTACAGTTTTACAACACGCCATTGAGGGGGAACCTTGGTAAGAGCTCAAGCAGAGAAATGGAGGCAGACCTGCTTTTCAGGCCACACAGAACTCCTTTTACAGCTAAAGTACACGAGGAACCGTGGAGATGCTGGCTGGATGATGGGCGGGCCATGCCCAGCTAGCTCTCTCATACAGCCTAGGACCACATGCTCACGGAGCGGTGCTGCACTGGAGGGAAGACAGCATCTTCAATAAACAATGCTGGGAAAACTGGATAGCTACAGGCAGAAGAGTGATCCTTGCCTCTCACTCTGTACCAACCAAACTCCAAGTGTGTCAAGGACCACAGCCTAAGACCTGATGCCCTGATACAAGAGAAAATAACAAAGTATTCTTCAACATATAGGCACAGGTGAGGGCATTCTGAATAGGACTTTAGTAGCTCAGAGAACAAAATCAATAAGGGACAAATGGGACTCATGACATTAAAAAGTTTCTGTACATTAAAGAAACACTGATAGAGTGGAGAGGCAGCCTAGACAAGAGTCTCGTCGCCAGCTATACATCCAGCAGAATGCACAAAGGACTGAAAATAAGAAACCCCGAACAGCAAGAAGGCAAGCAACCCAATTAAAATGAGCTACGGAACTGAACAGAGAGTTCTCAGAAGAGGAAATCCAAATGGCTAGGAAATATTTATAAAAGCGTTCACCATCCTTAGTCATAAGGGAAATGCAAATGAAAACTGCTTTGATGTTTCATCTCACCCCAGTCAGAGTGGCTAAGATCAGGAAAACAAACGACAGTTAGTGCTGGCCTGGGTGTGGGACAAGTGAAGGAACCCTTATTTGCTGTTGGTGGGAGTACAGACTGGTGTAGCCATTATGGAAATCAGGGTGGAGGTTTCTCAAAAGTCTAGAAATAAAACTACTGTATGATTCAGCTGTACCACCCCCTGGACATTTATTCGAAGGGTTCTATTCCTACCACAGAGACACATGAACACCCATGTTCAACATCATGTTGCCCTGTTCACAACAGTTAGGAAATGGAAACACCCTCATGTCCATTGGCATATGAGTGGGTAGTGAAAACATGGTACATCTGCACAGTGAGATTTTATTCCGCTAGAAAGAAAAAGGAAATGTATTGCGGGTGAAAAGTGATCAACACTATTACCCAGAGGGAAACCCTGCACACTGTAGTATTGATCTTCTAGGCAAGAATTGCTCATTGGTGCAAGAATGGTGTGAAAGTTGCAGGGGTAACCAATCACTTTATGATTGGGTTCAGAGCTTGCTGAACAGAAGGGAATTCTTGCCTGGTACTGTAAACCCAGTCAAAAGACCATGGCTCCGGAGGTCAAGGGCCCCAAGGGAACCTACTACGGTCATCTTATGAAGTGGACATGTTGTCAAACTGCCTTCTAAATATTTATGTTTATAAATCCATTAGTATTGTCTTCAACCTTGGTCAGAGAAGCCTCTCTCTGCACCGGTCAGCAGTTAAATCAGACACATAGCAAGTCGAGTGCTGAGATTACGTGCCTATATGTTAAAATTGGAGCACATGATTGAAGTGAGGAGAGTAGAAAAGGGCCATGGGTTAAAGGGGGCAGAAAGGAGAAATATTTCTTTCAGAAAACATATCATATTTTTATTAATATTCAGAGATTTTCATATGATAGATTTTGGTCATATACTCTCTCCACTCTTCTTCCTAACTCTTCCGAGATCCTCTCTTCCCCTCCAAACCCTCTTAACTTTGCATTCTGTTTCTTAACAATGAATGGTTCATGGAGTACAGGCTGTGCTACCCACGTACTCATGGGTGTAGGGCCACTCACTGGAGGGTGACTGATTCACCAGGGGTCACATTGTTGAAGAAAACTGACTCTCCCTCCCCCAGAAGCCATCAACTGTCCATAGCTACGCAGTTAGGGTTGGGGGTCTCATGAATCACTTCCCCCTTTATGCTAGAATGTTGGCTGGCTTGATTTTCTGAGGTGACCCCAGTTGTCATGAATTCATGGGTTCAGTGATCCTGTCATATCATGAAGGCCTCTTCTCAGGCCGTTCCTAACCTCTGGCTCTTATAATCTTTCCACTATGTCTTCCATGATGGTCTCTGGGTCTTGGGGAGGGGAGTGATACAGATGTTCTATTTGTGGGTGAGCACTCCGCCGACAGATACTCTCTTCACTTTGACTATGAGTTTCTGTGTTACCACCATCTACTGTACAGATGCCTCTGATGAGATCTAAGAACAGCACTATGTGTAGAGAGACACAGATTTAGAGGGCAGTTCACTACTATGTCCATTTAGCGGAATAATAGTAATGGGTTCACCCTTGGGGCCTGTGAGCTTCTCAACCATGCATTCTTGACCAGATTTATAGTACGTGGTATATGTGGAGTGGACCTTAATTCAGAAAGTGCTTCGCTACTCCCGTAACACTTGCACCCCTATTTTTCATCAATGGACGGGCATATGTCGCCATATTGCCCACTATTGTGGTTTCGCAGGTTCAGAGTTGGACAAGACTTTGATGACTTTTCTTCCCTGGTGGCCTACACAGCACCTTCTGGTAATATAAGAGCCAGTGAGCACTGAGGAGGTTTTCTTGTTAATGTTAACTTGATGTCTCCATTTCCTGTGTCCCCAGTGCACATGGTGTTTTCAACAACAGGGTCTCACCATCAAGTCCTGGTGGGCAACCAAGAGCAATTGCAATAGTCTGTATTGTTTGGTGGGGGTCTACAGCACATGGCCAAGGGGAGCCCAGTCACACCCACGCATACTCCCATGTTGCTGCCCTTGTCTGTGCATCACATCTAGGGCTGCCTTGGTTCATCGCAAACAGATTTTAAGCCACAAAGCCTGAAATATTTATTCTATATTATTATTAATAACAACATAATAATAATTATGATTACTGTTTCTTTTGTATAGTGCGATGACTTCAGAACTAGCTCACCATGACAAGTGTGTGATGCAACGGGATCAGATGTGAAGGGTTTGGCACATAGGATGGAAAGACTTACGCACCCAGCACCTTACTTAGCGGGCACTGGAACTCCTCCATATCATCCCCGCCTGAGTTCTGCACCAGGATGAGCCACTCAATCAAAGGCTCACCAAGAAGCAGGCTGCTTTGAGAGGGGCAGCCGCTCCCCAGCAGCTGGTGTAGGCTGGGAAAGTGGGTCAGGCCCCAGAGGGCAGTACGGCTTTAGCTCTCTATTAGGACCTGTTCGGTAATTCCTCCTCTTAATAGTTACTGAGAGGCTCCTCACTGCTGTCCCCTGCAAAGGGGATCAAGGACTAGGGGCAGAGCAGGATGGGATGGGGCTGGGTGTCTCCGTTTCAAAGATGTCCATAGGTCAAAGTGTAGAGGAGGCGTGATCTGTTTGAAAAAACCCACCCACAAGGGTGCAGGAGGTGGTCAGAGGGAGGCAGGTGGAGGACAGAAAAGCTTTTGACATTTAAGCAAGGCCACATGGGCTGGTCAAGAGGCTAAAAGTGGAGGGAGGCCCGTGAGCAGAAGAAACGGTGTGCAGAAGCCTGGAGATGTGACTGCCTGTGGAAAGAAGGGCTTCTTTGAGCCATGCCTGTGTGAGGTTGAGTTGAGGATGGAAAAAAACACAGTGATACTGTGGACTGATGTGGCGCCTCACTGGGGACACTGGGCTAGCTGGCTAGTGATAAAAGCAGTCCATTGTCTTTGGAAAAGAATTGGGGCTCAGTGGAACCTGGAGCTTAGAATCATCAATCTAGAGTAATGGATTTTAAACTTCCTAATGCTGCAGCCATCACGTGGTGGTGACCTCCAACCATAGTGTATTTACATTGTTTCTTCATAGCTTTAATTTTTGCTGTTGCTATACATTGTGATGTAAATATCTGATATGCAGATGCTCTTAGGTGACACCTGTGGAAAGGTCATTCTAAACCCAAGGGGTCGTGACCCACAGATTGAGAACTACTGATGTAGAGTCACGCTGTAGTATGGCAATGGAACCGAGAGTGACCAGAGGCTGGTACCAGGCAAGAGAGGGAAAAATTAGGCTGGACATAGTTGTGGATGGGAAGAGTCAGGGTGTCCAGGACTTGGGGACCAGCTACAAGGGATAGGAATGGGAAGCTGGGTGACCTTCTATAAGGATGAAGGCTGCTTGGAGTTCCCAGAAGTGGTGTGAGGAACATGGTGGTGCACCCTGTCCTCTGAAAGCCTCTTCTCCCTAGCCAGTCAGACTGTTTCTTTCTCTCCTCCCCTCCATCTTAGAGAGACCCCCACCCCAGGCCTCGATGTTCTGATTCTTCAAAGACCCTGTCCATAGGACTCCCACAGGTTTATGGTACCCCATCTGTTTGCAAGAGTCCAGACTCATGGCTCCCCTGTGGACAGCTTGCTCTAGTGGCTGCTCTTGCCTTCGTCTCGGAGCCTGCTCTTCGAGCTGCTGAGAACTGGAAGGGTGGCTCACTCCTGGTGGATGTGTGCCACTTCTGCTGTGACTCAGCCCACGTCCTGTCATCGTTCTTTGTGACCTTGTATCTGAAGTTCCCGGTGAGGCTGGGCCTGTGGATCAGGTTCCTACCTGCAGGCTGTTGCCCACTCTCGCCTGTGCCCAGAGCCTGGAAGGGGCTTACCAGGTAGGCAGGACAGGGTGGGAGACAAGCCGGGACTCTCTCCAGAGAATGCGTCTGTCCTGTGGGTTTCTGGATGTCAGGCAGCACCTGGGAGTATAAACATGGTACATGAATAGGACAGGGGTAGAGTCCTGGGGGACATCAGGGCTTGGGGTGACAATGGAGCCTTGTTAAGCTGTGGTCATTCTCAGAGAATGGAATGACATTTCTCTCAAACCTTCATGACCCCTCAGATGGACATTTTGAAGGCTTTGAGCTCCGAGTGAATGGGTGTCTAGGGTGCTGAGTCCTATCATGTGGGGTGCAAGGTGTCCGTGACTTCTGTGTACCCTCCTAGATGTGAGTTGCCCCCTGACCTTGCCTGTGCTCCCCTGGGAATGTATGTCCATGGGAATGAATGTATGGGTGTGGCTCTTGGTAGGAAATTGCTTCTTTCCAGCTGTGAAAGTGTGGCGAGCTCCAAACACTGGAGGATCTTTGTGGAGAGAGAAAATAAATGGCTGTCTCAATGCTTGGCATGTCTGCAGGCTCCCTTCTTTAGCTGCACTATCTGGACCTCTTGCGCTGGGAGCTTTTCTCTGCAGGAAGGGCCAGAACAGAGCCCCGACTCTGCTCACCACAGTGGAGACCAGTCTCTGGTTTGGAGGGACCTTTATCAGCCTATGGGTGTGAGTCTGTCAAGCCATTGCAGAGGGCAATCACAAGTGCTGACCCTAGAGCAGACCCTGAGAAGGTGGAAAGGCCCCCAGGGTCATGTCTTAGGAGGGCCCTGACTTGTTTTCCTTCAATTCATGGACTGATGTCTAAAAAAGAACGTCTTAGAGAATCTCTTGGAGGAAGTCCCATGCTCTTTCCCATTGTGTTTAATGTGCAGCACTCAGGGTCTAGGCTGGGCATGCTTCCTCAACTGGGATGCAGAGGCAGCTCTGCCCAATGCTGAGGAGGTTCAGTACCAGCCCAACTCACAGAGCAGGCTTGGAGACACCTTGGATGCTTGACACAGACGAGAGGCAAGGCACAGTGGGGGTTCCCCCAACTCAGTAGGTAAGAAAGGGAATGGGAGCTTATTCCACCAGCATCCCTGCAGCTCCCAGGGCTAAGAGCTAACCCCACCATGTTAGCCTGGTGTGGCTGCGGGCTGTACGAAGGAGAGACAGAGACACACACACACACACACACACACACAGAGAGAGAGAGAGAGAGAGAGAGAGAGAGGATGACAAACCATCCATTCAGCTTCCTTGTTTTAGACCTTGTGTGTCTAACTTTCTCTGGGCCTCATTAAATGGTGAGGAAGTGTCTTGGGCCACACATTACATGCACGGACACCAAAAAGAGCTAACAAGAAGCCAAGTGTGGTGGTGCATGCATTTAATTCCAGCATTCTGGAGGCAGTGGCAGGTGGATCCTTGTGAGTTTGAGGCCAGCCTGCTTTATAGATGGAGTTCCAGGACATCTGTGGCCATATAGTAAGACCTTGTCTCAAAAGCAAAAATTAATGGAGGAGTGGAGAAAAATCTTTACGGGATTTTCATTCTCACCATCATCACTACCACCTCCACCACCACCATCACCATCTCCACCTCTACCACCTCCATCAACTCCACCTCTTCCACCACCACCATCACCATCTCCACCTTCACCACCACCTCCACCACTTCCACCACCTCCATCTACTCCACCTCCTCCACCTCCACCACCATCATCACCTCCTCCACCTCCTCCACCTCCACCACCACCTCCACCACCTCCACCACCTCCTCCACCTCCACCACCTCCTCCACCACCACAGACAAACAGCAAGTATTCCACATTATTGTCCTAATTAAGCCATACCCCATTAGGAACGTCTTTAAAAATTTCCTAGTAGGTTTCAAGTTTGATCACTAATGAAGATAAAGAACATGTCTAAGTAATAAAATTTCATTGATTTTTTTATGTTTTGAAATATAAAAGTAAAAAGAGGGCATCACGAAAGAGCGGAATTTTGACATTCTTTCTCAAATACAATGGAAGTGGTTTCATCTGTCAGTGAGATCTCACTGTGCTTGTTTTAATGGTAGGAATAGTGGTTGTTTAAGGGGTTGCCAATTTTTTTCTAGGCACTAATAAAGAATTGAAAGATCAGAAAAGACAGAGACCGGGTAGAGGAGGGAGATGTTAGTAGCTTTATCTCTCCGGGATGGGAGAAGCTGAGACTGAAAGTCTAATAAATGCCTGGCTCAGCTATTTCATAGGACCCCTAAGTTCTTCCCCTCCCACACTGGTTCCATTGATCTCCTCGCTATACCCACCTTCTCTCGTGGTGTCTTCTGGGGAAAAGAGCCATCTTAGGAAGCCTGCTTCCACTTTCCTAGTTCACATACATCCCTCTAACTCTTCTTGACTTGTCCAATATTTAGGTTCTAATTTTAATTTTTGTGTACTTTGTTCTTAAAAACAGTGGTCCACAATGCAGGTGCCCCCAGAAAGCAGCAACACCAGAGAGATGTAATTGTGAATTGACAAGATCAAAATTGTCTCCACGTTGCGTGTCCGGTTTCATCTTTATACATACCATGTGGAATTTGTAGTTATAATCTCTGCTGGCTGGAAGTGGAGTCATGAACATACCAAAATATTATTTTTCTAGAAGTCTTTGAGTCTGCTCTCAAATTCCTGTTTCAAATAGAAAACCAAGTCTACATAATGTTTGCTCTCTGCAAGCCTGTGTTTAGTCAGGTTGTTGAAATGATTAAAATTTTTTGCTTTAATTTGAGTTCACCATAATTTGTTTCATTTGGAAACCTTGTGTTTTGAAACACTGTATAAAGATGGATTTTCACTTGAAAACAAAGGTCTTGCCCATTTAAATGAGAGGTTAAGTCAGCCAAGGAGCTAAATCCATGAGGCTGTTTTCAACATCTAGTTCTCGCACGAACTGTTTTTGACTTGTCATGTCAGAAATATAATTTTTTTTTTTTTACATTTGGCCTCCATTCAGCCATCCTCCTGTCTCCATCACTATCAACACTTTTAAATAGTACCTGGAACTGGCGATGACTTAATCCCTTGGTCCTAATGAAGTCTGATCTTGATGATTCGTATGACATATTCATTTGTAAAGCTTGTGTGTGTGTGTACATGTGTGTGCGTGCGTGCATGCTTGTGTGTGTGTTCTAATGTGGGCAGAGACCAGGGGTTGACTTTGACTATTTTTTCCTTGATTGCTTTCATACTTATTTTATTATTTATTTATTTATTTATTTATTTATTTTTTGCAATGTGATCTCTGGTTGAATTTGAAAGCTTATCAACTGGCTGACCAGTGAATGTCAAGTATCTGTCTTTCTTCATCTCCATTCCCCAAACCCAAGGCTGGGAATACAGGTGGATGCCACCATGCCCCACTTTTTACATGGGTGTTGGGGTTCCAAATCAGGACTTTACACTTGTGCGGTAGGCACTTTGCCAACTGAGTCATTGCCCAGTCCATTTCTAATGCTTTTACACATGTATTTTTTATGAACTATGCAGTCATAGTTCATTAAATATGAGTTTGGCAAAGAAATTATACCACTTTCCACTCATTTTCCAAGATCTCATCTCTTTATCTGCCATTTCTGGGGAAGTATCAGTTGCGGTACCAGATACACACATAGTTATGTTTGTGTCTTATTAGTCATTAGTTGTGTCTTTCAATGGCACTAAAGAAGTCATTTCTTCAGTAATATTATGTTCATCATCAATACCTACACTATAAATGACAAATTGGCTGTTAGCCAAGATGTGTCCACTTGTGTAATAGTGGTGTGATTGTTACGGGAGCCACCAACCTCTTGGTGGTTGAATTTGAGGCCTGTTCCACAGAAGAAGATCTGGACATGTTATTGTAAACCCTGTCAAAAGCTCATGGGGAGGGGGTGAGTCATAGGTCCTAGGGGAAACTTAATTCTGTTGTTTAACTGCCTTCTAAAACTATAATGTTTCTAGCTGCAGACAATTATCACTTTCAAGCCTGAATCAGAGAAGCTTCTTACTAATGGCTGCATGGTATTTAACTGGGTGATCCTGTGCAAGGACAACAGGTGCAGTGAGATGGTGTGTGCAGCAGCCACGGTGTGCACAGGAGGCAAGAGGATGTGTGCAGCAGCCACGGTGTGCACAGGAGGCAAGAGGATGTGTGCAGCAGCCATGGTGTGCACAAGAGGCAAGAGAATGTGTGCAGCAGCCACGGTGTGCACAGGAGGCAAGAGGATGTGTGCAGCAGCCACGGTGTGCACAGGAGGCAAGAGGATGTGTGCAGCAACCACGGTGTGCACTGGAGGCAAGAGGATGTGTGCAGCAGCCACGGTGTGCACAGGAGGCAAGAGGATGTGTGCAGCAGCCATGGGGTGCACTGGAGGCAAGAGGATGTGTGCAGCAGCCACGGTGTGCACAGGAGGCAAGAGGATGTGTGCAGCAGCCATGGTGTGCACAGGAGGCAAGAGGATGTGTGCAGCAGCCATGGTGTGCACAGGAGGCAAGAGGATGTGTGCAGCAGCCACGGTGTGCACAGGAGGCAAGAGGATGTGTGCAGCAACCACGGTGTGCACAGGAGGCAAGAGGATGTGTGCAGCAACCACGGTGTGCACTGGAGGCAAGAGGATGTGTGCAGCAGCCACGGTGTGCACAGGAGGCAAGAGGATGTGTGCAGCAGCCATGGGGTGCACTGGAGGCAAGAGGATGTGTGCAGCAGTCACGGTGTGCACAGGAGGCAAGAGGATGTGTGCAGCAGCCATGGTGTGCACAGGAGGCAAGAGGATGTGTGCAGCAGCCATGGTGTGCACAGGAGGCAAGAGGATGTGTGCAGCAGCCTTGATATACACTGGAGGCAAGAGGATGTGTGCAGCAGCCATGGTGTGTACAGGAGTATTTCATAGCTTTCCTCATCTGCCAACTCCTTCATTCTTCCTACCCACTGTTTCATGATGACCCTCAGATGGGGTTGATACAGGCGATTCATCCACAGATGAGCACACACAGTCACTTATACTTGGCACTTGTCCCATTGGGCACATCTTGCCTGGTAGATTGTTGTTGTAACATCCAGGGTCCAGGGCTAGGCGAGGCCATCTATGTCTTTTCTTCCCTAGCAGCTTAGATAACACCTTCTAGTGTTAATTAAGCCTTCTTGGCCAATCATAGTTGATTTCTCTATGTCCTGCATTCAAATGAATTGTGTCTTCTGAAATAGGGTCTTGCCATCTAGTTAAGAGCAATGGTAATAGCCTGTCATTTTTGGTACCTCTGGGGCCTCCCTAACCAATAACTTATAGAGAGATAACCTCTGTCTAGCAGAGAGGTTTTCATTTAACAACTCATGTCTTCTGACAGAAACATTGTCCACCTATTTAAACTCCTTTAAAATAAGGTATTTAATTAGCTTACAAACTAGTGACTTTCCATAAGGCGTCTTCATACATCCTTGGTTTTTTAGTCTACACTGTATCCCCTGCCCCCACCCCACTTAAGGCTTTCACTTGGAGTGTTCCCTCTTGTTATTTAGTGCCATTTGTGTTCTACTATTATTTATAATTGCATTTTTTACTTTGTTTGCAAGACCATGGGTTTCCATATAGCTTTTTCATACACCCTTCCTTTTGGTTGAGTCCTCCCTATATCCTCATTTCTGTACCTCCCACTCCTTCCAAATTTGAATCTTTCCATCCTCAGTATCCTCTCTCTGTTCTAGTTTCTCTTCCTCTCCTCCTCCTTTCCTCCTTCTCTTTTTCTCCTCCTCCTCTTTCTCTTCCTCCTCTTCCTCCTCCCCTCCTCCTCTTCCTCTTCCTCTTCTTCCTTCTCCTCCTTCTTTGATTTTTTGAGTCAGAGTTTCTCTGTGTGGCTTTGACTGCCCTGGAATTTGCTTTGTAGACCAGATTGGTCTCAAACTTACAGAGATCCACCTGTCTCTGCCTCCCAAGTGCTGGGTTTAAAAGCGTATGCCATCATCACCCATTTTAGTTTTTATTATTCTTTCCATTAATTATCATAATAAAAGTATAGACCGTCCTTGTACTGTCTCTTCAGTGTGTCTGTCTTCCTCGTCTCCATTGTCTTCCAGCCTAAGTCTCTGCTTTTCATAGTGTCCTTTCTGTTGGCTGGCTTCCCACTGGACTTCTCTTTTGTCTTATTGAGTTCCATTTCCAGCATCATTCCCATTTGGGTTTTCTTCAGTAATCCTATCTTTTGCCAAATTCTGTTTTCACACCTTGGACCGACTGCCTTGTTGCATTCAGCTCTTTGTTTCTGTTTCCTTGGCATGTTTTTTTATATCTTTGAGTTGTTTGAACATAGTTATTATCATTCTTTTGAATTATTTGTTTGGAAGTTCTTCCAGGTCACTCTCACCAGGGGTCATTGCTGTAGAGTTAGTAATTTGGGATGGGATATGCTGCCGTTGCTTTTGTTTCTCTGCTGGGACTTGAAAATATGAAGTAGTTTAATATTTGAATATTTTTTTTGTTCACGCAACCTTTCTTCACTCACTGGAGGTATCATTCAGGTGGAAGAAGTTTATAATATTGTTTTCCTCTGTGGGACTGGTACCGAGAGCTGATGATTCTCTCCCTAACCTTCACTTCAGACTCCAGTACTGTCTGTGCTGATGGTCACTAGCCAAGTACCAGCACATCCCCTTCTGCCTTCTGGTATGGTCCTCCATCCATGTATGGCCTATGTTGAGTTAGCTTAGGTCCACCGGAGGTTGGGAGCATAAATTCTTGGGGAAGCTAAGGGTGGAGCCAGGGAATCTTTGGGATTTGGAAGAGGGGGGCCTACCTTGTAGTGTAAGAAAGACAGATCCCAGAGGAACTGGGTGGACTTTATGATGGGCAGAAATAGGCCTTGAGGCTTAGGGATGCAAGATATGGGAGGAGTTAGAGCCAGGAGACTGGGCAGTGCAGGGGAGTGAGATTCTGGAGGAAGTGGGGTGAACTGAATAAGTCAGCAGCATGGGTTAGCATGATCCTTGAGGAGCCAGGTGGCCTGTGTGGGAAGGTGGCACAGGGAAAGTTCTTTCAACCTCCAGGATGGGGAGGAGAAGAGCAGCACAGGGAGGCACAATCCTTGAGGGACAAGGTGTCCTGTGGTGTAGGGTGCAGAGGGCTTCTCTGCTGGCACAGAGAATCTAGTTGGGGACAACCTATGGGAATGACCAAAGCTTAACATTTCAAATCAGCAGCTCAGCTCTTCATATCTCTTCCGAGATCTTTCTCAGTTTCTTCTGTTTCCTGGCTACTGTGCTGTGAGACAAACTGATACTAGAAATTCTCTCCCTTTTCAGGAAGCATCGCACCTTCCATATTCTGCATACATTGCTTAGTGAACACACTGTCGGGGAAAGGTCTGAACTGTTTTGTTATTAAACAAGTTCCTGTTCAAGCAGCTTTTACAATAGACTTCGCCTGAGCTGTGACTCTGAAAATCTCTTTTTCAGTTCCGCTGCTCAGTGTCTATGACACAGTCCCTGATGAGTGTGAATTGGGAAGAGCCAAGTGGTTTTGCACACAATGCCTCCAAGTTATGGTCTCTGGAAATGTGCACAAGTCCCTACAGGTTAAGATGCACAAGTTCCTCCCTAGTTACCTCGGCAGAAAGGTAGTCTGTCTGCTTTTTGTCGAACAATCTATGCTCATTCAAAACCTTTCTTGTTTGGGGCTCTTTTTCTTTGGAGGTGTTGTAGAACTCATGCTTAGATTAAAAACTAGTAATAGGTCAGGGACTGTCTATATTTTTATTACGACAATTAACGGAAAGAATAATAAAAAGCAAGGTTTGGGTTCTTTCACATCTTAGCTGCTGGTGCATGAATGTCTAGTGAGTGGTTATTTTAGAGAATGGGTGACTCATGAGGACAGCCATGGTGTGGAAGTGAGACTATGCACCTATCTTCCTAATAATGCTAAGTGCTGATTGCTTGCAATGATTGGTTAAAACATTACTGATATTCACTGTCTCTCACTTGCCAAGACACAAGAGCACACGTAACTTCTGACGGTGCCAATTTGACTGTCTGCCCTCAGAAGACAACACACTGGAAGCCACACGTATAAATAGTGTGAGAGTGTATAATTTGATTTCCTGTGACATTGAGATACAATGTTGTCATCTATAAAGTTTACAAAACATGGAAAAAATGGATCAGATAACTTCAAGAAAACAGTGTTTGGGGACACAACAGGGCAGTGGCACATATGATCTCAAGGCAATTGTGACAGGGGAAAAAAGAAGAAAAATCAAAGTTGAGTGGGTAGGGAGGGGAAGATGGAGAAGGTATATTTAGGTGGAGCTGGGGGAGGAAAAATGAATATGATCAAAATATACTGCACGAAATTCTTAAAGAATTAATAAGAAATGATATGTAGAAAGAAAAACAAGAAGTAGTGAACACTTGTCTTCTGCAGCCTGCTCAGTTTTCAAGACTGTGACACTGGAGGCCAAGACGAAAAGTATAAGTGAGGGAGACAAAAGCAAATAAAATGTAAAAATCACAGAAAAATTCTTATAGAGCTTTAAGTAAATTTATGATGCTGTGTTGGGCTACATTTACAGCTATCCTGGACTGCACATAGTCTGCAGGCTGTGGTTGAACTCCCCCATCGTCGACAATTCTCAGGCTGCAGTGAGTCCTGTGTGGGTGTATCACAAGGACGTTCCATCTCTGGGGACATCTGAGAGTCTGACCATCATGGATGACGTCTCCAGAGTAGGTCATGCAAAGTGCCCCTTTCATGGGACAACTGGAGGTGATAGAGTTTAGGTATAAAAGGGCCCTCAAGGTTCACATGTTAAAATTTCGGTTCCCAGCCAGTGTCACTGCTCAAAGGTAACTGGGTCAATGCATTAATCTATTATGGAGTTCATGGCTGAATGGCTACTAGGAGGTGGGGCCTAGTTGGAGAAAGTAGGTCACTGGGGATGTGTCCTCTTCTCTCTGTCTCCTCTGCTATATGATGGAGGCAGCTCACTCAGAAAGATGGGGTCTTCAGGGAGACAAATGCCCTGTCTTCTCTCCTATGTCAACCCCAGTTTTTCACTTTTAGATTTGTGTTTAACTTTGAGTACCTGTAAAGAGCCAGAAGCTTAGAAAGAGGCCAGTAGAGGAGGCAGGGGTCTTAAAGGGGCCAGTAGAGGGGGCAGGGGTCTTAAAGGGGCCAGTAGAGGGGGCAGGGGTCTTAAAGGGGAGGAAATAGTAGAACATAGGCGAAATGAAAGTAGAGTAGAGGGGTGGATGTCGGGTGTGGGGATTAGGAAAGAAGAGGGAGCAGAGAGAAGATTAACCCAAACCAAGGACATATGAAAAAGTCATGAGGAGACTTACTATTTTGTAAGTTAAAGAGATAATTAAAGATTATTGATTAACAGTAAGTGTTAGAGTAAAAAAATATGAAAAATGTTAGGCGAGTGGATTATTCCAAGGAAGCAGGGATCCTATTTTAGAGTGGTTTTATTACTCAGTAAAAAATATCCTGTTGGTCATAGTTGTACGATAAGCCAAATAGAACAAAAGGAGCGTGCCATGACTCACTGGCAGATGCTTTGATGCAGACTTTCTCAGATCCTTGAGAGAATAAATAAAAGAAGGAAGTGCTTCCTTTCCTTTCTTCCTTTTCTCCTTCCCTCCTTCTCCCTCTCTCTCTCCCTCTCTCCCCCCCCTCTCTCCTTCCTTCTTTATCTTTCTCTCTCTTTTCTTTTTTTAAAAAAGAGTTTGAATGGAGATGCCTTACTTGGATGGATGGTGCTCTCGTCAGAAGCAGCTGTAGATCTCGATGCCTGGTGGGAGAGTTGTTGTTCAGAGGACCCTAAAGCAATTAAAAGCTGTTGGCGCTACTCTTGGTTGTCCATCAGGACTAGATGCTAAGACTGTACTGTTGAAGACACTGTGTGCATTAGTTTCAGGACACAGAGAAATCAGCCAGAACTGAGCTGGAAGCTCCTTGCCAGTGGGTTTTAATAGTGCAGGAAGGTGCTACACAGGTCTCTGGTGGGAAAAAGTCACCAATGGCCTTACACAGCCATGGACCCTGTAAGTTATGATACTTGCTATGCAAGATGTGCTCCTTAGTGCTGTAGCCAGCATGATTGTTATGGGACAAGAAACAGTTTTCTAATTGTTCCTGAGAGTTGCTTCTCAGAGGGGAATTCATGCTTGTTATTGTGGGCTGTGACGGTCATAGGTTTAGGGTGGGAACTGCCACTGAAGTTTTGCTAGGAGATGTGGTAGGACTGGACCGTCTTCTAAATATTTATGTTAATAATCATAGATTAACACTACTCTCAGCCTTGGTCAGAAAAGTTTCTGTTTACAGTGAGAAGTGGTTAATGCAGAGGCTCATAACGGGTCAAATTGATATTCATAAGTGAGTATTGAGTGCTCAGCCCTATACTGGACATTTTATACTTCCCATTGAGGCTCGAGGAACTTCACGGGAGAGGTGGTGAAAGAATGTAAGATCAAGAAGATGGGAGCAGGGCTTGGGAAAACAGACTTCTGGACGTGGTATGGCCATTGGCCTCACAAACTCACACCAGCTGTGGTCACCTGCACAAAGCCTGCAAGACGCAGCCCACCACATCACATCACAGTTGGTGGACGGCATTACAAGGGAATTACCATCCTTGACCCTCTCAGAAGCTCTCAGGAGTTAATGGTTGCTGGGAGAGGAGGAGTCCTTTCTTCAGTGGTGTAGCTACTGGCAAGTTGCTCATTCTCCAGTAAATGATGCTCCACCCATGACCATGCAGGCGACCCTAATTAAACTCAGAGTCACCAGAAAAACAAACCCAAAACAACAAACAAAAGACATGAAAATAGGAAAGAGGCTTATTGGGGAGGGTGGTTCACAGGGAGAGGGGATGCTAGTGAGGGAGGATAATGCGTATTCTGTACTTGTATGAAAGTGTCAAAGAGTAGGGAAGAAAGGGAAGGGGGAAGGGGAGAAGGAAGGAAGGAAGGTGTTGTGAATATCTGATCACCCTGTGTGAAGATATCTCTGTCCTTCCTCACCTCCCCAAGGCACCTTCTTTTTTTTTTTAATTACAATATTTTCCTCGCCCTATCCTCACCCCTAGCCCTCTCATATCCCCTCTGATGTGGGATTCTCCTCTGTACGCTGTGAATGTATGTTTTGGGGAAGACTGACACTGAACAACAAATTGGTGTGTTCTTCCCTGGGGAAGACTGCTTTTCCCTCGTCCAACTTCAGTCAGTCACCTATAGTTCTTGACATTTTTTATTTTATTTATTTATTAAAGATTTCCGCCTCCTCCCCTCCACCGCCTCCCATTTCCCTCCCCCTCCCTCAATCAAGTTCCCCTCCCTCATCAGCCCGAAGAGCAGTCAGGATTCCCTGCCCTTTGGGAAGTCCAAGGACCTCCCCCTTCCATCCAGGTCTAGTAAGGTGAGCATCCATGCAGCCTAGGCTCCCACAAAGCCAGTATGTGCAGTAGGATCAAAACCCAGTGCCATTGTTCTTGACTTCTCAGCAGTCCTCATTGTCTGCTATGTTCAGCAAGTCCAGTTTTATACCATGCTTTTTCAGACCCAGTCCAGCTGGCCCCAAGGCACCTTCTGATTGGTTTAATAAAGGGCTGAATGGCCAATAGCTAGGCTGGAGAGGATAGGTGAGACTTTCAGGCGGAGATAGGAAGTCTGGAAAGACTCTGAGGCAGGGGATTTTCCAGCCAGATGTGGAGGAAGTCAGACATCCTATACTGAGGAGAGGTAACAAGCCACGTGGCAGAACATAGATGAATATAAACGGGTTAATTTAAGTTTTAAGAGCTAGTTGGGAACAAGCTGAAGCTGAGGCCAAGCTTTCATAATTAATAGTAAATCTCTGTGTCATTATTTCTTCGGAGCTGGCAGTCCAACG
This sequence comes from Chionomys nivalis, assembly GCF_950005125.1. NCBI lineage: Eukaryota > Metazoa > Chordata > Mammalia > Rodentia > Cricetidae > Chionomys > Chionomys nivalis. The sequence goes on along the minus strand of NC_080095.1, from coordinate 18,554,686 downwards.
AAAGACCTGTATAGGAAGGAAGGAAGAAAATTGAGTGCCTCTTCTACCGTCCTCCCACCTGGGCCTCTAGCCCCTTGGACATTGGTGGCAGGCTTTGTGCCATTGCATTGACGGCAGGCTTCTCCAGCCACCATCCTGCACGCCACTCTTCTCAGGAAGATCCTCACAGGCACGCAGAGGGCCCTTTACCAGCCATAGGCATCTCTTAAACTAGTTGACACCAAGACCCACCATTGCAGGGACACAGGAACCCACGGGGACCAAGTTTTTAGAGCTTTAACTTTTTTTTATGAGGGACAGCATCTACTATCAAACCACTGTGAACTCATCAAGGACCACTCTAAGACATCACTTAAACCAAACATTTTTGCCAATGTTTTTAGAATTATACTAAAATTATAAGGTTTTATACAAGGAACCATGGGTTTCCTGTGAAGTATTCTGTTTGGGGAGGAAGTGGACTTGCTGGAGAGGGTGGATCTTGGAGGTTTCAAAAGCCCACACAAGGGCCAGTCTCGTTTTTTGTCCTCCATGAAGTTTGTAGATCAGCTGTGAGCTCTCAGCTACTGCTCCAGCACCATCTCTGCCTGCCTGCTGCCATGCTCCTTATCGTGAAGGCCACGGGCTCAGCCTCTGGCATTGTACGCGAACCCTCAATTAAGTGCTTTATTTATGAGTTGTCTTGGCCATGGTGTCACCTCTCAGCGATAGAACAATAACTAAGACACACCCACACAGTTCCACAAGTGAGGAAAACCACACAGAATTTGTCTGTCTGTCTTTGCACTCCCATCTGTTTTCCTGCAAATGTCATGAATCTACCTTCTTTACAGCTGAATAAAATCCCACTGTGTCTATGCACCACATATTCTTTATTCATCTGTCTGTTGGCGGATGTCTAGGCTGGTGCCATTCCTGGCTGCAGTAATGATAGTACAGCAATAAACATGTACATTCAAGTGACCCTGTCGTACACTGACTTAGATTCCTTTGCTGTGTTCTCAGGACTTGGGATAGCTGGGTCATATGGTGAATCTTTTTTTTTCTTTCTTTCTTTTTCTCGTTTCCATGGTGGCTGCACAAGTTTACTTCCTAGCAGGAGTGTAGTGAATGCATGCTCCTCTTCCCTCACGTTCTTGACAGCACTTGTCATTTGTTTTCTTAATGACAGCCATTGTGATGGGTGAGGGACTCCTTTTAAAAAAGAGTTTTAATTTTCATTTCCCTGATAGTTAATTATATGGGATGCTTTTCAAGTACGTATTGGCCATTTGTATTTCCTCTTTTAAGAAATATCCACTCAGCTCTTCAATTCATGTATTGATTAGATGATTTAGTTTCTGGTATTTAATTTCTCCAGTTTTAAAATACATCCTAGATGTTAATCGCCCTTCTGAAGTACGGCTGGCAAAGAGTCCCCCCACTCTTTCAGCAGCCCCCCCACTCTCTTAGCAGCCCTCCCGAAGGTCTTCTTTCCTCTTCAGAGCCTTTTAATTTCATGCAATCCTGTTTATAATCAAATCTTGTTTTTTTTTTTTTTTTTCCGCCTTGTGTCATTAAAGTCCCCTTCAGAATCTTGCTTCTGTCTGGATCCTGAAGTGTTTTCTCTAATATTTGCAAAGTTTTAGATCTTACGTTAAGTTCTTTGGTCTGTTTTGAACTGCTTTTTGTTTAGGGCGAGAGCTGTGGATTTAAGCCTTCTACACAGAGACATCCAGTTTTCTGACAATGTGTTGAAAAACCTATCTTTTCTCCAAACTGATTTTGACTTTTATTAAGACTTAGGTGGCTCTAGCTATGATCGGCTTATTTTTGGGTTCCTTATTTTCCATTGCCCACCATGGTTTGCCCCAGCACAATGCTAGTTTTGTTCCTATGGCTTGCAACGTGATTTGAGGTCAAGTGTGTTGGTGCCTTCAGCATTGCTCTTTCTGCTGGAGACTCCCTTGGCCACTTGGAGTCTGTTGTGTTTCTGTATAAATTTTAGGGGTTTTATTCCTGAAATAAATCAATAAATCTAACAAAAGAGGTTGAAATTCTCTCCAGTGGAACCGTCAGGATGCCAAAGAAGGAAACCAAAGATGACTCTAGAAGATGGCACAAACTCCCTTGTTTTTTCGTTGGCAGAATTAATATTGTGAAAAAAATAACCTTGCTACTAAAAGTGATCAGTAGATCCAACACAATCCTCATTAAAACCCCAGTCACATTGTCCACAATCCTTTGCCGAAACTCACATAGATTTACCAGCAGCTCTGCTTCTAGGTCTTATTATTTTATCTTATCTTATTTTAACCAGTTTTCCATCTCTGTGAACAATTGCCTAAGAAACCAACATGGGAGAGGAAGACATTACCTTGGACCAAAGTTCCATTGTCACTTGGCTTGCTGCTAGTGGCCCATGCATGGTGAGGAGGAAGGTCACAGTGGACACATGAGGCAAAGCTGCTCAGGTCATAGGGAATAGGAGGCAGAGGAAGACACTGAGTGGCCAGGGACATGACACCCTTCAAGACACACTCCCGGTACCTTCCTTCCTGCAGCTCCACCCCACCCCCCAAGGTTGACACCACCCCCTAGAATAGTACCACCGGTGTGGACCAAGTTCCTAATAGATGGGAAGCTTTTCATTCAAACCATGGCACACCTTCCCAAAACCGAAACAGGATTTTGGAGAGCTTTTTCGACATCCATGTGCTAAACAGAACACAAAAGTCAAAAGGCAGGAAGAATCCAAGTGTTCCCCGAGGAAGACATGAATAAAGCGGAGGTGGTTCACCCCCACAGTAGAATGCTACTCAGCCTAGGAAAGGCTGGGGATTCTGACACACGCCACGACATGGATGAGCCTGAGAACACTATGCCGAGTGAAATTAGCAAGCCACAAAGGACAATGCTGTATATTCCTAGTTATGACAGGTCCCTAGAGGAAACCACGGAGACAGAAAGCAGGAAGGTGGCTGTGGCGAAGGGGGACAGAGATGATTATTGTGTAGCGCTTCAGCTGAAGGTGTTCTGAGGATGGGCAACGGTGGCAGGTGTGTACCGTGGGTGCTCAACTGAACTATACACGTAAAAGTAGACAAAAATGTACATTTTGGGTTTTTATCTTTTTCCTAACATTTTCTAATTTTGAAGAAAGACAAAACAAAAAACCTTGGTCAGTCTCCACACTGAAAGGCTTGCTCTGAGTGAGTCAAGTCCAGAGCTCTTTAAGCATCTGCCTTGCCCTCCCTGTCTGAGCAGGCAGAGGCCCTGTGGCCCTCATGCAGGTGACATAAAGGAGACATAGAGGGGACTAAAGCCTTATGTGGGCCCAGCTGAGGAATGGAGTGGCAGCTAGTGTTGGGAATGAGGGTGACCACATGTGTTGTCCCCTCATCTCAGAGACTTCTTGGTTGGTAGGACCATGCAGAGCGGGTTGCAAAGCATTGGACTCTGAAAGGAACCATTGGTGGAGTAGAGAGATGCCTCTCCATGAAAATTATTTTACATAGTTAGTGGGAGGGAGCAAGGAGGAGAGGGGTCACCTGTGTAGGAAATAGATCATGCGTGTTTGGAGTTAGGAGAAGGGAAGCCGGGCTAGCTATCCATCTCCCTGTCTGTCTACCCACTGACTGGGAATGCAGAGAAATTCCTACCTTACTCCAGGTCTCCCAGAAATCAAAGCTGGGATAAGCATTCTCAAAAACTGATGTGAGGGAAGGGAGGTTTGAAAGCATCACAGCTTTTGTGGTCTGCTGGACTGACTTCAAAGAGACTGCGTGAAAGTGGTGTGTGGCACTTGCCTGGCAGGGAGAGGGAGGAGCCCCTCCCAGGCTCTTGCCTGCTGCAGTTGCCTGGTAGAACCTAATCAGGAGAACAAGAGCTGCTGATACCTCTGTGACCTATGGGAGGAATAGGGGACGCCATGCATCCTGCAGTAGGATGGGGGTGGGAGCTTCCAGAAGCCTGCAAATCTCAAAGCCTTTCCCAGAGCATCCCGTGTGTCTTTGTTATTAGTGTGCAGGGGGAACCCAAAATTTACCTTGGTCCATAATTTGTAGAGCTTAAAACAAAACCGAACACTTTCTGGGGAGGGTGGGTATGGAGGCAGCCTTGCTTGTTGGGAGAATTTCTCAGTCAACTGTTGGAACGCAGACAAGAGAGCCGTTGTGTGCAGGGAGCTGGGTTCTCACCACAGGCCACTTGTGCTCAGCCAGCTTGGCATGTGCCGTGTGTAGGATCCGGGACCGATGTCCCAAGGGGTCGCTGCCAAGGAGGCATGAATGGGGCCCATTTACAAGTAGGAACCGTTGCCTGTCGCTGTCCTAGAAGGTATGTGGTTGCAGCAAAGGGTCTGGATGCTGAGGAGGCTCGGATGCCCACAGAACAGCATCCCTGTGTCAGGATGCCAGTGTTTGCCATTCACACTTCTTACAGAGATGGCTGTCCATGTCTTTCATACCCAAATGCCCCATCCCCTAAGGTGCTGTTGAACCACTCAATCCTCTGGCCCACCTTTCTGGAAGGAAATTAGAATGGGGAAGGCCAGTGTGTTTTGGCCACTACCCTCTTTAAGTAACGGACCAGATCTAGAATGGGCAAGCCTGGATGCTAAGTTTAGTGGACTCTGGGCCCTAAGCATCAAGAGTTTCTGCCTGTGCCCTTCTTCCTTTAGTTAACTGACCCTCCCCACAAGGCCTCTGTGCCTAGAAATGGGAGGTGAGGTCAGAGCAGCTCCCTCCAGTCAGATCCAGCTTGTCCTTACAGTCACCCCCAGCCCTGAGAGCTGAGAACGTCTGCCTAGACAGGCAGCCATGGGCTGCAACACCACATGTGTGGTTGCTAGTGGTCGTATTGGCTGCTTACAGGGGGTACATGCATGCATGCACAGTGGTGCCTGGACATGCGATGGAGGCGCCTCTCTTGCCCTGTCAGATGCTGGGTAACAGATGGGGAGGACAATGATGGTTTCTCAGAAAGTGAACTGATTTAGGATTCGGAGGGCCTGAATTTATCCAGCTCCGAGGGTTTCAGTGAGGATGCCAATCCATTTCATTCCGCAGAGAGTCAGTTGCAGTACTGGAACCAGAAAGGGGAGTGTGTGTTGAGGTCTGCTCTGGGCCTCTTGGAAATTCAGCTCAACAGGGCTCATAGGATGAGGAGGAGATGCTCACTGGGGAGGAAGTTAGGACCGCAGGCTTTGTCCACCTCTTGCAGCATTTTCCCCTCACTCAGGGAGATACCTGGTAAACAAGACCATTTAGAGTGTCACTAGGGACCAGGAACGAGATCGATACGGCCCCTGCCCCAGGAAGCCCATAGTCAAGGGAGGAAAGCAGAAGACAGAAATGGTAGGAGGCAGACTATCTCCAAGCCCTCACCACCACCACCACCCCCCTCGCCCCCACATCCCGCCGTTTCCCAGGACCTCTGTTCTGAATCTGGGATTGGACTGGGAGACCTCATGCTGCACCCTCTCTGCTCCCCTGAGCACTATGGGAAACTGACTGGCCAGTCAGGGATGGAGAGCGAACCGTGCCCTGGAGCTGTAAGAGCCTCTGGGCTTCCAGTGCTCTTACACGTAGGGGAGGAGTTAGGACAGGCTTCTTTGCGAGTGCTAATTTCAGTGCTTGCATTCATGTGGAACCTGGAAATTAATTAGCTCAGACATGAGCCTGGCCTGAGTGTACAGAAAGACGCCTCGTTAGCAGTGCTGCCCTTCAACAGCAGGGAGGTTGAAACCCTGAAGGCACAAAGGCTGAACTCTGGCAGGGCCGACTCCCATGTTCTCCTGCTCATGCTCCCCTCCCCAGAGAACTGGGGGCTTCCAGCATCAGTTGCCATCCTGTGGGACAGACCTAAGGGTGTGTAGGGGACCTTTAAAGTTGTCATGGAAGGGCTCTGGACCTTACAGAGTGACTATCCTTTAGTCAGGAGTCACAGAAGGCCTTTATCAGATGGCTCAGGGGTAGACATTTGAGCAGGGCCTCTAAGGAGGGGTCTAAGTTTCCAGCGAAGGGCCAGAGGGGACAACATTCTGTACAAATGAACAGCCTTTGCAAACACTCTGAGGCTTGTCTGGATGCTAAAAAGGCTGAAGGCAGAAATACAGGGGAGAGGGGAGGGCAGGAACAGTCCACAAGCAACCTTCAGGGTCAACTGAGGCAGGTAGCCTTGGTTCTAAGAACTCAAGGAATGGAGGGATTGGGCAAGAAGATAGGCTCAAGAGTTTTCCAGAAAGACCCTCTCCTTTATCCTCTCCAGGGGAAGGGATAGCTCCCTCCCTGGCTTCTGGTATCTGGCTGGTTGCCACCAGCACTGTGGATAATTGCTAGGTGGGCTGGGCAGCGCTTTCTCTTGTGCTGCTGAGCCTGGGACTGAGAGACAATCACAGCTTTTCACTCTCTCCCCTGCCAAGACCCCAGACTCCCCCTACCAATACCTTCATGTGATGGAGTGCTCCGAAGACAGCGCGAAATGGCCCGAAGAAGTGATAGGTGTCCAGCTGATCCTCCCAATAAAAACAACACTATTGTCAATAATAATAACGATGAGCCAGCCGGCTTGTGCTGAGCCTTTATTGTGCTCAGGCACAAAGACACACATTTAATCTTTTATCATAAGGGAATGGAGGCAGAAAGTGTGGGTTCAGAAAAACCCAAGCTCACAGAGCCTGGCAGCCTGTGTCTGCACTACTGCACACACAGCCTATCAATGCCAATCTCATTCAACAAGAACTCTTGGTTTCAACTTGTATCTTGCTGTATTTCAGGGAAGATGTGCAACCCATAACGCCAGCCTCTTGGTCCAGAGGGCATGCTGTTCCAAAAGCAGCCAATCTACACAGCCAGTTGAGCCCTGAAAGCCCATAAGCTCAAGGCTAGCTGCTGAGGCCAAACCCCAAGGGAAAAGGGAGGCCAGGAAGAGATTAAGTTTCTAGACTTTGCCCTTCCACAGTTACACTGCCCCTGGTCCTCTGGTGGCCTCCTGCTTATCACAGGTGGGTGGGCCCACGAGATCTGAGCCTCCTGCAAGGACTCACTCAGCCAGCAGGGGCTGGCTAATTCTCCTCTTTCTTGTCCCCCTTCTGGAACAAGGGAGAGACAGAGAGGGCCCTGGAAAAACATGATATCACTTAGGGACAGATGGCCTCTCTCTCAGTGTTTGATTGGAGTCTTCGGATCCCAGATTTTGAGCTGACGCCCAGCAACACGGTCTCCTGGTCCGCAGGTGCCCCCTTATGTGGCTGACTGTGACCTTATCTCTGAGCTAGCTGGTACCTCTCAATGAAGTTCCTGCTAGGTGTGGTGCCGAATGCCCCATACTCGAGTCTATTCTACGCTTTTAGAGTTGTTCCAGAACCCTGGTAGTAGCAAAACCAAGAAAGGACTCTCATCCTTATTTTTCAGCCTGTGTGCAACCATGGTGCGACAGCTGTTAGTGCGGAGCCCTCCCTCACAGCCTGAGGACCCAAACCACATCCTCTCTTGGCCCTTCCCTAACACTCTTGCATCCAAGTCCAAAGAACACAGAGTTAGGCTTGGAGAGGTTCAGAGACTTTACATTTTTGCCTTCACACAAACAGGAAAAGTCAAACTGGGAAGGCTGACTGTTTGGCCAGCTGAGCTAATTATCGCCCTCTTTGAACTGAGCTGGCCAGCCATGCTGGGAGGTTGATCAGCTGCTGACTTTGGGGGTGGAGCAGTATAGTGTGTGGGCTGATGGAGGGGTGACTGGAGCTGCCTGGGTCTGTGATGTTTGCTGCTGCCCCTATGGGGGAATGGCCAGTTGCAGGTCTGGGTGTATTGCTGTTGGCCAAAGTCTTCCTTAAAAATCCAGAAGCGCAGGTACCCTCAGGGAGCACAGCTCAGGTCAGGGGAGCGTTTTCAACCTGATGGGCCCACGGGATGGAAGCACTCGCGTGTGTACACAGAAGCCAGGGGAAGCCATCAGGTGCCCTGCTCTGTCGCTCTCGACCTCATTCCTTTGAGAAGGGGTCCCTCACTGAACCTGGAGCTAGGCTGGCTGCCAACAAGCCCCAGAGCCCTGTTACCCCTATCCCTCACCCCAGTGCAGGGAGTTACAGGCCCATGGCCATTCCCCACTTTCTATGTGGCTGGGGTCCGAACTCAGGTCCTCATGCTTGCACAGCAGACATTTTACTTGCTGTGCCATCTCCCCAGCTCAGAAGTGTGAGGCATGGGCTGGCCAAGTGAGAGTGTGGGGCCTGGTCAGGAAGGGCGGGGTCTGGTCAGTAAAGGAATGGGGATGTGTCTAACTGGGGGTGTGGGTATAGGAGCCAGCAGACGGGTGTGACCAAGGAAGATGGGGGCTGACAAAGGAAGTCGGGATTAGGGTTGACCATTGCACAAGGGTTCATTTTTATTGAAAATAGATTTTATTCTCATGCAATGTGTTTTGATCATGGTTTCTCCTCCCCCAGCTCCCCCCAGATCCTTTACCAAACTTCCTACCTTCCTTCTCTCTCTCTTTAGAAAACAAACAGGCAAAATTAAAAGCAAACAAACCAGAATAAAACAGACAAAAACAAAGAAGAATAATAAAGCACAAGAAATACACACACACACACGATAAAAACATGAACTCAGAAACCATCATATACAATCAAAAGACCACTATAGGGAAAAAATAGCTCAAAGTGGTATGAGACAAAATGTCTAAGAAAACAGCACTGAGTTTATTTTGTGCTGGCAATTAAAGATAGGGTACAGATCTAAACAGAGAATTCTCAATAGAAGAATCTCAAATGGCCAAAAGACATTAAAGGAATTGTTCAACATCCTTAGTCATCATGGCATTGCAAATCAAAACAACTCTGAGATACCATCTTACACCTCTTAGAATGGCTAAGATCAAAAACACTCATGACGGCCTATGTTACAGAGGATGCAGAGTAAGGGGAACGCTCTTCCACTACTGGTGGGAGTGCAAACTTGTGCAACCACTTTGGAAATCAGTATGGTGATTTTGTAGAAAATTGGGAATCAATCTACTTCAAGACCCAGCATTACCACTCTTGGGCATATACCCAAAGGATGATCAATCATGCCACAAGAACACTTGCTCAACTATGTTTATAGCAGCATTATTTGTAATAGTCAGAACCTGGAAACAACCGCGATGCCCCTGAATTGAAGAATGTGTGGTACATTTACACAATGGAATACTACTCAGCTGTTAACAACAATAACATCATCAAATTTGCAGGGAAATAGATCTAACTAAAAAAATATTACCCTGAGTGGGGTAACCCAGACCCAGAAGGACAAACACTATATGTACTCACTCATACGTGAACACTAGATGTAAACAAAGGATGACCAGACTACAACCCTTAGCTCTGGAGAAGCTAAGAAACAAGGAGGAGCCTAAGAGGGACACGTGGATTGTCCCGGGAAGGGGAAAGAGATGAGATCTCCTGTGTAAACTGGGGGCAGGCAGGCAGTATAGGACAGAGAATGGGCGATGAGAATATGAGGGAATGGGATGGTCGAGTTAAGGAGAGACAGCGTGGGAGACCGATGAAAGAGCTCTCTTGAAAGAGGGAGCCATTATGGGGTTAGTGAGAAACCTGAAACTAGGAAAATTCCCAGGAACCCACGAGGATTACCTCAGCTATGACTTCGAGCAGAGTGAAAAGGGTGTCTGAGCTGGCCTTCACCTGTAATCAGATTGGGGACTACCCTAATTGTCATCATAGAGCCTTTATGTAGTAACTGATGGAAGCAGATGCAGAGATCCACAGCCAATCACCAGGCTGAGCTCCTGGAGTCCAGTCAAAGATAAGGAGGAGGGATTATATGAGCAAGGTGGGGTGGCGGGTGGGGGGAGATCATGACGGAGAAACCCATAGAGACAACTGACCTGAGCTCATGGGAGCTCAAGGACCCTAGACCAACAATTAGGGTGCTTGCATGGAACTGATCTGGGCAAGAACTGTGTAGCTTGGTCTGTTTGTGGGACCCTGGCTAGTGGGACTAGGATCTATCCCTAGTGCATGAGTTAGCTTTTGGAGCCCATTCCCTATGGTGAGATGCTTTGTTCAACCTCAATGCAGAGGGTAGGAGCTTGGTCCTGCCTCAACTTAATGAGCCAGGCTTTGTTGACTCCCCATGGGAGGCCTTACCCTTTCTGAAGAGTGGATGGGGGGTGGGTTGTGCGGGAGGTAGGAGGAGCTGGAAGAGGTGAGGAACAGGGAACTGTGGCTGGTATCTAAAATGAATAAAAAAATATTAATAAAAAGATTTTGTTTTGTATCTCAGAAGAGGCTTTGGAATCTTATTGAGATTCCTAAGATTTGGGGATTTGGGAGACGGAGTGTATGCATTTTTCATCATGAGTGTCTATGAGCCTTTGAAGACCCAGGGCAGAATGTTCTGAATTGAATATGAGAGACCTTTTGCAGGCTCACATGGTGATTTCTGGCCTCCGATGGAAATTTTGGGGGATGGAGGATGTGGGACCTAGCTGATCAAGGAAAGTCACTAAGGGGCAGTCTCATTAATTTTATTCCGGGTTCGTGATCCCCCTCTGTCTCTCTCTGCTTTCTGTCCACCGTAAACTAAGTAGCCTATATGTCTCTACCTAGTGACTCATCCTTCTGTCTCTCAGCTATCTATTGATCTGTCTACATATGTATGTATGTACGTACATACATACGTATGTATGTATGTATGAATCTCTTATCTGTTGATTGAACTACATTCCTAGCTCTCAAGTGGAAATGCAAGCAAAACTCAATATATCAAACCAATAAACAAAATGCAGCACACGACTAATAAATATATTTAATACATCGCGCTGGCAGAAGGATGAAAAACACATGCTGTCTTAGTTAGGCTTCTGTTACTGTGAAGAGACTCTGTGACTACAACAACTCTTGTGAAGGAAAACATTTAATTGTGGTGGCTCATTTACAGCTCAGAGATTCAGTCCACTATTATCATAGTGGGACCTGGCGGCGTGCAGGCTGACATGGTGCTGGAGAGGAAGCTGAGGCGTCTACATCTTGCAAACGACAGGAAATGGACTAAGATACTGGGCAGTATCTTGAGCATATATGAGACCTCAAAGCCCACTTCCCCCAACAAGGCCACATCTCCTAATAGTGCCACCACTCACGGTTATTTAAACAGCCACAGAAAAGTAACTGAGTGACATTCAACATCACTTTGTGACTTAAAAAACATCCTTAGGAGTTTTTTTTTTGGAGTAGACAGAATGTACTTCAACTCAATAGAACCAAACACGTAGGTTCCCAGCCCACACTGTACCAAAGAAGAAGGCTGAAACAATTTCATCCAAGATCAGGACCAAGACATAGGGCATTTGCTTCCATCACATTTACCCACGTATTGTCGGAAGTCTTAGCCACAGTAATAAGACAAGAGAAAAATATGGGGCGTCCACACAGGAAAGAGGGGTTCAAACTGTCCTTGCTTGAAGATAGCATGATTGTATACTTAGGAAAGTCTGTCCTTTGTACAAAATTTTAAACCTGATAAATGAAATAAGATTACAGGATCCAAACTCAACATACAAGGCTGGAACACAGCTCTGTGGTAGAATGCTTGCCTCTGATGTGCAAGGCTCTGGGTTTGATCCTTAGAACCATGAAGATTAAAAAAATCAGCATGAAAAAGATATGCTTTTAAAAAAATTACTGAAAAAAATTTTAAAGTGATTTTATTGATAGCTATAAAAACAAACAACCAAAAAAATAATCAAGAAACCCAAGTAATTAATTCAATCAAGGAAGAGAATAATGTCTACAATGGGAATTATTAAATACTCATGAAAAAATTTAGGCATGCATAAAATATGGAAAAACATTTCATATATGCTCATGGATTGAAAGAATTAAAACTTTTCAAGTGTGCATTTATCCAAACTCAGCTTCAGAGTCAATGCAAGTCCAATCAAAATGCCAATGACAGTCCTCACAGGGATAAGCAGTCCTCACAGGGATATTGCTTTCAAACTCCAAAAGGCCTTGAAAGATAACCAGAGGACCATTTCCTTCATCTGTTTGTTTTTTTCCCCTTGGATTTCTTTGCTTTCTTTAAGGGATTTGTTGATTTCTTCCATTTTTTTTGTTTCTTTTCCTCCATTTCTTTCTTTCTTTCTTTCTTTCTTTTTTTTTTTGAGGTTGGATATTTATTGAGTATGTTATGGAGGAGAAAGGGGAGAAGAGGAGAGAGAGAGGCACACACATACACACACACACACAGAGAGAGAGAGAGAGAGAGAGAGAGAGAGAGAGAGAGAGAGAGAGAGAGAAAGAGACAGAGAGAGAGAGAAAGAGAGAAAAGAAACAACTGACCTGAGCAAGTGGGAACTCACTGACTCTGGAATGACAGCTGGGGAATCAGCAGAAGACAGAGCTAGGCCCTTTGAATGTGGTGACACGTTTGGCTTGGGAAGCTTGTGGGGCCACTAGCAATGGAACCAGTATTTATCCCCAGTACATGAACTGGCTCTTTGGAGTTTGGAGCTTATTCCCTGTGGAGGGATACCTTGCTCAGCCTAGATACGGGGGGGGGGGGGGGGGGGAACCTTGGCCCTGCCTCAAGTGATGTGACAGACTTTGTTGACTCCCCATGGGAGGTCTCAGTCTCTCTGAGAAGTAGATAGGGGGTGGGGAGAAGGTGAGGGGAGTGGAAAGATGAGAGGGAGAGGAAACTGCGATTGGTATGCAAAATAAGATTGTCTTAAAAATAAAAAATAAGATAGCCAAAGAAAACAAGGGAAAAAGAACAGAACTGAAGGTGTTATGAGAGCTAACTTAAAAACATACCTTGAACATGGTATTCAGAATGGCCCTGCACTGACGGACAGCCAAACACAGCACCGGTGAAACAAGACAGTTCTCAGAAAATTGTTCATGCCTTTAGAGCCAGTTAAGTTCAAAATTTTTCATTTAAATCTAAATTATCATCATCATTATTGTTAGTGTGTGTGCGTGTGCGCGTGTGTGCATGCCTGTGTGTGTGTGTGCGTTAAAGTGTGCATGAGTGGAGCTCAGAGGACACATGGAGGAGTTACTCTCTTCCTTCCACTGTGAATTTCAGTGTTTGAGCTCTGGTCACCAGGCTTGGTGGCAAGTGCCTTTCCCACTGAGCCATCTTGCCAAGCTCCATCTGACAGTTGAGGGAGGCAGTGAGAACCGTCACTAGGACAGTCCTGTCAGGAAATAGTCATAGCGATATTTCAATTGTATTTTAATTAATAAAGCTTGCCTGAAGTTCAGAGAGTAATCAGCCTTACAGGACAGGCGGTGACGACACTCACCTTTAATCCCAGTAACCACACTAGTTTACCATAGAAACCGGGCAGTAGTGGTCCGCGTCTTTAATCCCAGCACTAGAGAGGAATATAAGATGGGAGGAGACAGCTCTCATGCAGTCTCATTCTGGAGGCAAGATTGCCATTTTGGATTGAGGTAGAGGTAAGAGCCAGTGACTGGCTGTTTTGCTTTTCTGACCTTCAGGTTGAACCCCAATTTCTGTCTCTGAGTTATTATCAATTGTGCTGCAAATGGTGGTAGAGGACTAGGGGTCCATGTGCAGAAGAAGCCTCAAAGCATACATAAAAATAAACTGGGGCTGGATGTGATGGCCACACCTTTAATCCCTGCACTGGGAGACAGAGGCCAGCAGCTCTCTGTGATTTTGAGTCCCAGCTGTTTGTGCTCTAACAAAGTTTGCTTGAAGATCAGAGGGTGGAGCTCGTCACTAGTTACCATAGAGGCCAGGCAGTGGTGGCTCCCACCTTTGATCCCAGCACTTGGGAGGTACACGCCTTTTTAATCCCAGCATTAAAGAAGTGGAGACAGGAATATAAGGAGGGAGGAGACAGGAGCTCGTCCCCATCCTTTATTCAGTTTGAGGATTTGGTAGTTTTAAAGACTCTCTAGTGAATGACTTCTTTGCTTCTCTGATCTTACACAATTACCCTGATATCTGTCTCCGGGTTGTTATTATTAGGACAAATTAGAATTCGTGCTACACACTCAGAGTCAGCCTGAGCTATATAGTAAGACCACAGACTTAAACACAACCCCGGCACTATAAAACTACTCGAAGAAAAGATAGGAGAAATATGTCAAGACTCCGGTCTGGGTGAAGACTTTTGGGATCTGGACCACAAAGCACAGTAAACCAAAGAAGAGTGAAGACATAACTGATGCAGTGGCCATAAATGCTCACAGATATCCATCTGACAAGGGATCCATTTTCAGAGCATTAGGACTTTAAAGAATTCAGTAGCAAAACATCAAATAATTTGATGAAAATTGCAAATGACCCGGTGGACATTTCTTTATAGAGATACATAAATGGCCACGTTTATGATAAAATTATCAGCATCACTACTCATCAAGAAAAATCAGAACCATGCTAAGCCAGATAGAATTTTAAAAAATGTTTGTGAAGATATGCAGAAAGGGGACTATTGGTGACAGGGTACCAAAATAATCAACAATCCAGAGGTTTCCTGTAATTAGAATTAGAACCAGTACATGATCCAGGAAAATTCCATCAGTTGGTAAATATTCTAAAGAAATAGAATCAGTTTATGGAGAACCATACATACATACATATGGGTAGACACATACATGTCTATGGCAGCACTATTCATGAAGGTCAAGACATGTAGTCCATCCAGGCCTCCATACAGATGACCGACAGGGAAATTCTGGTATATATGCACAATGGAATACTATCTGACTGTAAGACATAATAGAATTCACTTATCTGTAGCAACTTGGATGGGACGGGACAACATTATGTTAAGTGGAATAAATCAGGTACAGAAAGATTCAAAAGAATGATCTCACAGGTAGGTGGAAGGCGACACATTGATCTCAAAAGAGAGAGGGGCTGGAGAGATGGATTAACAGTAAAAGTGTTTACTGTTCTTTCAGAGGGCCTGAGTTCAGTCCCCAGCATCCATATTGGGTGACTCACAGATGCTTGTCATCTGGTTACAAGGGATCTGTTGTCCTCTTCTGGCTTTCAAGAGGACCAGGCATGTATGTGGTGCACAGACATACATGCAGGCAAACACTCATACACAAACATTGAAAAAAAGATAAAGAGAAGAAAGAATAGAATGGTGATCACCAAAGCTTGGGAAGACTGTAGGGTGGAGTGTGGACAGAGGCCGGGCAGCAGGCAGACAGTGCAGCTGTCTGTCGGGTAGGGGTAGGGATGGCGGTGAGGAAGAGGAGAACTACTAATGTTCCACCGCACAGTAGCAAACAGCGATGGTATTTTCAGATAATACTTCATTTATTCATTGAAAAATTTCATACAGGATACAATTACTTTTATCATATCCATCCCATCCCCACCTCCGAAAACTCTCTGGGTCAACCTACACATCTCCTTCCCAACTTCATGTTTTCTTTCTTTCTTTCTTTCTTTCTTTCTTTCTTTCTTTCTTTCTTTCTTTCTTTCTTTCTTTCTCTCTCTCTCTCTCTCTCTCTCTCTCTCTCTCTCTCTCTTTCTTTCTTTCTTTTTCTTCCTTCCTTCCTTCCTTTCTCTTTCTTTCTTTCTTTCTTTCTTTCTTTCTTTCTTTCTTTCTTTCTTTCTTTCTTTTTTCTTCCTTCCTTCCTTCCTTCCTTCCTTCCTTCCTTCCTTCCTTCCTTCCTTCCTTTCTTTCTTTTTTAAACAATTGTGCATGATTGTGGTGTCAGAGTTGGGGTGTGTACAGCCTACTAGTGGTCCACTCCCAAAGGAAAATGACTGTCTTGTCTCCAGCAACCACCAACAGCCAACAACTCCTCAGCTGGGGGCGGAGCCCTCCGGAGCCCTTCCCCGCTCCATGCTGGAATTTTAACTTGCTTGCTCTTATGTGGGTCTTGTGTAGATAACCACAGCTGCTGTGAGTTCATTAATCAGTAGCCACAGACTGTCCAGAAGAAGACAGAAGTCCACAGCACTCCTCCCCATCCTCTGGCTCTTACATCCTTTCTGTCTCTATTCCCACAATGCTCCCTGAGCCTTGGGGGGTAGGAGAAGTTGATAATAGATGTCCCATCTATAGCTGAGTGCTCACAGTCACTTATCAATCTCTTCATTAGCCACTGCCCATAGAAGAAAGAAGCTAGTCTGACCAATGTTAAGTGTAAACCAAGATTGAGCGCTTATGTATAAACATAAATATTTAGAAGTCAGTTTGGCAACAGGATCATTTAGCATAACAATAACAGTGAGTTCCTCCAGAGGGTCAGGACCTCCTCAGTCATGGATTATTGATGAGCTTATGAATTCCCTCCTGTGGGGTAGGTCTCAAACACAATCAGAAAGTGGTTGGTTACCCCCTTAGCAGTTATGCTACTATTGTACCAGCGGGTGCGTCTTGCCTGGTGGGTCAGTAGTCTAGCAGGCAGGATCCAACACTGGGTAAATTTACTGATACCTTTTTCCTTCAGTGCTCTGAAAGTTAGAAAAAGCGTCCTGGTCATTCAAGGTTGATTTCTATGTTGTGCAATCAAGGCATATGGTGTCTTCAGCAATAAGGTCTTACCATCTAGTTGTAGTGGGCAACCAAGAGCATCTGCAGTAGCCTGTGTGTCTGGAGAGCCTCTAGGGCTTCCTGACCAACAGCTTCTAGGGCTGTAACCCATGCCTCGTGCTGAGATTTTCATAACTTGTGTTTTCTGGAAGCAGCCTGGTTCACTCGTGTGGGATACTTCTGTTCAAACTCCTTTTTAAAAATTTATATTTTAATTAGTTTACAAACTAGTGCATGTTCATTAAGGCTTCTTCGTACACCTTAAGCTTTGTTAATCCACCCCTAACTGCCTCTTTTCCTCTTTATAACTGCCATTATACCCACTTAAACCTCAATGTCCTTCCTCTGGCCCTTCACCACACACTCCCCTTTTTGGTTAAGGTTTTCCTCACCCTCTCAGATCCCCACAATGTCAAACCTGTTTGACCCCTTTTGTCCCCAATATTCCCCCTCTACTTTTCTTTTACCTGTATTCTACTATCTCCGCTCCCTAAATATATCTCACTCGATGGCCCAGTTTCCTGGCTTTCACATATACAACCAATTAAACACACAATGTGAAATATTGGAAGCTGGGATATACAAAGGTGAAAGAGCATGTGGGGTTCATCTTTCTGAGTCTGGGCCACCCCACTCAGTATAAATTATTTTTTTCAGTTCCATCCACTTACCTGCACATTTCCTGATTTTTATTTTTCTTTACATCTGAATAATACTCCACTGTGTATGCATACCACACTTTTCTCATCCATTCATCACCCAATGGTTATCCAAGTTTATTCTATTCCCCTTATTGTGAATGGAGAGGTATGAACAGGATGTGCAAGTGTCTCCAGAGTAGGTTATAAAGTCCATAGGGTACATGCCCAGGAGTGGCATAGCTGGGTCACAATAAGGGTGAGGTGTCATTTTCCTCCATGGGGCCAATGCTGAGAGCCTCAGCTTCTATCCCAAGTCTTCCTCTGAGAGTTAGCTACTGTCTGGTGCCTGAAGTTACTTAGACCAGGTACTAGGTTACCCTAGTGTTGTAGACTGAGGCTGCCTGGGGCGGGAGCATCTAACAATGAAAAGAACTAGTAGGAAACATCGTGAATGGTCCTCAGACAAAGAATGGGAAATGCCTGAGGTGATAAATGCACCAGTGACCCTGCTCTGACTATATCGTGGCTACATACTGAAGTTTCTCATTGCGTCCCCAAAATAAGTGCAATTATTATGTATTGTAAAGAGCTCTCCTCTTTAACAATGCATCTGTGCTTACTTGCAAGAAGTCCCTTCCCCAAGGTTGATGTTCCCTAATGGAAGGAGGGGCTGGGGAGGATCATTGGACACTTATCTGGGTCTTGAGACCTGTTAGAGTACACAGGATGTGGAAGGTCAAGGGAAGAGAGGCTCCATCAATGCAGTGGGGAAGTTGTCATCCTGCTGGCGTGAGACTTTCCAGTAGTAAGGATGCTTTGGGGTCACCCACACTCTCTAAGAGAGCCCAGGGAACTCATTGGTTCTTCAGCTGGACTTTGGTTTGGGAGCCCTATAAGGGGCAGCAGATGCTTGTTTCTGTCTTGCCAGGGAAAGAGTTCCTGTGATGTGTCACAAAATAAAGGTGCAACAAAAAGTTACAAATGAAAAACTAAATTAAAAGCCAAGGGTAAAAAGAGGTAAAGTTGATAAATACATACATTTATTTATTTATTTATTTATTTAGTAGCTACTCAAAACAGAACAAAAGAATTATTCGTTTCCCGTTTAGGCCTTTCCAGTGAGCCTTTTTCACAGAAGGGTCAACAGAGGGGACACAGAAGGGAGATGACCTCAGGGTCACCAAGCAAGGCCAGAGGAGCCACAGGCATCCCCAGGTCTCTGCTTGATGCGCTGTCCCTGCAGCTCACCAACCCCTGACTAGCTGTCCTTATTTCTTGCAGCTGTTTTAAGAAATTTTTATTACTGCTTTATTTACTATAGCAAAAAATTGTAATCAGCTCACTTGTCCATCGATATTATTCATCTCAAAAGAAAAATCAAATAACAAAATTTGCAAGAAAATGGATGATCGTAGAATGTATAATCTTAAGCGAGGTCATACAATCTCAGAAAGAAAGAAGAAACACATGTTCTTTTTTCATATACGGAAACTAGCCAATAATATATGAATATATGTGAACACATGTATATGTGGGCTCAGTACAACAAGTAGAAAAGAGAACAAGAAAAGCTATTGGGGGAAATCACTGACTGAATGCAGGTGATGGACGCCAGTTATGAATGAGGACATAAAACTAATGTTTTCCTAGTTCTGACTCTCATGGATCTTTCATTTTTGCTGTGGACAAGTGCATAAAAACTTATTCAAAACTAAAAATGTAAAACCCACTGTGCAGGTGTTCCTGTGCCTCCTGTTCCCTCCTGCTCCTCCCCTACTGCTTCATCCCCTAGGGAGGGTCATGGGGCACCCACTAACATGAGGGGCACTCCAGGGACAGTCATGCACCCTGAAGGAGGCAGCCTTCCTTTGTCAGCTGTAGGAAGAGGATTCCTGGTATCCTGGTGTGGGAACTCAGTCTGTTTAACCAATGGTGTTGGGGTGACTAACTGTGGGCGTGGCCTGCTCTGGGTACCTGACTGGATAAGAACTGAGGACAGAGATCTCATGCTCTCTTGGACAGGAAAGGCTTCCTCATGCCCCAGCTCGGTAACCTGGTCCGGAGCTTTTCCCATCCTTTCCCGGTGGATGAAGAGGCAGTGGTGGTGCCCCATTCTGTATTCGTGAGTGTGTTATTTTCATTCCATCCCTTAATAAAGAGACTTCAGTGGATTTCCACATTAGTGTCCCCTGATGGTCTTCATGGTGCTCGTGTGTCCAAAGCAAGGGGAAACTTTCAATCACGTTGGTCTAAAGCTTTGACAACTTCAAGATTCGATATTTTAAAAGTATGTATTAGTGTTTTGCTTGCATGTGCGTGTACCACCTGAGTAGAGAGCTCATGGAAGCCAAGAGAAAGCATTAGACTCGCTGGAACTGGAGTTACTGAGGATTGTGAGTACCAGTGTACTCACAATTTTGGGATTTTGGGAACAAAATCCGGGTCCCCTACAAGAGCAGCCAGTGCTCTTAACTGGTGAGCCATCTCTCCAACCTCAGTTTTGACAACTCAAGACAAATTCTAAATATAAAGTCAAAATCTGGGGATGGACCCTGAACAATGTGATGCATATATAATTGCGTTGAGGGATTTCCTGAGTGTCCATTTGGGGCTAAGGTCTTTCCTAGCCTGTGCTGTGTGGCTAATTCCTGGATTCTTTCTAGGTTGGGGGAGGGAGGGTTTGGGAGGTTTTATGAAGCTCATTAAAGATTCAAGGGGCTGAGGGACACCCCCATTCCATTATCTATTTAGAAAATAAAGGCTGCAGGAGAGGAGACTCTTGAGTGTGGGAACGGCTTGCAGATTGTGCCGGAGACTCCAGGGGTACAGGTTTTCGAATCACCGCCCATACTGGGGTGGGATGTTTGGGGACGCCGCTGCACAAGTCACTCACTTTCCTGTAAGTAACCCCAATATGCTCACTGGTTCACCAGGCTGGACTTGGATGAAATTGTTTCTTTGGTATTTCATTGCCCTTTCTCTCTCTGGGGCGAATAGAAATAGACTCTACTGGAAAAGCCTGCAACACCTCATGTAATTTAATGCTCTCAGCCATCACTGTCCTCATATGTGGATGAGGTATCCAGGAGGGGTTGACTGGCTGGTGCAGGCTCATAGCTAGGACACGTCTGATAGCCGCCTGGGGCGCTGGGCTTTCCAGTATGGCTTGCTCTGCCCCTCTCTACTCTTTTGCTTCTCGTCCTACAGTGGAGTAGGCTGCAGAGGGAGTCCTCATTAGGCAGTGAGAGGCTAGAAGAGGGAGAGAAGGACCTGAACAGAGTTTGTTTTTGGGGGTCGGCATTGTTTGGGGACAGCACTCTGATCCTGAATTCACCTGTGACTGCCTCGTTAGCTGGACAAGCAGCTAGAGTCCCCAAGCCAAAGGATCCCTGTAGAGTCCACATAGGTAGGACCAGCTGTGCCTGGACTGAGGTGCCTAAACCTGTCAAATTCTTCCTAGAAACCACAACAGAGACTCAGAATACAGTGTCAGAGCCAAACAGGTGAGCTAACCATGGGCTACGAACATCCAGGAAGCCCTCTTTGGTCTTCTTCTGTCAGTGCACAAGTGACCAGGGCCTACAATGGTCAATAGCTGAGGCCATTAAGAAAAATCTCCATTTTTCCCTTGTGAATTGAGAATAAACTACAGTCCTTCCAGGTTATCAGCCTAGCGGTGTCCGGTCTACTTGGCAGTAATGAGGCTCCTGACCATCAGCGCGTCCCTTCTCTGATGACTTAGAGTCAGCTAAGGGCAGACGGCTCCAAACCCAGTGAGGTTTGAGTTGATAAAACGCTGTCCTTATGCACACGTCCAAAGTGCCTGTTGCCTGGGTTCCAGCATGTTCCAATTCTGGTTTGTCAGGGGAAGATGTAAGAAGGTCTGGACTTGAGCACGCAGGAGTCCTAAATCAGACACAGCCACACTGGTGGCCTGATTCTCACCATGCCTGTGGTCATGGAAACACGTTCTCTCTGGTACTCTACAGGGCTCTGGGAGACTGGGGCTGTCCACTGCATTAATGGACATTCACAAGTCCAAAACCCCTTTCAACTTTAGGACAAGGCCAGTGGATGTATGGCATCCCCTTGGAGGAAAGGTACTAGTTCTGGGGAAGCAGGGTGAAGATGCCAGCGTGCCCGATTACACAGCTGGGCTCCTACACTGGATGCTGTACTCCTGCTCCCCTTTGTGAGGTGGTGCGTCTGGTTACTGGCTCTGCCGCATCTCACAGCCCCCGTTGGAGGTACAGAGGTGTGTGTCACAGGAACCCTCCCTTATCACCCTCTTTGTCTTGTGCCTCTGGGGATCTGGTGCAGGTTATCTGGGGAGAGTCGGGAGCCCAGACTGCCAGAGGGGCTTGTTGTTCCACGGGTGTTTGAGTGGCCTGGGCTGTACTTTGCAGATCATGATGGTGAAAGGCTGCGATTGGTCTCTGGGCACCAGCAGGGTGGATGACTCAGCAGGCCATGAGCATCCCCAGTTCACCCCCTGGCATGGCCCTCCCACCTCGCCTCTGCATGGCAGGTTCCTCCTGCTAACTGCTCTGGCCCAGGGTTTTGTCCTCAGCCAGCCTCATAGGCGGAAGACGAGCCATCGTCCCATACTGGGGAAACTGAGGCTGGAGAGACGTGACCACCCAAGGCTAGACCAGAAGGAGCTCCAAGCCGGCCCTTCAGCATCTTCTGTGGGCACAGGAGTTGGAGGTCTCAGGGTTGCCTGCTGTCTTTAGATCAGGCTGTGGGCCTGGAAGGGGTTGGTGGCCTTCCTGAAATGTTTGGCTAAAGTCTCCTCCAAGCTTGGGGAGACAGGCCAGAGTGCTCTCCCTAGGGTTCTTTGCTTTGCCGTGCTCTACCATACATTTGTCTAGTCGTTCTGAGGCCTCTGTAGGAACAACTGAATGACAAAATAAAAACAATGTGGGTTAGGGAAATAGCTTAGTTGGTCAAATGCTTGCTAAACCAGCATGGAAGCCTGAGTTTCGTCAAGAATATAAAAAACCAGGCATAGCGGTCTGTGCTTGAAGGCCCAGTGCCCAGGGGATAGAGACAAGCAGATCCCTGGGGCTTGCTGGCCAGCTAGCCTAGACAAACCAGTGAGCCCTAGGCCCATGAGAGGCTGTTTCAAACAAGGAACAACTTCCAAGGTTGACCTCTGGTCTCCAAATGCCCCTCTCCCTCCAACAGCACAGGAAAACAATGCTAGTTAGTAGAGCTTGCTCTTGCTCGGCAAGCTCGAAGGGGACTGGAGAGAATCCACCCTTCCAGGGCACAGTCCCTGACCTCTCCCATGCACACGAGGGCCAGAAGTCCCTCCCATGTATTTAGGAGCACTGACTGCCAGAACATTCTACAGAATGGATGTGTCTACATGACTGGTGAGCCCTGGAAAGGTGGTTAACCTGGCCTGGGGACCAGACTGTCTGATTCATTTCATTGTAATTGACTTAAATTGCCATCTGGGACCAGTGGCTCCCTACTGGACAAGACCATTCCAGATCATATCCATCTGCTTGTCTGCCTCCAGCTGCGTTCACCTGCTCGTGGTCCACCTCAGTGACCTCTTCCTTTGGGCTTCTTGACTCTACATTTGACCCCACAGGCCCCTCAAAACACAGCCCACAGAAGCCTTGGGATGAAGTTGTCTCCTGTCATCTTTTCATGGTGACAGGTGGGCTCTGCTGCCCCCTGACTCTCAGATGTTGACCTTTCCGGTGTTCCCCACCATCTTTCCATTGCTCTTGTTCATCACAGCCATGCTCCTGCCTCAGAACCGTGGCCCTTGGCTGCCTCCTCAGCTTAACTAAGCCACATGGCTCTTTCCTTCAGTCTTGCCTCACACTCATGCTCCTGCTGACATGGAGCGAGCGAGAGGCTAAACACTGCCCGCTCACCCCCTCTCCACTCTCTTCTTAACAGATGTGTTTTTCCCAAAGCATTTACTGCCACCTGGCACCATACTGCGTTTTAATTGATTGTTTATTTTCTACCTCCACTGATCAGAATGTAACCAGAGAAACCCCAAACACAGGGTTTTCCCTCTGGTTTTGTTCACTGAGCTTCCAGGAGAGTACCTAGCACCCAGGAGGTGCTCAATAAATGCGGACTGGAAAGGAATACTTGGCTCATCCATCCTCTCTGTGACCCTAAGGGGAGCAGGTGGCTGAGGCTGTGGGGAACTTTAGAGTCTGTAGTATCTAGTTGGGGGAAACCCGCAGACGTATAGATTCAGCCATCACGATGCCCCAGCATGAGATCATCAAAGCCCGTTTCCTCACTTACAGGATGGGGCTCAAACGCAGGAAGACCACCAAAATTTGTCTTCCCTACTTTCTTTCCCCCTTTGAACATAATCTCTGCTTTTACTGGGCCTTAGTGTGACATGGCAGGGTCTCTAAAAGGCGCTGAGTCAGAAAGGACCACCCATAGCCTGTACTGGGGAGAGGCTGGCCAAGCAGGACAGTACATGGCCACTCTGGGATAGAGGATGGAGTGAGGTCACAGACCTTCCTGCAGGGTGAGAATTCCTCTGGGCAGGAGATTTCCTCCCAATCGCAAGGATGCCCTGTCCCCAGTGGTTCCTCTACCCTGCTCTAACAACATCCTCCAGGCTAAAAAGAGGCAAAACTGCTGTGTGTGTGTGTGCACGTGTGCGTGTGCATGTGCACACATGTGTGTGTACGTGTGTGTGTGTGTGTGTAGAAATGTTTCCCTATGTGTATCTACATGTATCTGTTCCCTCTGGGTGTGTCTCTATCTGTGTGTGTGTATCGGTGTCTCTTTGTATGAGTGTATAGCCACGTGTTTCTCTATGTGTGTGTGTATCTGTTCTGTGTGCGTGTCTCCATTTCTCAGTGTGTGTGTATCTGTTCTTTTTATGTGTATCTCCATGTGTGTATGTGTATCAATGTCTGAGTGTATCAATGTCTTTCTGTGTATGTGCACGTGTTTGTGTGTAGCCGTGTGTCTCTGTGTATCTGTGTATATCTGTTGCCTCTGTGTGTATCTCCATGTATATGTGTATATCAATGTCTCTCTGTATGTGTGTGTGTTTGTGTAGCCATGTGTTTCTCTATTTGTGTCTATGTGTATCTATTTTCTCTGTGTGTGTCTCCATCTCTCTGTGTGTCTGTGTATCTGTTGCCTGTGTGTTTTTATGTATATATGTGTACCAATGTCTGTGTGTGTGTGTGTGTATGTGTGTGTGTGAAGGCATAAACTCTGAAGTCAGAACGGGATCATACCAACAGGTCCCAGGCTGGGGCAGAGCCTGGTACTCAACAGTGCTCAGTTCATGGTGTGCTATGTGCAGACTGTAGGGGTGAACATCCAGAGGACACTACTAGGTCATCAGTGAAGGCTGGACATTGCTGTCGCTGTCTGCTGCAGAAGCTGGTTGGTTCTGGCACCCCCTCTGTCCTTAGTCACCCTTTCTCCAGGTGGTCCTGCCCCTGGCAGCCTCTGCTTCTCTCCCCCTGGAGAGGCCCAGTCGTGGGCTTCCTACACACCCAGGCTCAGCCCGTACTCTCATTGTGCACTATTAACTAGCAAATAGGGGGTCAACCCAAAACACCACTCTCATCGCTCTATTCTCGAGCCAAGTATGAGTGACTACGGCTTTGGAACAGATTTGGGTTGCCCCAAATACTGTGTTCTAAACTGGTAACCATTTCATGAAGTTTTTATAGTAACAGAACAAAGAAAGTCATAAATCAAGGCATTTTAAAAATACATTGATGGGAGTATCAGGTAGGCGGGTTACAAAGCTACTCTCTGCTCTCAGATGGCATTATTAGCTCTTGGATTGGTGGAAGCTAGCAGTCTGTTAACACATCCCAAAGGTCTTGTCTGATGGTTAAAAAGATGTCAGGGCAGACATAGAGGTGGGCAGGAAAAGGGACTAAGGACATCCCAAGGTGATTTGACCCTGGCTGTACCTGTGACATTGTGACATTCCAACTCTCCACCACCATGGTGCTCTAAATCTTAAACATTGTGTGGTTCCCCTCCACAGGAATTTATTTTATCAGGGTGATGCTTCCCATATTTCTATCTTGAAGGCATTGCTCTGCCTTATCTGCTTCCAGGTTCTCAGTGTTTGACGTAATACCTGTGTCTTTTATTGAACAAGGGAGGAAGTGTTGAGCAAAGGTACAGCAAACATGGTGGCTCAAGCCAGCACACGGCTGGTGTTCACGGACAGTGAACTCAGAAGATCTGCTCTACTGCTGTGTGGTGTCCACCTCCAGTGGGGCCTCACACCCTTGCTCAGAAGGCTTGTGACTCACATAAGGGTACAGCAGCCCCCGTAGGTACTAAGCATCTATGGTTTCTCTCTGTGGAAGTGGGAATTAGGGAAATATGATCCTCCTGGTGCTGTCACCGAGGCTGAGCTGTGTGAGCCCCAGAGAGTGGTGGTCCCCATGGTGTGGTTGCTGCAGAGCATGAGCCGCTATTAGAGAGAAGACAAGCCTGGATTCTGGAGTGGGGGAGGGACACTCAGGGACCATGAGCTTGAGGTTCAAATATCAAGAGTGTGGCCCTGGAGTCCTGTGATTTGGATCAAAAGATGACCTTGCATTGCTGGCGTGGGCTACCCTGGACCTCTGCTTCCAGCACCTTCCTCTTTGTCCCACATTGGCACCTAGGCAGAAAGATACAATCTTGTATCTGGTATCCAGGAAATACCAGGACATAGGCCATTAGCTTTCCTCCGCAGGTCAGTTTTCTCATTGATAAAATGAGGATAATAGTGGCCAGTCTCTCAGGTTTTTGGAGGACTCATTCAGGTGCCTCCTAATGGAAATGTAATGGGGAGTTGGTGACTCTTATCTAGCTGATAGATGTAGATTAAGGCTGGGCTGAAAAACAGGATCCATTATTCTGCTGCCTCTAAGAAACACATCATCACCAAAGGTAGTGATTACTTCAGAGTGAAAAGCGAGACGAAGATATCCCTGGCAAATGGAATCAGGAAACAAGCAGGGGTTTCTATCCTAATAGCTGACAAAATAGACTTCAAATCAAAACTAGCCAGAGGAGATAAAGACAGTCACTTCATACTGATTAAGGGAACAGCCCATCAAGGGAATGTTCCAACCCTAAACACATGCACCAAACTCAAGTGCACCTAACTTCATAAAGCATAAAATGACAGATTTACTGTAACACCATAATAGGTGTTATTAATGCCTCAGTTTCTCCAAAAGTCAACTCCTCCAAACAAACAAACAAAAAAAAATCAGCAGAGAAAGTAGCTGTGGCGGCTGGGAGTCGGACAGATGATTTACACTCTCCCTTCTGTCGGCTATCACAGTCCTCCCAGTCCTTCCCAGCCCTGTAGCAGACTACGAGCAAGGTCTCCCACCTAACCCCCATTTCTCGAGAGTACCACCAAACCCTGTAGTGGATCCAGCTTTCTTCCCTGCACCCAACCCTTTCTGTCAGCTACAGATATCCAGAGACACTATCTGGGATCCCATTGGCCACTCCAGGCTGGCATCAGGTAGGCAATTCTCACTCTCACTCCCATCCACTAGGACTGCTCCAGCCTCATCCTTAGACCCGAGCAGCCTGCCTGCAGGGGCCTGCCTTTTCATCCTACCTCCGTTCCCAGGGGATGCTGACAAACCTTGGAGTGGGCTCGGGTTTCCTCCTCTTCATGAGCTCTCCCATCACAGCCCCATGCCTTCACATCAGCCCCGATACCTAGACACACCCTTTACCGAGACAACCAGCGTCCACACCTGGCAGGGGTGCAGGCAGGGGAATGATGCCACTCTTCCTGTCCTTCACTATAGTCTTAGCCCAATAACAACCGCTGCTTACAGGTACCCCTCCTCCTACTTGAATTTCATTCACTGGAGAATCTAACTCTTGGTTCAGATCGGCTTCCCTGGAACCCTTTCATTCCTGTCTTTCCAAGCAATTCTTAGTCTTACCATACCCTACTTGTAGGATCTCCTCTTCGCACCGTATCTCCAACTCCCCAATTGATCCACCCCTACATATGAACAAAATCCCCTTATCTCTTCCCTAAAGCCCCTCTCAGACTACTTCTCTGTTAGCCCATCTCTATCCCTCTCTGCAGTCTATTTCCTGCTCAAGCTCTCTCAATAGCAGACAACCCACAGCCACTACACTTTCTAAAATCCAGAGAGAGCAACAGAAATGAAGAAATAGATCACCCACCCAACAAAGATAAGACCAGATATTAATACCTAGAATCACCTCAATCATCCTAGTTGCCTAGACACCAGTGGGGGAAAAAAACACAAAACAGTAACAGCCAAGAAAACCCAGTAAATTTATTACAGTAGAGTCTGAGAAATGCACTCTAGCTGAAGTACAAGACAAGATTTCAAAAATAACTCTTATGAATATGATCAAGGGCCTTAGAGAGGACATGAATAAACCCTTTAATGAAGTCTGCAAAACCACAAAAAAACAGCAGAATAAGATAATAAAAACAATTCATGACATGAAGGAATTTAACAAAGAAATAGAAGCACCAAAGAAAACACATACTGAGATAAAGTGGGCATGAAACATTTCAGAAGTCAAACAGTAACCTCAGAGGTGAGCCTCACCAACAGAGTATAAGATATGGATGAAAAAAATCTCAGGAGCTGAAGACAAAGTAGAAGAAACTGATACCTCAGTCAAAGAAAAGGTTAAATATTTAAAAATCCAAGCACAGAACATCCAGGAAATTGGGGACACTGTGGAAAGACCAAATCTATGAATAAAAGGAATAGAAGAAGGAGAAGAGATTCAGGTCAAAGACACAGAAAATATTTTCAACAAAATCATAGAAGAAAACTTCTGTAACCTAAAGAAGTAGGTGCCTACCAAGGTACAACAAATATACAGAATGCTGAATAGACTGTATCTCACAACACACAGTAATCAAAACAACAAATGTATAGAAGAAACAAAGAATGCTAAAATCTATAAGGGAAAAAGACCAAGTAACACATAAAGACAGATCCAATGGAATAACACCTGACTTCTCAATGGAGACTTTAAAATGGGCCTGGAAAAACTCGAAGAAACTGCAGATGCAGCAAAGCTATCAATCACAATAGATGAAGAGAGAAAAACATCTCATGAAAAACTAAATTTAAACAGCATTTATCCACAATCAGCTCTACAGAATGAACTAGAAGGAAAATTTTGATTTGTAGAGGTTAACCACATCCCAGAAAACACACGGAATAAATAATTTTAGGCCAGTAAATCAAAATGGGGCGGAACCCATAGCATAACAGTAAAATAATAGGAATAAAAAAAAACATTAGTTATTTATTATTCCCAACAGTATTGCCTTCAATTCCTCAATAAAAAGGCACAGACTAAGATACTGGATTTGAAAACAGGATCCATCTTTCTGTTGTATTCAAGAAACACCTTAACATCAAGGATAGACATCATCTCAGTGTAAAAGAATGGAAAAAGATGTGACAAGAAAATGGATCTAAGAAGCAAGCAGGTGTAGACATTTTAATATCTGACAGAATTCTAATCAAAGCTAATATAATACATACTCATCAAAGGAAAAATCCATATTACAATTTAAACATTTATGCGCCAAATGCAAGTTCATAAAAGAAGCACTACTACAGTTAAATTATACATTGGACCTTACACAGTAATATTAGGAGCATTTAATACCCCGTTCTCACCAACAGGTTATCAAGATAAAAACAAAACAGAGAGGTGCTGGAATTAAATAGCGTCATAAATCAAATGGACTTAACAGATATTTATGGAACATTTTACCCTAACACACACAAAAAATACCTTCTTTTCATCAGTTCATGGAACTTTGCCCAAAACTGACCCCATACTCAAACACAAAGAAAGCCTCGATGGATATGAGAAAATTTGAAATAATATTCTGCATCCTATTTGAGCACTGTGGATTAAAACTGAAGATCAACAACAACAACAGGAAGCTTACAAACTCAAGGGAACTGAACAATTTACTACTGAATGGAAAATGGATCAAGACTGAAATTAAGAAGGAAATAAAAAACTTTTAGAATTGAATGAAAATGAAAACACAACATACTCAAACCTGTGGGACAAAATGAAGGCAGTTCCAATAGGCAAGTTCATAGTGCTAAGTGTCTACATACAAAAAACTGGAGAGAGCTCATACTTGTAACTTAAAGGTGTACCTGAAAACTCTACAACAAAAAGAAAAATAACACCTTAAAGGAGTAGATGACAAAAATTAATCAAACTCAGGGTTTGATTAATCAATAAAATAGAAACAAACAAAAATAATATGAAGAATCAATGAAAGAATAAGTTGATTTTTTTGAGAAAATCATTACGATTGATGATCCCTTAGTTAAATAAAAGATAGAGAGGAAAGACCAAAAATAATAAAACTGGAGATCAAGTGGGGACATAACAACACACACCAAGGAAATCCAGAAAATCATAAAGACATACTTTAAAATCTGTACTTCTCCAAACTGGAAAAGAGATGGATAAATTTCTTTATCTGTATGACCTATCAATATTAAATCAAGATCTGGCACACAATTTAAATAGACCCATAACCCCTTCTGAAACAGAAGTAGTAATTAAAAATCTCTCTGATACCTAAACCACACAAAGACCCAACAAAGAAAGAAAATTACAGACCAACATCCCTCATGAACATACATACAAAAATTTTCAATAAAGTACATGCAAACTAAACCCAAAACTCATAAAAATGATGATCCACTGTGATCTAGTAGGCTTCATTCCAGAGATACAAAGATGGTTCAACCTATGCACATTGGTGAATGTAATTCACTATGTAAACAGACTGAAGGATAAAAATCACATGATCATCTGATTACATACAGAAAAGGTCTTTGGCAAAAATACAACATTCCTTCATGATAAAAGTCCTGGAGAGATTAGGGATACAAGGGACATTCCCCCAAATAATAGAAGCCCAAATGGAGAGAAATTCAAAGCATTTCCATCAGGAACAAGATAAGGATGCCTGCTCTCTCCATCTGTATTCAATACAGTACTTGAAGTCTTACCTAGAGAAATAAGGCAAGTGAGGGAGAACAAGGGGCTATAGAAAGGAAAGAAGCCCAAGTTTCTGTATTCACAGATAATATGATAGCATACATAAGTGACCCTAAACATTTTTATCAGTAGTTAAATGTCTTCCTACCAGAAAAGAAAGCCCAGGGCCACCTGAATCAAGTTTAGAATTCTACCAGACTGTCAAAGAATTAATGCCAATACTCTCCCAACATTTTCACAAAATAGAAATTGAAGGAACATTGCCTAATTTCTTTTATGAGGTCACATTTACCCAGATACTTAAACCACATAAGGGTCTAACAAAGAAAGGAAACAACAGACCAATTTCCCTTCCTTACAAACATAGATGCAAACATTCTTAATAAAACAGTTGCAAACCAAATATAAGAACACACCAAAAACATGATCCACCATGATCAAATAGGTTTTATCCCAGAGATGCGGGGATGGTTCAACATAAACAAATTGATGAATCTAATTCACAATATAAAATACTGAGAGACAAAAATCACATAATCATCTGATTAGATACAGAAAAGGCTTTTGACAAAATCCAACATTCCTTCATACTAAAAGTCCTGGAGAGACTAGGGATACAAGGGACATAATACCTCAACATAATAAAAGTGGTTCACAGCAAGCCACAGCCAACACCATTAAAATCAGGAACAAGACAAGGTTGTCCATATCTTTATACTTATTTAATATAGTACTTGAATCCTTAGCTAGAGCAATAAGAAAATGGAAAGGAAGGAGTCAAGGTATCTTTATTTACAGATAATAAGATTGTGTACAAAAATGACCCTAAACACTCTACCTGGCATCTTTCTCAACTGAAAAACATTTTCAACAAAATATCAGGATACAAAATTACAAACAAAAATTAGTAGCCTTCCTATATACAAATGACAAATTGAATGAGAAAGAAAACAGGGAAATAATACCTTTCACAGTAGCCTAAAAAGAAAAAAAAAATTTGGGGGCAACTCTAAGGAATCAAATGAGAGGCTTGCATGAAAAACTTTTAGACACTGAAGAAAGAAATCAGAAGATGGAAAAATCTCCCATGCTCAGGGATTGGTCATGCTATCAAAAGCAATCTACAGATTCAATGCAAGCCCCATCAAAATTCCAACACATTTCTTTACATAAATTGAAATGAGAAATTTCAGCTTCATATGAAAACACACAAAAAACCAAACAAATAAACAAACAACCCCCCCCCATCAGGATAGTTCAAACACTCCTGAATAATAGAAGAGCTGCTGGAGGTATCACCACCCCCAATTTGAAATTGTACCACACAGCTATAGTAATAAAACAGCATGGTATTGGCACAAAACAGGCTTCAATGGACTTTAATTGAAGGCCCCTATACAAGTACACACACCTATGGACATATAATTTTTGACAAAGAAGTCAGAAATACAAACTAGAAAAAAAAGGCAACATCTTCAACAAATGATGCTGATCAAACTGGATGGCTGCATGCAGAAGAATGCCAATATATCCATATTTAAAACTCCAAACTAAACTCAGCTCCAAATGGATCAAGAACCTTAACACAAGCCCAGACACCCTGAAATGATAGAAGAGAAAATGTAAATTGTCTCAAACTCATTGGCACAGGAAAATACTTCCGAACAGGACACCAATAGCACAGGCACTAGTAGCAACAATTAGTAAGTGAGTTCTCATGAAACTGAAAGGCTTCTATATGGCAAATGGCACTTATTCAGACAAATCAGCAGACTATAGAATGGGAAACTTCTTTAACAACTATACATCAAATGTCTGAGAAACATTTAAAGAAATGTTCAACATTTTTAGGCATTAGGGAAATGCAAACCAAAATTAATCTGAGATTCCATCTTACACCGATCAGAATGGCTAAGGTCAAAAATACAAGCGAGAGCTTATGCTGGAGAGAATGTAGAGTAAGGGGAAACTTCTCCACTGCTGGTGGGAGTGCACTTGTATAGACACTTTGGAAATCAATATGGCAGTTTCTCAGAAAACTGGAAATCAGTCTACCACAAGACTCAGCTATACCATTCATATACCCAAAGAATGCTCAATAATATCACAAGGACACTTGCTCAACTATATTCATATCAGCTTTATTTGTAATAGCCAGAACCTGGAAACAACCTAGATGTCTCCCAACTGAGGGATGGATAAAGAAAACATGGAACATTTACACAATGGAGTATTACTCAGCTGTTAAAAACAATGACATCATGAAATTTGAAGGCAAATGGATAGAACTAGAAAAAATCTTGAGTGAGGTAATTCATATCCAGAAAGACAAATATGGTATGTACTCACTCATCAATGAATATTAGCTATAATCCACAGACCTAGAGAGACTAGATAACGAGGAAGGTTCAAGGAGGGATTCCCAGATCTCTCTGGGAAGGGGAAATAGAAGAGATTTCATGAGTGGACTACAGATGGGTAGGGATGGGAACATGAGAGATCAGGTTGGGGGGCACAGAAGGGGAGAGTACTGCAAGGGACTATTGGAAAGGGAAGGCTAATATATAAAAGATACAAGGTACTAAAAAATTGGACATCAAGAAAACAAACAAGCCAATTTAAAAATGGAGTGCAGATCTAAATAGAGAGTTTTCAAAAGATGAAACACAAATTGCTGAGAGACACTTAAAGAAATGTTCATCCTTAATCATCAGGGAAAAGCAAATCAAAGCTGCTTTGAGATGTTATCTTGCACCAGTAAAAATGGCCAACATTAATAAAACAAATGGCAGCTTGTGATGACAAGGATATGGAGTAAGGGGTCCACTCATTCATTGCTGATGGGAGTACAAACTTGCACAGCCACTATGGCAAGCAGTGTGGCAGTTACTCAGGAATCTGGGAATAGATCTACCTCAAGATCCAGCTATACCACTCTAGGGTGTGTACTTGAAGGATGCTGCATCCTACCACAGAGGCAGCTGCTCATCTGTGCTCATTGCTGCTCTACACACAATGCCCAGAAATTGGAAATCACCTGGATGTCCATCAAAAGATAAATGGATAATGAAAATATGGTACATTTATACAGAATATTAGTCAGAAGTTAAAAAGAAATGAAATTCACAGTTGAATTGACCGAACCAGAAAAAAGTCATCCTGTGTAAGGTAATACAGACCCCAAAGACAAATATGGTATGTATTCTTTTAATGTGGATGTTAGCTTTTAAGCCTTTGGTAAACATGCTACTATCCACATAATCACAGAGATGAGGTGTAGAGTAAGGGAATGGGGGTGGGGAGAAGAAAGTACTAAGGCAGGGAAAATAGAATATATAGATGTGGAGAGACTCTAATGGGAGGAGCAAATGGAGTGAGGGAGAAGGAGCGGGGAGTGGGAGAGTATGAGGAGGGATAACTAACACTAAGGGCCATTTGAGAGGTAATATGGAAACCTACTCTAGCAGAATTAGCTTTAAAATATACATATATGAAAGAAATCTAAATGGAATCACAAAATAACAGGGGATACACAGTGCCAGCTAGATATCTCTCAATACCAAGTACTCCAATATCAATACTCAATTACTTAATACCAAACTCCAGTACCAGGAATGGGTTACATCTAGTTGAGCTGTTGCCTAAAGGAGCCCCAGGAAAACCCCTCAGATTACTAAGGCTATTGCCAAAGTTTGTTGCTTTGATCATGTTGTGGAAACCTGCACCTATGTTACTAAAATCAACTTTGGGTCAGGGGGTGGCGCAGGAATTAGTATAGAGAATACAGATGAGCCAGAAATATGGAGAGAGAGATGCACAGGAAGTAGTAGATAGGGCCTTAGAGATTTGCAGTCTGTTTTGTTTGGGATGGATAGAGAGATGTTCTTTTGCTGGGTCTCAGGCAGAAAAAGAAGGTCAGCTAGTTGCTTCTTGGCTTCTCTGAGCTAACAGGTTTTCACCCCAACATCTGACTTCCAAGTCATTATTGGTAAATAGAACAATAGATAAAAACAACCTTTGGTGTTCAGTGCATCTCATGCCACTTCTCCCCTGGGGCTGAAGCTGTAGGGTACCCACCTGCACTACAGCGCCCACTCAGGCTGCTGGCACTGCTGCTGCAGCTGTGTAGCCCAGCCCCGAGTACAGTCCTGCTGCTGCTGCCCTTGCAGCAGATTTGGTAAGACCCCTGGGAAGTCCACATTAAAATTGGTAAATATCACAAAGCAGCGAGTTAGGACTCTGTACAGTGCCATAATGGATGGCTTGAAGATGGACAAAAGTAAATGAAGGGATAATTGACTTACCTGGAATTGACATAATGCTGATTATAATTACTATCAGTTTGGCAATTCATATATTATCTTTTTTATGTTTTTCAAGACAGGGTTTCTCTGTGTAACTTTGAATCCTTTCCTGATCTTCACTCTGTAGCCCAGGCTGGTCTCAAATGCACAGAGATTCTCCTGTCTCTATTTCCTGAGTGCTGGGATTAAAGACATGTGCCACCACTGCCTAGCTCATATTTCATCTTTAGAAAACTTTGATAACTTTGAAAATATGAAATTTTGACTGATAAGATACTTATTATGGATAAGACAGGAACCTTAACTCAGACACAGACAGAGGGATTTAGACAAGAAGCTACCACATCATGGCATGATGAAACTGAAGAGGAGAACTAACCTTAGTTTATCCAGTTACTATACAAGAAGACCAGCAGATGATAGACACTATTAAGGTTATGCAGAAGTTAAACGGAGCCTATAGAAACATAGATTTGAGAAGAGTTAAGGAAGTGGTTGTTTCATATGGTATACATTCACCCTATGTAAAGCAAATGCTAAATTCATGTGCAACTCAGAATAGAATGATCCCCCAAGACCGGGAAACTTTAGTTACAGCAATATTGGAAACTGTTCCTCAGTTACAATGACAGATATGGTAGACAGAGGAAGCTAGGGTCATAGAACAACAAGATAGGGCTTGAGGCATTAATACCTGCCAAGATCAGTTTCCAGGTGAAGTCCAATATGTTGAATTGCAAAGACAAAGGAACTGGATGATCACACCTTGGCCTTGTGCTGTTTGCCAGCCTTAAATGCTTGGTGCTGAGTAATTTTCCTACTTCATATGTGAAAGAATGTGTGAATGGTGTGGCCACACTGATGTAATTCTGTTTTAAATGTATGTTCTACATGGTCTCTATGTCTCTTTTTTTTTTATTTATATCTGTTTAAAATTCCTGCGGCTCAAAAAGCGTGGGTTCTCCATACAACATGTGACTGCTGCCATTTTGACTAAGGTTAGGTGATCTCATCACCATCTTAATTAGGGGCAGGTCAGGTGACCAAGTCCCACCATCTTTACTGAGGTATTCCCTGCCTAATCCTGTGGTTTACTTATATTTTTTGTCTCCAAATTCTTCTTACTGACTCTGTTACATATATGTTTTGCACAGTGGCATGCTTTTGGTATGTCCCACCAAAAACATCCATTTTTGTCCAACACCTGTTTAATGTATATGTGTGTGTGTGCATGTGACTTGAGTTAATTATATATAAACATAAGTTAACTTTAACTCCGTGTGTATATGTGTATAAAACTTAAATTCAACTGAGTGTAACTGTATCTATATTCACTGTTAAATGTTAAATAATTGTCTGCTCATTATATCTTATTCCAGACTACAAAAACAATAAACCTCATGTTTTAAATTAGTATGTACTTTTAAGTCTCTTACAAAA
Source organism: Chionomys nivalis (assembly GCF_950005125.1). Taxonomy (NCBI): domain Eukaryota; kingdom Metazoa; phylum Chordata; class Mammalia; order Rodentia; family Cricetidae; genus Chionomys; species Chionomys nivalis. The sequence continues at coordinate 18,518,736 of NC_080095.1, read as the reverse complement.
ATACTGTGTACGTAATCCAACCTTGCTTTAAAATATACTAAACTGTCCTCCACTTTTGTCAGTTCTACCATTAAGCATTTTGTTCTTCTTTGTCTTTTACAAGTATAAATCTTTCCCGCTATGTTGAGAGCTCGTACAGTCAAGCTTGGGTCCAGCTCTCCAGGCAGAGTCTATGCCTTAGTTATAACTTATCTATACCTGATAAATAGCCCTCAACTGCTCAGCGATCTGGGGAATATGGCATTTAAATGTTTAATTATTAAAAGTCTTTTCATAACAGAGAGACAGGTTGTCTCCTAGCAGCAGCACTCTATTTCCTCCAAAGAAGACAGAAGATAGGTGGGCACAGAATAATGCCCATCTGCAATTTGCTGATCAAGTGAAAGTACCAAACACTGGGCAAAACTGACTTTCGTCTAAACTGAAGATCTCCAGACGTGGACAAAGAATCAAATGGAACTGTCTGGCCTAGCTACTCAGACCAAGGCAGGCTTGCCTTTCTACAGATTTCTAACTGACAGGATGTTCTAAAACTGGGCAGGCCCTGTGCTAAACAGCAAAAGGCAAATACAATCCTCAATGACCGTGGAGGACCCCGAGAACAGGTCTAGATAGACAACCAAATAAGTTCTTTGTCATTTTTTAATCAATAACTCCTCAAGTAAAATTTTATCCTTCTCAAAGATCTCTGATGTAGTTTGACAGCTGAGAGGTTTTTGTCAACTTAAAAGGACATTTGTATCAGGAAGATACAAATGCAAGTTATGAAAGTATGTACCTGCAAGTTATAAAGATGTGAGGGCAAATAAAGTTATCAAATCTCTCTCTCACGCTGCCTTTCATAGTCTTAAAAATACTTTTAATTGTGCAAAAATATCTGTCACAGTTATTCTGACATAAATATGCTACTGTTTATACAACATATATGTCTAAAAACTTATGTTTTCACAAACCCAAAGAATTCTTGTGAGTTCCAGGGAGCTGAATTGAAGGATCCACCTTAAATAGGTCAAATACACCCCTCCCAATTTCCTGGTCCTGAAAATTTTTTCTTCCTAAACTTAATTTTGCCCTCTGTTCTGCCAACACCTTGCCAGGCCTAAGAGACACTGGACATTTCCATGCCACAAGCCCTGGACAAGAGTAAAGCAACCAGCTACTCCAGGAAGTGACCAGCACCCAGCTTTCTCAGGTCCCCCCCCCCACAAATGATATCCACAAATAAACAGGAAGTAGTCTTGAGAGTCTGCTGTCTCAATTCCTTTAACCTGTTATACCTAACTTCCTGCCTTTTTACTATAAGAAAGAAAAGGGAATGCTATAATATACTGCCCGGGCTTGACACCTGGGTACCCTGTCATTTTCAAAGACAAGCCCAACCCACTCCTAACCCCCCCTTCTGCCGAGGCAAACAGTTCTACCTCTTCCAGCCCACACACTCTCTCTTTCCATCCCTCTTCTTCTGAAGAGGTAACTGCTGCCTCTATCTCTCTCCCCCTCTCTCTTCTCTTCCCCCTCCCCCCTTTCTTTCTCTCTCTGCCTCTCTCTCTTCTTCCTCCTTTTCCCCTTTCCCCCTTCCCTTCCCCCCCATAACCCACTAAATAAACTCTATACCCAAACTCTCTCTGCACGGTGTATCTGTCTGTCTCCCACCTGCCAAGGGAAACCTCTGAGGCCTCTGAGGCCTCACTGAGGCCTTGGGTGACCTGATACAGCTCCACTGAGGCCTGGACCAGCCTCCCCCAGCCATGTGTTTAAAAAGAATGACAGTGATTTCTAAAAAAAATCAAGAAAAATCAAAATGTCAGGTGTTTTAATTGTGGTAAACAAAGTCAACTGAAAAGGGATTGTAGACAAGGTGTACCTAGAAACAATGTTTTTGTTTTTTTTTTCCCTAGAGGTAATCCAAATAGAAGGCCCTAGCCTTCTTGAGTTCTCAGTAAAGCAAAGGCCAGCATTGGGCTAATGAATGCAGATCAACAAGGAATAGAGTAGGTAATTCTTCGCCATTAGGAAACATCTTAGACCCCTTCCATGGGACCCAATATCAAATTTAGTTAAATTATTCTGTACCAGCAGGAAAAACTCATCCACAGTGCAATTAAAAGACTTGATGCCTGCTGTTAAAAGCCATAGTACTCTGGATGTGATCAAGGACAGAACAACTTCAATAGATAAAACAAAAATTGCAGGAGAACCATAAAACAAGTATTTTTAGAAAACTTCTATAAAAGATCAAAGACTAAAGCTAAAATGTAAATAAATGACATTGTAATTGAAGAATTAACGGTGATGGGTGCAGCTATAGCCATAATTTCACCAAAATCTTGGCAATCAGATTGGTCTCTTCAGGAGGTAAATATTCAGCTCTTAGGGATTGGAACTTTATCTCAGGTAAAGCAAAGTATAAGGTGTGCTGAGTGTGTAGGGCCAGAAAGACAGATAAGAAAATTAAAGCCACATGTGGCTGACATAGCAATGAATTTGTGGGAATGTGATTTATTATAGTAAATGGAAAAAAACATATTAACATTCTTGGTCTTCCAAAGGCACCAACAGCCCTACCTTGAAAATAGTTAACTGACAAACCTGTATGGGTGGAACAATGGCTTTGACATCAGAAAACTTATAGGCCCTGGAACAGCTGTTACAGGAGCAGATAAAGTTCAACATATTGAAGAATAGACCAGTCCTTGGAATTCTCCTATATTTGTCATTAAAAAGAAATCTATAAAACACTGAATGACAACAGATATGAGAGTTATTATTAAGGTGATCCAGCCAATGGACTCTTTACAGCCTGGAATTCCATTGCCTTCTGTATTATCTAAGGGATGGCCTATTATAGTGATTGATTTAAAAGACTGATTTTTTTCTTTTTCTTTCTTTCTTTTTTTTTAAAACTACACCTTTATAAGAATAGGATAGGGAAAAATTTGCCTTCTCCGTGCCCACTTACGATAATTCTCAATCTCTTAGAAGATACCAGTGGAGTGTCTTGCCATAAAGAATGTTAAACATTTTTCCCTAAAAAAGATATAACCTGTCAAAAAATGAATTTCCCTGTTGAAGCCCACAAGACTATATAGTAAATGTACAGCTGACAGAGTAATAGGCAGATCCACAGGAAGTGTATACGTCCACGTCCACATGGAATAACCCATTTTGCAGAGCTATAGGAACATTTGTCTTTTGGAAAAGTCACTGTTCTATCTGTGGTAACCTTGTGAGGCCATGATTCTTCCTTCAAAATGGGATTCATTTCCAAAACACCCCAGGAGTGTAACTTCTCCTGCACATGCAACAGAATGACCTTTCCATTCCCCCACATCATGAGGCCTTAGAACGATAACACTCACTCTTTGTTCTAATAGTAAAATTTACATAGAGTCAACCCCACAAAATTACCTTTGCTAACAGACCACATAGAAATGTGTAAAGAAAACAGGCACTGAGTAGGAAGGTAGCATGCCCCACCACCTTTGCTAACAAACAAATCTGGGTGTCCCCAAAGCTGGTTATCACAAAAGAGATTGAATAAGGAGAATGGGTGAATCCAGGACTCAGGGACATTTAGTAACTTTATCTAATGATTTGGAATGTCAGGTGTTTCCCCTTGGATGCTGGCCTTTTCCTGGGTGGTGTCACCTGTTCTGTAGTGCTGCTTTGGTAGGTTTTACCTGCCCTTTTTTGTGATTTTGATATGCATATTATCTTTGTCCTTGCCTATGGATTTTTTCAACTATGTCTGTAAAAACTAGAAGCCTCATGGAGATCACCCCTTATTTTTCTTATTCTTATTCCTCCACGTCCCTTCACTTCACATTTATCTCACACCCAAAAAATGAAGAACACATAGAGGTAATGGGCTTGAGTTCATCTTTTATCCTCAGATCCTTGCTTTCCATAGACATTCTACTCTGAGCCCTGAGGGGGGTACTGAGGCTGGTACTCAAGGCCCCTCAATAACTCCCCAAAGTTAGGGTAGAGGCATGACTTTTTCTGTGTGTTTCCAGGAGAATAAAAGCATCCAACTAGCTGGTACAACCCCTTTGGATGTCAGTGTGGCAATTTCTCAGAAAATTAGGAAACAACCTTCTTTAAGACCCAGTAATACCACTTTTGGGTAGATATCCAAAGGATGCTCAATCGTGCCACAAGGACATGTGCTCAACTATGTTCATAGCAGCTTTGTTTGTCTTAGCCAGAACCTAGAAACAACCTAAATGCCCCTTGACCAAAGAATGGATAAGGAAAATGTGGTACATTTATACAATGGAGTACCACACAGCAGAAAAGAATAATGACATCTTGAATTTTGCAAGAAAATGGATGGAACTAGAAAACATTATTTTGAGTGAGGTAACCCAGACAGAGAAAGACAATTATCACATGTACTCACTCAGAGGTGGTTTTTAAACATAAAGCAAAGAAAACCAGCCTACAAAGCACAATCCCAGAGAACTTAGACAACAATGAGGACACTAAGAGAGACTTACATAGATCTAATCTACATGGGAAGTAGAAAGTAGAAAAAGACAAGATCTCTTGAGTAAATTGGGAGCATGGGGACCTTGGGGGAGGATTGAAGGAGGGAAGAGAGAGGCAGGGAGGGGAACAGAGAAAAATGTAAAGCTCAATACAAATCAATAAAAAGGGAAAAATGGCTGAGGGAAAAAACATCCAACTAAGGAATTTAAAAACCACTGGACAAATAAGACATCTAAAGAATAATGGACCAACAAGAAAAAATGTCCCAAGAAAAGGAGTAAATTGGCTTAATGGTTTAACACACATCTAACAAGGTAGAATTTTATAAATCTTCCCAAATGCTTGTTTTTGGGGCTCTCTGTGAACATAAAAGGCAAATGGTCTTTGTGTGGTCCCAATTCAATTAAAATTTAAAGCTGGCTTTGGAGATGGAATGTGGCTCCCTTCTCTAAACCCAAGCATCCTTGATGAAGGAAAATCCAAAGTCTCTGTCTCATGTCAGAAGAGCCACTTGACATTGAGCAGAAGAAAATCAAAATTAAGGGACTATTCTATTGCCACTAATCTCATAATCCTGCTCCTGTTTAAAGTATTGTGCTTATGCAGTTCATTTTAAAATGTAATGTAAAGTTTTAGTCCTTGAAAGTTATTATTATAAACTCTTTAAGATAATTAAGGAAAGCAGATTTGTAGCTAGTAATCTATCACAATCAAACTTGTAGTCATGCTAGATATGTTTTCAAGGTTAAACAGATGTATTTTAGATAGATAGGCTGTCTTCTAATATTTCAGAGATATATAGAATATGGCATTTAAAATGTTTTCATAACACAAGGCTTTCCATGAGAGTAACATGCATCTGTTCTTGGCAGCGCCAATCTATTTCAGAGAAGATGATGGGCATGGAGCTTGCTTTCTATGTGGCAAAGCTAGCCACAAGAAACTGCCATTTACTCAACCATTAACAGTATGCTACACAATCGGACAAGCAGGACACAAAAGGAAGTCAACCTCCAAATTTTGCCAAGACAAAGTAGTTCAGTCCTTCAAAATTCCTGCTTCACAGAAAAGTCTGTCTGATATTCTGCATCTGTAGCCAAAAATAGATGCTCCAGTGTTGCAGAGGAACCTTGGGTGACTGTCCAAGCAGGCAACTTTCTCTGTCATTTCTATAGCTTTGGAAGTTGTTTACTCTGTACTTCCTGTTTATTTAGGTAATATTTTATCCTTCTGAGGTCTCTGATGGGGATGAAGATTAGGTAGTTATAGCCTTACAGTTTTCTTTGTGATCAAATTAAGAAAAGAAATTTACAAGAGAGATGTAAAGATTATAAGGTTGAGAGACAAAATCTTAAGTTGCTTATCTAAGAAAATTGTTTAAGGTCTAAAAGGATATTTTTAGGCTGGTAATACAAGTTACCATAGAAAATGGTTTAGGTATAAGACTTTGGATTCACCAAGATAGGATAGATAGTGGAGTTGTTTTTTTTTTTTTATTATTATTTATTTATTTTTTATTTGCCAAATACAAATGGACTAGACATTGTAAATGTATTGATGTGGGATAGTGCTCGAGAAACTCCTTTTTAGCCTTTGAGATGCTGGGTCAGGTTGGGTATGGCTTTGGGTACCAAAAAACACACTTACTTGCTTGCTCTTTCTGTTTGGCTGCTGGATTTGGTTCCTGTTACCCGCTCATGCAGAGGACTGTGATCTCCTCTGGCCCCACAGGAACAAGCCCTTTATGACCAGAACAACTTATCCTTATGCCTCACAGGAGCCTTAAATGCTTGGGACAAGATTTGAGAACTACAAAAAGGAATTGAATCATATACTAGGATCAAACAAGGCCAGAGAGAATCCTTTAGTGACTTTGTTTTACAAAGATTAACTAAGACTATACAAATAGTAGTAACAGATTCAGAAGATAAATGAGTACTTAATTATTGAATCTCTGGATTTTTTAAAAAAATGCCAACTTAGAATGCAAAAAGATACTTGGGCTTTTAAAAGTTAGATCAGCACCAATGGATAAATGGATCCTGTATACAATGAATGTTGAGACATTTGACTATAATAATGAGGCTTGGGTAGGAGAAGTGATTTCCAATGGTATGAAGAGACATCAAAATGGCAAATGTTTTCATTGTGGTAGTATAGGACATTTGAGAAGGGACTACAGACAAGGAATAATGTCTCCTCTGGGAATGGCAAAAATAGAAGGTCTCAATCTTCTGAATTAAGTAGAAGATATGGCGATGGCCAACATGGACCAATGAATATAGACCAACAAAAAGACAGACAAGGCAACCTGAAACCATTGGGAAACTCTTTGGGGGCCTCTTGCAGGCCCTTATGTCAAATGTGGTCCAGTCATTCCCAGTTACTGTGGAGAACATGTCTCACCAGAAAAATTAAAGAATCCAGTGCCTGCTATAAAAAACCATAATGTTCTGGATGATGGAATAAACATGGATGAATCAAAAATAGAAAATAGGAAACATATATTTGGGCATAGTTCTATAAATGATCAAAGACCAGAGCTAAGAGTGTGTATAAATAACATTTTAATTGAGGAATTACTGGGCACAGGTGTGGACATGACTATCATTACTCCAGAATCTTGGCATCTGAATTGACCACTTCAAAAAGCAAATGTTCAATTCCTAGAAATTAGAACCCTATCTCAAATAAAACAAAGCTCGAGATGGGTTGAAATCACAGGACCAGAGAGACAGGGAGGAAGGCTGAAGTCATATGTGTCTAATATAACAGTGAATCTATGGTGTTCTGACATGCTGCAGCAATGGAATACCCAGGTTAACATTCCTGCAGTCACAGAAACTCGTATTTATGGGAAGGATATTATAAGGTACTATCAAAAAAGATCACCAGCCATTCAGACCATATGAGAACACAAAGCAACTAGCAAACCTTCAGAGGTACCAACAGCCCTAGCTTTAAAATGATTAACTGAGAAACCCACATAAGTTAAACAATGACCTTTAACATAAGACAAACTTCAGGCTTTAGAACAGCTGGTACAGGAGCAACTAGATGCTCACTATATTGAAGAATCAACCAGCCCTTGGAATTCTCCTGTATTTGTTGTTAAAAAGAAATCTGGAAAATGGAGAATGGTGACAGATCTAAGAGCTGTCAACAGGTAATTCAACCTATGGACTCTCTACAGTCTGGAATTCCTTTGCCTTCCCTATTACCTAAAGGATGGCCTCTTATTAGTTATTGATTTAAAAGATTGTTTCTTCACTATACCGTCACAAGAAAAGGAGAGAGAAAATTTTGCCTTCACGGTGCCTACTTACAATAATTCTCAGCCTGCTAGGAGATATCAATGGACTATCCTCCCACAGGAAATGCTCAATAGCCCCACCCTGTGCCAATACTTTATAAGTCAGCCATTGGAAATAATATGCAAACAATTTACTAAATCTATAATTAACCATTATATGGATGACATTTTGCTATCTGATTCAAATGTAGATATTTTAGAAAGAATGTTTGAAAAAATAAAGTTAGTTTTGCCTAAATGGGGATTACAAATTACTCCTGAAAAAAATACCAAAAGGAGATTCTGTCAATTAACCAGGTTATAAAATAGGTTTACATAAAATTAGAACATAAAAGGTACAAATTAGGAGAGACCATTTGAGTACTCTTAATGACTTTCAAAGATTGTTAGGAGACATTTCCAGTCTATGACTGACTGTTGGGATAACATCTGATCTAATAATTCATTTAAACAAAATATTAGATGGTAACAGAGACTTAAATAGTCCCAAGGAATTAACAGCTGATACCGAGAAAGAATTAACTGTGGTAGAAGGGAAATTACAAAATGCACATGTAGATTGGGTAGATTAAAATCTTAATTATATTCTAGTCATATTGTTTTCCAGAACTTCCCCTCCTAGAATTTTAATGCAGATGGAAGATATTATCTTAGAATGGATCTTTTCCCCACATAAACCAAGTAAAAATTAAAAACTTATGTGGAAAGGATCTCTGAATTAATTATAGAAGAAAAATTGAGACTTTGTCAACTATCAGGAATCGACCCAACAGAGATTATAATGCCTTTTACTGCTGATGACATTTTAAAAAATTCTGGGAAGACAATGAATCTGGGCAAAGAACTTGTGCTAATTTTTTAGGAGAGATTAATAGCAATTATCCCAGGAATGATAGAATTAACCTTAGAAAGAGAACTCCTTGGATTCTTCCCCACATTGTGTATGACACACCAATATCTGGAGCCCTTACATTCTATGCCAATGCAAGTAAATCAGGAAAAGCAGGTTACAAATCAAAAGATTTAAGTAAGGTGGACCAAAGTTCAAATAATTCTGTCCCAAAGTCACAATTATATGCTATTTTCATGGTGCTAAGGAATTTAAAAGAACCTCTCAACATAGTTACTGATTCACAATATACAGAAAAAGTTGTCTTGCATAATGAAGCCACTGGATTTATACAAGATGATACAGAATTGACTCCATTATTTATTCAGGTTCAAGATATAATCAGTAATAGGCTTTGTCCCATATACATAGCACACATCCAATCCCATACAAGTCTGCCATGTCCTTTAGCACAAGGTAATGCAGAAATTGATCAATTATTGATTAGAATTGTGCTGAAGGCCTCAGAATTTCTTTTAAAAATCATGTCAATAGCAAAGGCTTATAGAAAGAGTTCTTTATTACATGGCAACAAGTTAAGGATATTATAAAGAAATGTCCTACTTGTTCTTTCTTTAACCAAACACCACTACCTGGTCTATTCCTGAGAGAATATTGAGCACTGAAGACACTATGAGCTTGTTTTCTTCTTGGCAAAATTGGCCTTTTGGCAAGGAACTGCCCATACCTCATCACTGACAAAATGCATGGTGTCTAGACTGGACAAGCAGGATACAAGAAAAAAGGCTGCCAAACCTTGCCAAGACAGGGTAATACAGTTTTGAAAATTTTCTTGCCTCTGAAAATGGTCTGTCAGTTACTCTAGACCTTAGCTAAAGTTGATTGCTCCAATGCTGCAAGTGAGACTTTGGGTGATTTCCCAGGTAGCTGGTTGTCTCTGTCATTTCTTGCACCTTTTGGAAGTTGCTTGATTGCACTTCCTACTTACTCAAGTAATATTATCTCCCTTCTCCATCTTTGATGGGGTTGAAGACTAGATAGACATAGCTCCTTTTCTCTCATGACTTATCCAAATCATTTCTAACACAAGACTTAGATACCTTAGGATAGGATAACTACTGAAACATTTAGTATACGTTTCTTACTTGATGTTGTTTATGCTGGTTTTATTTCTAACTTTTATACTTGATATCTGTTCTTATATATAGTTTTGTATTGTGTTTTAAACTCTCTTATTTAGGCAAAAGGGGGGAGGTTCTGGGAAAACTCCTTTAACCAATGGTCTTTGAGATGATGGATCAGGTTGAGTATGGCCTTGGGTACCAAAAACGCATGTGCTTGCTCACTCTCTCTTTGGCTGCTGGATTTAGTTCCTGTTCCCCACTCATGTAGAGAACTGTGATCTGTGAGTTTACCCCCCTAAATAAAGAATGCCTTATTATACTCAATTCTGATCTTGTATGGGATTACTTTATTTGTGTTCCCCTACAAGATGTCCTTCTGTATAAGTGTTGCTTTTATTGGTTAATGAATAAAGCAGTTTTAGCCCATGGCTTAGCAGAGTAAAGCCAGGTAAGAAATCTGGACAGAGACAGAGGGAAAGAGTATATAGAGCCAAGGAGGAGATGCTATGTAGTTGCCAAAGGAGAAAGACGCCAGAATCTTACTGGTAAGTCACAAACTCATAGTGATACATAGATTAACAAAACTATCTTAATTTAAGATATATGAGCTAGCTACGAAATGCCTGAGTTGTTGGCCAATCAGAGTTGTAACTAATACAGTTGTGTGTGATCATTAAAGTCTGGGTTGTCAGAAATGAAAATGCGGTCTCTGTTTACAAGTGGCACCCAAACATTTGGCAAGAATTTCTACATAAAGAGTGAGAAAGCTTTGAAAAAAAGGATTCTAGATAGGCAATAACAGAATCAACCACAGTCTCTTGGTAACCATCTTCTCTATGTTAGGCTCTGTTTGCTAAAGGCGAGCAGAGGCATGACTCCTTTAAAAAAGGCTTCCTTACTTTAGTGGCAAAAACCTCACAGCTCTTTTAAGAGACTTGGCCACCAAACACTTAAATGGTGTTCATGAGTAGTCATCATCAGGCTTCTTGGTGGTAATATGGACCTAGAAACTTCACAGAGTTGTGGCAATAAATTTGGCTCCTGCCAGTATCTCTGCCATGAAGCTAAACTCTCAAAAAGCTAATTATCAGGGTGGAGTCAGCCACCAAAGTCATAGTTTTAATCCTGGCCATGCTGCTTAGCAGATTAAACACTCATGCACTCAGAAAAAAGATAGAGATATACAGTAAAAAGAGATTCAGGCATGTGCAGAAATTCATGCCGGCCTGGAGACAGAGGATTAGCAAGAAACCTTCACTCTCCATGAAACCCCACTGGCCTATACCCGACCTTATTCTGAAGTTTTCACTTGGCCCCTAATCCATCCTTTGTGTTACAGATATATTTTGTTGCCCTATGTGAATCTTGTCTGAGAGTTTCCCAAGGATACAAAGCATATGCAAAACTTGGTTTAGAGGAAACCCAGAAGACCACGGTACCTCATGAATCAGGTATTTGTACCTGGCATTGTACTTTCAGAAACTTCTTTCAAGTTTGTTTTGAGATATGAAAATCTACTAGCTAAAGTGTAAATACGGGAAAAAATAAAGATGCCAAGAGATGAAGGGCAAGTGCTTCAGTTCACTGAGACTGAGGTTAAGTCCATTCTCAAGGTGTCTCTGAGTCTTCATTTCAAGGACCTGTGTATCACAGACCCATGCCAAGTTATTCCTGACATTATGGCACCCAACATGGGGCTTGAAGATCAGAGAAGCTGGTCATTTTAAGAACTGGAAGGAACACTCTCATGGTAAGAGGACTCCAGGATCAGCAGGATCATGGAGAATTTAAACTCCCATCTCAGGAGCAACAAAATGTACAGTTACTAAGATGCTTGTTGAAAGAAAAAGCAGTAACTGCACAATTTTTAGAGACAGAAATAAAATGTCTCCTGAGACAGAAAATAAATCAAGGAAAAAGGCCCTTCTCTGTAGGGAAGAGGGAAGGAAGGGAAACAAAAGGAAATTTCCCGATAGAAAAGGGAAAATGTTTAACCATGAAAAAAAGAATTTTCCTGACAAAAGAAAGAAAATACTGATTCAAGGCTTAAAGATTAAAAGGCCCTATAAAAGAAAGATAAAGGAAAGAGAAAAGCCTCTTCCCGATAGTTATAGAAGAAGAAAAAAGGCTCTTTCCAGTATAAGAAATTGAGAATAGTTAAAAATCAGAGCTCTCTTTCTAGCTGCATGCTGCCTGTCAACACAGAGCTTCAGCATCTGAATAACAACAGGTGGCCTCACTGCTGCAGCCTGAGTGAGCTCAGCAAGCCCATAGCTTAGAATTTTGTTGTTTGCTTAACTTTGGTTAAAATTTTGTTGTTATTGTTTTTCCCTCAGAGTAGGAATAATCCAATATTAAAGGTCCCTCCATGGGGAATGTTTTAATTTTTCCCTAATAGTAGAAATTATTCATTATCAATAGTCCCTTCATGGGAGAAAGAAGGATGCAAAACAAACCCCACTCCTACTAAGAAAAACTGAGTTTGAGACATAAAGTATTAAGTCAATGCTATTTACATTTCCAAAGATATTAATCATTCATTGTATAGAGGATGTTCTCTTGATTGTCCAATTAATGTTTAGATAATTTTTAAATTTTCATAGTGTTAAGTATTTTCTGGCTAACAAACCTCTCCACTGATGCAAATAATCCCAATCAGACCAAATCAGACCAAATTAAAAGATGCCCAGGTTTAATGGGTGCCAGCACTCCCAGGTGGCACTGAGAAAACACAGAGAGGGTGGGGAGGGGGGGAAGAAAACCAAAATGACCACCAGAGAGGGAAAAGGGGAGACCATGTGTTTATTCCCTGGGGAGCAGTTTAAATAGCCTGTGGGAGTGGTCTTGACCCTCCCTGGGGAGGGGTCACCATTTGGTGGGCTTTCTCAGAGGTGGAGTTTGGACTGAGGCAACTCCCAGGGGAGGGAGCTTGGAATGGAGTTTTTCCACCCAGCATTCCAAAAATGGATACCAGGGGGCTGGGGTGAAGCCCCCAACTAAATATTTCAGAGTCTTTTTATAAAGGGGTGCCAGGGAGCTGAGGTGATACATCTGACCAAACATTTCAGACTCTTTTTGGATAAAGGGGCACTAGCTAAAGTCTGGCTATTTCCTGTGGATGTGGGGTGATGTGGGAGAGGGGAGAGCTGGGAGTTGGTGGGCTCACGCTCAGTGAGAGGTGTGGCTAGAGAGGCATCCAGTTTACTGTCATCCTGGAGACATCAGGCACCTGTTCTTTGAGGGAGATGAGAAGACAGTTGGCTAGGAGAGAAAATATTATTATTACCTGTCTTGTTTGTACTGACAAGGATGAGTGTGCCAGGATAAGGAGCAGATAGGCCCTTTATTGTGGCATCTTGGAAAACCCGAGGTTGGAAGGTCCTAACTGCTGGACAGACCAAGTATCCTGAGTAAGTGCCCGCTTGAGCCTGGAGAGATGGTACCACTATGGGTGTCCCAGAAGCTGGACAGTCGAGGGGGTGGTGAGGATTACCGTGTGAGGTCCTGTCTGTTGAGGTTCAAGAGACCTAGGAACTAGCTGTTTGAGGAGTACTCTGTCCCCTAGGGAGAGTGGGGACAGTTTCAAGGGCACTTGTGTCCACTGGTGTGGGGGTACGGAGACAGCTGTCAGCATGTGAACAGAGAAGGGACCTCAGAAGGGAGAGGTAGGGTAGGTACCCCACCAGTGGAGGAGTTTGGACTGGGAGGTAATGGTTAAGGGGAAAGGGCCTGCCATAAAGCAGCTCAAAAGGGCTCAGGCCCATAAGGGAACATGGGGTGGCCCTGAGGTGAGTAAGGGAAATGGGGAGAAGGGAGGGCCAAGATAACCTGAGTTCAATGGAGAGCTTGATTAGTTGTTGTTTGATGAGTTCATTGGCCCTCTCCACGTTTCCCGAGGATTGTGGGCGGCAGGGGATGTGGAATTTCCAGATGTTGAGAGCTTCTGACACGAGCTCCATGACCCTGGAAGTGAAAGTTGGCCCACTGTCCATTTGGATGGTCCATGGGACACCAAACCAAGGAATGATGTGGTCCAGGAGTACCTGTTTTCCTGGAGGCCAGAAACGCTTCTATCCACCCTGTAAAAGTGTCCACAAGTGCCAGGAGATAACAAAGTTTCTTATGAGTAGGCATATGGGTGAAATCAACCTGCCAATCTTTGTCTGGTTGATGTCCACAAAGCTGATGCAGAGACTGATGTATATGGAGAGCCCCCTGTGGATTGGCCTGGGCACAGGTCTGGCAGGAGGAGTGAACCTGTGAAATGCAATCTCAGAGATGGGTGGGGTCAGAGAGAGGCTCTAAGAAATAGAACAAAGCTTTGGGGCCTATGTGTAAGGTCTGTTGGATGTTTGAAATGATTGACAATGCCTGGTCTTGAGGAAGGGTGAGACAGTTATTTAAGTAGACCCCCTCTTTTCTGGTTGGTAACAGGGCTGATAGGAGGGAGTCAAGAACAAAATCTGTTCTGTGGAATCAAAGGAGCTGGAGGCCAGCCCCCGGGGCCACTGAGTCAGCCTTGGCACTGCCTAAGGCCACTGGGTCCTTGGAGAACTGGTGTTCCTGAGAGTGAATAATGACTACTTCTGCAGGGAGCTGGAACAGGTTGGGCCTTCTAATCGAGATGTTGCCTTTTAATCCAAACAGCTGGACCTCATCATCTGTGGATGACAGCCATGCTTAAGAACCCTGGCAGCGGCAGCTGAACTCGCTCGGGAGGCTCTCAAGATCACCCTGTCCAGGCCAATCACGGTATATTCCACCCACTGCCTCTCAGGCCTTCTGAATCATTCCTCTCTCTCTCTCCTTGGGCCTTCGTGAGTTCAGGTTTTTCCCTTACTGTTTCTAGAAAACCCTCACCCTCCAAGAGGTTGGCTCTAAGGGGTCCATTAACTATGGGAGTACCCTTAGTAGTAAGGAAGCCCCTTTCCTTCCAGAGTGCGGAATGGGTATGGGCTACTCAAAAGGCATATTTAGAGTCAGTATAAATATTAGCCCATTGGCCCTTGGCTATCTGGAGTGCCCTAGTCAAGGCAATTAATTCAGCCTTTTGTGAGGAGGTTCCCATCGGCAGGTGGGTCGCTTCAGCTGTGTCAGTGGAAGTGACCGCTGCATATGCTGCCTGGCAGTTTCCTGATTTGTCTATAAGAGAACTTCCATCAACAAACAGGGTGAAAGGGGATCTGTAAGTGGCTGGTCTCGAAGACCTGGCTGAGGTGAGCTTAAGGCCTTTTCAGCCTCTGGGCAGGAGTGAAAGGAGGTACGGGGAGGGGGACAGGAAGGAGAGTTGCGGGGTTTAGGGCAGGACTGGAGGCCAAAGTAATTAGGAGTTTTCTAGAAACAGTAAGTGAAAAACCTGAACTTGTGAAGACCCAAGGGCAGGGGCAGGGAGAGGGAGAGTAATGACTCAGAAGGTCTGAGAGGCCGTGGGTGGAATATACCGTGATTGGCCTGGACAGGGTGATCTTGAGAGCCTCCCGAGCGAGTTCAGCTGCCGCTGCCAGGGCTCTCAGGCATGGCTGCCATCCACAGATGATGAGGTCCAGCTGTTTGGATTAAAAGGCAACAGCTCATTTTGAAGGCCCAACCTGTTGGGATAGATGAGAGGCCACTCCTGACCTCTCATCTGTATAAAGATGGTAAAGTCTCATGGGGGCTGCTAGAGCAAGGGCAGGGTTATTAGAAGGCCGTTTAGCAGTAGGGAGAAGTGGCAGTGGACAATGGCTGGGTGGGTGAGAGGCCCTGTGAGGTCTCTCTGGCTGCCTCCTGGTACAGAGGCTTAGATGAAATGGCAAAATTAGGGATCCAATGATGGAAGAACCCTAGCAAGCCCAAAAAATGAGAGGATCTGAGCCCCTGTGGTTGGAGGCTGTAAATCCCGCAGGGCCTGGACCCTGTCAGAGGTGAGGGTCTTAGATCCCGGGCTAAGCTGAACACCCAAGTAAACCACTGTAGGAGAGCATAGCTGAGTCTTAGCTGATGAGACTCCATATTCTAGGGATCCAAGGAAGTTCAGGAGCACAGAGGTGGCCTGTTGGGACAGAGACAATGTAGGACCCCAGAGAAAGAGATCATCGATGTACTGGAGAAGGATGCTAGAACCTGGGTCAAAGTTTGAGAGATCTCGAGTTAGAACTTGGCCAAAGAAATGGGGGCTGCCCGAAAACCCTGAAGAAAAACAGTTCGTGTAAGCTTTCTGGAGGACCGGAAGTCAGGGTCCTCCCAAGTGAAGGAAGAGGAAGTATGAGTCAGGGTGTAAAGGGACAGTGAAGAAGGCATCTTTCAGGTCCCAAACAGTTAAGTAGGAGGTGGCAGGAGGAACTTTAGGCAGGAGATTGTATGGGTTGTTAACTAGTGGGTGAATTGGAATAACTGCCTCATTTATGAGGAGGAGATCTTGAACCAAGCGGTAAACGCCAGAGGGCTTACACAAGGGAAGGATGGGAGTGTTGCAGGGTGAGTTGATAGGAATCAGAAGTCCTTAAGATAGGAGGCGGTGATAATAGGCTTAAGACCTTGGTTTCAGGAATAGAAAATTGGGGTCTGGAAGGGAAGGATGAAGGGTCTTTAAGGTGAACTAGGACTGGCTGGTGGTGAGTAGTGGCCACAGGAGTGGAACTGTCCCATACTTGGGGATCCACTGGATCAGGGAAGATAGCGACAGGACAGTCTGGGATAAGAACCTGTGAGGCTATTAAAGTGAGAAGAAAGCATGACTCAGGAAAGGGTGTGGGGGCCAAAGTGAGTATGGCCCCGAAACGGCTGAGAATATCTCAACCCAGTAGAGGTGCAGGGCAAGCAGGCATGACTAAGAAAGAATGAGAAAAGAATCACCCTGCAAGAATGGCAGAGTCTTAAGTGGGAAGGAGCAGGTCCTGTCTACCCCCATGACTAAAATTGGTGAGGGGAACGTAGGGCCTGAGTGAGATGTTAAAACAGAGTAGGTCGCTCCCATGTCTAAAAGAAAAGTAATGGACTTAACCCGCTACCTGCAGCATTACCCTAGGCTTGGAGGGGGCGATGGGAGTCACCAAGTCTGGGCTGCATCAGTCCTCTGCCAAGTCGAGTAGTTCAAAGGCTGGCACAGTTTCACTTGCCAATGTTGGTAAGGCCTGACCTCTATGGCATGGCATAGAGGATGAGCCCACACAGGGGCATTGTGATTTCCAGTTCCAGATAGGGGATGGCCTCATAGGTGGAGGCCCAGGGCAATAGCATGCCCAATGGCCATTTAGGCTGCATTTGTAGCAGGCTCCTGGTGAGGTGGATTTAGGCTGAGCTCCAGCAGGGTGGAGCCTGGTGGTCGACTTCCCTTGTCCCCCTCTGGGAGTCCTGGCAGCCTCAGGGCAGCTGCTAGGGCTAGGGCTTAGAGTGTTGCCATCTGTTGTAGCCTCGTCTGCCTCTTCTCGGGCATTAGAAACTTTAAAGGCCATTTTTACCAATTCCTGTATGGGGCTTTGGGGACCCTCCTCAGCCTTTTTGAATTTTCTTCTAATATCTGGTGCTGACTGAGAAATGAAATGGGTAGCCAGGATTGTGGCTCCTGCTGGGGAGGCTGGGTCTAGTCTAGTATGTTGAACCATGGTCTCTTGTAATCAGTTTTTTTAAAAAAAATGGCTGGGTTTTCTTCAGCTAGCTGTGTGATCTCCCAAAGTTTGTTGAACTTAACTACTTTTTCCAAGTCCATCTCCATACCCAGAAGGAGGCAGCAGACCATGATGTCCTGCCTCTGTTGGCTGTTTTGGCCTGTTTGATAATCCCAGTATTGTTCTGTGGCTGGCACAGCCAATTTCCCCACAGGGACTGAGCTGTCTACTAGGTGGGTCTGGTCTGCGCACTGTGTAGCTGCTGCCTGAATTCTACTTCACTCTTCAGGAGTGGGAGTAGTGGCCGGATGACATAAATCATGCCAGGTTAAATCATAGGCCTGGGACAGATAGCAAAACTTCTTAATATAAACAGAAGGATTAGCAGAGAGGCAGCCCAAATGCTTTTCTATTTGAGAGAGGTCTGGAAAAGAGAAGGGAACTTTAATAATGCCATCAGCTCCCGCTACCTCCAGGAGAGGGAAGAGAAGGGCAGGGTTATGGTGAGACCTGGTATGAGAGGAGATGGGAGGATTGGGAGAAGTTAGACCAGTTTGTGGAAGGGGTCCAAGAGATGGGTTGTGGCCTGGAGGGGTAGGGAGAGGTAGTAGGAGGAGGGGAGGGGAGGAAGATGGGTGTGGAGGAGGAAGTTGGCCTTGAACCTTAGTGGGGAGGGGTGGGGAGGGAGAGGAACGTGGAGAATGTTCCTCCACAGGGGGTGTTGGGTAGTTAGGGTTCGAGGGAGTGTGGGAGGGGTCTGTGTCTCTGGCAGCATGGTCATGGCAGAACTTTTGGGGTACTAATTCCCAGGTGGTCAGGAATCTGGAGGTGCCATGACCCTGGTGACCAAAACCAGTGCTGAGGCAGGAGCTCGACACCCAGAAACCATGGACATAAGGGAGTTCTGTCCACTTATCCTCAAGCTGGCAAAATTTTTTGAGGTCCCAGAGGATGGAAAATTCAAGAGTTCCCTCCAGTGGCCATCATGTCCCACTGTCAAGGTCACATTGAAGCCAGATCTTGGTGCATAGAGAAATTAGTCATTAGAGACAGATTGTATCAGGCAATACCAATTTATAAACATTTTGTAAAAGGCAGCCCAGGGGAGATAGAGGATTCCGCTTTGAGTTGCAAGAGCCCATTTTATGAGTTTATGCCAAATATGGGAACTCAATTCCTATCACAATGCATACACTTTGATAAGACCCTTGAGTCAAAAACAGAGGGGTCGTGAGAAATGAGCGGGCAGACGTCTCTACCCACTCAATCCCACCTCAGCAAGAACTGTCTTGTGGCCTGTGTCGGGCACCAGCACAGACTGTAACTCCCACAGGATAGCCCAAAATTCGACAAACATAAATATAATGTAATGAGTTCCAGACTCTAGAGGCATGTATGTACTCAAAAAGGAGAACTCACCTAGACGACGAAACCAATCTTAGCCTGGCGGAGAGCAAGCATGAGAAGGGCATTTTCCAATAGGTGGCCCTGACTCAGTGGGAAAAACAGTCTTTCAGGTGGGACCTCCAAATGTTAAGGATTTTCTGGCCAACAAACCTTTCCACCAATGCAAAAAATCCCAACTGAATTAAAAGATACTCTGGTTTAGTGGGTGTCAGCACTCCCAGGTGACACTGGGAAAACATGGTGGGGGGAATGACCACCAGAGAGGGAAAAGGGTAGACCACGTGTTCATTCTCTGGGGAGCAGTTTAAGTAGCCTGTGGGAGTGGTCTTGACCCTCCCTGTGGAGGGGTGACCATTTGGTGGGCTTTCTCAGAGGTGGAGTTTGGACTGAGGCAACTCCCAGGGGAGGGAGCTTGGAATGAAGTTTTCCACCCAGCATTCCAAAAATGGATACCAGGGGGCTGGGGTGAAGCCCCCAACTAAATATTTCAGAGTCTTTGTATAAAGGGGTGCCAGGGAGCTGAGGTGATGCTTCTGATCAAACACATAGTAAATGAACTGAAAAAACAAAATTCATGATTTTAGCTATATTATTGGGTATGATCTTGTCTATTTATCACAACTGAAAATTTGACTCTGTTCTTTAAGTTGCTTTATAAAAATTCATGGTTAAATTCTATTAAAATGTAGCTCCTGAAGCAGATAGGGTTGTTAGGTTATTAGATAACATGACTACTAAGGTAAAAACTCATAGATAGAAGTAATCTTTTATTGATAAACAGGTTCTGGAATTGTTTTTTCATTAAATGAAATACAGGTAAATTATTTTATCCACACTACTAATAATTGGCAAGTTGCATTAACAGGTTACTTGGATCTATAAAAAAGGTTCCTTTAAAAAAAGATTTTATAAAAATGTTCCATGAATATTATTCTCTTATAGGTGGCTTACGTATAAACGACTATGCAGATAGAAGCTGATTATAGAATTGCTCAATTATTGTTGCTCTCATATTTTAAAGGTAAAACAGCTCCAATTAGAGAAAAAAAGTTTTAAAAAATACCGAAAAAAGGTGTTTTGGCAAACTGTTATTAATGATGAGAAATTTAAATTTAAAGTTAAAATTACATGTAAATGACATTGAGATTCAGGCCTACTAAAACCTAAAGTGAATGTATCTGTAATTTTTCAAAATCCTAGGATCCCTACTGCCTTTGCAAGAGTTCTCCACTCAGGTTTTAGACATTTAAATCTTAGGTGGAACAAAACGTAAAGTGGATTAAATGTACAGGAACTGAAGGAAAAAAAATGTTAAAGCCTATGTGGGCAAAACAATGCCCTTAACTAAAGAAAAATTACAGATGCTTAAAAAACTAATAAAAGAACAGTTAGATGCTAAGTACGTTGACCAAACTACTAGCTCTCGGAATTCTCCTGTATTTGTAATATAAAAACAGCTGGAAAATAAAAAATTCACTCATCTAAGAGCTGTTAATTGGATAATTCAACCTATGGAGTCTCTATAGAACAAGCTAGGAAAAAAATTGCTTTTCCATTGCCTGTTTATAATAATGCCTAGCCTGAAAATAGATACCAAAGTACATCCTTAAAAATTGTTAAATAACCCAGCTTTGTGTCAATATTTTGCAAACCAACCATTGGAAGTGATATGTAAACACTTTCCTCAGTCTATTATGATTATATGGATAATATTTTATTGGCTGCTTCTGATACAGGTACCTTAGAAAAAATGTTTAATGTGATACAGAAAAATATACTCTGTTGGGGATTACAAATTTCTCCTGAAAAAAATACAAAGAGGAGAGTCCCTTAACTATTTAGGATTTAATGTAAGTAAACAGAAATTCAGCTGCAAAAAAGTCTAATTACACACTAAGGGAGATGCTTGTTAAACAGAAGGGGGATAAGAGGAGATAGAATACATAACGCTCTGCTAATTTTAAGTTTTAAATGCTTATGAAACAGGGACAAAAGCTGCCAAAAGAATGGATTGTAGAGAAAACTGCTGAAATAGGTCAGCCATGTAGAACCAGGGAAAGAGTTAGGGCCGAGGTTATGCTTATGTTTCCACAGGAGATAAAAGATTATGGATCCCATCAAAACTGGTAAAATCCAACATGAGCAAAAGGAACCTTTCCCACTGCAGCTGCTGAGAAACAAATGGCCTTTGGAGCAGACAGTGAATCCTACCACCTGGGGAGAGAGCCTAAGGTGAGTGACTCAAACCTGAATGCTACAGATCTGTTCCTTGATATTCTTATTTGTAGTAATTATACAGGTAACAGGGACAAACTATACATATTCAGCATTTATCCCCAATCCTCAAATTAGCATAGCAATGAGTTGGGGAGATGCGGATATTCCTGTAGTAGTCAATCAATCTTCATGGCTACCTGGTCCATCTGACAAGAGAGGTCCTTCTCAGCCAATGGAGGAGGGTAGAGTGATTGACGCTTACACTGTGGGAGTATAGGGATTTTCTATTCGCATGGGAAGTGGAACTCAATGCCTAAAAATAACTTCTCAAGTATGACTATCAATAGCCAATACTACCCGAGATTACCATAATAAGTTTTATATGCTTCAAGTATCTGGTTTTAAAAGTCAGAAGATTAATACTACTAGTCCCCTAAGTCTACCACACTGTGAGCTGTGGTTACCAACAAGGAATCTGATTGGGTACATTGGCAACAGTGTAAGAGTGAGAAGCCTCTAGTGCTAATTAATAATCTCCTAAGGAGACGTCATAGACTGGAGCCCTTTTGGCTCTGCTCAAGGAAAACATTCTTACTTAGAGCTAAGATGGAAATGATATAATTTGAGTGGAACTGTGGAAATTAGTGCTTTTGTTAATGAACCTATCCAAAGGCATGGAGTTGGAATGGCAAGTCCTCTCCTGCAATTTGGCACTTCATTTCAGACTAACTTGTGAAATTGGCAAGGGCCTTCCACCCTCTTAAGGCACAGGAAGAAAAATTAACAATTAAGCATAATAAATATAATTTGTCTTCTGGACTGAATCAGTGCTACCCTCTCATGGCATATGTACCGCTACCTCATTTACTATTGAAAATACCTGTACAATGGCACCCTAATAATTACAGCAGCACTTGTGAATGCTGTACCCTTCATACTTGTGTTGATTATAGATTGTTTTTAAATTTCACTTTTGAGAGTTTATATATTCTTAGAGCAAGGCCAGCAATCTGGATACCAGTGAGGTTGTCGAGGCCATGGCAAGACTATCCTGTGCTAACAATGGTGCAGAAGCTCGCTGAGAGAATATTGAAAAGAATATTTCAATGGCTGGAATGGTCGTTGCAGTTATTTTGAGAACCATCTCGTTGATGGCTACAGCAGCAACAGCTGGAGTGGCACTCATAAAGAAATCTAAACTGCTGAATTTGTTAGAGACTGGCATAAACATTCATCAGAACGATGGACTGAACAAAATAAAATTGATAATGAGATAGTGAATAAATTAGCTGAGTTAAGGCAAGCTGTTATATTGTTAGGGGAGCAGTTAGAAATTTTGAAGGAGCAGATGAAATTAAAATGTGACCGGAATGTTTCTTCTTATTGTATTACACTCCAAAGATTTAATGAAAGCAAGTATGATTGGGATAAGGTTAAGATGCATTTGATGGGTCACCCTAATTCTTCTCAAATGGTCTATGATTTACAGGAAGAAATTAGGGAGACTTTTACAAAACAGTTATCTGATATGATATGGAAAGCCTTGCAGATACCGTAGCTTCATTCAACTCTATGGGTCACTTTAACAGAAATCTTACTGTAGCGGGTGTTGCTCTGGTCCTACCCATAATAGCCTTATTTATTTTAAAATGTGTTTTTGGACTATTTACAAAAGATTGTAAGACAAATAGAGAAAAAAGCTGTATATATTATGAGGCTATAAAGCCTTCGCAATAATTAAACTTTGCATAATGGAAAGGGGGATCTGGGGAGAAATTCATGCCAGCCTGGTGACAGAAGGTTAGCAAGCAACCCCCACTAGCCATGAAACCCCGCTGGCCTATACCCGACCTTATTCTGAAGTTATCACTTGGCCCCTAATCCATCCTTTGTGTTACAGATACTTTTGTTGCCCTATGTGAATCTTGTCTGAGAGTTTCCCAAGGATACAAAGCATATGCAAAACTTGGCTTAGAGGAAACCCAGAAGACCACGGTACCTCATGAATCAGGTATTTGTACCTGGCATTGTACTTTCAGAAACTTCTTTCAGTTTGTTTTGAGATATGAAAATCTACTAGCTAAAGTGTAAATACAGGAAAAAATAAAGATGCCAAGAGGCAAAGGGAAAAAGCTTCAATTCACTTAGATTGAGTCTCCTGCTGACACAAAGGTTAAATTCATTCTCAAGATTTCTCTGAGTCTTCATTTTATGGACCTGTGTGAATCCATACACCCACACCATGTTGCATGCAGCATAGACAGAAATAAAAAAAAAAAGCCTTCTAAATGGTTTATAGTATGTTTTAAAATAAATGTAGGTTTGGGGGAGAAAATAAAAAGAATAGAGAAAGTCCTTAAAAAAGAAATAGAGTAGCTGGGCTTGGTGGCACAGGCCTTCAATCCCAGCACTTGGGAGACAGGCAGGCAGATCTCTGTGAATTAAAGGGCAGCCTGGTCTACAGAGTGAGATCCAGGCAGCAAAGGATACACAGATAAACCCTGTCTCAAAAAAACAAACAAACAAACAAAAATTAAAAAATAAAAGTTAAAAAAATAGAGTAAAAAAACCCACATAATACACAGACTCTGAATTATATATGTCGTTGTGTTTTCTTTGAATTTTTTGAC
Source organism: Chionomys nivalis (assembly GCF_950005125.1). Classification (NCBI taxonomy): domain Eukaryota; kingdom Metazoa; phylum Chordata; class Mammalia; order Rodentia; family Cricetidae; genus Chionomys; species Chionomys nivalis. The sequence goes on along the minus strand of NC_080095.1, from coordinate 18,495,118 downwards.
CATGAGTGAGCTAACTACAGAGAGATATTATATGGTGTGAGCTGCTAAGCTACACTAATATATATATTTTAAAGGTATCTTAGCTTCAAAATTTGAATCTAAGGAAATGTTACTTTGGAAAAGAGGTTCCTGCTTTTGTTTCTTCAGGAGATAGGAACCTGTAGATTTCTTCCAGGTTAATGTGGTTTGATGGAAGAAGACCCCTTGAAAGGTCTCCATGAACCCTAAAAGTACTTTGCCCAACAAACAGCAGAAAGTAGTTTTGAGAAAACCAATGCCTAAATTCCCAAAAATGATTATTTATGAACATTTGTTTTTATTTAAAAGTATTTTGGTATAAATGATTAATGGTCACATTCAATCTCTTTCTTAAAAAAGAGGGGATATAATGTAGAAGCAACTTCTTTACATTGGTAGGAATTTTAGTCCACTGATACAAATCAAAGTCAATTTTGCTACTATATATATATATATATATATATATATATATATATATGTATATCTATACATATATATATACTTTTATTCTTGATTAAGGTATTATGTTTATGCAGCTCATGTAAAAATGTAATATATAGAAAACCCACCCATCCCCTGCGACCTCAGAGGAACTATGAACCACAGGCTGCAGCTGCACATAGCAGTACAAGAGGCTGCAGCTGCACGAGGACCAAAAGGTAGGCTGCTCCACTCTCCCCATCGATTGGACCCTGTAAGCTACAAGGCATTCTCTGCCCCAAAACCCACTCATCTGCTGCAACCTAAGAGGAACTCTGAACCACAGGCTGCAACTGCACACAGCAGACTAAGATAGTGGGCCAAGAGAGACCTCAGTGGCTCCCTGAGACACAGACAGTGACTGCACAGAGTAGACTAAGAGAGGCTCCCTAGGACACAGAAGGCAACTGCAAGGATTGGACCAAGAGGCAAAGACACTGCCAGCACCAACTGGAGGAAGAGATGGGTAGGCGCCAATGCAAAAATTCATTCAACAACCTAAAAAGCAACATGGTAACACCAGAACCCAGTGGTCACACAACAGGAAGACCCAATCATCCTAACCCAGGAGAACCATAGGAAAACGATCTTAAAAATAATTTTATGAAGATTATAGAGACCCTTAAAGAGAAAATGAAAAATTCCCTTAAAGAAATGAAGAAAAAGACAAACAAAAAATGGAAGAAATCAATAAATCTCTTAAAGAAAGTCAAGAAAACCAAGCAAACAAACAGGTGAAAAAAAGCAGTTTAAGACTTGCAAACTAAAATAGAGACAATAAAAAAAAAACCCACAAGTAGAGGATATTTGGGGAATGGAAAATCTGGGTAAAAGAACAGGAACTACCAATGCAAGTATAACCAACAGAATACAAGAAATGGAAAAGAGAATCTTGAATGTTGAAGATACTATAGAGGAAATAGATTCATTGGCCAAAGAAAACTTTAAATCCAACAAATTCTTAACACAAAACATTCAAGAAATCTGGGACACCATGAAGAGACCAAACCTAAGAATAGTAAGATTAGAAGAAGGAAAAAAAATTCCAGCTCAAAGGCACAAAAAAATATTCAACAAAATCAGAGAAGAAAACTCTCTCAACCTAAAGAAGGATATGCCTATGATGATACAAAAAGCTTACAGAACGCCAAATAGATTGGACCAAAAAAAGTTCCCTTGCCATATAATAATCAAAACACAAAACATATAGAATAAAGAAAGAATATTAAGAGCTGCAAAGGAAAAAAGGTAAAATAACATATAAAGGCAGACCTATTAGAATTACACCTAACTTCTCAATGGAAACCATGAAAGCCACAAGGTCCTGGACAGATGTGCTGCAAACACTAAGAGACCATGGATGCAAGCCTAGACTACTATACTCAGCAAAGCTTTTGATCACCACTGATGGAGAAAAAGATATTCTGTGACAAAACCAAATTTAGACAATACCTATTTACAAACCCAGCCTTACAGAAAATACTAGAAGGAAAAGTCCAATACAAGGAAGCTAACTGAACCCACAAAAATATAGGCAACAGATAACCTCACACCAGTAACCCCCCCCCAAAATGGAAACACACAACTACTACCACCGAAAACTAAAAGGAATTAATAATCACTGGTCATTAATATTTCTTAATATCAATGGACTCAATTCACCTATAAAAAGATAATGGGTACAAAAGCAGGATTTCCAGTGTATACAAGAAACATACCTCAACCTCAAAGACAGACATTACCTCAAAATAAAGGGTTGGGAAAAGATTTTCCAATCAAATGAACCCAAGAAGCAAGCAGGAATAGATATCCTAATATCTAACAAAATAGACTTCAAACTAAAATCAATCAGAAGAGATAGAGAAGAACACTTCATACTCATCACAGGAAAAATTTCATCAACATGAAGTCTCAATTCTGAACATTAATGCCCCAAATATGAGAGTACCCACATATGTAAAAGAAACATTACTAAAGCTTAAAATGCACTTCATACCCCACACACTAGTAGTAGGAGACTTCAACACCCAAGTTACCCAATGGACAACTCAGTCAGACAGAAACTTAACAGAAATAAGAGAACTGACAGATTTCATGATTCAAATGAACTTAATAAAAATCTATAGAACATTCCACCCAAACACAAAAGAATATACCTTTTTCTCAGCACATCATGGAACCTTCTCTAAAACTGGCAACAGTCTTGATAACAAAGCAAATCTCAACAGATTAAAAAAAAAATTGGAATAACTCCACGTATCTTATCTGATTACCATGGTTTAATGTTAGAATGCAATAAGAACACTAATTGCAGAAAACCGACAAACTCATAGAAATTGAACAGTACTCAATTAAATCACCCCTGGGTCAAAGAAGAATAAAGAAAGACACCATGAAAGCAGTGCTGAGAGGCTAGCGCTAAGTGACTATAAAGTGGAGAAAGCTCACATTAGCGACTTAACTGCACACCTGAAAGCTATAGGACCAAAAGAAGCAGATTCACCAGGAGGCATAGAATGGGAAATAATCAAATTGAGGGATGAAATCAACAAAATAGAAACAAGGAACTCAGGACCGCGAGGGGTGCACCCACACACTGAGGCAATGGGGATGATCTATCGGGAACTCACCAAGGCCAGCTGGCTGGGGTCTCAAAAAGCATGGGACAAAACCGGTCTCGCTGAACATAATGGACAATGAGGACTACTGAGAACTGAAGAACAATGGCAATGGGTTCTTGATCCTATTGCACGTAATGGCTTTGTGGGAGCCCAGGTAGTTTGGATGCTCACCTTAATAGACCTGGATGGAGGTGGGTGGTCCTTGGACCTCCCACAGGGCAGAGAAACCTGCTTGCTCTTTGGGCTGAGGAGGGAGGAAGACTTGATTGGGGGAGGGGGGAATGGGAGGTGGTGGTGGGGAAGAGGCAGAAATCTTTAATAATTAAATTAATTACTTTAAAAAAAACAAAAACAAAATAGAAACAAAGAAAACAAAACAAAAAAAATTAATGGAACAAAGAGCTGATTCTTTGAGAAAATCTACAAGATAGACAAACCCTTATCCAAAGTAATCAAAAGGCAGAGAGAGAACAATCTAATTAACAAAATCAGAAATGAAAAGGGGGATATAACAACAGACACTGAGGAAATCCAGAGAATCATTTAGGTCATACTACGAAAACCTGTACTACATAAAATTGGAAAATGTAAAAGAAATATACAATTTTCTGGATAGATACCACATACCAAAATTAAATCAAGACCAGGTGAACAATTTAAATAGATCTATAACCTACAAAAAAAATAGAAGTTGTCATTAAAAGCCTCCCAACCACAAGAAGCCCAGGGCCTGATAGTTTTAGCACAGAATTCTACCAGAACTTCAAAGAAGAACTAATACCTACACTCCTCAAAGTGTTCCACATAATAGAAACAGAAGGAATAATGCCAAACCAAGATACTAAAACCACATAAAAAAATCAACCAAGAAAGAGAATTACAGACCAGTTTTACTCATGAATATAGATGCAAAAATACTCAATAAAACACTGGCAAATGGAATCCAAGAACACATCAAAAAATCATCCACCATGATGAAGTCGGCTTCATTTCAGAGATGTAAGGATGGTTTAATGTACGAAAAATCTATTGATATAATTTATTATATAAATAAAATGAAAGAAAAACCCCATATTATCACTTCATTTAATGCTGAAAAACATTCAACAAAATCCAACACTTCTTTTTTTTTCTTTTTAAAAAATATTTATTTATTTATTTTTTATTAATTAATTTATTTAATTATTAAAGATTTCTGCCTCTTCCCCGCCACCACCTCCCATTCCCTCCCCCTCCCCCAATCAAGTCTTCCTCCCTCCTCAGCCCAAACAAAGAGCAAGCAGGTTTCTCTGCCCTGTGGGAGGTCCAAAGACCACCCACCTCCATCCAGGTCTATTAAGGTGAGCATCCAAACTACCTGGGCTCCCACAAAGCCATTACGTGCAATAGGATCAAGAACCCATTGCCATTGTTCTTCAGTTCTCAGTAGTCCTCATTGTCCGTTATGTTCAGTGAGACCGGTTTTGTTCCATGCTTTTTCAGACCCCGGCCAGCTGGCCTTGGTGAGTTCCCGATAGATCATCCCCATTGCCTCAGTGTGTGGGTGCACCCCTCGCGGTCCTGAGTTCCTTGCTCATGCTCACTCTCCTTCTGCTCCTCTTTTGGATCGTGAGACTTCAGTCCAGTGCTCCAATGTTGGTCTCTGTCTCTGTCTTCTTTCATCGCCTGATGAAGGTTAATATTCAGGAGGATGCTTATATGTTTTTCTTTGGGTTCACCTTCTTATTTAGCTTCTCTAGAATCATGAATTATAGTCTCAATGTCCTTTATGGCTAGAAACCAAATATGAGTGAGTACATCCCATGTTCTTCTTTTTGGGTCTGGCTTAACTCACTCAGGATAGTGTTTTCTATTTCCGTCCATTTGTATGCAAAATTCAAGAAGTCATTGTTTTTTACTGCTGAGTAGTACTCTAATATGTATATATTCCATACTTTCTTCATCCATTCTTCCATTGAAGGACATCTAGGTAAAATCCAACACTTCTTCATGATAAAGGTTATGGAGAGATCAGGGATACAAGGAACGTATCTAAACATAATAAAAGCAATATACAGCAAGTTGACAGCCAACACCAAATTAAGTGGAGAGAAACTCAAAGCAATTCCACTAAAATCAGGAATAAGACAAGGCTGTCCACTCTTCCCATATTGTGAATGCATTGGCACTTCCAGCAGCACAGACACTGAGAGAAACAATAAATGGGACTTCCTGAAACTGAAAAGCTTCTATAAAGCAAAGGACATGGTCAACACGACAAAACAATAGCCTACAGAATGAGAAAAGATCTTCACCAACCCCACATCAGACAGAGGTCTGATCATGTTCAACATCCTTAGTCATCAGAGAAATGCAAATCAAAACAACTCTGAGATTCCATCTTGTACCTGTAAGAATGACCAAGATCAAAAACACTGATGACAACTTATGCTGGAGAGGTTGTGGGGGAAAGGGAACACTCTTGCATTGCTGGTGAGAATGCAATGTTTTCTTTGACCAACGAATCTATTTTCTCTATAGTATCTTCAGCCCCTGAGATTATTTCTTCTATCTCTTGTATTCTGTTGGTTATACTTGGCTCTGTAGTTTCTGTTTGTTTACCAAGATTTTCCATATCCAGAATTCCCTCGGTTTGTGTTTTATTTTATTACCTCTATTTCAGTCTTCAAGTCTTGAACTGTTTCCTTCACTGGTTTGATTGTTTTTTTTCTTGGTTTTCTTTGAGGTATTTATCAATTTCTTCTTACTTATTATTTGTCTTCTCTTCCATTTCGTTAAGAGAGTTTTTCACTTCCTCTTTAGAGGTCTTCAACATTTTCATAAAGTTACGTTTAAAGTCATTTTCTTCTATTTCTTCTGTGTAGGATGATCAAGTCTTCCTTTTGTGTGTTCGCTCAGTTCTGGTGAAACCATATTGCTTTTTAGGATGTTGGAGGAATTCTTGCATTGATGCCTACACATCTCTTCCTTCAAATGAGGCCAGTAGTGTCTTGGCATCTTGGTCCATTCTTTGCTGTGGCTGTCTCTTAGGTCCCCTCAGTATTGGAGCAAGCTGTGTTTCAGGGTTCCACAGAGCTTGCAGGAGAATAGCCAGATTTGGGGACAGGGTGGTTTGGGGGATAGTCTAGCTGCAGGAAAACTCCCTGCTGGCTGTAGAAGTAACCAGCCACCATTTGATTGGATTTAAGGCCCACTCCATGAGATATAACCCCTGTCTGATACTGTTTGGGTGGTCAAGAACTTGAGACCAGATAGGCCAGGGACCCAGGGGAAAACAAAATACTATTGTTTTGCTAAAGGAATGCAGTTATAAAATGACTCCTCACAACATCCTTCTATACACATTGATCAGTGTCTCATTCAGTCAGCATTTGGGAAGCTTCTTCCTACAAGAGACAGAAACAAATGCAGAGACTCATACCTGGACAATGTGTAGATAGTTAGGGACCTTGGCATATTCATCCCTGAATAGGATTGGACCATTCTCTATTGGACCCCTCCCCTCAGGGATCAAGGTACTTTTTAGTAGAATAATAACGTGTGTTATAGCCAATGGAGATGGAAAAAATAAGAAATCAGTGCCTTCAGAGAACAGATGCAGTCACAGAGACTGTGGGAGTGTGCACAGGGGCTGCACAAGTCCAAGCTAAATGGACTCCAAATACTGATAAGGGAAGTGGGCACAAGTCCCCAATCCTAAACCAGATGCTATCTCTGAGTGGCAACTACTTGAAAAGTTTAAAAGTTAGTTTTATCCAAAGGAGTCTCATTGGGTATAATAAACTATACTTAAGAGCAGACCTTGCTGGGTGGTGGTAGTACAAGCTTTTAATCCCAGCACTCAGGAAGCAGAGGCAGGCAGATCTATGTGAGTTCAAGGCCGGCCTGGTCTACAAGAGCTAGTTCTGGGACAGGATCCAAAGCTAGAGAGAAACCGAGTCTCAAAAAGTCAAAAACAAAACAAAACAAAACAAAAACCCAAACCAAACTAAACCAAAAGCCCACCACCACTACCACCACCACTAAAAAAAAAACCAAAAAACAAAAAACAAACTCGATGGTATTTTGGAGTGTTTTTGTCTCATAATGTTTTGTTTGGAAATGTTTTAACTTTAAGTGGTAGTTTGAATGTAATTGGCCCCCATAAGCTCATAGAGAGTAGCACTATTAATAGGGGATGTGGTTTTGTTAGAGCAGGTATTGCCTTGTTGGAAGAAATGTGTCATTGTAGAGGCAGGCTTTGAGATCTCATAATGCTCAAGTCACACCCAGTGGTTTAGACCACTTCCTGTTGTCCGAAAGTCAAGATACAGGATTCTCAGCTTCTTCTTCAGCACCATTTTGGCCTGCATGCCACCATGTTGCACCATAATGATAATGGCCTACACCTCTGAAAATATAAGCCACTTCAATGAAATATGTTCTTTAATATGATTTGTTATGGTCAAAGTATTGCTATTTGTAGATTTTCTGATAGTGTACATAAGTGACCCCCCAAATACTACCAGGGAACTCCTATAAATGATAAATGCCTTCAGCAAAGTGGGTAGATACAAGATTAACTAAAAAAAAATCAGTAGCCCTCCTGTATGCAAATGGTAAATAGGCTGAGAAAGAAATCAGGGTAACAGCACCCTTTACAATGGCCACAAGTAATCTAAAATATCTTGGTGTAATTCTAACCAAGCAAGAGAAAGGTCTGTATGACAAGAACTTTAAGTCATTGAAGAAATAATTTAGAGAAGATATCAGAAATTGGAAATATCTTCCTGCTCATGGATTGGTAGGGTTAACATAGTAAAGCTGTCTATCTTACCAAAAGCAATCTACAGATTAAATTTCCCAACACAATTCTTTGCAAACCTCAAAAGAATAATACTCAATTTCATATAAAAAAACAAAAAAAAACCCAAGATAGCAACAACAATCTTGTACAATAAAAGAACTTCCAGAGGTATCAATGTTCCTGATTTCAAGATTTTCTACAGAGCTATAATAATAAAAAGTGCATGGTATTGGCATAAAAACAGACAGGATGGTCAATGGGATCAAATTAAGGCCCAGAAATAAATCTACACACCTAGGGAAACCTTATTTTTTTTTTTTGAAGAAGCCAAAATTATACAGAGGAAAAAGGAAGCATCTTTAGCAAATGGTGCTGGCATAACTGGATTGACATGTAGAAGAATGCAAATAGATCCATATCTACCACTCTGTACAAAACTCAAGTCCAAGTGGATCAACCTAAAATCAGACACACAATCTGACCTAAGAGAAAGTGTGAAATAGCCTTGAATGCATTAGCATAGGAGACAACTTCCTCAACAGAATGGCAATCACAGACACTAAGATCAACACTTAATAAATGGGACTTCATAAAACTGAAGTCTCTGTAAGGCAAATGACAACATTAATAGGACAAAATGACAGACTACATAATGAGAAAAAAATCCTTACTACCCCACATCTGACAAAGGGTTAGTTTCCAAATAGATAAAGAACCCAAGAAACTAGGCATCAACAAATCAAATAATCCAATTTAAAAATGAGGTATAACTCTAAACAGAGAATTATCAACAGAGGAATCTCAAATGACTGAGAAGCACTTAATCAAAGTGACTCTGAGATTCCATCATACACCCGTCAGAATGGCTAAGATCAAAATTAATACCTTGTCCTGGGGATGATTTAGAGCAAGGGGAACATTCTTCCACTGCTATTGAGAATGAAACCTTGTACAGCCACGATGGAAATCAATATGGCAGTATTTCAGAAAACTGGGAATCAATCTACCTTAAAACCCAGCTACACTGTTCCTGGACATAAACCCAAAGGATGCTCCATTCTACCACTAGGACATGTGCTCACCTATGTTCATAGTAGTTTTATATATAATAGGTAGAAACTGGAGACAATCTAGATGACCCTCAACTAAAGAATGGATGAAGAAAATGTGGTGTATTTACACAACAGTGTATCACTCAGCTGTTAAAAAATAACATCATGAAATTTGCAGACAAATGGATGTAACTAGAAAAAGAATCATCCTGAGTGAGGTATCCTGGATCCAGAAAGACAAACATGGTTGTAAGTAAAGGATGACCATGCTATGATCCACAGATCCAGAGAAACTAAGGAACAAGGAGGACTCAAGAGGGACTCTCAGGTCTCCTTGGGAAGAAGAAATATAATTGACATCAAGATTGGGAATGGGGGGGGGTTAGGTGATAGATGGGAGAGTGTACTCATGGAGGGAGAGAGTACTGGGAGAAACAACTGGATTGGGAGCATCTTGGGGGGATGAGCTAGAAATCTAGGGCAAGGGGAACTCACAGGAATCAATGAGGATGACTGTAGCTAAGACACCTAGCAGTGGGGGATATGGTATCTGAACTGGCCATCTCCTGTGACTGGTGTAGGAGGTCCTTCTATGTATGTGTTGCTTTCATTGGTTAATGAATAAAGAAACTGCCTTGGCCTTTTGATAGGGCAGAACTTAGGTAGGTGGGGAAGACAGAACTGAATTCTGGGAGGAAGAAAGCAGAGTCAGAGAGCAGCCATGGAGCTGCCAAAGTCAGACGTGCAGAATCCTTCCTGGTAAGCCACTGCCATGTGGTGATACACAGATTAATAGAAAGGGGTTAAACTAAGATGTAAGAGTTAGCCAATAAGAAGTTAGAGCTAATGGGCCAAGCAGTGTTTTAATTAATGCAGTTTCTGTGTGGTTGTTTCAGTTCTGGGCTGCCGGGACATACACGTGGCCTTCCTGTCACATGTGACCAGGCATGAATTCCAGTGGGGGACTGGAATACCAATCCAGCCATAAAAATATTTAATATACAGTTTTTCCTGCCTACAAGTTGTACTGGGGTAAAGGTGGTGCAGAAATTGCGGAAGTGGCTAACTAATGACTGATCGGTCTTGAGGCCCATGCCACAAGAGGGATCCTATTTCTGTAGTGCCTGGATGGTCAAGACCCCGAGGTTCTCTAGCTCAGAGACCTATGATAGCACCAAACACTACTGGCACAAAAGGGCAATGAAGTGATCCCTAATAACATACTTTTAGATTGGTGCCTAGACCAATTGTCATCCGAGGGTCTTTGAGCAGTAACTGAAGGAAACCGATGCAGAAATCCACAGACAAACATAAGGTGGAGCTCAGGAAATCCTGTAGAAGAGGGGAAGGAAGGATTTCAGGAGCCAGAGGGGTCACATCACATAAAAAAGAAAAAAGAAAAAAAAACCCACAGAATCAATAATCTAGGCTCACAGGGGCTCACAGAGACTGAACTGACAATCAGGAAGGCTGCATTCGACAGACCTAGGCATTCTGCATATTATGTTACAGTTGTGGAGCTGGTTTTCTATGGTACTCTTAACTATAAGAGCAGGAACTGTCTTTGACTCTTTTGCCAGCTATTGAAATCCTTTTCCTCATACTAAATTGCCTTGCTAAGCCTTAATATGAGGGGAGGTACCTAGTCTTACTGTAACTTGTTATGTCATCTTTGGTTGATATATATATATATATATATATATATATATATATATATATATATATATATATAATCTGTAAGATACAAGGAGGGAAATCCTAAGAGGTATTTTGTAACTCTAACCCCCTACATTAAAAAAACACAGATAATCCAAACAAACAACTTATTCACCTTAACGTTTTAGAAAGAAAAGAACAAATAACACCCCAAAACAATCAACAGAAAGAAATAATTAAGATAAGAACAGAAATTAATAAGATAGAAACAAGAAAAACAATACAAAGAATTAATAAAATGAAGAGGTTGTTGTAGGGTAAAAGGGCCAGCCAAGGGACCAGTCAAAGAAAATCAACCAATCCCTGAGTAGGAAACCAATCCCTGTGCACACTGACTCTGAAGTGAAATAAACACACCCAAGATCAGAAACCTGGGCCAGTGAAAGAAACACTTTATTCCTGAACCCATAAACAAAGAAACACACCTTGACTCTGAAACTAGTGTCAAAGAAACACTCCTTGTCCCTAGAATCAGAGTCAGTGAAAGAAATATGCTCTGGCCCTAAAATTAGAGTCAAAAGACTAAAATGACCAGAAAAAGAAACACAGTTTGCACCTGAAATCAGAGCCATCTCTTCTGATCAACTAAACTAAATAATCCTTTAGCAGAAAATCTTCTTCCTGGGAAAACTCCACCTTTAAGATGTCCTATATAAGCTCCTCTGCCTGTTCAATTGCTGGCTTCCCTTTCCTGCCATAGCAGAGATAGTCTCCTGGACTCCTCTTTCCCAAATAAATCTTTCTCAAAAAAATCATGGGTGAAGATCTCTATTTACCAGTTCATAACAGAAGAACCTTGGTGGGACATCCCTTAGGGGACTGATCAGAAAAGCCTTGCTGAGATGTTCCCTTAGCAAGGCTGAGCAAGACTGAACAGAAAAAGTAACAACTTTTCACTGGAGCTGGGGGAGATAGCCATATTTCTGCAGGGGTTTCCCCTCTAGCAGAGTGTAGTAGAAAAGTAACATCTTGGGAAGAAGAAGAAAGAAGAAGAAGGAGAAGGAGAAGGAGAAAAAGAAGAAGGAGAAGAAGGAGGAGGAGGAGGAGGAGGAGGAGGAGGAGGAGGAGGAGAAGAAGAAGAAGAAGAAGAAGAAGAAGAAGAAGAAGAAGAAGAAGAAGAAGAAGAAGAAGAAGAAGAAGAAGAAGAAGAAGAAGAAGAAGAAGCAGCTAGCTGAGCTAGGATGTTACCTACCTTAGGGGAACAGAGCAGAGCTCAGTTGTAGCTCTCTAGAAGAGGAGCAAGATTGCTTGATATATCCTGTGGGAAGAAGATCTCCCACCACACCCCAACTTCAGGTAGCCTGGCTTCCAAACAGGTCAGAACACATTTCCCTCCATGGCTGAGCTGTCCTATTGTGACTTTACTCTCTAGATCTGTCCTATTGCAGCTCTAGGCAGCCTGGCTTCCTAATAAGTCAGGACACTTTTCCCTCCAGAGCTGAGCTGTTCTATTGTGGCTCCAACCTCCAGAGATGTTCTATTTGTGGCTCTACCCCCCACCCCAACAGAGCTGTCCTATTGTAGCTCTAGGCAGCCTGGCTTCCCAATAAGTCAGGACACCTTTATCTCTAGGGTTAAGCTGTCCTATTGTAGCTCCAACCTCCAGAGCTTTCCTATTGTGGCTCTATCCCTCGAGAGCTGTCTTACTGAAGCTCTAGGTATAGCCTGGCTTCCCAATAAGTCAGGATATCTTTGCAGCTCCAGAGATGTTACCAGTCACACTCACATTTTGGTGCTGAAACCTGGGAGAGGCTCCATTGGCGCCTGTGCTGTCCCCTTGAGGTCTGAGCAACACAGGGGCTCTATTCTTTATCTCCAGTCCATTTGCAAAAGACAAAACTTCCAGCTTACCAATTGATCAGCATTCTATTCAACAGCAGTATTTAGGTGAGTTCCATCTTTGGTCAGTGTAAACATTTTTCTGGGTCAGAGGAAGTAACCACTGAGTGTTGGACATCCCTCTAGTACTCTTGGAAACAGAGGTACACCCATCCATGGTCTTTAAGACTACAGCTGCTCCTCTTTACTTGACCACACACCCCTACCCTTGGAGCTGCAACCAGGTAGTTTCTTTAGGCCCTATTGGGTTATAGCTTCCCTTCCTGTCCTCTCCTGTCTTTCCCACCAAAAAGAGCTACAAAGACCCCCTTTCCCAGTCCTTTCCTGTGGATGATACTCTCCCTCTAGAACTTGGTTTTCTCTCGCCTTCTTGCCTCTACAGAGGCCCTGGTGCTAGGCATCGAGTCTCTCACTGGCTTAGTCAGGCTAAGCTTGCTACACTTGACCCCCATTGAGTTGGCTGACAACCCTCTGAATGGTTTAGTCCTTGTTTGGTTCTCCCTGAGTCCAGAGGATGCTCACAACTACAGGCTGCAGTGACTTTTTCCCTAACCTCTCTCATTCATGGAAACTTAGCATTTCATACTCTTCCATTAGTTCTTTGAAAAGATTAACAAGATTTTCAAAACTTTAGCTATGCTAGCTAAAAAAATAAAAAGAGCTATAGACCACGCTGCCATTGAACTAAGAACCTCCTGCCCCTGCCTCTTGAGTGCTGGAATTAAAGATGTGTGCCACCAAAAAAAAAAAAAAAATAAATAAAAAAATAAAAAGAGAAAACAAAATTAATATAATTAGAGATGAGAAAGGAACCATAATAGATATCAATAAAATGCAGAGGATTATAAGGACATACTGCAAAAATCTATTTTAACAAATTAGAAAACATAAAGAACACAGCATGCCAAAATTAAACTAAGTATGACAAAGTTGTTAAACATATCAATCACAAACAATGATATTCAGATAGAAAAAAATCCCATCCACCCCCCCCCCCCAAATAGGCAATACAAAGTAAAAAAAACTGGGAACAAACATAATGAAGGAAGTTGTTCTATTCAGATTACTGCTACATTGATAAAACACTAACCACAACCAATTTGTGGAAAACAGCATTATTTGGCTCACATGTCCTGATCACAGCCCATCATGAGGGAAGACAGGGTAGGAACTTAAGCAGGAGTAGAGACAGGAACCCTGGAGGAAAGCTGCTAACTCCTGCTTGTTCCCAGGGCTATATACCTTTCTTTTTTTTATTAATTAATTAATTAATTAATTTAATTATTAAAGATTTCTGCCTCTTCCCTGCCACCACCTCCCATTTCCCCCCCTCCCCCAATCAAGTCTTCCTCCCTCCTCAGCCAAAAGAGCAAGCAGGTTTCCCTGCCCTGTGGGAAGTCCAAGGACCACCCACCTCCATCCAGGTCTATTAAGGTGAGCATCCAAACTACCTAGGCTCCCACAAAGCCATTATGTGCAATAGGATCAAAAACCCATTGCCATTGTTCTTCAGTTCTCAGTAGTCCTCATTGTCCGTTATGTTCAGCGAGACCGGTTTTGTCCCATGCTTTTTGAGACCCCAGCCAGCTGGCCTTGGTGAGTTCCCGATAGAACATCCCATCCCCATTGCCTCAGTGTGTGGGTGCACCCCTCGCGGTCCTGAGTTCCTTGCTCGTGCTCTCTCTCCTTCTGCTCCTCCTTTGGATCGTGAGACTTCAGTCCAGTGCTCCAATGTTGGTCTCTGTCTCTGTCTTCTTTCATCGCCTGATGAAGGTTAATATTCAGGAGGATGCTTATATGTTTTTCTTTGGGTTCACCTTCTTATTTAGCTTCTCTAGAATCACGAATTATAGTCTCAATATCCTTTACTTATGGCTAGAAACCAAATATGAGTGAGTACATCCCATGTTCCTCTTTTTGGGTCTGGCTTAACTCACTCAGGATAGTGTTTTCAATTTCCGTCCATTTGCATGCAAAATTCAAGAAGTCATTGTTTTTTACTGCTGAGTAGTACTCTAATATGTATATATTCCATACTTTCTTCATCCATTCTTCCATTGAAGGGCATCTATGTTGTTTCCAGGTTCTGGCTATTACAAACAATGCTGCTATGAACATAGTTGAGCATATACTTTTGTTGTATGTTAGGGCATCTCTTGGGTATATTCCCAATAGTGGTATTGCTGGGTCGAGAGGTAGGTTGAACCTGACTTTCCTGAGAAACCGCCGCACTGCTTTCCAAAGTGGTTGCACAAGTTTGCATTCCCACCAGCAATGGATGAGTGTGCCCCTTTCTCCACAACCTCTCCAGCAGAGGCTATCATTGGTGTTTTTGATTTTAGCCATTCTGACAGGTGTAAGATGGCATCTTAATGTTGTCTTGATTTGCATTTCCCTGATTGCTAAGGAAGTTGAGCACGATCTTAAGTGTCTTTTGGTCATTTGAACTTCTGTTGAAAAGTCTCTGTTCAGCTCAGTGCCCCATTTTATAATTGGATTGATTAACCTTTTACGGTCTAATTTCTTGAGTTCTTTATATATTTTGGATATCAGACCTTTGTCAGTTGCGGGGTTGGTGAAGATCTTCTCCCAGTCAGTGGGTTGCCTTTCTGTCTTAGTGACAGTGTCCTTTGCTTTACAGAAGCTTCTCAGTCTCAGGAGGTCCCATTTATTCAATGATGTCCTTAGTGTTTGTGCTGCTGGGGTTATACGTAGGAAGTGTTCTCCTGTGCCCATGTGTTGTAGAGTACTTCCCACTTTCTCTTCTATCAGGTTCAGTGTGTTTGGACTGATATTGAGGTCTTTAATCCATTTGGACTTGAGTTTTGTGCATGGTGATAGATATGGATCTATTTTCATTCTTCTACAGATTGACATCCAGTTTTGCCAGCACAATTTGTTGAAGATGCTCTCTTTTTTCCATTGTATACTTTTAGCTCCTTTATCGAAAATCAGGTGTTCATAGGTTTGTGGGCTAAAGTCAGGGTCTTCTATTCAATTCCATTGGTCGACTTCTCTGTTTCTATGCCAGTACCAAGCTGTTTTCAATACTGTAGCTCTGTAATAGAGTTTGAAGTCAGGGATGGTAATGCCTCCAGACGATCCTTTATTGTATAAGATTGTTTTGGCTATCCTGGGTTTTTTGTTTTTCCATATAAAGTTGATTATTGTCTTCTCCAGATCTGTGAAGAATTTTGATGGGATTTTGATGGGGATTGCATTGAATCTATAGATTGCTTTTGGTAGAATTGCCATTTTTACTATGTTGATCCTCCCAATCCAAGAGCAAGGGATATCCTTCCATTTTCTGGTGTCCTCTTCAATTTCTTTCTTCAAAGACTTAAAGTTCTTCTCAAATAGATCTTTCACTTCCTTGGTCAGAGTTACCCCAAGATATTTTATGCTATTTGTGGCTATCGTGAAAGGTGATGCCTCTCTGATTTCCCTCTCTGCTTCCTTATCCTTAGTGTATAGGAAGGCAACTGATTTTTTGGAGTTGATTTTGTAACCTGCCACATTACCAAAGGTGTTTATCAGCTGTAGGAGTTCTTTTGTAGAGTTTTTGCGGTCGCTTATGTATACTATCATATCATCTACAAATAATGAAAGCTTAACTTCTTCCTTTCTAATATGGATCCCCTTGATCCCCTTATGTTGTCTTATTGCTATTGCTAGAACTTCAAGCACTATATTAAAGAGGTATGGAGAGAGTGGACATCCTTGTCGTGTTCCTGATTTTAGTGGGATGGCTTTGAGTTTTTCTCTGTTTAATTTAATGTTAACTGTCGGCTTGCTGTAAATAGCTTTTATTATATTTAGGTATGACCCTTGTATCCCTAATCTCTCCAAGACCTTTATCATAAAGGGGTGTTGAATTTTGTCGAATGCTTTTTCAGCATCTAATGAAATGATCATATGGTTTTTTTCTTTCAATTTATTTATGTGGTTGATTACATTGATAGATTTGCATATGTTGAACCAGCCCTGCATCTCTGGAATGAAGCCTACTTGATCATAATGGATAACTTTTTAATGTGTTCTTGGATTCGGTTTGCCAGTATTTTATTGAGAATTTTTGCGTCGATGTTCATGAGTGAGATAGGCCTGTAATTCTCTTTCTTGGTTGGGTCTTTGTGTGGTTTTGGTATCAGGGTAACTGTAGCTTCATAAAAGGAATTTGGCAATGACTCTTCTGTTTCTATATTGTGAAATACATTAAGGAGTATAGGTATTAGCTCTTCTTGGAAGTTCTGGTAGAATTCTGCATTGAAACCATCTAGTCCTGGGCTTTTTTTGGAAGGGAGATTTTTGATAACTGTTTCTAATTCTTCGCGACTAACAGGTCTATTTACATCGTTCGCCTGCTCTTGGTTTAGGTTTGGTATATGGTACTTATCTAAAAAAGTGTCCATTTCTTTTGCATTTTCCAGTTTTGTGGCATACAGGCTTTTGTAGTAAGATCTAATGAGTCTCTGAATTTCCTCTGTGTCTGTGATTATGTCCCTCTTTTCATTTCTGATTTTATTTATTTGCCTGTTCTCTCTCTGTCGTTTAATTAGTTTGGATAGGGGTTTGTCAATCTTGTTGATTTTCTCCAAGAACCAACTTTTTGTTTCATTGATTCTTTGGACTGTTTTCTGTGTTTCTATTTTGTTGATTTCTGCCCTCAGTTTGATTATTTCCAGTCTTCTACTCCTCCTGGGCGTGTCTGCTTCTTTTTTTTCTAGAGCTTTCAGGTGTGCTGTTAAGTCCCCAATGTATGCTTTCTCCGTTTTCTTTAAGTGGGCACTTAGTGCTATGAACTTTCCTCTTAGCACTGCTTTCATCGTGTCCCATAGGTTTGAGTATGTTGTCTCTTTGTTTTCATTAAATTCAAGGAAGACTTTAATTTCTTTCTTAATTTCTTCCTTGACCCAGGTGTGGTTCAGTAGTTGACTGTTAAGTTTCTATGAGTTTATCAGCTTTCTGGGGGTAGCATTGTTGGTGCCTTCTAACTTTAATCCATGGTGATCTGATAAGACACAGGTGGACACTGATATTTTTTTGTATCTGTGGAGGTTTCCTTTGTTGCCAAGTATGTGGTCAATTTTCGAGAAGGTTCCATGAGCTGCAGAGAAGAAGGTGTATTCTTTACTATTTGGGTGGAGTGTTCTATAGATGTCTGTTAAGTCCATTTGATTCATTACCTCCAACAATTCTCTTAATTCTCTATTAGTTTTCTGTCTGCTTGACCTGTCCATTGGTGAGAGAGGTGTGTTGAAGTCTCCTACTACTAGTGTGTGTGATTTGATGTCTGCCTTGAGTTTTAGCAATATTTCTTTTACATAAGTGGGTGCTTTTATATTAGGGGCATAGATATTCAAGATTGAGACTTCATCCTGCTGAATTGTTCCTGTTATGAGTATAAAGTGTCCATCTCGATCTCTTCTGATTGACTTTAGTTTGAAGTCAGTTTTGTTAGAAATTAGTATGGCCACACCTGCTTTTTTCTTAGGACCATTTGATTGGTTTCCATAGAGAAGTCAGGTGTAAGTCTGATCGGTTTACCTTTATAAGTTACTTGGCCTTTTTCCTTTGTAGCTCTTAATATTCTTTCTTTAATCTGTATATTTTGTGTTTTGATTATTATATGGCGAGGGGACTTTTTTTTTTTGATCCAGTCTGTTTGGTGTTCTGTATGCTTCTTGAATATTCAAAGGAATATCTTTCTTTATGTTGGGAAAGTTTTCTTCCATAATTTTGTTAAAAATATTTTCTGGACCTTGAGCTGTGCCTCTTCTCCTTCTTCTATCCCTATTATTCTTAGGTTTGGTCTTTTTATTGTGTCCCATATTTCCTGAATGTTTTGTGATGAGAATTTGTTGGTTTTGGTGTTTTCTTTGATCAGTCCGTTTATTTTCTCTATGGTGTCTTCAGAATCTGAGATTCTTTCTTCTATCTCTTGTACTCTATTGATTATGCTTGTTTCTGTAGTCTCTGTTCGTTGACCTATATTTGCCATATCCAACTGGTCCTCTGTTTGTGTTTTCTTCCTTGCTTCCATTTCAGTTTTCAATTCTTGGACTGTTTCCATTACCTGTTTGATCGTTTTTTCTTGGCTTCCCAGGGTATCATTTACGTATTTACTCATTTCTTCAAACTTTTTGTTATACTTCTCATCCATTTCTATGAGGGCGTTTTTTACATGTTGTTTAAGGGACTCTATTGCTTTCAAAAAGTCAGTTTTTTCCTCTTCTCCTGTGTTAGGGTGTTCAAGTCCTTGTGTTGTAAGATCATTGGGTTCTGGTGTTTTCCTGTTGTTTTTCAGATTGTTGGGTGAATTCTTGCCTTGGCGTCTGCCCATGTCCTCTTATCGATGCTATCTATTGGGTTTGATTTAATTGTAGCGGGGCAATCTGCTCTCAGTGCGGGCTTCACTGTTTCTTGCCCGCACTATCCCGCATCCAGTGCCTCCGCTGCCTGGGCCCGCCAGCCCGCCTGCCCGCCGGTGCCTCCGCAGCCCGGACTTGCCTGCCTGCCGGTGCCTCCGCTGCCTAGGCCTGCCTGCCGGTGCCTCCGCTGCCTAGGCCTGCCTGCCGGTGCCTCCGCCACCTGGGCCTGCCTGCGCACAGGTGCCTCCACCGCCCGGACTTGCCTGCCTGCTGGTGCCTCCGCCGCCTGTGCCTGCCTGCGTGCCGGTGCCTCCGCCGCCCGGACTTGCCTGCCTCTATATACCTTTCTTATACATCCCAGGATGGACTATGAGGCAGCATCACCCATGGTGGGTGTGACCTCTCACACTCTGCCATCAATTAAGAAAATGCCACACAGACATGCCTCTGATGGAAGAAATTCTTCAGTTAAGGTTCCCGACTCCTAGGTGACTCTAGTGTTATGTTGACAATAACTAACCAAAAGTGAAAGTCCTATACAATGAAAACTAAAAGAGAAGAAAGTGAGGAAGACACTAGAAGACATTAATCCTTCCATGCTCATTGATTGAAGGATTAATGTTGTAAAGATGGCCAACCTACCAAAAACAGTGTACAAAGTACTTACAATCTCTAACTAAATTAAAATGCAATTATTTACAGAAATTGAAAAAAAATCTTTAAATTCATATAGAAGCACAAAAGATTCACGATGGCCAAAACAATCCTGAATAATAAATCAGAATGTATCACCATTCCTGATTTTAAGTTATACTACAGAGCCATAGTGTTAAAGAATAGCACTGGAGAAAAAAAAAAGACATTGATTAGTAGAGTGAAATTACATAACCAGACATAATACCAGGTCCATCCTCACATGTGACTTTTGATAAAGAAGCAACAGCAACACCACATTGGGGGAAAAGTTAGCATCCTGTTTTTGCATTAATTTTAACTCTCTATTAAGATTTTTTTTTAGTTATATTAAAAAAGGTCTTACCCTATTTGTGAGCTTGTTTGGAGATTCTAGCAGGAGAGTGCAGCTACACTCATACCCTTTCCCGAAGACCAGTCCTCCCCTACTCAGAGAAGGTTGTCCTCTTCAATTTAGTGTGCTGCTTTGGGAGGGACACACATGGAGTGGTGAGGGAGGAAAGGGACACCCACCTTGCTAGCCAGATCAGCTGAAATCAACCCTGGTGATCAATGGGGTGACATATGTTGCAAACATGTCACCCTCACATCCAGAGGCCTTACCTTATTTGTAACTTAAACATAAAACCATTATCAGTTTTCACAGATTTATAAGAACTGATTAAACTGAGTATTCCTTCTCAAAATCATCTTCCTTTATTTTATAATACTACAATAACTTGATTTGAATTTGCTAATTATTTAAAAGAAGATCTATTCCTAACTTTCTGAAATTTTATCTCAAAGGATTTTTAAAATGATTTCTAAAGTGAAAAAACACTATAAGTAATTTAATTGTGACTTTCTCACAGACATATGCCATTAAATAATGTTCTCAATCACCATCCTTCTCAACCCCTCACAACATGGTTCATGTCTTCCTCTCAAATTGTATCCCCTTTTGGTTTCAATGTAATATATATGCTTTTCCAACTCTAAATCCCCTGTATTAAGAGCTCTTCTTTACATTTTGTGATCAGTCCTCTTAAAAGTTTCCTCTCTCTCTCTTTCTCTCTCTCTCTCTCTCTCTCTCTCTCTCTCTCTCTCTCTCTCTCTCAATATATTTCCACATATAATAGAAATTTTGTTCTAATTGTCCCACTGGAAGGTTATTGTAATAGCCTTAATAAAAGGAATTTAGGTAATTGAAAGCATTCCTTTGAAGATGGTAATGGAATCTCATCCCCATTAAAAGATCAAGACTGTTAGGCAATTGTGGCGCACACCTTTAATCCCAGCACTTGGGAGGCAGAGGCAGAGGCAGAGGCAGAAGCAGAGGCAGATGGATCTCTGTGAGTTGAAAGTCATCCTGGTTTACAAGGTAAGTTCCAGGACTGTCAGGGCTGCACAGAGAAGCCCTATCTCAAAATATAAAATAAAAATGGTATTTTTAACAGAAATATAAAAATAAACATTTTCTAATTGCATTTAGGACCACAAAATGTCAAGACAATCCTGAGAACAAAGAATACAAGGTTTTACTATTATACTTGATCTCAAAGTATACAGCAGTGTTATAATAATCCAAAATGCATGATGTAGGCTAAGACCATAAAAGCAGTCAAATAGAACAGAGAAAAAAATATCTAAAAGCTAAACTCAGCATGTAGAGTCAACTTTTATAAATGTGGTCTAATGGCACACATTCATAAAAGATTCATTTCTGTAAATTATTTTTTGAACTTAGATAGCCATATGCAGAAGAATGGAGCTTGATTTCATTACATAATATCTATGAAACCAAATCAAAAGGCATAAAAACCTAAAACCTATTACCTTAGGATATATTCACTAGAATCCCTTAACAGAAATACCTCTCCATAATGGAAATTCACTGAATTGGGAAAGGATAATTTTGTATAAATTTCTAAAAGTACAGGAAGCAAAAGAAAAAAATAGAAAAATGAGCCTGCAGAAATTTTATTTTATTTACTTATTTATTTATTTTGGTTTCTCGAGACAGGATTTCTCTGTAGCTATGGAGTCAGTACTGGAATTAGCTGGCCTCAAACTCACAGAGATCTTCCTGCCTCTGCCTTCCCAGTGCTGGGATTAAAGGTGTGTGCTACCACTGCCTGGCTAACAATTGTAAGTCTTATGTACAACAAATGAAATAATTAACAAACTGAGGAAACAACCTTACCAATGTGAGGAATTATTTGCAAAATGTGTATTGGAAAAGTTGATTATATGTTGACTGTTATGATTTCAGCCATAATAAGGCTGACACTTCCAGGTTCTAGGGCCATGCATGTGTAGACAAGCCCTCAGGCAGAAGTGCCTAATAGTCCCAGGGATATTAAAGGGCCTGGTGTGACCCACATACAAGTTGCTGCATTATCCATGTATGACTCAGCTAAGCCCTTGCACACATGTGTGAGCTTCACCATCAGTGTATGATGTAGTCATGCCAACCCCCTGTGCACATGCACTAGGCAGCTTTTAAAAGCTGGACACGCCATCTCTCCCCCCCCCCCCCCCCCCCCCCGCACACTGATTTCCCAGGCCTGTGCACACCCACTCTAATAAACTCCTAAGCAGGTTTGTTGTGTGTTCCATGTTTCCTTTTCACTCATGTTAGGTAATTTAATTGGTGCCATGAGACCTGGGAGGCTCTCCCACCCTGAGTTCCTCTCCTGGGGACAGGATCCAGAACCGGGTATTTTTTCCACAACAACCACATGTTCCATCTGCCTGAGCACAATTTCTATGCACACCACCAGCTTCAATTGGTGAGTTTCCTCCATTCTTGTCAGCTTAACCATTTCTCCGAACCGGAGGAATTGACTGTTGAGCTCCCGGAAATCTTCTGGTGTTCCTAGAAATGGAGGCAATATCCCCCAGCCACGGCTCATGGCTACAGTTGAGCCCTTAACTGACATTCATCTCTGGATTGCTTTCATTAGCTAAAATCATGTTTGTATGACCTGGGGTCAGTCCTCCCATGACTGGGAGCCCAGGGTCCCTCAGATTTTTCTTTTTCCTTTTTCCCTTTCCTTTCCTTTCCTTTCCTTTCCTTTCCTTTCCTTTCCTTTCCTTATGGACCACTCATCAGTGGTCCCCACCATGGCCTCTCTGGCTTCTGAGTTCCCCTGACTGGAGCAAGTCGAGCTTTAACACCCCACCTGTAGGTAGAGGATGCTCTCCTACAAGCCCTGCAG
Source organism: Chionomys nivalis (assembly GCF_950005125.1). NCBI lineage: Eukaryota > Metazoa > Chordata > Mammalia > Rodentia > Cricetidae > Chionomys > Chionomys nivalis. Next base: position 18,472,342 of record NC_080095.1, on the reverse strand, counting down.
TGTTTGCTGCCATTTCATATGCTGTCTATAGAGGGGCAATGTCTCCTATGAGCCTTGTGGTGTCACCGTTTTTGTGGGTTTTCACAGTTTCAGCTATGGGCAGCAAGGCATCCAAGATCATCAATCCAGCCTCCTCCCTCCTGGGTGCTTTTTAGAGGCCCTGAAACCCCAGACCTTAATGCCCTATTTACAGATTCCCACACTTGTCTATCTTTGTTTTTAAAAAATGGCCTCCTTACAATTTAGATAACAATTTAAAGTGGCCGCATAACAGCACCTTTGATCCCGATATTCTATAGGAGCTTTCGAACTACTGTCAACACATAAGTAAATGGAAGGAGTTTCCTTATATCCAAGCCTTTTACTATCTAAGCTCTAAGCCTAAGACCTCTACCCTTGCAAGTTGTTCACCTGCTCACATGTTCCTGGAAGAACAGTCCACTTCCACTCTGGACCCAACTAACAAACTCCCACTTTTTGACCTCAGCGGGCAGCAACCCCAGTTCCTTCAGCTCCTACCCCTGTTCCTTCAGCTCCTTCTCTGGACCCCGTTAAGGAATCCACACCTTTTTGACCTTAGCAGACAGATACTTCTGCTCCTTTACTTCCTGCTTGCCTTGCCACCTCCCTCTGCTTGCACCCATGTGATGCAGACTCCACTGCCATCTCAGCTCTCTATCTCCCCTCACTAACTACTCTATCAGTCCCACTGGCTCATTCTTTCTCTTTGGTGCCTGACAGCAGCGGCTGTCTGGCTATGGCATCCATCTTTACTCTTCTCTCACATGCTCATGTGCTGCTATGGAACCCAACCCTTACCAAGCCAAGCTGGCTGCAGTTCTCCTGTTGTGAGAGGTGGCCAGCATAGATGGATTGGTTAGGGCACAGTTTCCTTTTTCATCTTGCCCTTTGAACTCATGTATGGGTGACAAGTTTTAACCCCCAGCCTCTTACCTAAAACCTCTCCCCTTCCTGATCACCAGCTTACTCTGCCATTATCCCATCCTTGCTCCGTATTATGGGATTTTACCGACTACTCATTACCTCAAGCGTGTGCCAATTCATGCCCACTACTGATTAAAATAGAAGATCAGGTACTATTCTCTCCCCCAGACCAATGCCCACCACCCCTTTCCACTAAATGGCAGGAACCCTTTAAAGTAATTCTTGCAACTCCCACAGCGGTCAAGCTCGAGGGACTCTCTCATTGGATCCACCTGTCCCACCTTAAACCTTTTACTCTTCCAGCTCAAGATACCCCCTCGTATATGGTAACTCAAACAGGGCCCTGTTTCCTTAAGTTCCAGAGGATACCAAGATCAGTCACTTTTTCTCCAGTTCCAGAAAAATAAGTTTCATCACTGTACTCAACCCTCCTGTGCCCAAAACTCCATATACTCTCCCTCCTTCTCCTATCTGCTTTGCTAACTTCTCTATATCTCCAATGTCATACTTAAATTTCCAGGTAACCACTCAGCTATTATTACAGGGACCATCATAAAACATAGAACTGGAGGTACAAGGATTGCCCAAAGCCCAGGTGGTAAGAAACAATAACAAGTTTGGGGACATTCACAGCCCCAGACTACAAAAACTCACAAAACAAACTTTAACATAACAGGTTTATCACTGTCTGCAGCAGTGTCTCCTGGATGTTCAGGTAATACCATGGTGCTAAAGGAAAACAAGTGCCTTAAGATTTGCTTCAGGTAAAACATTGAGGGGTCTAATACTCCCCTTTCTAATAATTCCCTCTTCTTTTCATCCCTCCTCCCCACTGTCTACCATCCTAACACTATATCATCATAATCATAAGCTTTTAATATGTCTAAAATTTATTTTTTTAAACATTTTTTTCATAAGCACCAGGGAACCAATTGGACCTATCTAAATGGACCAGAGTCCTCCAGAGTAAGTATTTCATTCTTCCCTTATTATTTGTGGTCTTGGGAACCCCTGGGAACTTCCCTCCTCCATCCTCCAAACACCCCCTCTATCTTCCATCTTGGGATTCTCCTCCCTTAATCAACAGGATCTAAATTTTTTTCCATACATAATTTTCTGCCTTTCCAGAATCTTGTGTGGTTCAAGCTGCCAGCCAGCTAGTTTCACAGAGCCCGAAAAAAAACACACAAAAGTAATCGGCCACCCTAGGATTTGGTCAACTCTCTGGTGTCCACAAAATCAGCAAGAAACAGTCACAAGAGACCTTACAATGTCCACTTCCCTCCCATTAAAGACCCCAAACTCCCCAAATTTTTGTAATAAACAAAAAGGTGGAATGTTACGATTTCAATCACAATAAAGCTGACACTTCCAAGTTCTAGGGTTATGCATGTGCAGACAAGCCTGCAGGCAGAAGTGCCTAATAGTCCCAGGGATGTTATAGGGCTCTGCGTGACCCATGCACATGAGTTGTTGCATCATCCATGTATGACTCAGCTAAGCCCTTGTGCACATGTGTGGTTACATCATCCATGTATGACTCAGCTAAGCCCTTGCATGCATGTATGAGACCCGTCATCTGCTTATGATATAGTCACGTCAACCCCCCTGTGCATTAAGTAATTTCATTGACTATATAGAGGACTCCAAAATTCCATACTAATGAAAATAGTAAGATTAAAATTGGTATAGCTCTAAAACAAACATGTTTTTAAAGAGGAAATAAAATGGGTTGCAAATTCATAGAAAACGTTCACCTTCACTAATTCCTGAGGCTTTACAAATCAATATTAGGACATATAAATTCAGCTCATTAAACTAAGACTCCTACCAAAATTACTTAAAATAAAATGTGCTGGTGAGGTTTGACAGAGAGAAGAACCATTCTACCTTGTTGATGGGAGTGTAAACTAATGTATTTATTATGGAAATAGTACAGAGTTTAAATAAGAAAGGCCTCCATAGGCCCATATATTTATATACTTAGTCACCAGGGAGTGGTATTATTTAAAATGGATTAGGAGGTGTGGCTTTTTTGGAGAAAGTGTGTCACTGGGGTTGGGCTTTGAAATTTCAAAAGTGCACACCAGGCCCAGAGTTTTTTTCCTGCTTCCTGAAGACTTGGATGTAGGACTCTCATCTTCTTCTCCAGTGCCATGACTGCCTACATGCCACCATGCTCCCCACCATGATGACAAGGGGCTTAACTTCTGTAAGCCAGCCCCAATTAAATGTTTTCCTTTGTAAGGGTTATCATGGTCATGGTGTCTCTTTACAGCAATAGAACACTAATATAGACAAACTGCCCTATGACCAAGTAATCTCATTTCTGCATCAGAAGGATGTGAAGTGAGTATGTTGAGGAGAAATCTATACTGTTTATTTCTTCTTCTTCTTCTTCTTCTTCTTCTTCTTCTTCTTCTTCTTCTTCTTCTTCTTCTTCTTCTTCTTCTTCTTCTTCTTCTTCTTCTTCTTCTTCTTCCTCTTCCTCCTTCTCCTCCTCCTTTTCTGCTCCTCCACCTTGTCCCCCTCCTCCTCTTCCCCCCTCCTCCTCCTTCTTCTCAAAACAAAATATAATAAGATAAAACAAAACACATCACATTGAAGTTGGAAAAGGCAAATCAACAGAAGGAAAGCAGCCCAAGAGAAAGCATAAGAATCAGAGACCCACTCATTCACACACTCATGAGTTCCATAAGGATACTGAACTGAAATCTGTAATATATACACAGAGGACCTGGTGCAGATCCATGTAGGCCCTGTGCATACTGCTTAAGTCTCTGTGAATTCAAATGAGCTTTGCTCAGTTGATTTAGAGGGACTGGTTCTCCTGGTGTCCTACATCCCTTCTGGCTCTTATACTCTTTCATTCTCCTTTTTTTTTTTTTTTTTAAAAAAAAAAAAACAGGGTTCTTTGAGCTCTGAGGGTATGGATTTGATGGAGATACACCATTTAGAACTGTATGTTTTAAGGTCTCTCTCCCTCTGCATAATGTCTGGCTGTGGGTCTCTGTATTTGCTCTCATCTATTGTAGGAGGAAGCTTCTCTGATAACGGCTGAATAAGAAACTGATCTATGAGTATAGCAGAATGTCATTCAGAATTATCTTATCACTACTTTTTAAAAAGACCAGTGGTAGCCAGATGATGTTGGTGCAGGCCTTTAATCCCAGCACTCAGGAAACAAAGCTAAGTATATCTTTGAGTTCAAGGTCATCCTGGTCTACAGAGAAAGTTCTAGAACAGCCAGGGATACACCGAGAAACTCTGTCTAAAAAAATAAAAACCGAACAAACAATTACAAAAGACCAGTAGTATTTAGTTTCACTCTCTGTCTCTGGGTTATCTAGTCTCTGGTTCTTGGTTACCCAAACAATGTCATGTAACTTGAATTTCTAATTAGTCTTAATATTAAAACCTTGGAGTCAGCTACCTGGGGGTGAAAGCTGAAGGATCAGAGAAACAGGCAGCTAGTTATTAGAGTTCTTACCTCTACCCTACACAGACTAAAGGGGTGATCCTGTTCCTATGAATCCTCAGACTGTATCTCTGACTGAATCTTCAGACTGCACCCACTTCTATGAATCCTCAGACTGCATTCTCTCTCTATGAAACCTCAGACTGTGTGAGCTCCTCTCTCTTTGCCCAGTAATATCACTCCTGTCTCTACCTCTCTCGTGTTGGGATGAAAGGGATGTGCTCCCAAATCCTGGGATCACTTTTGTGTGAGCTCTGTCTCTCTTTTAGACAGATTTAATCTGATGTAGCTCAGGGTAGCCTTGCAGTCACAGAGATCCATCTGCCTCTGCCTCGTGAGTGCTGGGACTAATGGTGTGTGCCACCACTGCCTGGCTTCTATGGCTAGCCAGTGGCTTAGCTCTGCACTCCAATCTTCAGGCAAGCTTTATGTGTTATAACATAAACAAAATATCACCACTGTGTCAGGTATGGGTTCTATCTTTTTGAGTGTGCCTTTAGTCAAATCAGAAGTTGGTTGGTTATTCCCACAAGTTTTTTGTCACTATTGCCCTAGTTTATTTTACAGGCAGGATAGCATTGAAGATCAAATGGTTTATGGCTGGATTGGTGTTTAATTTCTCTTTTGGTAGTCTGCAGAGTACTTTCCCATACCAAAGACACTAAAATGTAGGGATAAAAGTTCTATTTAGGCACTAACAGTAAGTCTCCACAGTCAATGAGTTGTGTGGATGTTGAAGCAATGGGGTCTTGCTCTTAGTTTGTGAAGAGAAAACTCTCGTTTTGGTACAAGCCTGGGTTGTTTGGGGATTTCTATGGGATCCCATTGAACAACAACTCAATTAGATGTAGCTCAGTCCCAGTACCAGAACCTTAATTTAATGAAAAGAGATGCCCAGTTAGAACTCTGTTTTCCCCATTACTTGGAGACTTCATTAGGATTGCCTTCATATATTTTAAGAAGTATTCACTCCACTAGGTTTCCATACTGAAGCATAAATCTAATTAATCTTATCAATAAAAATCAGGAGTCAGAAATTGGGGTAGAATCCTGAAAGATCAGAGAAGCAGAGAACAGCCACAGTCCCTTTCTACCTCTTCCTACCTCTGACCAAAAGAGCCAAGATCCTGTCTCAGCCCCATATTACCACCTCCTGTCCTCTCTCTACAGGCCTCTAAACTTCTGTTGTCAGCTAGTAGCTGGCTATGCCCTCTGACTCCAAGCAAGCTTTGTTTGTCACAACACAAGGAAAATATCTCTTACCATTTTCCCCTTTGTCTAAAAATAAAAAGTGAAGGTTTTTGCTAACTTAGCAAAACTATATACAGTGAGTACAATAACTGTATACAAATATATAAGGCAATAATTACATTAACAATATGTAGTCTATTATCATTTAATAAATTCATAGAAAATATTCCACCTCTATTCTGCTTAGGTGAGTCCAAAGTATTGTACCTAAGTCACTTTCTATTCTAACTTGTATTACCAACCTAAAACTATCTTTTTATGTCTCTCAACCTTATACACTTTACATCTCTTTTATGAGTTTCTTTTTTGAATTTGGTAACAAGGAAAACTATAACTATGTAGTCTTCAACTCTATCAGAGACCTGAGAAGGATATAGTATTACCTGAGTAAACAGGAAGTACAGAGCAAACAACTTCCAAAACTAAGAAATGACAGAAACATCTGACTACCTATACAGTCACTCACAGATCCTCTGAAACACTGGTGCATCCAATTTCAGCCTACAAGTCTGGAATATCTGACAGACTTATCTGTGAAGCAGGATTTTTGAAGGATTATCACACCTTGTCTTGGCAAAGTTCAGCAGTCACTTTCTTTTGTGTCCTGATTATCCAGTTTGGACAGCATAGTGTCCGCAGTTAAGTCAAGGGCAGTTTCTTGCCCAGTGCTATCTCTTGCCTCCAAAAAAGTATACTTCATATATAGTTTCTTTGATGCCCATCATGTTCTCTGAAGTATAACATGAGGGCCTGCTTGTTGGGGTTTCTGTCCTGCCCAGTTCCCACAGCTGGTAAGGTCCCAAAGAAAATCACACATAGGTCTACATAAGTTATAAACTAATTGGCCCATTAGCTCAGGCTTCTTATTAACTCTTATAACTTATGGTAGCCCATTATTCTAGTATATGTTAGCCACATGGCTCAGTACCTTTTTCAGCAGGGCAGGTCACATCTTGCTTCTTCTGTGCCTGGACAGGACTGGGGAGGAATGGGCTTCCTCCTTCCCAGAATTCTCCTGTTATCATTGACCCACCTCTACTTCCTGTCTGGTTGTCTTGCCTATACTTCCTGTCTGGCTACTGGCCAATCAGCATTTATTTAAAACATAATAGACAGAATATAGACAATATTTCGATACCACTGAAGTAGATTGGTGCTTCCAGAAACAGACATATCTTGTTGTCATAAATATAACTTTATGCTATTAACACATCTACACATTCTGTAGACCTCTAAAGTGTTGGAAGACTACCTGTCTACCTAAGATACATTTGTTTGTTCTTGAAAACATTCTTATCATGACTAGAAATCTAATTGTAATAGGTGACTATTTACCTGCATTTCTTTGTTATCCTAAATAGTTTATAATAATAACTTTCAAGGAGTGAGATTTACATTACATTTTAAAATGGGCTATAGAGGTACAATACCTTGAACAAGAATAGGAATATATGTACAGCATGTTCTAATAAAAATAACCTTAAATTTGTACTAATATACAAAAATACCTTAAACAAGAGTAAAGACATATATACATTATAACAAAAGTAGCTTCAAATTTTTATCAACATACAAAAATCCATAGCAATATAAAATACATAAGACTAGTAGTTGCTTTTTTGGTTCAAAAGTAGATTCAATAATTTACCCTTTTATCCTATCATTTCTATACCCCCTTTTCCTTTTCAGAACAAGATCCCTGAATTTAATCTCATTTGTTCAGATTTTTTCTTGACTATTATAATAACAACTTGTAACCAATCCCCCTAAACAATGACAAATATCCATAACCAACTGATAAACCCAAAACCACCCACCCTACCTCTTGGGAATGTGGGTATCACGTTCTTAAAATTACTCCCTGTTGTCTGAGGAGATGGTATCTTTAGGAGATGCCCCCCAATTAGGGTAATTGTCAAGTCCTGGGAGAGCTAGCCGTATCATTTGTTGTCCAGTCTCTGTGTAATGGGAAAGTGCAGGATTTATGTCAGGTTCTGGCTAGGGGAGTCTGTGAGGTTGGACCATATCTGCTAGCAAACTTGAAATTATCCTGAGCAGTTTATAGTCCAAAGCCGATCTTTGGTGTTTGTCAGCTTTGTGGCATTGCCATAGTCCAGGTGGAATCGCTGTTGTAGGGCCCCATCCTCCTTTTGGAGACTTCAAAGATCACTGTTAGGCATGGTTGTGTGTCACTGCAGAAAACTTAACATTTTAAATGCTACATGCAGCAGGTCTTAAAGAGGTTAAAGGGTCATAATTTGTTATGTATATCCAGGGTACAAAAACTTAATTCCTAGTTACCTGATAAAGACTCATACCGGAGGGGCTGGAGAGATGGCTCAAAGGTTAAGATCATTGCCTGCTCTTCCAAAGGTCCTGAGTTCAATTCCCAGCAACCACATAGTGGCTCACAACCATCTGTAATGGGGTCTGGTGCCCTCTTCTGGCCTGCAGGCATACACACAGACAGAATATTGTATACATAATAAATAAATATTAAAAAAAGACTCATACCTGAAATCATGTACAGGAAGATAGATGAAGCCTTTTTTTCTAGAATTAGTACTCTATTTGACCATAAATATCATGACAAAAGTTTAATATATATATTAAATTTTATAAATTTTGAGATAATATTTATACCTTAAGAAAAGTTTTATGGTCTAAATAAAACCAAAGAATTATGAGATTAGTGACAATAGAATAGTCCACTAATTTTTGTTTCTTTTGTCCCATATCAGGTGGCTCTTCTGATATAAGACAGAGATTTTAGATTTTCCTTTTAACAAGCATGCTTGGGTTTAGAGAAGGAGAGAGCCATGCTTCAACTCCAAAGTCAGCTTTAATTTTTAATTGAACTAGGACTAAAAGTGACCATTTTTATTATGTGTCTGTATAGAGCAGCAGAAACAAGCATTTGGGAAGATTTATGAAATTTTATCCTGTAGGAAATGTGATATACTAATAAGACAATTTACTTATTTTCTTCAGACATTTTCTCTGGATTATTTGTCCTTTTTCTCCAGACGTCTCATTTGTCCAGTAGTCTTCAGATTCCTTAGCTGGATGTCTTCATTCTCCTGGAAATATAAAAAACAGAACCCTGCCTCCACTCTAACTTTTGGGAGTTTCCCTTTTGGCAAGTTATATCTGATCAAATTGAAAGCCTTTGTTAGTTGTATAAGTTACTTTAGATCGAATGGTCATGATCTTTGATGAGCTATCACCTCTTCTAATCAAGAAGTCTCTTGACCTCTTATTAAATCTAATCTTTATAATATTTGCTTTATGGTTTCTCCTGAAATTTTTCTTGATCTTCTAAAACTATTCTATCATCCAGAGCAATAAAGATTTTTACAATAGGCATTAGGTCTTTTAAATGCTCTGGGGAGGAGCTTCTCCATGGTAACAGAGAATGACTGAACCAAATTTGACACGGGAGCCTGTGAGAGGCCCCCATTAAGGTGTTTTCCAATGGCAAAGGGTTATGTTGTTTGTCCCTTGTTGATCTGTATTCATTGGTCCAATATTGGTCTTTACTGCACATTCTGCATATTTCTTAAATCTTCTCAAATCTAACATTTCCACAGGAATCCAGTTAACCCTTACATAGCCTAGGGGTTACCTGATATTTGGCAGTTGTTTCTGTAAGGTGAACTGGATAAATTAAGGTTGGTTGTTTGATAACCTTGGGCTCTTCCTCTTTAATTTTGCAATGAAATGCTGAGATTGGTTCTCCTTTAAATTCCTCTGTCTTCATCTGAATATCTCTATTATCTGTTTTAGTAACTTTTTCTAAGACCTGTATCTTGACACTCTTATCACCAACTTTTTAAGGGATAAACCAAGAATTATTAAACTGATAATGTTTATAATTGACATTACGTAAATCCTATCTATGTTAATTGTCCCCTCATTTAATTGTTCCATTTTAAACCATCCATTGTGAAATCACACAGAGACCTAACTTCCTCCATTGTAATAGTAATATCCATTTTTTAACAAGGAAAAAGAAACCTCTCTCTTTTTTAACTAATTCCCCCCTTAAGAATTCTCAATTGTCTCATCAAATCTGCTGACAATGACGGCAAAGTGTGAGGCTGTCACTCCATAGGAGGTCTGAGCAGAGAACACAGGCTGTGCACAGCCTGACTGAAGACACTTGCTAGAGTATATTTATGAGTTGAGAGTATGAGGCCACTGCAAGGACAGTAGAAGCCCGAGTGGGTATCAATGCAGCAGCAGACAGAGGAGGTGATTGAGAGGAAGCCAGCCACCCGTGGGGAGAGGGAGTCAGCTGCCTGAAAACTGTGAAGAAAGCACCAGGGCAGGAGCTGCCTGAGGGCAGAGGTCACCAGTGGTGAGGCGCTAACTCCAGTGGCATTTGGAGCCTGAGTCCCTGTTGAGATTACTGTAGAGAGGCAGCAACAGAAAAACTCCAGACTCATTCAGAAGGCCTGGGAAAGAAAAGAAGAACCTAGCTGGTGGTGCACTGACTCTGGCAGGTGCGACCCCTGCGTGCAGCGCCAGTGTGTGCAGGGGCTGCAAATCAGCTATTTCATGAATTCTGGCCCCACATAGGGTTCCAGGTGAAACAAAAATCTAATTAATCTTGTCAATAAAAACCAGGAGTCAGAAATTGGGACAAAAACCTGAAAGATCAGAGAAATAGATAAATAGTCACAGTCCCTTCCCACCTCTTCAGTTTCTCTGACCAGAAGAGCCGAGATCCTGTCTCAGCCCCACCGAACCACTTCTTGTCCTCTCTCTACAGCCCTTCAAACCAAGATGGCCAGCTGTGCCCTCTGACTCCAAGCAAATTTTATCTGTCAGAACACAAAGAGAATATCACACAATACTATACCACCCTTCTATGGCCCCTCAATTTTAGCTATCTCTCCCTGCATTTTCTCCCAATTCCATCTCCCCTCTTATTTCACACACCACACCTCCATTCCTCTCCCTGACCCCACCCCCTCCAGTCCACACATAAAAATCTATTCTATTTCTCCCTTCCTATGGAGATCCATGTGTCCTCTGTTTTCCCTTCCTCTATATCTATCCTTCCTGGTTCTACATATCATGCCATGGTTAACATTTACTTAATGACTAATAAGCAAAGTAGCTGGATATAAAATTCACAAAATTCACAAAAATCAATAGCCTTCCTGTAGTGATACTTTGTTTGTGTTTTAACAAATAAAGCTTGCTTGAAGATCAGAGTAAAGAGCTCAGCCACTAGAACCAGGTGGTTGTGGCTCATACCTTTAATCCCAGTGCTTGGGAAGCCCATGCCTTTAATCCCAGCACAAGGAAAGTGGAGACAGGAAGGGATGTGACTGGGCAGAGAGAGGGATATAAGGCAAGAGGAGACAGAAGATGCAGTCTGAAAGAGTCAATCTGAGGATGCAGTCAGAAGACAGTTTGAAGACACAGTCTGAGGACAGGATTGCCCTTTTGCCTGAGGAGTCAGTATTGGTAAAATGTCTCTCGAGTGGCTGGTCGCACTGCTTCTCTGATCTCTCAGTTTTCACCCCCTAATATCTGACTCCAGGTTTTTATTAAGAATAATTAGAATTCATGCAACACCCTCCTATATACAAATGATAAATGGACTGAGAAAGAGAACAAGTAAACAACATCTTTCACAATGGCCTCAAGTAAGACAAAATATCTTGAGGCAATTAACCTCAAGTGAAAGACTTATATGACAAAAACTTCAAGTCATTGAAGAAAGAAATTGAAGAAGATCGCAGAAGATGAAAAAATCTCCCATGCTCATGGATCAAGATTAATAATGTATAAATGGCCATCTTACCAAAAGATTTGACAAAATACCTATCAAAATCCCAACACAATTCTTCATAGAAATTGAAAGGACAATTTTCAGCCTCATGGAAACACACACACAAAACAAGAATAGGTAAAACAATTCTGAACAATGAAAAACCTGCAGGAGATATCACAATTCTCAATTTCAAGTTGTACTACAAAGCCATAGTAATAAGACAACATGGCATTGGCACAAAAACAGACATGCTGATCAAGGGAACTGAACTGAAGACTCAGATATAAATCCACATAATCATGGGTACCTGATTCTTGATAAAGAAGTCATAAATGCACACTGGAAAAAAGACAATATCTTCAGTAAATGGTGCTGGTCAAACTGAATGGCTACATGTAGAAGAATGCAAATAGATCCATATTAACATCCTGCGCAAAACTAAACTCCAAGTGAATCAAAGATCTCAACGTAGAAATCAGTTACAATGAATCTGACAGATAGAAGAGAAGGTGGGGAATACCCTTGATCTTGGCACAGGAGAGGACTTTTTGAACAGAACACTGATAGCACAGGCACTAAGACCAACAGTTAGTAAATGGAACCTCGTAAGACTGAAATGCTTTTGTAAGGCAAATGACACTGTCTTTTGGAAAAGCAGCAGCCTACAGAATCAGAAAAGATTTGTATTTTTTTTTACCAACTCTACATGCAATATTGGACTAATATCCAAAATATATAAAGAACTCACAAAATTAGATACCAAAGAACCAAAAAATCCAATTAAAAATGGGGCACAGATCTAAATAGAGAATTCCCAAGAGAGGAAACTCAAATGGTTAAGAAAGTCTTAAAGCAATGTTCAACATCCTTAGCCAATAGGGAAATGCAAGTCAAAACGACTCTGAGATTCCATCTTACACTTGTCAGAAAAGCTAAGATCAGTAATACAAGTGACAGCTTATGCTGGTGAGGATGGGGATTAAGGGTATTGCTGGTGGGAATACAAACTTGTACAGCCACTAAGGAAACTGGTTTAGTAGTTCCTCAGAAAGATGGGAATTGATCTACCTCGAAAACCAGCTATACCACTCTTGGGCATATACCCAAAGGACACTTCATCCTACCACAAGGACATTTGTTCAACCATGTTCATTGTTGCTCTATTCATAATAGCCAGAAATTGGAAACAAGTTAGATGTCTCTCAAGAGAAGAATGGATAAAGAAAATATGGAAATTTTACTCAGCCGTTATAAAATAGTGATGTCATGAAATATGCAGGAAAATGGATAGAACTAGAAAAAATCATCCTGACTGAGGTAACACACCCAGAATGACAAATGTGATGCATATTTACTTATAAATGAAAAGTCATCATCTTTAACAAATGGTGCTTATAAAACTGGATACCTACATAGAGAAGAATGAGCCTGGATCCTTATCTCTCACCCTGCACAAAGCTCAAGCCCAAATGTTTCAAGAATCATTTGATTAAGACAGATGGCCTGAATCCGCTATAAAAGGAGTGGCTAGGGTACTCCAACTTAAAGGCATAGGAAATAACTCTCTGAGTCAGATTCTGTTAGCAAAGGATTTAGAACCAACAATTAACAAATGGGGCCTTAAGAGATTAAAAGATTTTTGCACAGTGAGGGACACCATTAATAGAGTATGGAGGTGGCTTGTAAAATAGGAAAATATTAGCCAGCTATACATCTCATGAGGTTAGTGTCTAGGATATACAAAGAAGTAAAACACTACACATTGAGAAAACAACAGCCCATTCAAATATAACCTGAACAGAAAGTTTTCAAAAGAAAAACAAATGGCTAAGAAATAGCTGTTTTTTTCTTTATTAAAATTTATTATATATATATTTAAAAAATACCAATCCAAGTTGCTACTCCCTACCCTCCTCCCATTCCCTCCACACACCCTTCCACCCCACTTCCACCTAATCCTCTGAAAGGGTAAAGCACATTGCTTTGGGGGAAGGTTCAAGGCCCTCCCTACTATATCTAGACTGAGCAAGGTATACATCCAAAAAGATTAGGATCACATGTAAAAGAAACACTTCTAAAGCTTAAATCATACATTAAACCTCACACAGTAGTAGTGGAAGACTTCAACACTCCCCTCTCATCACTGGACAGGTCAGTCAGACAAAAAATGAACAGAGAAATAAGGGAACTAACAGATATTATGACTCAAATGGACTTAACAGACATCTATAGAATATTCCATCCAAATAAGAAAAGAATATACCTTTTTCCCAGCACCTCATGGAACCTTCTCAAAAACTGACCACATACTCGGTAACAAAATAAACCTCAAAAAATACAAAAAAATTGGAATAACCCAATTTATCTTTTTAAAATTTATTTAACTTTATTTCATGTGTGTTGGTGTGAAGGTGTCAGAGCTCCTGGGGCTGGAGTTACAGGCAGTTGTGAGCTGCCATATGGATACTGGAATTTGAACCCAGATCCTCTAAAAGAGGAGCCAGTGTTCTTAACATCTGAGCCATCTCTCCAGTCCAACCCAATTTATCTTATCAGATGATCATGGTTTAAAACTAGAAGTCAACAGCAATACTAATCCCAGAAAACCCACAAACACATGGAAATTAAACAATGCTCACCTGAATCATAAATGGGTCAAGGAAGAAATAAAGGGAGAAATTAAAGACTTCCTAAAATTCAAGGAAAGTAACCACACAACATATCCAAATTTATGGGACACAATCAAAGCAGTGTTAAGAGGAATGTTTATAGCACTAAATGCCATAAAGAAGCTGGAAAAATTCCACACTAGTGAATTAACAGAACATTTGAAAACTTTAGAAAAAAGGAAGCAAACTCACCTAAGAGAACTAGACAGCAGGAAATAATCAACTTGAAAGCTGAAATCAACAAAATTTGAAACAAAGAAAACAATACAAAGAATCATTGAGACAAAGAGTTGGTTCTTTGAGAAAATCAACAAAACAGACAAACATTTATCCAAACTAACCAAAAGGCAGAGAGAGAATATCCAAATTAACAAAATCAGAAATGAAAAGAGGGATATAACAACAGACATGGAAAAAATACAGAGGATCATCAGGTCATATTTTGAAAACCTGTACTCCAAAAAATTGGAAAATGTAAAGGAAATGGACAACTTTCTGGATAAATATCACTTACCAAAATTAAATCAAGACCCGATAAACAAACTAAACAGACCTATAATGGCTGAAGAAATAGAAACAGTCATCAAAAGTCTCCCAACCAAAAAAAAAAAAGCCCCAAACCAGATGGTTTCAGCTCAGAATTCTACAAGACTTTCAAAGAAGAACCAATACCAATACTCCTCAAATTATTCCACACAATAGAAACAGAAGGAACATTTCCAAACTCTTTTAATGAAGCTACAATTACCCTGCTTCCCAAACCACAGAAAGACATTACTAAAAAAGAGAATTATAGGCCAATCTCACTATGAACATTGATGCAAAAATACTAAATAAAATACTGGCAAATTGAATCCTAGAACATATCAGAACCACCATCCACCATGATCAAATCGGCTTCATCCCAGAGATTCAGGGTTGGTTCAACATATGAAAACCTGTGAACATAATCCATCATATAAACAAACTGAAAAATAAAAACCACATGATCATCTCATTAGATGTCAAAAAAGCTTTTGACAAAATACAACATTCCTTCAATGTAAAGGTCTTGGAGAGAGCAGGGATACAAGGGAACATACCTAAACATAATAAAAACAATATACAGCAAGTGAACAGCCAGCATCAAACTAAATGGAGAGAAATTCTCAATGATTCCACTGAAATCAGGAACAAGACAAGGTTGTCTACTCTCTCCATATCTATTCAATGTAGTTCTTGAGGTCTTAGCTAGAGCAATAAGACACCAAAAGGAAACCAAGGGGATACAAAGTGGAAAAGAAGTCAAATTCCCACTGTTTGCAGAAAATATGATAGTTTACATAAGTGATCCCAAAAATTCTACCAAAAAAACTTAATAAACTCATAAACACGTTCAGTATGTAGCAGGATACAAGATTAACTCAAAATTCAGTATCCCTCTTGTACACAGATAATAAAAGTGCTGGGAAAGAAATCAGAGAAACAACACCCTCACAATAGCATGAATAGCATAAAATATCTCGGAGTAACTCCAACCAAACAAGTGGAAGACTTGTATGACAAGAACTTTAAATCTTTGAAGAAAGAAATTGAAGAAGACACCAAAAAGTGGAAAGATCTCCCATGCTCTTGGGTAGGTAGAATTAACATAGTAAAACTGGCAATCTTACCAAAAGCAATCTACAGATTCAATGCAATTCCCATCAAAATCCCAGCAAAATTCTTCACAGACCTTGAAAAAATGGTACTCAACTTCATATGGAAAAGCAAAAAACCCAGGATAGCCAAAACAATCCTGTACAATAAAAGAACTTCTGGAGGCATCACACTCATTGACTTCAAACTCTACTACAGAGCTACAGTACTGAAAACAGTCTGGTATTGGCATAAAAAGAGATAGGAGGACCAATAGAACCAAATCGAAGACCTGGATATTAATCCACACACCTTCAAACACCTGACTTTTGAAAAGAAGCAAAAAATATCAAATGGAAAAAATAATGCATATTTAACAAATGGTGCTGGCATAACTGGATATCAATATGTAGAAGAATGAAAATAGACACATATCTATCACCATGCACAAAACTCAGCTCCAAATGGATCAAAGACCTCAACATAAAGCCAGCCACACTGAACCTTATAGAAGAGAAAGTAGGAAGTACACTTGAACACATTGGCACAGGAGACAACTTCCTAAGTATAACCCCAGCAGCACAGACACTGAGAGAAACAATTAATAAATGGGACCTCCTGAAACTAAAAAGTTTCTGTAAAGCAAAGGACACAGTCAACAAGACAAAACAACAGCCTACAGAATGGGAAAAGATCTTCACTAACCCCACATCAGACAGAGGTCTGATCTCCAAAATATGTAAAGAACTCAAGAAATTGGTAATCAAAAGAACAAATAGTCCAATAAAAAAATGGATTATAGATCTAGATGAAGAACTCTCAGCAGAGGAATCTAAAATGGCTGAAAGACACTTAAGGAAATGTTCAACATCTTTAGTATCAGAGAAATGCAAATCAAAAGAATTCCAAGATTCTATCTTGTACCTGTAAGAATGGCCAAGATCAAAAACACTGATGACAACTTATACTGGATAGGTTGTGAAGTAAAGGGAACACTTCTGCATTGCATTGCTGGTGGGAATGCAAGCTGATATAGGCCCTTTGGATGTCAGTGTGGCGATTTCTCAGAAAATTAGAAAACAACCTTCCTCAAGACCCAGCAATACCACTTTTGGGTAGATATCCAAAGGATGCCCAATCATATCACAAGGACACGTGCTCAACTATGTTCATAGCAGCTTTGTTTGTCATAGCCAGAACCTGGAAACAACCTAAATGCCCCTTGACCGAAGAATGGATAAGGAAAATGTGGTACATTTACACAATGGAGTACTACACAGCAGAAAAAAAATGACATCTTGAATTTTGCAGGAAAATGAATGGAGCTAGAAAACATTATTTTGAGTGAGATAACCCAGACACAGAAAGACAATTATCACATATACTCACTCATAAGTGGTTTTTAAACATAAAGCAAAGCAAACCAGCCTACAAATCACAATCCCAGAGAACTTAGACAACAATGAGTACACTGAGAGAGACTTACATAGATCTAATCTACATGGGAAGTAGAAAGTAGAAAAAGACAAGATCTCCTGAGTGAATTGGGTGCCTGGGGACCTTGGGAGAGGGTTGAAGAGGGGAGGGGAGAAGCAGGGAGGAGAGCAGAGGAAAAGGTAGAGCTCAATAAAAATAAAAATAATATCAATCCAAGTTGCCACTCCCTACCCTCCTCCCATATCCTCCACACGTCCTCCCACCCCATCCCCATCTAATCCTCAGAGAAGGTAAGGCACAGTGCTTTGGGGAAGGTTCAAGGCCCTCCCTACTATATTTAGACTGAGAAAGATATACAACCAAAGAGATTAGGATCCCAAAAACCAGTACATGCAGTAGAGATAAATCCTGGTGCCAGTGGCCCCTCAGTCTGCCCCAGCCATACAACTGTCAACCACATTCAGTGCGACTAGTTTGGTCCTATGCTTGTTCTTTTCCAGTCCAGCTGGAGTTGGTGAGCACCCATTAGCTCAGGTAAACTGTTTCAGTGGGTGAACCCATCACGGTCTGGACCTCTTTGCTCATATTCTCATTCCTTCCACTCTTCAACTGGACTTTGGGAGTGCAGTCCAGTGCCCCGATGCAGGTCTCTGCCTCTGTTTTCATCAGTTGCTAGATGAAGATACTATGGTGATATTTAAGATAATCATCAGTCTGACTACAAGGCAAGTCAAGATTGGGTCCCCTCTCCTCTATTGCTTAGGGTCTTAGCTGAAGTCATCCTTGTAGATTCCTGGAAATTTCTCTAGAGTCAGGTTTCTGCTAACCCTATAATGGCTCCCTCAATCAAGATTTCTCTTTCTTTGCTCTCATCTCTGTCCTTCCTCTGTCTCAACTATCCCATTTCCTTAAGTTCTCCTCAACCCTCCCTTTCTCCCCTCCTCTTCCTCTTCTACCCTTCCTTCTCCCCCCTACAGAAGAATCTCAAATGGCTAAAAGATACTTAAGGAAATGTTCAACTTCCTTAGTTATCAGGGAAATGCAAATCAAAACAACTCTGAGATACCATCTTACACCTGTCAGAATGGCTAAGATTAAAAACACTAATGATAACTTAAGTTGGAGAGGATGTGGGAAAGGGGAACACTCTTCCATTGCTGATGGAAATGCAAACTTGTAAAACCACTTTGGAAATCAGTATTATGGTTTCTCAGAAAACTGTGAATCAACCTACCTCAGGATCCAGGATTACCACTTTTGGGGATATACTCAAAAGATGCCCAATCATACTACAAAAGCATTTGTTAACTATGTTTATAGCAGCATTATTTGTAATAGCCAGAACCTGGAAACAACCTAGATGCCCCTCAATTGAAGAATGGATAAAGAAAATGTGGCACATTTTCACATTAGAGTATTACTCAGTGGTAAAAAAAAAAATGACATCTTGAATTCTGCATTCAAATGGATGGAATTAGAAAACACTATCTTGTGTGAGGTAACCCAGACCCAAAAAGATGAATATGGCATGTACTCACTCATAAGTGGACACTAACTATAAACAAAGGACATTGAATCTATAGTTCATGATCCTAGAGAAGCTAAGTGATGAATCCACAGAAAAACACATATAGACCCACCTGGAAATTGGAAACAGGACAGATCGCCTGACAAAATTGGAAGAAATAGTTTTTAAAATATTTATCATTCTTGATCATCAAGGAAATGCAAATTAAACTGCTTTGAGATTGCCTCTCATCCCAATCACAATGGCAACACACAGGAAATGACAACAAACGCTGTCAGGGAATTGGGGGAAGGTGTAGTTGGTTTATTTTATTTTTTATTATTTTGGCTCTTTGTTCTTTAGGGTTCTGCTACCCAGCTCTTAAATAAATCACATGAAAACTTATTCTTTCTTATTAATTCCTGGTCTTAGCTTTACTTGTTTCTTGCCAGATTTTCTTAACTTACATTATCCCATCTACCTTTTGCTTCTGGGCTTTTATCTTTCTCAATTCTACATAGCTTTCTTTACTTCATACTCCATGGCTTACTGTGTAGCTGGGGGATGACCTGGTGTTCTCCTATTCTCCTTTTCTTTTTCCTTGATCTTTTCTTTCCAGATTTCTCTATCTTTTGTTCTTGCATCTGGAAGTTCCTTCCACCTATCCTTTCTCCTGGATAGCTATTGGTCATTCAACTCTTTATTAGACCAATCAGGTTTTTATATAGGCATAGTAACACAGCTTCACAGAGTTAAACAAATACAACATAAAAGAATGCAACACATCTTTGCATCATTAAACAAATGCAACATGTCTTCAACTAATAATCCACAACAGGAAGGGGAACATTTATTCAGTGTTTTGTGGGAGTGCAAACTGAAACAACCACAATAGAAATCAATGTGTAGTTTCCTCAAAAAGCAAGAGTATATCTTCGTTATCACTTGCTATTTCACTCTTGGGCACATAATCAAAGGCCTCTACATCCTATTGTAGAGATACTTGCTCATTCATACATGTTGGTGCTCTATTCACAATAGCTAGCAAATGGAATCAGCCTAGATGTCTATGATGAATGAACAATAAAAATATGGTACTTGTACGCAATGGAATTTCATTTAGCTGCAAAGGGAACTGAAATCATGAAAATTTCAGGTAAATGAATGGAAATGATTCTGAGTAAGGTAGCCCAGAACTACAAACACTACATGCTTTCTCATATGTGGACCTTACCTTTGGATCTTTAGAGATGTATGGTTTAAATTGAAAGTCTAAAGAAGTCACAGAAACTAGAAAGAGACATGAGAAGATTTCAAGGGGGAGAGAATAACAGAGGAAATTTGAAGAAGGAATGGGGAATGATGAGGCAGAAAGGG
Source organism: Chionomys nivalis (assembly GCF_950005125.1). Classification (NCBI taxonomy): domain Eukaryota; kingdom Metazoa; phylum Chordata; class Mammalia; order Rodentia; family Cricetidae; genus Chionomys; species Chionomys nivalis. The sequence goes on along the minus strand of NC_080095.1, from coordinate 18,452,273 downwards.
TAAAGAGAAATGGAGACAGGAGGGTAGGGCAAAGAGGGTTTGGGGAGAGAAAACTAACATTTAAGATCATTGAAGGTAGCCTGCTAGTAAATACAGAAGACCAAGAGGTGAGTGACCAGTCACCCAGCAGGACACCGTACTCTCTATGCCCTCCTTACCAGGGCAAAATCCTGGGCCCTTCTCCCACCTGCCTCCACTTCCCTAGCCAACCAGCAGGAGAGTTTCCTGCAGGCAGGCTGCTCCAGTACCACCACCCCAACCATGAGACCCTGCAATCTACAAATCCCGCCCTGCTCCCAAACCCTCCAATTTACCTGCAACCTTGGTGGAACTCTGAAACACAGCCTGCTACTACACAGAGAGGACCAAGAGAGGGCCAAGAGGTAGGCTGCTCCAAAACACCAGAGGTACCGTGACAATACAGACCAGACCAAGAACAGTTTGCTAGTCAGAGACAGCCATTGCAAGGGTTGGACCAAGATGCAAAGATACTGCCGACATCAAGTGAAGGAAGAAATGGGTGGGTGCCAATGCAAGAATTCATCCAACAACCCGAAAAGCAACATGGTAACACCAGAACCCAGTGGTCATACATAAGGAAGACTTGATCATCCTAACCCAGAAGTAGCAGAAGAAAACAATTTTAAACATAACTTTATGAAGATGATAGAGACCTTTAAGGAGGAAATGAAAAACTCTCTTAAAGAAAGGAAGGAAAAGACAAACAAAAAATTGGAAGAAATTAAAAATACTTTCTAAGAAACCCAATAAAAAAACAATTAAACAGGTGAAGCAAACAGTTCAAGACTTGGAGTCAGAAATAGAGACAATAAAGAAAACACAAACTGAGGGAATTCTGGATATGGAAAAATCTGGGTAAATGAATGGTAACTACAGAGGCAAGCATAGCCAACACATTACAAGTGATGGAAGAGAGAATTTCAGGGGTTGTAGTAGCACAGACACCAAGAGAAACAATTAATAAATAAGACCTCCTGAAACTGAAAAACTTCTGTAAAGCAAAGGACATGGTCAACAATACAAAATAGCAGCCTACAGAATGGGAAAAGATCTTCACTAACCCTACATCAGACAGAGGTCTTATCTCCAAAATATACAAAGAACTCAATAAATTGGTCATCAAATGAACACATAATCCAATAAAAAATGGAGTACACACCTAAACAGATAAATCTCAGCAGAGGAATCTAAAATGGCTGAAAGACACTGAAGACAACATTCTTAGTCATCAGAGAAATGCAAATCAAAACAACTCTGAGATTCCATTTTACACCTGTAAGAATGGCCAAGATCAAAAACACTGATGACAACTTATACTGGAGAAGTTTTATAGTAAAGGCAACACTTCTGCATTGTTGGTGGGAATACAAGCTGGTACAGTCCCTTTGGATGTTAGTGTGGCAATTTCTCAGATAATTAGAAAACAACCTTCCTCAAGATCCAGTAATATCACTTTTTGGTAGATATCCAAAGGATACCCAATCATATCACAAGGACACATGCTCAGCTATGTTTATAGTAGCATTGTTTGTCATAGCTAGAACCTGGAAACAACCTAAATGTCCCTCAACTGAAGAATAGATAAGGAAAATGTGGTATATTTACACAATGGAGTACTACACAGCAGAAAAAAATTGAAATATTGAATTTTGCAGGCAAATGGATGGAGCTAGAAAATATTTTGAGTGAGGTAACCCAGACACAGAAAGAAAATTGTCACATGTGCTCACTCGTAAGTGGTTTTTAAACATAAAACAAAGAAAACCAGCCCACAAATCACAATCCCTGAGAACCTAGAGAGCGAGGACCCTAAGAGAGACATACATAGATCTAATCTACATGGAAAATAGAAAAAGACAAGATCTCCTGAGTAAACTGGGAGCATGTGAACCTTGAGAGAGGGTTAAAGGGGAAGGATGAGACAGGGAGGGGAAAAATGTAGAGTTCAATAAAAATCAATAAAAAATGAGAAAATAAAGAATTTCAGGGGTTGAAGATACTATAGAGGAAATAGATTCATTGGTCAAAGAAAACATTAAATCCAACAAATCCTTAACTCAAAACATCTAGGAAATCTGGGGCACCATAGAAAGATCAAACCTAAGAATAATAGGGATAGAAGAAGGAGAACTCCAGTTCAAAAGCATAGAAAATATATTCAGCAAAATCAGAGAAGAAAACTTTCCCAATCTAAAGAAGGATATGCCTACAATTGTATAACAAGCTTACAGAATAGCAAATAGACTGAATTAAAAAAAATCCCCTTGCCATATAATAATCAAAATGTAAAACATACAGAATAAAGAAAAAATATTAAGAGCTACAAAGGAAAAAGTTCAAGAAACATATAAAAGTAGACCTATCAGAATTACACCTGACTTCTCAGTGGAAACCATGAAAGACAGAAGGTCCTGGGCAGATGTACTGCAGACACTAAGAGACCACAGATGGAAGCCCAGACTACTATACCCAGCAAAGCTTTCAATCACCATTAGTGAACAAAACAAGATATTCCATAACAAAATCAGATTTAAACAACACCTATCCACAAATGCAGACCTTCAGAAAATGCTATAAGGGAAACTCCAATTCAAGTAAGCTAACTGCACCCACAAGAACACAGGCAACAGATAACCTCATGCCAACAATGAGTCAGACTGATGATTATCTTAAATATCACCAACAAACCCTGTGTTGTAGATGTATCCACTGGGGTTGGGCACCCAGGAGTCAGTGGTGCTTTACAGTTTGAAGAGTTGTGGTTTTCTGTAATGGTCTGTCTGATGCAAAAAGAAGCTTCTTTCATGAGGGAACGAGAGCCACACTTATCTGTGGGGATAACAATATGTATTTAGAATGCAGCTGGAAATTAGCTCTTTTAATAAAGTGATGGTAATTGGTTCTCCTTTAAGATCTATGATCTCACTAGCCCTGGGTAGTTGATTAGATTTCCAGCATTAAATATGATTTCCCTCCTGTGGAGTGGCCTTTAAGTCTAGTTAGAGAGCTCTTGGCCACTATTACAATTAGAGAGCTGAATGCCACTGTGGCATCCTTAGGAATGTCGTACCCTGATGGTCGCTGTTGTGATTCAGAGGCATCACAGCAACAATGATAGAACTGTGATTGTTTTTGTCCTTTGGCAGCTTGCATAGGACCTTCTTGTCCTATCAAAGATAGTCCTCAGAGAGGAAGTTTGCAGTTCAGATTCAGCTTGAGTCATCTGAGTTCTCTGTCCAAAGTATATGGTGTCTTCAGCAATACGGACTTACTACCAACCTCCAAGAATCAACCACCAACAATGGAAAAGGCTATATTTTAAGGGGGGGGGGGGCTAAGAAATCTCATACACTCCTATGACCAACAATTCCAAAGATCTCTTGCACCTGGTGCTGGAGTTTTTGTTACATGGTCATTTGTTCTTGGGGTAAATATAATCATCCAGGGACCAAAACTTTATTTAAGCTACATATGTATGTGTACACATACACTTATATGTGTTATATATAATTTTAGGTAAATATAAAATAATTTTTATAAATATAAAATATAAAATAAAGGAAGAGGTCACATTAAGGCATTCTAAAAACATCCTTAGTGTTATTTATCCCTCCTCTTTCTCTCTACTGTATTTTTCTCCTCTTTCCTCAACTAAAGCCCCCTCTCCATTTTCCCTATTACTCCCTTCATATCACTTGTACCCTGTTATTCCCGCCTCTAGGATCTCCAAGTGGTCCTTTTTTACTTTCTTAATTTCTGTGGTTACTCCAGATTATATGCTCACATCTGAAAATTTGGAGTTAGGATCTACAGACAAGAAGGAATGTGTTTTTTTTTTATATATATATCTTTCTTGGCTTGGGTCACCTCACTTAATATAATATTTTCCAAATTCATGTATTTACTTACAAATTTCACGATTTCATTTCATATTTCTTTACAGCTGAATAGTATTCTATAGTGTATACATACCACATTTTCATCTTATTCATTCATCTGTTGAAGGACATTTAGTTTGTTTCTATTTTCTAGCTATAGTGCATATATTGATAATGGACACCGATGAGCATACATCTGTAGTATAGAATGCTGTGTACTTTGGGTATATGCCAAATAACAGCATAGCTGGGTCTTACTGTAGATTTATTTTTAGCTTTTTGAGAATTCTCCATACTGATATGCAGAGCTGCTATACCAGAGTCCAACCCCACTGGCTCTAAATGAAGCTGCCTTTCTCCACACCCTCACCATCATTTGTAGCTAGCTGCTTTGTGGATTTTAGTCTTTCTGACTGGCCTAAGAGGAAATCTCAAAGTTGTTTTGATTTGCATTTCCATGATTGTTAAAGACGATGTGGTGGTTTGAAGGTTTGAATAGGTATGGCCCCATAGACTTCTATGTTTGAATGCCTGGCCCATAGGGAGTGGCACTAATAGGAGGTGTGATCTTGTTGTTGTAGATGTGGCCTTGTGGGAGGAAGTGTGTCACTGTGGAGGCGGGCTTTGAGGCCTCATATATGCTCAAGCAATGCCCAGTATGACTGTTCATTTCCTGTTATCTGCAGGTCAAGATGTAGAACTCTCAGTTCCCTCTCCAGCACCATGTCTGCCTGCCACCATGTCCTGTCATGATGATAAGGGAATTGTAAATAATCCCCAATTAAATGTTTTCCTTTTTAAGAGTTGCCATGACCATAGTGTCTTTTCACAGCAATAGAAACCCTACGACAGAAGTCAAACACTTTCTGAAATAAATCTTAGTCATTTTAATTCTTTTTTTGTAAACTGCCTGCTTAGATTCATAGCCCATTTTAATTGAATGGTTTGTTTTCTCAACTCTTTGTGGTCTTTTTTTTTTTTTTGAGTTTTTAATATGTTCTAGCTAATAATCCTCTGTCAGGAGAATAGGTAGCAAAGATTCTTTCCTACTCTGTGGGTTTCTTATTTACTCAATTGATTGTTTCCTTAACTTCCCAGAGTTTGTAAGTTTTATGAGATTTCACTTGTCAGTTGTTAGCCTTAATTCCTGGGTAGATTCAGGAAGTTCTTTTTACACCTCTATCATTATGTGGGTCCCTGAAAATGCCACCTGCCCGCAGAGTAATGGACCACACGAGGCAAGGAGGAAATCTGATTCAACAAAATTTAGTAGTTGGTGTAAATTCAAACTTCTAGAGTCTTATCCCAGGGAAGTTTATTGTTTAAGCATTTAAGTAAAGTGAATTTTTTTGGGGGAAAGTTCTCTGGTAATAATTATCTCAATTTATGTGCACATAAAGCATAAAGTGTGCCTACATAGAAACTATTTTGCAAAGTCTATGTGGCCTCTTCCACAAAGATGGGTTCTATAGCTTAAGGGCCTGGGGGAGGATATGGTGTGGTCTTGGTCATACAGATAGTGTAGAGGTCACCACATTACATGTGCCATCTTTCCAAGGATGACTTCTATTGACTAAGAAACAATACTCAAGTTAAAAGTCTATGGAGGAAGAGTGTGAGATAAATGTTCCGGGGGATTCAGGTGAGGCCTGACCCTACAGAGAGCAAAGGTCACTAGTTTACTAACTACATCCACTCCCAGCCTTCTGGGTGGAAGACAGGTATACTTGTCTCTTCTATTGAAGAGACAAGCCTGCGTGTTCATCATTCTTGGTTCTCTAGGCTTACCTGTGGGCACAAAGACCTCAGTGTCCACTATATCTCCCCATTTCTAAGTTGTTTTAGAGAAAAAATAGTGGTTGTAATAAAGGCTATGGTTGAATGCACTGCCTCCATGTCTAGTCTAATTAACATAGGCAAACATAAAAGAATATAAGAATAGCTAACAGAAGGTCAAGGAAAAGGGAAAGCTATCTTAACCATTATGGCTGTTCATAGATTACAAGAGTTTTTTGTCTATTTCTTTATGAAAAATCATCAATTTAACTATCAATAGTATGAGAAAAATGTGACACGTTAAAGAAACACCTGCCAAGAAATTGTTGTTAACCAAGACTACCAGAGGGAAAGGTGTGGCTTAGAGGTGGAATTGTTCTTTGTTCATATGGGTGACTGCTATGTCATGTAAATTTCTTCTTAAGAGCCCCACAATAGACGGGTCTCCTCTGATATAAAAAGATTTGACTGCCATGCAGAAAATAAAGCCAGAGTTTGTCTTCTAAACCATTGGCAACAGAGAGCACTGTTCTAAGTCCAACAACATCAGCTTTTTAGCATGCTCCCTTTTTTTTATCTTCACATAACTATAGTTTCCACTATCAGAGCTTTCCAAGGAGTACTTGATTATGAGGAAATCCATATTATTGTGTTTGGACTGGTGAGTTAGATCAGTTCAACAAGAACAACCCTTCATTGGACTAAATATTTATATGCTGTTGATTTTCCATTGGCACGGCAGCTGCACCTGAATATAGTGCTGCTTCAGTCAGTAGTTGTGGCTCCACAGTTACTGACCCACTTTCCAGGCAGCAGCCTGGTGGACTTTTATGTTCTTCCAGATCTGCCTTCTGCCATTGCCATCACATGCAGCTTTTAACTAAGTTTCTGTTGTTCTATCTATCAAAAGGACTCATGGATCAGAGGCTGGGGTGAAAACCTGCTAGCTCAGAGAGGTTGAGGAGCAACTAGCTGACCTTCCCTCTTTGTTGGCATCTCAGAAAGAGAGTATCCTTCCACTCTGCCAAAACAAAAAGGACCACCACATCCAAAGTCCCTCCTACTACTCTGTGCACCTCTCTATCCATCTTCCAGACTCCCTCTGATTCTCTATGATTACTTTCTGGCAACTAGTCTCTGGCTCTGCCTCCTATCCCAAGGTTGATTTTATTTAATCAATGCAAATATAAACTTGGGGTTCTCAGTGTGATCAAACAGTTAGCAACAATACACCACCTTTTATCCAATTGGTCCTAAATGATAATCCTTAACATGGCAAAACAATATAATACTATCTTGTATTACAGGGGTTCCTTTTATCCCCTTTGACAAAGGGCATTTGAATTCTGCATTGGAAAACTGAGAAATGACATGCAATACAGTCAATAAACATGACAGCATCATTTTGGGTTGGTAAAATTGCATCTTTGCTGTTTCCCTAAAGCCTCGGTAGATGATTTTGAGTCTTGATGTCTTCCCAAGTCATTGCTTGCCCTTCCTCTTGGGACATCTTCTCTTGATGAGTTTATCATCTGTCTTCAGATGTTTCATTTGTCCAGTGGTCTCTGGATGTCCTGGTTGGATATATCAGATCAGGAGCCATGTGGAACTTTGGTCATTTCCTGGAAAACCAGAAGCATAACCTTTCCCCGATGTTAACCCTGGTCTTTTCCATTGATGAATTTTTAGATGTTTTCATTTAACATATACTTTAGGATGCGTCTCCTTCAGGGCAAAATGTTTTTGGGCAGCAGAGGAAGCTTTGTCTCTAAAGTGAAAAGATGAGAAGAATTAAAGTTAGCCAAATGTAGAGCAGCATGCGGGAACTGGGTGGGTACAAACAGCCCCTTTAATTATTAAAATTTGTCAATTAAGTATTTGATTGCATTATGTCAGAATAGCTTGATCCTGTGGAGAGTAAGGGATTTTAGTGACACGATTATAATATTTCATAAATAGCAAAACTCTTTTAAGTGTTGGTTAGCACAGGCATGATCATTACCAGTTTTAATTATGAGTCCTAGAAAGAAACTGTGCTGAGTTGTTTGACCAAGTCAAGTTTTACATGAGACATAGTGGTTAGTTTTCTGGCGCTCCCAGAGCCTCATGGCTGACCTGGGGCTGTGCTCTGCAACTGACTGGTTAGAGAGAGGCGCTGAGAAAATCTGGAGTGTGCTTTTGAGCATAGACCCCCCAAACACACATGCTTGAGAGCAGAGAAGGCCCCAGCCCTAGGCAGCTGCGGTTTCAGATGTCACGCTGATGGCTACTCACTTCTGATTATGCACTGGACACTTGGAATCCTGTATAAAACATTGCTTCACAGAGGCTAGGCTCTCATGAGCCTCTTCTAACCTCCTCCTTGTCAGAGTCTGATCATTTATCAGACCAGGGCAAGGACAAAACTAAAAACCAAACAAAACCCACGTAATTATGGTCATTAACTTTTAACGATTTAAACCTAAGCCTTTTAACTTAAAATTTGGAATCTTCAGAGACAGTTCAACATGGTGGTGGCCTCCAGCACAGACTGGGCTCTGGGATTCACCTCAAGGAACCTGAGAGACCCACAGGGGTTTTGTGGGGAGTTGTGGTGGCTTCATGTGAGCCTGCAGAGTACACAGTAGCTCTGAAACAACTGGACAAAGGCAGACCTTCTGACAAGATGCTTTGAAAAAGAGGTCTTATGGAATTGGGAAAAAAGATGGAGGAACGAAGGGGTGTGCTTGGAGGAGAAAGCAATAGTGGAGAGGCTACCTTAATTGCCCTTCCCCTGCAAGCAGATTGATGACTACCTTAATTGTCATCAAAGAACCTTCATCCAGTAACTGACGGAAGCAGATGCAGAGATCCACAGCTAAGCCTAGAGTCCAGTCGCAGGAAGGGAGGAGCAACGATATGAGCAAGTGTTCAAGACAATGCTGTCTCAGGAAACTCACAGAATGAGCTGACTCGAACTAGTGGGAGCTCACTGACTCTGGACTGACTGCTGGGGAACCTGCATAGGACCGAACTAGGCCCTTTGAATGTGGGTGACAGTTTTGTGGCTTGCTCAGTTTGTGGAGACATTGGCGGTGGGACCAGTATTTATCGCGAGTGCATGAACTGGCTTTTTTGTAGCCCATTCACTATGGAGAGATACCTTGTTCAGCCTAGAGACATGTTGACATCCGTGGTCTGGTGGATGCCAACTGGAGGCCATGTGGGTTTCCGTGGTCCATGCTGCTGCCAGAGGTCACGTTGACGCTGTGATCTGTGGTGCCGCCAGCAATCATGCTGATGTCTATGGTGTGATCTGCCATGGGAAACCATGTGGAAATCCTTGATCAAGGAGGCGTCTTCGGCAGTGGTATGGATGACTGCAGACTCATAACTGAGAACGAGAGATATTGAAAGCTTCTGGGGCAATCCTCCCCCTCCCCCATAAAAGAAAGAAAAAAGAGAAAGAAACAGTCTAGACATGACACTATTGAAGAGAGTCCTTAAAAACTGTGATAAATATGCTAAACGGATTCGTCACAGTTGATGGTTTCTGTTGGAGGCGGAGGCGGAGACATAAACTCAGCTAGTTATGTCTACCGTGCTGGCTCCTGGCAGTTTGACCATGCTCCAGTGAGTGAGTATAAGGGCAACACAAATTAGATTTGGTGTGTGTGTGTGTTTTTTTTTTTACTTTTCTTTTTGTCTGTTTTGGGGGATGGTGCAAGGGTGAGAGGGTGGACCTGAGAGGAATGAGAATCGAATGTGATCAAGGTGAATTGTATGATATTCCCAAATGATTAATAAAAATATGTTTTGGGGGAAAAAAGTACAGAGAGATTTTTAAAAATTGGGATCTTAAAATTTAGGGCAGTTTTAATTCTGAGCTCAGGAAGACTCTCCTACTAGGTAGCAGGATATTTAGAGTTACATGAGAAATAATCACCGCAAGTGCAGGTGGGAGGTAACAACTGTGTTTTTCCACACAAGTATGAAAGTTCCTATCCAGATGAAGCTGTAAATGATGGAAAAATGTGGATGATATAAAAGCACAACAGTTTCAGAAAGAAGAATTTGTGGTAAGGCTACAGTTTCAGTACATTTTGCAGACAGTCTGATGTAACAGACTCCCAGGCTGAACCCCAATTAATTGTATGTGAAAGCTTCAGAAGAACCTAACGCCTACGGGTTGTTCCTACTGCTTTAACCTCTTCTGACCTTCTAGGAAAATTGAGAAACATGTAATTATGTTTGCATTCCTTGGCCACTGTACTACCCACAAAAAATATTTTTTTAAAACTTTCTTGATTTCACTTTCCCCTGTTTTTCTTCTAAAAATCCACACCAAGCCTGTTAATATTATTATTTTTAAGGCTTTTTGTTATGTTGTACAAAAGTATATATTTAAGAAATAAAATTTTAGTAGCTATAAATCCAAAGGACTCTGGAAGGTTTGGGGGTCTTCAGTCCCTGAAGTGCCTGAAAAGAGAGAATCTTCACTTTTGATGTAAAGGATGAGATAAAATTCTTTGTTTTGCTAATACTGTTAGTGCACTGTTGGATGGATGTGTAATTTGACATCACAGGGAGAGCTTCTGCAGTCTCAGTAACACAGAGAGCATTGTACCACGCCTCCAACCAGTGGCTGCCACAGCTGTACCTGACTTTCCTCCTAGCCAGGCCCTTCTTGCTTCCAGTGTTTTCTGGCAACACAAGTGTCACCAGTTCGGTACTGATGACGTGTTCCAATAAGATTGGATTTATTTTTCTATTTACCTTTTATTTTCGAAGGAAGGAAACGCAGCTGTAGGAGTGCACCGAAGAGACCCTTTCTTCCGTTTCTGCCTCCAAGTTACTCATGTCTCATCCATTTCAATGTTCTGTTTCCTAGACGCCACCCACGAGAACCTCATTCCAAATGTTTGCATCCTTTGGTTACGTTCTCTCTACATCCGCAAGCTTTCTGCAAAATTCTTTTTCTCTCGAGTTAGGCTGGTTTTCAATTTTAGTGCATCTATACCCTTCAGGTGCTAATTTGCATATGAAGTTCATTAATGTTGAGCCTCAATTTTTCTGCAGAATACCCATTTTGGGTGAGGATGTGCGAACTGGGCCTTCAGAGATACCCATCATGACTGGAAGACTCCAGTTCTTCCTTAGCCCACCCAGTAAATGGTCATTTGCATTTAAATAAATGGAAGAAGGAGTTAAAATATCAAAAGGCTGAGAAATATCTAGTAAAAACTGATTAAATACACTGAGTATAAACTTGAAGCTGTACAATCAGGGATGGGTACAATCTTTCTTTGTGGAACATGTGGAGTTTGTATACAAAACATATGTTCCTTGTCTTTTTGAAGAGCCATCTGTAAAAGCATTAAAACAGTCTCTATAGGTTTTTTATATGTAATTTTAGGCAATGCCTATGGGGTAACTTTAAAAATATCTCAAAAGGGGATCTTTTGGATAATAATTATGTATAGATCTCTAGTAACATGCTAACACAACCTGCCAATTATTATCAGAGAAGAACAAGCAACCTGCCTTTTATTTAGTGGCACATTTATTTCTGGAGGCTCTTTACCAGAGAGGGATTAATTCTATCGGCTGTCACATTAGCAGCAACATTACTTAATAAGCTAACAGCCCACTCTGCTTCAGGGGTTACATTTTTTTTTTAAAGAATTTAACTGAGAGTCTCCAGAAAGCAACTTAAAAGAGTGGAGCCAAATCCTCAGTAGTAAGAGGCAGATAATTGAATACTCAATTGACATGACCCAAAAATTTAAATTTCGCTGTCTTAGCTTATTTACCATGAAAGTTAAGCATTCAGTTAAGTATTGGTAGAATGTGCAAGAGAGAAGAATGCCATCAATACACTGCGTGACTAGTAAATTTATCAGTACCAGCCTAAGTGCTTGACGTCATAGTTCCAGCCGCTTTTGTGTTAGAGGTTGGACCTGTTCTCACTTTTTTCCCTGGAAAGGTCTTTGATCAGTCTACACTGTGTTATTTCAGCTGTATGGAAAACAAACAAAAAGTAAACAAACAAAAAACTAGCTCATGTTTCAGGCAGTGGAGCCCTGCCTGCCATTGCTTAGGAATTCAGATCTTGCCTAGGCTGCTTTCTGTCTCCCCACCCCCCAACAGTGATATAGAGCGCTAAGGGGCAGAGAGGGAGGAGGGAGGGATGGACTTTGAGTTCTTGTCAGATTGATTAGGAGACATCTGATCACCTAGGGAGGGAGGGTTAGCCCTAAATGAGTGGCAGGCCTGGAAGCTGACTAGGGTATGTTCCACAGGGGGAAATTTCTTTCTCTCTCTCTTTTTCTTTCTCTCTCTCTCTCTCTCTCTCTCTCTCTCTCTCTCTCTCTCTCTCTCTCTCTCTCTCTCTCTCCCCCCTCTTTCTCCTCCTCCGCCTCCTCCTCCTCCTGAGGATTCAAGCAGTATATTAGTACTCCAGCTTGTAAAATAATTGATAGGGATTTTATATCCCCTTTCATGGATTCTCTTCACATTGGTTCCCAAGTGCTTCTAATTTTTAACATAGTTAGTTAGTTACTTGGTCAGGAAACCAAGGAATACATTTTGCAGTTACTTGTAGAAAGTTGCAGAGCTGTTGTTCTGAATATTTTGCTCCTTTGGATCATAATAAATATCTCAAAAGTTGTATGAAATGCATTGTTCCAAAGAACTGAGAAGAGCCCATGTTCACTCCACTCTCTCACTTAAGGTTACAATCCCTTGGGTGAGAGGCCTGGATTTTCTAATTCCCCTTTTCTGTTTAAGGAAATTTTTTCTTACCTTCTCTAAGGGTTGTGTCCTTTACATTGGGTGCCAGTTGTGGGGGTCTCTTCAAATGCCCTGGAAGCAGCGCAGCCATCTGAAGGAGACAAGAAGAAAATCTTGTTCAGTGTGATTCAGTAGCCAGGGCGGGTTCAAACTTCCAGAGTCTGACCCATGGAAGTTTATTATTTAGGCATTAAAGGACAGTGCAATATTTTGGGGAAAAAAGGTTCTTGGTAACAACTTTCTCAATCCATGTGCACAATAAAGCTTAAGGCATGACTATACAGAAACTCTTACGCAAAGTCTAAGTGACCTCTTCCATAAAGATGGGTTCTATAGCATAAGGGCCTAGGATCAGGTATGGTCTTGGTCATACAGATAGTGCAGAGGTCATCAAACTACCAAATGCCTGTGACACCTCGCCTAAGTATGGGCTCTTTTGAGTGAGGAACAATGCTCAAGATAAAGGTCTATGGAGGAAAGGTGTGAGATAAACATTCTGAGGGATTCAGGTGAGGCCTGACCCTACAGAGAGCAAAGGTCACTTACTACAACCACTCCCAGCCTTCTGGGTAGAAGACAGGTATAAGTGTCTCTTTTGTTGAAGAGACAAGCCTGCATGTTCATCATTCCTGGGTTCTCTAGGCTTACTTGTAGACACAAAGATCACAGTGCCCCCTATATCTACCTGTTTCTAAGCTGGTTATCCATAGTCTTTTTTTTTTTTTTTTTTTTTTTTTTTTTTTTTTTTTTTTTTGATTTTTCGAGACAGGGTTTCTCTGTAGCTTTTTGGTTCCTGTCCTGGAACTAGCTGGAACTAGACCAGGCTGGCCTCGAACTCACAGAGATCCACCTGCCTCTGCCTCCCAAGTGCTGGGATTAAAGGTGTGTACCACCACTGTCTGGCTATCCATAGTCTTTTGTAAAAGTATAATTCCTTTTAAAGGAAAGAGCCTTAAATGGGAATGCCACTGAGGGGGGTTCTTTTGCTTATAAAACCACTGCAAAGGCACACAGAAACGAATGCAACTATTGTCTCATGGGAAAAGGCTATAACTTGAGCTGGCAGTAAAATTTGTACTGATTGTTTTTTTAAGCATTGAAGGGCCATGAAATCTAATGGCAAATTTTCAGAGAGCTACTGAGGTCAGAGAATATCTGGTAGGGTCAGAGTCCTTTAAAGGAGGTCCTGAAAGATCACCAAATAAAACTGGGAAGACAAAGAGCAAGTTACAACAGAGATAGAGACTGAGATGTTGAAGATGCCAGAACCATGGGATACCTGTAATGGATTATTAAAAATTGCTGCAGATCCCCAAGTAGCTTGCCATGGGATTCCCGAGGTGGCAGGGGGTCCCAAGAGCAGCCAATCTCAGGCAGGGATGGCACACAAGACCATGCAGCAGCTCTCTGAAGGTGGCTGGTCCTGGAGACATTTTTGGCGGCAAGCATGTGGCAGTGGCAGTGGGCGAGAGACAGACAGAGGCACGCCATGCAGAGTGAGGTTGGATATTTATTTAGTAGTTATGGAAGGGAAGGGAGAAGGGGAGAACAGAGAGGCAGAGAGAGAAAGAGAGAGAGAGGGAGGGAGGGAGGGTGGGAGGGAGAGAGAGAGAGAGGGAGGGAGAAGCTGCTGTTAAGTTGGGAGCTTGGTTCCAGCCCCTTACATCTATCCCAGCCTCCTGACCCTGAAAGTTAGCACTCTGGACTCCAAATCCCAGCAGGCCAGGTCCTGAGCCCTCCCTGGGGTGGTGCTCAGGACCACTCCCAAGAGTATTTAAATGAACTCCCAAAAGAGGAACACGTGGTCTCCTTTTCTTCCTCCTAGTAGTTGAGTTTGCTGCCCCTTGGGGCCACCGGAGAGTGCAGAACTCCCATTAAACCTGGATATCTCTTAATTTGGCTTGATTGGGATTTTGGCGGACAACTCGCATAGGAAAATATTCCTAACATCTTGGAGGTCCCACCGAGATAGGGCAGGCCCTTTCCACATGGCAGGCTGTGTGTTGAAAGCCCCCTAGTCTAAAATCTGAGTTCTCCACACCATGCTTAAACTGGCTTTTGGGCTACAGCAGCTGTGTCTTGGTGAGTCCCTTTTCTTGTCTATGCTATAGGGTTTTGGAGGGACCCATTCGTACTTATTTTTGTTGTTTTTCGGATACCTTCTGAAGTCATGGCCCATGTCAGGGGTTCAATTCCCAGCTGTGGTCAGACCGGCGGGACCGACCTTGGCTGCAGTGGAAATCTGTTTGTTTTGGGACACCAGACGTTCAAATTCCACAGCCCCATTTGGACCTAAGAGCCATTTTGACAGATGTGCTATAGTGGACTTAGGTCACCTGGCTGGGCATAGACTTTAAAATGGGCACTTACAGTTCAAAACCAGATCCACTGTTGCCCCTGTAATGCCTCTTACAAAAATATTTTTAAATTGAGCCTGTCTGATACAATCTGTCCCAAACAGCTGATTTCTCTATGTACTAAGTCTTGAGTTTACCACCCTCTGGAACCTAAAAAAAACTTTTTGTCGCCATAAGGACAAATGGACAGAGCTTACATATGTCCATGGTTTTTGGGCTCTGTGCTTTCATCCCCCCCTTAGTAGCTAGGGTCTCACAGCACCATGTTGCCAGAGGCACTGGCTCCTCCTCCACTCCTTCAAGCCCACACTACCCTACCCCCTCTCTTGGTTCAAGGTCAACTTCCACTTTCCCCACCTTCCCCTCCCCCTCCTACTTCAACTCTCTACCCTGGACCCCCTCTGCACACTGGGCTAGACTCTCCCATGCTTCCTTTTCTCTTCCAGATCTCTCTCAGATAAAAATGTGGCTAGGTTCCTTCCCTACTAATCCTTCTGCTTACCCATTTTTCCTCAGTCAGTGTTATGGTTTAATGTTATGATTTGCCTGTGGGTCCTGAGCAGCTTGCAGCGGGTCCTGGTACCTGGTCTTGAGCAGCGGGTCCCTGACTAGGAGAGCCACCAGCCCCGGGGAGGGCCCAGTTATGCGGTGCTGGACTGGTCCGGGTGACAGTGAGTCCCCAGAAGGTGAAGGTTCTCAGTGGCGAGCAGCTGGGCAGGCGAGTGGGTGGGAGACACGTGGATAGAATAGAATTGGGTATTTATAACTTAGAGGAGAAAGGGGGGAAGAAGGAGAAAAGGACAGAGAGAGAGAAAGGGGGAAACAGAGAAGTGGGGAGAGAGGCAGAAGCAAAGCTGCCTCTCCGAAAGGAAGACGGAAAAAGAGTGAGCTCAGGCAGGAAGCTGAAGATCAGCTTGCCTCAGTGGATGGGGGAGGAAGTGGGCGTGACTTGTACGAACAATTATAACAGTCAGTACCAGATATTAGGAAAGAGTTAAAAAAGGTTGAGGATAGTCCCCAAACCCCTATATGGGAATTGGTAAAAATGGCCTTTAAAGTTTTTAATGCCCAAGAGGAATAAGCTGAGTCTTCCCGACAGACAAAGCTACAACAATCTACAGGCCCAGGCCTTAGCAGCTTCCCTAAGGTCACAGGAATGGGGACAAGGGAAACAAGTCACAAGGCTCTACCCTGATAGAGCCCAGCCTAAGTCAACTTCACAGGCAAACTATTTCAAATGTGGTCACATGGCACAATATTGCACTATGCCTCCTCCGAGGTTATGTCCTATTTCCCAACAATCTGGATACTGAAATCACAAGCCGTGTGGGCTTGTCCTCTATGCCATGCCAAGGAGATCTAGCATTACCACTGTCAAGTCAAACTGTGCCAGCCTTCAAACTTCTCAGCCTTGCAGAGGATTGACACTGCCCAGACTTGGTTTATCCCATAACCCTATCCAAGCCTAAGGTAAAGCTACAGGTAGCAGGTAACTATTCTCACTCAGGCCTTAAGTTTCCCTCACCAATTTCAGCTATGGGGGTAGACAGAACCCATTCCTCCCCACTTAAAACTTTGCCACTGCCCTACATTCTTGCAGGACAATTTTCCTCTCATTCTTTCTTAGTGATACCTGCTTGCCCAACACCTTTACTGGGTGGAGATATCCTTAGCTGCTCCCCCAAAGCTTTGTTCTCCTTCTTGGAGCCCCTTTTTGACCCCACCATCTCCAAGATTCTATTTTACAGGTTCATTCCTCCTGCCAGATGTGTGCCCAGGCCAACCCACAAGGGGCTCTCTACATATGACAGTTTCTACACCAGCTTTGTGGACACCAACTTGGCAAAGATTGGCAGGTTAATTTCACCCATATGCCTACTCATAAAAAACTTTGTGATTTCTTAACACTTGTGAACGCTTTTACAGGATGGGTAGAAGTGTTTCTGGTCTCCAGGGAAACAGCAAATGTGGTGGCTCAGGGTCATGGAGTTCATGCCAGAAGCTCTCAACATTTCCTGGACAATGGGACTCATCAAACAACAGAGAAACATTGCCCTGACTCTTTTCAGGGCCACCCCATGTTCCCCTATGGGCCTGAGCCCTTTTGAGATGCTTTATAGAAGGCCCCTTCTCCTTAACCATCACCGCCCAGTTCAAACTCCTTCACTGGCAGGGTGCCTATCCTACCTCTCCCTTTTAAGGTCCCATCTCCACTCACACACTGATAGTTGTCTTCCTATCACCACACCAGTGGAACCTAATACCCCTTAACCTACCCCACTCTCCCCAAGGGACAGAGTACTCCTCAAACAGTTAACTCCTAGGTCTCTTGAACCTCGATGGACAGGACCTCACATGGTAATCCTTACCACCTTTTCGGCTGCCTAGCTCTTGGGACACCCATGCTGGTATTATCTCTCCAGGTTTAGGCAGGCACCTACTCAAGACACTTGGTCTGTCCAGCAGGCAGGGCCTTCCAGCTTCCGGTTTTCCAGGACGCCACAGTGAAGGGCCTACCTGTTCCTCATTCTGGCAGACTCATCTTTGGTGATAACAATTTTTTTCCCTAGACACCTGCCCTCTCATCTCCCCCAAGGAACAGATGCCTGCCTTCTCCGAGATGATAGTACATGGGATGCCTTTCCAGCCACATCTCTCACTGAACATGGACACCTAGCTCTCCCCTTCCCCACATCACCCCGTGCCCACAGGAAGTAGCCAGATTTGAGTCTATGCCCTTTTTTCCAAAGAGAGCCTGAAAGTGTGTCATAATTACCACTCCAATTTTCTGTCACTCCTATATCCAAAGAGTCTGGAATGTTAAGTTGGGAGCTTAGGCCCCAGCCTCTTGCATCTATCCCAGCCCTCTGACCCTGAGAATTAGCACTCTGGACTGCAAATCCCAGTAGGCCAGAATATTTAAGTGAACTCCCAAAAGAGGAACACATTGTCTCCTTTTCTTCCTCCCAGTGGTCGTGTTTGTGGCCCTTTGGGGCCACCCAAGAGTGCAGAACTCCCATTAAACCTGGATATCTCTTAATTTGGCTTGTTTTGATTTGGCTTGATTGAGATTTTGCATCGGCAGAGAGTTCGCATTAGGAAAATATTCCTAACAGCTGCCTCTCTGAAAGGGAGCTGGAAAAGAGAGGGAACTCAGGCTGGAAGCTGAAGATCAGCCTGTCTCAGCAGATGGGGGAGGGAGTTGGTGTGGCTTGTCTCTTAAAGAGACAGAACAATCATTACAGTACCTACCAAGGAAAGAGACACAGAAAGGAGTTGGCCCATGGGAAGCTATGTATGCTAGCGGGCATCAGAGTTGGTGTGTGTCTGTACACATGTGCATGATTTTATATTCACATTCTTTGGAACTGAAGTGATTCCATCATGAATTATGACCCTGATCCAGGCGCCAGACTTGGAACCAATGGATCTGGTGTTTTCCATGTTGTTTCAATCTTGCTTTAGAATGGCCTTTCTTTGTTCTGCCCTTGTTTCTCCCTGCTGGAACAGGAGCGTTTACTTTTAGCCACCACATGCTAAACAGGGAGTAACAATTAAGTTTTCCTTGAGTCTCAGAAGATACTTTAAATTTTTGAACAGTATGGGGGGGGTGACTGTAAAAGTTGACAGGAACATTTGAAGTTGGGGTTTAATTTATTTTCCACTATGATATAGTCAGGAGCCTTTAGGGGCCAGAAGTGGAATGTTGTATTTTAAATGTGAGGTCTTTTTAGAGGCTCATGTGTTTGAACACTTGGTTCCCACATTGAGTGGACCCTGACTGGAAGAAGTGATATGCCTTGAGATTTCTTTTCTCAGTCCCACTCGGCAACACTTTCTACCTTTCCTGGGTGCAACATAATGTAACCAGCCACTCCCACCATCATGTCTTCTCCACCATGATGGCCTGTACCCCTTTAACCATAAACTACAAACCAAACACCTCCTCCCTCAAATGACTTTTTGTCAGGTATTTGCTATTACAAAAAGTAAACAGTATAGGATCTAATAAGATCAGAAGATTTTTATAAGTTGTTCAAGTTTGTTCATGGCATAAGATGTGATCTCTTTTAGCAAAAGTTGAACAGAATCTTCTGATTCTTAGTCAAATGTGTTAGCCATTGCGAGGGAACAGGAGGAGGGAAAGGAATGGGGATTGGGGTTGGTATGTAAAATTTCAGTTAAGTAAAAAAAAAAAAAGAAAAAAAAGAAAAAAGAAAAAGCTGTATGGTTTGTTGATAGGTTCTGTATTCCTTAAGTGCTTGATGACTATTCTTTTCTTAATTATTATTCAATCAAATTCTTCGAACTTCTGTTGACTGGGGACATCAACCTTCTCTATATACAAAGGGAAGGTTTTGACTAGCTTCCCTTTTCTGTGTTCCTGTGTGAGGATGTTCAGCTATCTGAACTCCAGTTAACAAGAGGTCATGACAAGAGGTGTGTCTGATGGCCTGAGGCCATTCTTTACTATGATTCATGATTATAAACACTTTTCTACTTTAATTTATCCTTTTCTTTTGCCTTTACTGATATCTATCTATCTATCTATCTATCTATCTATCTATCTATCTATCTATCTATCTATCTATCTATTCATCCACCCATCTATGAGGGAGAGAGAATGAATATGTGACATAGAAAAGAATATATGTTCATCATGTTACATGAATGGAAGTCAAAAAAATGTAACTTTCTACCATGTGGATTCCAAACTCACATCTTTTGTCTTGGTAGGAAGTACATTTACCCACTGAGCAATCCTGCCTCATTTATTCTTTTTTATTGAGCTCTACATTTTTCTCTGCTCTCATTCCTTCCTCTACCCTCCCTTCAACCCTTTCCCATGCTCCCAATTTACTCAGGAGCTCTTGACTTTTTCTACTTCCCATATAGATTAGATCCATGCATGTCTCTCTTAGGGTCCTCATTGTTGTCTAGATTCTCTGGAATTGTGAATTGTAGACTGGTTTTCTTTGCTTTATGTCTAAAACCCACTTATGAGTGAGTTTATATGGTATTTGTCTTTCTGGGTCTGGGTTGCCTCACATAATATGATGCTTTCTAGATCTACCCATTTGCCTGTAAATTTCAAGGTGTCATTTTTTTCCTGCTGTGTAGACTATTTGTATAAATGTACCACATTTTTAAAAATATATTCTTTGGTTGAGAGGCATTTGGGTTGTTTCCAGGTTCTGGTTATGACAAACAATGCTGCTATAGACATAGTTGAGCACATATCCTTGTGGTACAATTGAGCATCCTTTGGGTATATACCCAAAAGTGGTATTGTTAGGTCTTGAGGAAGGTTGTTTTCTAATTTTCTGAGAAATGGCCATACTGATATCCAAAGGGGCTGTACCAATTTGCACTCTCACCAGCAATGCAGGAGTGTTCCCTCTACCTACATCCTCTCCAGCATAATTTGTCATCAGTATTTTTGATCTTGGCTATTCTTACAGGTGTAAGATGGAATCTCAGAGTTGTTTTGATTTGTATTTCTCTGATGGCTCAGGATGTTGAGCATCTCCTTAAATGTCTTTCAGCCATTTTAGATACCTCTGTTAAGAGTTCTCTGCTTAGATCTGTACTCCATTTTAAAAATTGGATTATTTCTTCTTTTGATGACCAATTTATTGAAATCTTTGTATGCTTTAGAGATTAGCCTTCTGTCCGATGTGGGGTTGGAGAAGATCTTTTCTCATTCTGTAGATTGCGTTTTGTTGATGACTATTCTGTAGCTATCTGTTAAGTCTAATTAGTTGATCACATAATTTAATTCTAAAGTTTTTTTTGTTGATGTTTATCTGGTTTCAATGATCTATTTATTAATAAAACTAATGTATGAAGTAACTTACTATTACTGCATCTTGATGTATCTTTCCCTTTATGTCTCATAGTGTTTCTTTTATTAAATTTAGGATGGACCAACATTTAGTGCATACATGGACTGGGAATTGTTATATACATTTAAGATTGTTCCTTCTACTGAAACAAAGTGACCTTTAAAATCTTTTCTGATTAATTTGGCTTGAAATAACTACTCCTACTTGGTTTTGTATTCTATTTGCTTATAATATCATTTCCACCCTTCACTTTATATCTCAGTGTTTTCAACAGTGAGGTGAGTTTCTTGCAGACAGCAAAGAGTTGGATCTTTTTGGTCAGATATTAAGAATCTTTAATTTGAGTGTTAAGACCTCTTACATTTAGAGTTAGCAAAAGGTGTATATTAACACTTCCATCATCTATATTAGAAATTTGTTGGCTTACTGAACTAATAATGTCTGTTCTTGTTCTAATTCTCATTCTTTTATTTATCTTTCCTGAGATCTTGTGACTGTGAATATCTTTTGTCCTATTCTGTGTATATTTGCTTGAAATATATTCTGCAATTATAGTTTAATAGTCCTGAGTTTCTTTAGCCTACATTTATCATGAATGATCTTTGTTTTTTCCATTATTTTTAAAGGATAGATACCAGATTTAGTAATCCTGGTAAGAAGATAGTTTGTTTTTTGGCTAGAAATACTTTAGTCCATGTTCTTCTAACCTCTAGCATTTGTGTCAAGAGGTCAGGTCTTATTGTAGCAGGTTTGGCTTTATAAATAATGACATTTCTTTCTTTCTTGAAGCTTCCAGTATTCTTTTTCACTCATACTCTTTGCAAACAATATAATATAAAGGGAGGATCTTTTCTGGTTATGCCTCCTGTATGTGGATGTCCTTTTTCTATTTCCTCTTTTTCCATTATTGCATTCCAAATCAAATACTTCCTACCATCATCTTTAATTTCTTGTATTCTTTCTTCTACTTCATCTAGTCTGTTAGTGATACTTCCCATTGAGCTTTTATTTGACTTATTGAACTTTTCCTTCCCAAAACTTCAATTTATTTTTTAGAATGTCTATTTACTGACTCTTTCATCCAAGTCCTAAACTGACACTCATGCAGCATTTAAATGCTCTTTTATGTCATTAGTAATTTTCAAATCAGATAGTTTTGGCGGTACATACCTGGATTCCTTGCATTTGTGAGGTGGAGACAGGAGAATCAAGAGTTCAAGGTCAGCCTGGGCTATGCTGTGAAGTAAGGTATAAAAACAAAGAAAAAAAAAAACAAAAACCAAAACAACAACAAAACCAAAAAATATCTCCCCAGCATAGACCTTTGAATTATTTGGCCTCTTAACCATCCAACTTCGGGACCTAGTTACTGAATTTTTGAAAGGATAGTGTCTGCTTCCTTTTTCATCTTTCTTTTGTTCCTCTTCCTCCTTCTTCCCTCTCCCCTTCTCAGTGCTAGGGATTGAATCCAGGGTCTTGTGTATATTAAGCAAGTCGTATGAAGCTGAGATACACCCTCAACTCCTGTCTCCATGTAGCACAGGATTTTCTTAAAATCATGGTGACTTCACTTCCCTATCTGGAATACTGTGGTTACAAGAACATGCTACCAAACCAGACAGATTTCTTGTGTTTCTCTACTGCACATCTGTTGGACTGGGTAACTCTTCTGGTTTTACATGAGGGTATTCTTAGTGAGCAGCGACCTCTTGAGGCCTCAATCCCCATTACCACACAGGGAGGAGAAAGCAAAACACCACAGCAATAATGTAAAGACAAACCAGGCACCATACCATAAAAGCAAACCAAAGACAACTGCCACACTGCCTGAAATTACAGAAATGAGCAAAATTAACAAAGAACAAGCTGATGTTAAGAATAAATGAAGAAAAAAGTATTGCAAAAGGAAGAAATAAATAAGTGATGGGAAAAGAGAAAAGAAAGAAAAACAAAGTTAAAAAAGGAGAATAAAAGAAATAGGTAAAGGAAATTAGATCAAAGCAAGAAATTCTGGGGTGGTAGCTGAGTGGAAGAGCACCTGCTTGATACCTACAAGGCAAGGCCTTAGGTTTAGTTCTCTGTTTAAATACATACATCATACATACATACATTATACGTACATATGTACTAGGAATAATAGTAAAAACAAAACCAAGAACAAGAACAAAAAGAAATAGAGAGTTATCAAAGCTTCATTTTAGGCTGTCTAATAATGGAGTCTGCCAGAGGGTGTAGACAGTCAGCCCCAGATGCCATCTCTTGTAGCTTCTCTCTGTTTCCATCACACCTGTTGGTGCTCTTGTGCAGGCTGAAGCCCTGTCCAGTCAACAGTATGCTGTCAATCACCGTCAGGACTGCATTAACTTTCTATTCACTTCCTTCTTCAACACCAAGAGGCAGGCAGGCTCTTGCTCGCTCAAGAGCCCCCTCCTGCCCCACTATGGGCATCCAGGGGTGGCTAACTTCCAAGAGGGGGTGTACCCTTAGTGATAGAATGTGGGAGAGGCAAGCAGCATATCTGCACTGCAGAGTAGACTTTAAGTAGATTCACCCACCCAACAGGAGGGAGGAGGCTGTGAAAATGAAGAGATTTGCTGGACTCAGGCTGATACCTCTCAGATCCACCCAGTAACAGCAGGAAGGCAAGTTCTTGGCTCTTGGCTTGGTGTTCTCAATCTCCACAGTAACCCCCAGGTAGTAGTAGATGCTACCTCTCACCCCAGTGGGTGATGCTACCAACCACTGTGTCCTCCCCAGCCAAGCCCTCTGTTACTTAAACTTCTCAGCTGGTCCACACATAACCCTTCCTCCATCCGTAACTGCTCCCACCCAGGTTCTATGACTTATTCTTCTTACCTTTCAGCTCCTCTTCTGCCTTGCTATTGACAATTCAGCTTTTTACTAGACCAATCATGTGCCTTAGGCAGGCAATGTGAAACAAATGTAACACATCTTTACCCTGTTAACAAAGGCAGCATAAACAAATGTAAGACACCTTCACATAGTTAAATTAATATATCACAGCATAAACAAATGTAACACATCTTTGCTTAGTTAATATTTCACAACACGCAGTCTGTGGTTGTGAATCATTTATTGGAAGTCAGTGCAGGAGGAGCAACAGTAGAAACACAAGGTAGCTGCAAGAGAGGCTTTGGAAGAAAGATATCCTAGTGACCTGGAATCTCTTCCTCTGAGGTATAGTGTGGGGCATGAAATGGAACTGAGGATGTGAAGGATTAGAGAGATGGAATATTTATTTTATGGCATTAAACAGTTCTTTTCCCAGGGATAGTACAGCAGGATGACTGTCAACGTCCCAGTCTGCCACCCTTACACTATAGATAAGTGGTCTTTGATGGTCAGAAAATGATAGGTGAAGTGTTCCAAGAGTGTCCAGTAGAATATGGAGCATTAGTCCCTCCTCATGGATTCGAAGAATGTTTTTCAAATGTTCATACTACGCAGATTCAATGCGATTTCTAATTTATTTGTTGTTTACTATTATTTTTATTGAGCTCTACATTTTTCTCTGCTTCCTCCCTACCTCTCCCCTCCCCATCAACCCTCTCCCAAGGTCCCCATGCTCCTAATTTACTCAGGAGATCTTGTCTTTTTCTACTTCCTACTTCCCATGTAGATTAGATCTATGTATGTCTCTCTTAGGGTCCTCATTATTGTCTAGGTTCTCTGGGATTATGATTTGTGGACTGATTTTCTTTGCTTTATGTTAAAAAACCACTTATGAGTGAGTATATGTGATAATTGTCTTTCTGGGTCTGGGTTACCACACTCAAAATGATGTTTTCTAGCTCCATCCATTTTCCTGCAAAATTCAAGATGTCATTTTCTCTGCTGTGTAGTCCTCTATTGCGTAAATGTACCACATTTTCCTTATCCATTCTTTGGTCAAAGGGCATTTAGATTGTTTCCAGTTTCTGGCTATGACAAGCAATGCTGCTATGAACATAATTGAGCACATGTCTTTGTGGCACAATTGAGCATCCTTTGGGTTTATACCCAAAAGTGGTATTGCTGGGTCTTGAGGAAGGTTGTTTCCTAATTATCTGAGAAATCACCATACTGACATTCAAAGGGGCTGTACGAGCTTGCATTCCCACCAGCAATGTAGGAGTGTTCCCTTTACCCCACATCTTCTCCAGTATAAATTGTCATCAGTGTTTTTGATCTTGGCCATTCTTATAGGTGTAAGATGGAATCTCAGAGTTGTTTTGATTTGCATTTCTCTGATGACTAAGGATGTTGAACATTTTCTTAAGTGTCTTTCAGCCATTTTAGATTCCTCTGTTGAGAGTTCTCTGTTTAGATCTATACTCCATTTTTTTTATTGGATTATTTGTTTTTTGATGACAAATTTCTTGAGTTCTTTGTATATTTTGGAGATCAGACCTCTGTCTGATGTGGGGTTAGTGAAGATCTTTTCCCATTCTGTAGGCTGTTGTTTTGTCTTGTTGACTGTGTCCTTTGGTTTACAGAAGCTTTTCAGTTTCAGGAGGTCCCATTTATTAATTGTTTCTCTCAGTGTCTGTGCTGTTGGGGTTATATTTAGGAAGTTGTCTCCTGTGCCAATGTGTTTAAGTGTACTTCCCACTTTCTCTTCTATAAGGTTCAGTGTGGCTGGCTTTATGTTGAGGTCTTTGATCCATTTGGAGCCGAGTTTTGTGCATGGTGATAAATATGGGTCTATTTTCATTCTTCTACATGTTGATATCCAGTTATGCCAGCACCATTTGTTAAATATGCTTTCTTTTTTTCTGTTTCCTATATTTTGCTTCTTTGTCAAAAATCATGTGTTTAAAGGTATGTGGATTAATATTTGGGTACTCAATTCAGTTTTTTTGATCCTCCTGTCTGTTTTTATGTCAATACCAGGCTGTTTTCAGTACCCTAACTATGTAGTAGAGTTTGAAGTTAGGGTTTTTGATGCCTCCAGGAGTTTTTTTTTTTTTTATTGTACAGGACTGTTTTGGCTATTTTGGGTTTTTTGCTTTTCCATATGAAGTTAAGTACCATTATTTCAAGTGAAGAATTTTGCTGGGATTTTGATAGGCATTGCATTGATTCTGTAGATGGCTTTTGGTAATACTGCTATTTTTACTATGTTAAGTCTACCTACCCAAAAGCATGGGATTTCTTTCCACTTTCTGGTGTCTTCTTCAATTTCTTTCTTCAAAGATTTAAAATTCTTGTCATACAAGTCTTCCACTTGTTTAGTTAGAGTTACTTTGAGATATTTTATGTTATTTGTGGCTATTGAGACAAAATCCATCCTTTTTCTGCATACAGAAACACACCTCAACCTCAAAGACAGACATTGTTTCAGAGTAAAGGGTTAGGAAAAATATTCCAATCAAATGGGCCTAAGAAACAAGTGGGTGTAGTTATCCTATTATCTAAAAATATAAACTTCAAACTAAAATCAATCAAAAGAGACAAAAAAGGATATTTCATATTAGCCACTGGAAAAATTCATCAAAAGGAAATCTCTTTACTGAACATCTATGCCCCAAATACAAGGGCACCCTCATATGAAAAAAAAAAAAACACTTCTAAAGCTTAAATCATACATTAAACCCTACACACTAATAATGGGAGACTTCAACACTCCACTCTCGTCACTGGACAGGTCAGTTAGACTAAAAGTGAACAGAGAAATAAGTGAACTAATAGATGTTATGACTCAAGTGGACTTACCAGACATCTTTAAAATATTCCATCCAAACAAAAAAAGAATATACCTTCTTCTCAGCTAGTCATGGAACCCTTTCAAAAATTGACCACATACTCGGTAACAAAACAAACCTCAACAAGAAAAAAAAAAAAAGGAATAACTCCATGCATCTTATCAGATCACACCATTGTTTAAAACTAGAAGTCAACAGCAATACTAATTCTAGAAAGCCCACAAACACATGGAAATTAAACAGTGCTCACCTGAATCATCAATGAGTCAAGGAAGAAATAAATAAATAAATAAAATTCAATGAAAATGACCAGACAGCATATCCAAATTTATGGGACAAAATAAAAGCAGTGTTAAGAGGAATGTTCATAGCACTAAATGCCTATATAAAGAAGCTGGTAAGATTTCACACTAGTGAATTAACAGAACATTTAAAAGCTTTAGAACAAAAAAAAAGCAAACTCACCCAAGAGAACTAGATGGGAGGAAATAATAAAATTGAGAGCTGAAATCAACAAAATAGAAACAAAGGAAACAATACAACGAATCAATAAGACAAAGAGTTGCTTCTTTGAGAAAATCAACAAAATAGACAAACCTTTATCCAAAATAAACAAAAGGCAGAGAGAAAATATCCAAATTAACAAAATCAGAAATGAAAAAGGGACATAACAGACATGGAGAAAATACAAAGGATCATCGGTCATATTTTGAAAACCTGTACTCCACAAAATTGGAAAAGTTAAAGGAAATGGACAACTTTCTGGATAAATATCACTTACAAAAATTAAATCAAGACCAGATAAGCAAATTAAATAGACCTATAACTGCTGAAGAAATAAAATAGACACCAAAAGTCTCCCAACCAAAAAAAGCCCAAGATCAGATTATTTCAGCTCAGAATTCTACAAGATTTACAAAGAAGAATTAATACCAATACTCCTCAAATTATTCCACACAATAGAAACAGAAGGAACATTGACAAGCTCTTTTTATGAGGCCACAATTACCCGGATACCCAAACCACAGAAAGACATTACCAAGAAAGAGAATTACAGACCAATCTCACTCATGAACATTGATGCAAAAATACTAAATAAAATACTGGTAAATTAAATCCAAGAACATATCAAAACTATCATCCACCATGACCAAGTTGGCTTCATCCTTGAGATGCAGGGGTAACATACAAAAATCTGTCAAAGTAATCCATCATATAAACAAACTGAAAAATAACTATATGATCATTTCATTAGATGCCAAAAAAGCTTTAAACAAAATACAGCATCCATTCATGATAAAGGCCTTTGAGAGAGCATGGATACAAGGAACATACCTAAACATAATAAAGGCAATAGACAGCAAGCCAATAAACAGTCAACATCAAATTAAATGAAGAGGAACTCCCAGAGATTCCACTGAAATCAAGAACAAGACAAGGTTGTCCACTCTCTCCATATCTATCAATATAGTTCTTGATGTCTTAGCTAGAGCAATAAGACACCAAAAGGAGATCTAGAGGATACAAATTGGAAAAGAAGAATTCAAACTCTCACTATTTGCTGATGATATGTTAGTTTACATAAGCGGCCTCAAAAATTCTACCAAGGAACTTCTACAACTCATAAACACTTTCAGTAATGTAGCAGGATACAAGATTTACTCAAAAAATCAGTAGCCCTCCTGTACACAGATGATAAAAGAGCTGAGAAAGAAATCAGTAATTTCTAATTTCTATAAATATCAGTGACAATCTTTGTGTCTGCAGAAAACAGTAAGCCCCTAAAGTTCTTGTGTGGAAATACACATACACACAGAGGGAGAGAGAGAGAGAGAGAGAGAGAGAGAGAGAGAGAGAGAGAGAGGTACAGGCATTGACACACATGTGCCAGAGCAACCTCAAGGGGTGGGGGAGAAGAAAGTTAAAGGTATCATAATATTTGATTTCAAAACATGATACTAAGCTACAGGAGCCAAGAAAGACAACATGAAATTGAAATAGAAACAGACTCATAATTGGGCCAGCATGCTTGGAAATGAGGAGGGCCAAGGGGATGTAAGAGGGATATCAAGTGAATTGTTCATATCCCAATTTGAGAGTTGAGGTCTCCCACTCACAGGCATTGCCTGGGGAACCAATGAGACCATGCTTCCTCTGGTCAAGGGAAGTGAAAAGATTGAACATTAAGAGCAGGAGAAGATAGGTCCAAGTGGGTATGGACCATAACTCCTGTGAGTTTTTCATAAGCCCAGTGGGTGCTGGGAATAGTGACCATTGTGGTGGTATGGGTGAGATGCCCATGGAAATCTTGGAGTCAAGACATCTGTCTAACATGACTTAGCCAAAACACTAGAAATCAGAGAGGTTGTGGCCACCTTTGGGGTGCTGGTCTGGTTTGGGTAGAGTATCTGCCCGAAATTCATGTCCATTTGGGACTTGAGACTGTTCTATCCTTTGGGAACAGAATTAATCCAATGTAACTAAGTTGAGATGAGGTCATATTGAAATGAGGTGGCCTATTCAGAAGGGAAGAGGAAGTGATATTAACAGGTGACTCATGAGAGGCTTATGACATGTTCTCCTCACAAGAAAAGACCAAAGCAAGGAAATAACATCAGCTAGGCAATTGAAGCATTGGGAGCAGAGCACAAGGGTGTGTCAGAAATCTAATGGATGCTACAGAATACAAGGATGCCTGGTGGGCTTATAAAGAGACAAATCAAGCATTCTGCTTCCCTTTTCTCAAGACTGACCTTGAGCTAAGCAAGATTTTTGTGCTGAAGAAGGGTGATAATTACCATCATGAAAAGAAGTGGTAGTGCTGAGCTCACCTGCAGAGCAGAGACACAAAAGAGAAACCCACTTGTCAGTGCAGAAACTTCAAAAATTGTGAAGATGAGCAACAAAAGAGAATACAAGAATGTAAGAATAGACAGAGGGGAGAGAGAGAGAGAGAGAGAGAGAGAGAGAGAGAGAGAGAGAGAGAGAGAGAGAGAATGAGAGAGCAGAGCAGGGCTGAGAGACAGCCTCAGGAATTAATCACTTGCCTATCATGCTTGATCATGCTCAAGGCCATTGGTTTCATCTTCAGCACTGATGTATAATAAGTAAACAGAAAAAATTAATATAAGAGCAGAGGTGTGTCTTTATTTAAAAATAATAACCTCTACAGGAAGCAGATTAACTTTACCAGCCAAATGTTAAAAACTGTGGCTGGGGAGAGGATTCAGTGGGTAAGAGATCTTGATTTATACGCATAAGGACCTGAGTTAAAGTCTTTAGCATCCATATAGAATGCTTGACATGGCTACAGATGCTTGTAACCTCAGTTGTCAGGGTAACTGAGACAGGAGAATCCTTGGAGCTTGCTGGATACCAGTCTTCACCCATGTTCATGAGAAACCTTTCAAGGGAATAAAGTAGAAAGTGATAAAATAGGAGAGTCAATGCCTCTTCTGGCATCTGTATGCACACATGAGCATGCTTCTCCCAAACACATGCACACAGACACAAACATACACACACACACACACACCTCACATGCAAAATGAACTTTTAAAAAAGATGTAAACTGGATGAATGAATGCTAAAATACCCACTATGCAAGATACAAAAATATGTTGTATACAAGAAACTTACTTCACCAATACAGAAACACATAATCCGAAGGTGAAGGGATGGAAATGAGGTACTATACAAACAGGAATCATACCTGAGAAGGAGGAGGTACACCTAGATCGGATAAAATAGACCTTTAATCACAAATTATGAAAGGAGAAGACCACTGTTCTAGCTTGAGTCTGAACTGTTCTCAAAAGGCTCATGTGTTGACAACTCAGTAATCACTACAGCACCATTTAAAGCTGACGATTCTGGGATATGACAGAACCACAGGGGTTCTGTGTTTGGATAATCTTTTTGCACAAAGATTTGTGTGAAGATGTGTCTCTGTTCTTCCTCATCTGTCTAAGGCACCTTCTGATTTGTTTAACAAAGAACTGAATAACTAGTCAGAAGAGGATAGATAGGACTTCCTGGGAGAGATAGGAACTCTGGGAAAGAATCTGAGGTGCAGGAGATTTGACAGCCAGACTCAGAGGAAGTCAGATGTAGAGTAATGAGGAGAGGTAACAAGCCATGCAGCAGAATGTAGATTAATATAAACAGGTTCACTTAAGTTTAAAGAACTAGTTGTGAACAAGTCTGAGCTAAGACCAATCATTCATACTTAATAAGAAATTTCCATGTCATTATTCAAGAGAAAGTGATTCAAAGAAAGACCTGTTACATTTGGCACCCAATGTGGGGCCTGTATTTGCAAGTATAGTACCTGAGATAGCTGAGAAAAGTTCTGGACAAGGAGCTGGACATGGCTTCCTAGCACCCACAGTCTCTCAAGTGGCTTGGTGCTTGTAGTGCACAGAGGCATGGCTCCTGGCCAGCGCCTGTGTGCATGAGGCTTGGCTGTCACAGATGGACAAAAGCAACATTTTCCTGCAGCCCCAGTGCACAAATGCTGCAGTCTCTCTGGAGGCTTGTGAGTGCTTGCTGTCTGCCACTGTCCCGTCCTGCCTGGTTGATAGCAGCAGGTGGCTTAGCACTTTAAAGTTCAGTTCATGCAGTCAGAGAATGGCTGCAGGGGTGTAAAAACCCAGATCTAGACCAAGAAAACCTCTGAACAGGTACAGAATGCTTGAAAATGTGCTTAGGTGCTAAAGAAAAAAAGTAGGTTTAGACCATCATAGAAAAAATAGTTAAAAAATAAGGTTCTTTTAAAAAATAATTTCATTGTTTATTGAAATTGAAAGCAAATTTGTTCACCAAGAAGAACAAATGGATATATTTATTTTTGCTCAAAGAATTAAATCTTGGTAGAATATCTGTTACTGTAGAACATAGAGCATTTTCAAATTTTTCAGAGTTTATTGATTTTCTTTTAAATTTTATATTAGCCAATGTTGCTTGGCAAAAAGATATACAAAATGGGAGAAATATATATAGGGTTCTCTTTCCTTCCTTCCTTCCTTCCTTCCTTCCTTCCTTCCTTCCTTCCTTCCTTCCTTCTGTCCGTCCTTCTTTCCTTCCTTCCTTTTTCTTTTTAATTGTATTGAACTCTTTTCATTTATTTTACATAGCAACCAGTTGCCCCTCCCTCCTCTCCTTCCATCTCCTTCCTTTTCCCATTTGCTCCTTCTCCATCACCATTATGAAAGGGCTTGTACAAAGCATAGTACATCAAGTTGGGGTAAGACTACTCCCCTTACATCTAGGTAATCCAGCATGGCGACAGGTTACCAAAACCCAGCTAAGCATCAGGGAGATGTCCTGCTCTTACTGTTAGAAGCCTTATTGGATTATTACAGGATAATTACAGGATTATCACACACCTGCAGAGGGCCTAGGTTGGTCCCATGTAGGCTTCCTAATTGTTGGTCCAGAATCCATGAATTTCCATGAGTTCAGATCAGCTGTCTTTGTGGGTTAACCCATTACGAACTCCCTGTCTCATACAATACCTCCTTTTTTTCCTCAAGACTTATGGAGCTCAGTGCAGTGCTTGCCTGTGGATCTCTGGCTCTGTTTCCATCAGTTACTTGATAGAGTATCTATGATGGTAATTAGGAAAGTCACCAATCTGTTTACAGTAGATGGCAAGTTCAGGCACTCTCTCCATTATTGCTAGGAGTCTTGGTTGGGGTCATCCGTGTTGGTTCCTGAGAATTTTCCTGGCACCAAGTTTCAAGTTTCTCTCTAACCCCAAAATGGCCCCACCTATCAAGGCATCTCCTTTTGTTACTTTCCTCCTTTATCCTGCCTTCCAACCTGCCTCCTGTACCCAGCCTGCCCGACCACTCCCTCTAGTTCTCATCCCTCTATACTCCCAACCCCCACTCTGGTTTACCTAGGAGATCTTTTCTATTTCCCCTTCCCAGGGAAATCCATGCATCTCTCTTTGGGCCTTCCTTGTTATCTAGATTCTCTGGGGCTGTGGATTATAGGTTGATTACTCTATGCTTTACTCCTAATAACCAATTATGCATGAGTACATAATCTGCTTGTCTTTCTGAGTCTGGGTTACCTCACTCAGCATAATTTTTTTCTAGTTCCATCCATTTTCCTGCAAAGTTCATGAGGTTGTTTTTTTCTTCACCTGAGTAGTACTCCATTGTGTAAATACATCACATTTTCCTTATCTATTCTTCAGTTAAAGGACATCTAGGTTGTTTCTAGGTTCTGGTTATTATAAATAATGCTACTATGAACATCGTTGTGCAAGTGCTCTTGTGGTATGAATACACATCTTTGAGTATATGCCCAAAATTGGTATAGCTGGGTATTGAAGGAGAGTGATTCCAAATTTCTAAGAAACCACCATACTGGTTTCCAAACTTATTGTACAAGTTTGCACTCCCTCCAGCAGTGAAGGAGTTTTCCCCTTACTCCACATCCTCTCCAACATAAACTGTAATCAATGTGTGGTTTTTTTTTTTTTTTGTTTTTTTTTTTTTTTTTTTTTTTGGTTTTTCGAGACAGGGTTTCTCTGTGGTTTTGGAGCCTGTCCTGGAACTAGCTCTTGTAGACCAGGCTGGTCTTAAACTCACAGAAATCCGCCTGCCTCTGCCTCCCAAGTGCTGGGATTAAAGGCGTGTGCCACCACCACCCGGCATTAATCAATGTTTTTGATCTTAGTCATACTATCAGGAGCAAAATGGCATCTCAGAGTTGTTTTGATTTGCATTTCCCTGATGGCTAAGGTTGTTGGACAATTTTAAGTGTCTTTCAGCCATTTGAGATTCTTCTGTTGATAATTCTGATTAGATATATACCCCATTTTTAAAAATTGGATTATTTGTTATTTTGATGTTTACCTTCTTGAGATTTTTAAATATATATTTTAAAGATCTGCCCTTTTTCAGATATAGAGTTGGTGAGGATCTTTTCCATTCTGTAGGCTGCCATTTTGTCTTTGTGTTCTTTGCCTTACAGAAGCCTTTCAGTTTTTGGAGGTCCTATTTATTAATTGTTAATCTTAGTGTTTGTGTTACTACAGCTATGTTCAGGAAGTGGTTTCCTATGCCAATTTGTTCAAGGCTATTTCCCACTTTCTCTTCTATTAGGTTCAGTATAACTGGATTTACATCGAGGTCTTTGATCCACTTGGGCTTGAGTTTTGTGCATGGCAATAGATATGGATCTATTTGCATTCTTCTACATGTTGACTTCTAGTTATGCCAGCTTGATTTGTTGAAGATGCTTTATTTTTTCCATTGTAGAATTTTGGCCTTTTTTGGTCAAGAATCAAGTGTTCATAGATGTGTAGATTTATGTCAAGGTCTTTGATTCAATTCCATTGGTCCACATGTCTGTTTTTATGCCAATATCAGGCTGTTTTTTATTACTATAGCTCTATAGTAGAGTTGAAGTCAGGGATGATGGTGCCTCCAGAAGTTCCTTCATTGTACAGGATTGTTTTGGTTATCCTGAATTTTTTGTTTTTCCATATGAAGTTGTGTGTTGTTCTTTCATGATCTGTGAAGAATTGTGTTGGGATTTTGATGGGGATTGCACTGAATCTGTAGATTGCTTTTGCAAAGATTCCCATTTTATTATGTTAATCTTACCAATCCATGAGCATAGAAAATCTTTTCATTTTCCAATATCTTTTTCAGTTTCTTTCTTCAAAGACTTAAAGTTCTTGTCATACATGTCTTTCACTTGTTTGGTTAGAGTTACTCCAAGATAATTGATATTATTTGTGGCTATTGTAAATGGTGTTCCTTTTCTGGTTTCTTTCTCAGTGCATTTATCATTTGTATATGGGAGGGCTACTGATTTTTTTTTTTGAATTTTCGAGACAGGGTTTCTCCGTAGCTTTTGGTTCCTGTCCTGGAACTAGCTCCTGTAGACCAGGCTGGCCTTGAACTCACAGAGATCCACCTGCCTCTGCCTCCCGAGTGCTGGGATTAAAGGGGTGCGCCACCACCACCCAGCCTACTGATTTTTTTTGTAATTAACGTAGTGTCCTACCACACTAATGAAGGTGTTTATCAATTGTAGGAGTTCCCTGGTAGAATTTTTGGGGTCACTTTTGTATACTATCATATCATCTGCAAATAGTGAAAGTTTTACTTCCTCTTTTCCAATTTATATCCCCCTTGTTCTTCTCTTGTTGTCTTATTACTCTAACTAGAACTTTGAGTACTATATTGAATAGATATGGAGAGAGTGGACAGCCTTATCTTGTTCCTGATTTTAGTGGAATCACTTTGAATTTCTCTCCATTTAGTTTGATGTTTGCTGTCAGCTTTTTGTAAATTACTTTTATTATTTTTATGCATGTTCATTGTATCACTGCTCTCTTCAAGACCTTTATCATGAAGGGGTGTTGGATTTTGTTGAATGCTTTTTCAGCATGTAATGAGATGATAATGTGACATTTTTCTTTCAGTTTTTTTATATTGTGGTTTACATTGACAGGTGTTTGTATGTTGAATCAAACTTGCATCTCTGGGATGAAGCCTACTTGGTCATGGTAGATGATTTTTTTTAAATGTCTTCTTGGATCTGGCTTGTCAGTATTTTACTGACTATTTTTGCAACAGTGTTCATGAGTGAGATTAGTCTGTAATTCTCTTAGTAATGTCTTTGTGTGGTTTGGGTATCAGGGTAATTGTAGCCTCATAAAAGGAGTTTGGGAATGTTACTTCTGTTACTATTGTGTGGAACAGTTTGAGGAGCATTGGCATTAGCTCTTCTTTGGAATTCTGATAGAACTCTGCACTGACAATGCCTGACCCTGGCCTTTTATAATTCTTTTTTATTTCTTTGGCTGGGAGACTTTTAATGACAGTTTCTATTTCCTTAGGGCATAATAGGTCTAATTAATTGGTCATCTGGTCTTGTTTTAATTTTTGTTTATGGTAACTATCTGGAAATTTTTTATTTCTTTAAGATTTTACAATTTTGTAAAGTAGAGGTTTTTGAAGTATGACCTGATGATTCTCTGGATTTCCTCAGTGTCTGTTGTTATGTCCCCCTTTTCTTTTCTGATTTTGTTAATTTGGATAGTCTCTCTTTCTTTTTGTTAGTTTGGATAAGTGCTTGCCAATCTTGTTGATTTTCTCAAAGAACAAACTCTTTTTTCCCATTGGTTCTTTGTGTTCTTTATGTCTCTATTTTACCCATTTCAGCTCTCAATTTGATTATTTCTGCAATGTACTCCTCCTGGGTGAGTTTGCTTCTTCTTGTTCTAGAGCTTTCAGGTGTGCTGTTATGTTGTGAGTACAGTATGAGATTTCTCCAGATTCCTAATGTGGACACTTAGTACTCTAAGCTTTCCTCTTGGCACTGCTTTTATAGTGTACCATAAGCTTGGGCACATTGTGTATTCATTTTATTAAAATATAGAAAATATTTAATTTCTTTTTTCTTCCTGACCCAGTGATAATTCAGATAAAAATTATCCAGTGTGCATAAGTTTGTAAGCTTTCTGTAGTTTGTGTTGTTGTTGAATTCAAATTTTAACCCATGGTGATCTGATAAGCTACAAAGGATTATTCCAATTTTTTTTGTATCTGTTGAGATTTGCTTTGTGACTGAGTATGTGCCAAATTTTAGAGAAGGTTCCACGAGATGCTGAGAAGAAGGTATACTCTTGTGTTAAATGTTATTTAGATGTCTGTTAAGTGCAAATGTGTCATAACATCTCTTAGTTCTCTTTTTTCTCTGTTATGTTTCTGTCTAGAAGACCTGTATATTTGTGAGATTGGGGTGTTGAAATATCCCACTATTAGTGTGTGGGTTTTGATGAGTGTTTTGCTGGTTATAGTAGTCTGGGTTGGCATTCATGATCTCTTAGTGTCTGCAAAACATCTGTCCAGGACCTTCTGGCTTTCATAGTCTCCACTGAAAAGTTGGGTATAATTCTGATAAATCTGCTTTTATATTTTACTTGGCTTTTTCCTTTTCTACTCTTAGTACTCATTTTTTATTCTGTTTGTTTAATTTTTTTAAAATTATTTTGGGGCAAGGGACTCTTTGGTCCAGCCTATTTGGTATTCTGTAAGTTTCTTGTGTCTTTATAGCCATGTCCTTCTTTAGGTTGGGAAAGTTTTCTTCTAAGACTTTGTTGAATATATTGCCTGTGCCTCTGAGTTAGAATGTTAGAATTCTTCTTCTTCTTCTTCTTCTTCTTCTTCTTCTTCTTCTTCTTCTTCTTCTTCTTCTTCTTCTTCTTCTTTCTTCTTTCTCCTTTTCCTTCCTTCTTCTTCTTCTCCTTCTCCTTCTCCTCCTCCTCCTTCTTCTTCTTCCTCCTCTTCTTCCTCTTCTTCTATTTCTATTATTCTTAAGTTTGATCTTTTTATAGTGTCCCAGTTTTCCTGGATGTTTTGTGTAAGAATTTGTTGGATTTAACATTTTCTTTGACTGATAAATCTATTTCTTCTGATGTATCATCAATGCCTGAGATTCTTTCTTCCATCTCTTATATTCTGTTGGTTATGCTTGCATCAGTAGTTCCTGTTCATTTACCCAGATTTTCTATTTCCCAAAATTCTCTCAGTTTGTGTTTTCTTTATTGTTTCAATTTTCCAGTCTTGAACTGTTTCCATCACCTGCTTGATTATTTTTTCTTGGCTTTCTTTAAATGATTTATTGATTTCTTCCCACTTTTTATCTTTTCCTCTATTTATTTTAGGCTAAGCAGAGATGTATTTTAGATAGATAGGTGATCTTCAAACACTTTTGAGATGTACAGAATATGGTATCAAAGATGTGTTGTAATAACATAAGGCTTTTCATGACAGTGAGGTACATCTTTCCTGGCAGCATCAATTTACTTCAAAAAAGAGATGGGCACTAAAGAACCACCATATAGAGTTTGCTTTCAATGTGGCAAAGTTATCTATTGGGCAAGAAACTTTCTTTGCCTTAAATGCTGACAGTATGCTGTCCCAATTAGACAAGTAGGACACAAAGGAAGTCAACTGCTAAACTACCTTCAAAAGTCCTGCTTCACAGAAAAGACTGTCAGATAGATATTCTGGGCCTATAAATTGAAGATGGATGCTCCAATGTTGCAAGGGAATCTTGGGTATCTGTACAGGCAGACAGCTGTTTCTGTCATTTCTACAGTTTTAAGAGTTGCTGTCTCTTAGTTTTCTGTTTACTTAGGTCTTCTCAGGTCTTCTTTCCTGTTTACTTAGATCTTCTCAGATCTCTGGTGGGGTGAAAGACTAGCTAGTTATAGTTTTACAGTTTTCCTCGTTATGAAATTCTAAAAAGAAACTCCTGATAGAGATGTAAAGCTTATAAAAGTTGAGAAACATGAAAACTTAATGTTGTTTATCTAAAAAAATGTTTTAAGGTATAAAAAGAAATTTTTAGGTTGGTAATGCAAGTTATGATAGAAAGTGATTGAGGTACAAAATTCTGAACTCATCAAGATAGGATAGATAACAGAGTACTTTCTCCAAAGTTACCAAATACAAATGGATTAGACACTGTGAATGTAATTGTTCTTATGTATATAGTTTAGAGATGTTAGATAAAGATTCTTTTATTGGACTAAAAGGGGGAGATGCTGATCTGTGTCTCTATTTATCCTCACATTTCTAAAGCATGTTATTATTGTTTTAATGAAGAGGTGAGTGGCCAATTGCTAGGCAGGAGAGGATAGGCAGATTTCTAGGGAGAGATAGGAACTCAGGGAAAGAATCTGAGGTGTGGGAGATTTGCCTGTCATATGTGAAGAAAATAGATATAAGATACTGAGGAAAGGTAACAAGCCATGTGGCAGAATGTAGATTAATGTAATTGAAATAATTTAAGTTTTTTGCTCTTTATTGATTTTTATTGAGCTCTATATTTTTGTCTGTTCCATCCCTGCCTCTCCCCTCCCCTTTAACCCTTCCCCAAAGTCCCCATGTTCCCAATTTACTCAAGAGATCTTGTCTTTTTCTACTTCCCAAGTAGATTAGATCTGTGTATGTCTCTCTTAGGGTCCTCATTGTTGTCTAAGTTCTCTGGGATTGTGATTTGTAGGCTGTTTTTTTTTTTTTTTTTTTTTTGCTTAATGTTTAAAAACCACTTATGAGTGAGTACATGTGATAATTGTTTTTCTGTTTCTGGGTAACCTCACTCAAAATAATGTTTTGTAGCTCCATCCATTTTTCTTCAAAATTCAAGATATTGGTATTTTTTTCTGCTGTGTAGTACTCCACTGTGTAAATGTACCATCCTTATCCATTCTTCAGTCGAGGGGCATTTAGGTTGTTTCCAGGTTCTGACTATAACAAACAATGCTGCTATGAACATAGTTGAGCACATGTCCTTGTGGCATGATTGAGCATCCTTTGAATACATACCCCAAAGTAGTATTACTGGGTCTTGAGGAAGGTTATTTCCTAATTTTCTGAGAAATCACCACACTGACATCCAAAGGGGCTGTACCAGCTTGCATTCCCACCAGCAATGCAGAAGTGTTCCCTTTTTCCCCCACAACCTCTCCAGCATAAGTTGTCATCAGTGTTTTTGATCTTGACCATTCTTACAGGTGTAAGATGGAATCTCAGAGTTATTTTGATTTGCATTTCTCTGATGACTAAGGATGTTGAACATTTCCTTAAATGTCTTTCAGCCATTTTAGCCTCCTCTGTTGAGAATTCTCTGTTTAGGTCTATACTTCATTTTTTTATTGGGTTATTTGTTTTTTTGATGACCAATTTCTTGAGTTCTTTGTATATTTTAGAGATCAGACCTCTGTCTGATGTGGGGTTAGTGAAGATCTTTTCCCGTTTTGTAGGCTGTCGTTTTGTCTTGTTGACCATGTTCTTTGCTTTACAGAAGCTTTTCAGTTTCAGGAGGTCCCATTTATTA
Organism: Chionomys nivalis; assembly: GCF_950005125.1. Lineage (NCBI taxonomy): Eukaryota > Metazoa > Chordata > Mammalia > Rodentia > Cricetidae > Chionomys > Chionomys nivalis. The sequence goes on along the minus strand of NC_080095.1, from coordinate 18,413,043 downwards.
ATTGTTTCTCTCAGTGTCTGTTCTGCTGAGGTTATATTTAGGAAGTGGTCTCCTGTGCCAATGCATTTAAATGTACTTCCTACTCTCTCTACTATAAGGTTCAGTGTGGCTGTCCTTATGTTGAGGTCTTTGATTCATTTGGACTTGAGTTTTGTGCATGGTAATAGATTTGGGTCTATTTTCATTCTTCTACATGTTGATATCGAGTTATACCAGCACCATTTGTTAAATATGTTGTCTTTTTTCCATTTGATATTTTTTGCTTCTTTGTCAAAGATCAGCTGTTTGCAGGTGTGTAGATTAATATCTGGGTCTTGACTTGGTTCCATTGGTCCTTCTGTTTGTTCTTATGCCAATAGCAGGCTGTTTCAGTACAGTAGCTCTGTAGTAGAGTTTGAAGTCAGGGATTGTGATGCCTCCAGAAGTTCTTTTATTTTACAAGATTGTTTTGACTATCCTGAGGGTTGTTTTTTTTTTTTTTTTTTTTTTTTTTTTTTTTTTTTTTTTGCTTTTCCATATGAAGTTGAGTACTATTCTTTTGAGGTCTGTGAAGAATTTCCTGGGATTTTGATGGGCATTTCACTGAATCTGTAAATAGTTTTTGGAAAGATTGCCATTTTTACTATGTTAATTTTGCCTACTCAAAAAAAAAGGGAGATCTTTCTACTTTCTGGTGTCTTAATTTCTTTCTTTTTTTTTCTTTTTTTTTTTTTTTGTTTTTCGAGACAGGGTTTCTCTGTGGTTTTGGAGCCTGTCCTGGAACTAGCTCTTGTAGACCAGGCTGGTCTCGAACTCACAGAGATCCGCCTGCCTCTGCCTCCCGAGTGCTGGGATTAAAGGCGTGCGCCACCACCGCCTGGCTTTAATTTCTTTCTTTAAAGATTTAAAGTTCTTGTCATATAAGTCTTTCACTTGTTTGGTTAGAGTTACTCCAAAATATTTTATGCCATTTGTGGCTATTGTGAAGGGTATTGTGCCTTTTTATAGGTGAGTTGAGTGAATTTATATTAAGAATTATTATTGACCAGTGATTGCTATCTCCTGGTAATTTAGTTGTCATTGTTGGTGATGTTAATTTGTGCATTTTCCCCTTCTTTGGGATTTGCTGCTATGAGACCATCAATTGTCTGTGTTTTGTTAGTGCAGCCAACTTCTTTGGGTTGGAGCTTTCCTTCTAGTATTTTGTGTTGGGCTGGGTTTCTGACTAGGTATTGGTTAAATCTGGTTTGGTATTGGAATCTCTTGTTTTGTCCTTCTAGGGTGATTGAAAGCTTTGCTGGGTATAGTAGTCTATGCTGGTGTCCTTGGTTTCTTATTGTCCGTATAATGCTTGCCCATGACCTTCTGGCTTTCATTGTCTCCAATGAGAAGTCAGGTGTAATTCTGATAGATCTTTCATTAAATGTTACTTAGCCTTTTTCCTTAGCAGTTCTAAATATTCTTTCTTTGTATGTTTAGTGTTTTGATTATTTGATTATTATGTGGCAAGGGGACTTTTTTGGATCTAGCCTATTTGGTGTTCTGTAAGCTTCTTGTATCTTCATAGGCATATCTTTCTTTAGGTTAGAAAAGTTTACTTCTATGATTTTGTTAAATATATTTTTTTGTGAATTTGAATTGAAATTCTTCTCCTTCTTCTATACCTATTATTCTTAGATTTGGCCTTTTCATGCTGTCCCATATTTTCTGGATATTTTGGGTTAAGCTTTTGTTAGATTTAATGTTTTTTTATTTCCTCTTGAGATTCTCTCTTTCATCTCTTATATTCTGCTGTTTGTGTTTGTGTTTGTAGTTCCTGATTGTTTTCTCATGATTTCTGTTTCTACAAATCCCTTGGATTATGTTTTCTTTATTTTTTCTATTTCAGTTTTCAAGTCTTGAATAGTTTCTTTCAAATGTGTGATAGCTTTTTCTTGGTTTTCTTTAAGTGATTTGCTGATGTCTTCCAATTTTTTTGTCTTTTTCTCCATTTCTTTAAGGGAATTTCTAATTCTCTCTGTCAACGTGTAGAAGAATGAAAATAGATCCATATCTATCACCATGCACAAAACTCAAGTCCAAATGGATTAAAGACCTCAATATTAGTCTGAACACACTGAACCTGATAGAAGAAAAAGTTGGAAGTACTCTACAACATATGGGTACAGGAGATCACTTCCTACGTTTATCACCAGCAGCACAGACATTAAGGGCAACATTGAATAAATGGGACCTCCTGAAACTGAGTAGCTTCTGTAAAGCAAAGGACACTGTCACTAAGACAAAAAGGCAACCCACTGACTGGGAGAAGATCTTCACCAACCCTGCAACAGACAAAGGTCTGATCACCAAAATATATAAAGAACTCAAGAAACTAAACTTTAAAATGCTAATGAACCCAATAAAAAAACGGGGCACTGATCTGAACAGAGAATTCTCAACAGAAGAAATTCAAATGGCCAAAAGACACCTAAGGTCATGCTCAACCTCCTTAGCGATAAGGGAAATGCAAATTAAAACAACTTTGAGATACCATCTTACACCTGTCAGAATGGCTAAAATCAAGAACACCAATGATAGCCTTTGCTGGAGAGGTTGTGGAGAAAGAGGCACACTCATTCATTGCTGGTGGGAATGCAAACTTGTGCAACCACTTTGGAAATCAGTGTGGCGATTTCTCAGGAAATTTGGGATCAACCTACCCCAAGATCCAGTAATACCACTATTGGGAATATACCCAAGAGATGCCACATCAAATGACAAAAGTATCTGTTCAACTATGTTCATAGCAGCATTGTTTGTAATAGCCAAAACCTGGAAACAACCTAGATGCCCTTCAATGGAGGAATGGATGAAGAAAGTGTGGAATATATACATATTAGAGTACTACTCAGCAGTAAAAAACAATGACTTCTCGAATTTTGCGTGCAAATGGATGGAAATAGAAAACACTATCCTGAGTGAGGTATCCCAGACTCAAAAAGAGGAACATGGGATGTACTCACTCATAATCGGTTTCTAGCCACAAAATAAAAGACATTAAGCATATAATGTGTGATCCTATAGAAGCTAAATAAGAAAATGAACCCAAAGAAAATCATATAGTCATCCGCATGGAGAGGGGGAAGTAGACAAGATTCCAGGGCAAAAACTGGGAACTTGCGGGTGAGGTGGCATGGGGCAAAGGGGAAATGGGATGAGAAATATGAGAAGGGGAGGATGGGAGGAGCTCGGAGGATTGGGATGGTTGGGATATAGGAAGGATGGATACGGGAGCAGCGAAGTATATATCCTATCTAAGGGAGCCATCTTAGGGTTGGCAAGAGACTTGACTCTTGAGGGGTTCGCAGGTGTCCAGGAATATGTCCCCAGCTGGTACCTTGGGCAACTAAGGAGAGGGAACCTGAAATGACCCTATCCTATACTGATGAATATCTTGCATATCACCTTAGAACCTTCATCTGGCGATGGATCGAGGTAGAGACAGAGTCTCAATTTGGAGCAACGGTCTGAGCTCTTAAAGTCCAAATGAGGAGCAGAAGGAGGGAGAACATGAGCAAAAAATCAGGACCACGAGGGATGCACCCACCCACTGTGACAGTGGAACTGATTTATTGGGAGCCCACCAAGGCCAGCTGGTCTGGGACTGAATAAGCATGGGTTGATTCCGGACTCTCTGAGCATGGCGGTCAATGAAGACTGATGAGAAGCCAAGGACAATGGCACTAGGTTTCGATCCTAATACATGAACTGGCTTTGTGGGAGCTTAGCCTGTTTGGACGCTCACCTTTCTGGACGTAGATAGAAGGACCTTGGTCTTCCCGCAGGGCAGGGAATTTGGACTGCTCTTCAGTAACGAGAGGGAGGGGGAATGGAGTGGGGGGAGGAGAAGAGGAGTGGGGATAGGGGGAGGGAAGTGGGGGGAGGGCAATATTTGGGAGGAGGGGAGGGAAATGGGAAATGGGGAGCAGGTGGAAATTTTAATTAAAAAAGAATAAAAATAAATAAATAAGTAAAAAAAAAAAGAGTTTCAAACATTCTCTTTTTTTTTACTTTTAAAAAATATTATTTTATTATTTGACAGTTTCAAACATTCTCTTGAAGTTATTTTTTAGGTCATTTTGTTCTGCTTCATCTTTATTTGGTTGTTCAAGTCTTGCTATTGTATGGTCTTTAGGTTTTACTGCTGTTGTGTTGCTCTTTGTTGTGTTGTGTGTGTTCTTACCTTTTCTACTCATCTTTTTCTCTAATAAGTGTGGTTGGGGCTGTCTGAGATTCTATGGATTAATCTAGGTACCAGTGAATCCAAAGCTCAGATGGTTGTTCCTCATGATACAGTCAGTGCTACAGTTCTAGTTACTGCATTGGTTATTCCATGTTCCTGGAGATAGCTCAGTACTCCTGTGCTTTACTCCACTCCCTTGTAGCTTGCTGTCTCAGGCCTACTTTAGCCTAGTTTAGCAGTTTTGACCTGGTTCTGTAAAATCCTGGTCTGAATCCACTCCTGCAGAGGTCCTTGGCTTGGAGTTGGTCCTGAAAAGGTCTCTGGCTCCAGTCTACTGCCTCAGAGTTCCCAGACTTGGGTGTGCCCAGAACTGCAGAGGACCTGGCTCAGGCTTACTCCATCAGAGGTCCCAGACTCAAGCTCAGACCTGCAAAGGTTTCATGTTTCTGCCTATTCCCTTTAATGTCCCAGACCAACGCCCAGACCCACAGAGATCCTGGCTCAGGCTTACTCCCTCTGAGGTCCCAGACTCATGCTTCCCTCTGAGGTCCCAGATTAATGCTCAGACTGGCAGAGGTCCTGGCTCAGTACTAGTTCCTTGGAGGTCTCAGACTCATACCCAGATCTACAGGGGTCCTGGCTTAGGTCTACTCCCTTGAAGGTCCCAGATTCACGTCTGGACTGTCAGTGGTCTCTGGCTCTGGCTCACTTGCTCAGCGGTTATTTCCCTGTATCTGTTCCAGTGGAGTTGGCTGTCTCAATGGGGTTTGCTGTCTCTGGTCTGCTCTGAATTAATTTAAGTTTTAAGAGCTAATTGGGAATAACCTGAAACTAAGGCCAAGTTTCAATACTTAATATGAGGACTCTGTGTCTTTTTGGGGAGTTGTGGTCCAAAGAAAGATCTGTTTCAGCTTTGACTCCTGCAGTAGATGGTATCACTGGTGCATTAATAAACTGATAACGTTGTGGGGATGTGTTGAATGATTAAGAGAAGGGACATAAGCCAGAAACTATGTTGATGTCTGTGATCATTGCAGCTTCTGGCTGCCATGGGCACTGGAGCTTCTTATTCAGTGGTAAGTGGTACTAATGACTTCAGACTCATAACTGAACATGAGGGACTTGAATGTTTCTCTGCCACCCCCTCTCCCTATAAAAAATAAACTGTGGTGTGAGAGGTTCTTCTGTCTATGTGTTGCTTTTATTGCTTAATGAATAAAGAAACTGCCTTGGCCTATAGCATGGGAGGAGAAGGATAGAGCCAGAGAGACACCATGGAGGCACTGCCAGAGTAAGACATGATGAAACTTTAGTCTGTAAGCCACTGTCACATGGCAATGCACAGATTAATGGATATGGGTTAAATTAAAATGTAAGAGTTAGCCAATAAGAAGCTAGAGCTAATGGGTCAACCAGTGATTTAATTAATATAGTTCCTGTGTGATTATTTCAGGTCTAAGCTAGCTGGGCAGCCAGGATGAACAAGTGGGCCCTCTTCCTAAAAAACTGTCCAAACAAGAAGCTGTTGAAGAGAGTCCTTAAAACTGATAAAGATGCTGAAGTGTAGTTCTTCACAGTTGATGGCTTCTGGCAGAGGTGGGGTGGAGAAGGTGTTGAGAGAGAGAGGACTTGCTTTTGGTCCCGGCCACCCCATTAGCTTACACACCAAATAATCACATAGAAATTGTATTCATTTAAACACTGCCTAGCCCATTAGTTCTAGTCTCTTATTGGCTAACTCTCACATCTTGATTCAATCCATTTCTAATAATCTGTATGTCACCACGAGGTCATGGCTTACCAGGAAAGATTCAGCATGTCTGACCTGGCAGCTTCATGGTGGCTCTCTCCATCCGACTCTCTTTCTTCCTCCCAGAATTCAGTTCTGTCTCCTCAACTACCTAAGTTCTGCCCTATCACCAGGCTCAAAACAGTTTCTTTATTAACCAATGAAAGCAACACAAATACAGAAGGACATCACCAAGAAGGGCTCAGTTTTCTTTAAGGGGCTGGCAACTGGGAGTTTGAGCATGCTCCAGTGAGTATATAGGCAACAAAAATTGAACTTGTTGGTTTGGGGGGGGCACAAATGAGGGAGGGTGAACCTGGGAGGAATGGGAACCAAGTGAGATTAGAGTGCATTGTATTGAATTCCTAATTAATAAAAATATTATATTGGTAGGAAAAAGAGAAGGGGCATACAGTGCCCCTTGAGTGTACCTTTGAAAGGCGTAACTTGTCCTTGCCTTTCTTGTCCCATTTCCTGGTCACTACAAGGTTAGAATCTGTGTTCCAGCACACCTTAAATGCAGTTGGTACTCTGTCCCAGTGCAGACTCGGGCTATAGATGCAATCACACATTGGCTGAAACCTCTAAAATAATAGCAAAACAAATCTTCCCTCTTTTAAACTCTTTCTGTGTGTGTCACACTGTAGAAAACTGACTGCCATGGTCAGCACAGAGATAAATGGGTCAGCTCAACAAGAGCACATGGTAATGGTAAATATATGCACACCACACTGGGGCACTGTTCTATAAATTGAATGTTACTAGATCCAAAGGGAGAAAGAGAATCCCACACAAGAGTGAATGGGGCCTTTAACCAATGGGAAGCCACCCATACATGATTTCCTTGGATAAGCTACCTGATAGGTTACCTGATTTCAAACAGTTATCCCTTAACACATATATTCATATGAGCAGCACTAAAGTGCACTCAATGAGTTGGATTTATATATCTATGTTGCAGGATATTTGATCATACTATGTAAAACTGTGTCTCTGTCCTTCCTCACCTGCCTAAGGCACCTTCTGATTGATTTAATAAAGAGCTGAATGACCAGTAACTTGGCAGGAAAGTATAGGTGGGACTTCCAGGTAGAGCTAGGGACTCTGGGAAGAATCTGAGGCAGGGAGACTCACCAGCCAGACATGGAGGAAGTTAGACCTAAGGTACTGAGGAGAGGTAATGAGCCACATGGCAGAATGTAGATTACTATACATAGGTTAATTTAAGTTATAAGAGTGAGTTTGGAACAAGCCTAACTAAGATAAGGTCAAACGTTTATATTTAACAAGAAGTCTCTATATCATTATTTGGGAGCTGGCAGTCTAGAGAAAGCTTGGTTGCATATATACATAGGCTTATATGTTACAATAATGATTAAAGAAGAGGTCATGAATTTAAGAGGGAGTAGAAGGCATGGATGGAGTTGGAGGTTGAGGTGAGTAGAAATGGTATAAATATAGTACGAATGAATAACATTCTCAAAAAATGTAAAAAAAAAATAAATCTGCAAGCATTGTTCCAGAACTCTACAACCAATGGACCCAACAGACACATGTTCTTTCCTTTAGTCAGCTGTCATTGACCTTGGAGGCATGAAGACAATGTCACCAGGTAAAGGCCATGTACTAAGACATGAAACAAACCTCAGAAACTTGAGGCAAAATTGAAATCACAGCATGCATTTTTCTTAGGCCGTTACATAACAGGACTTAAAAAAAAAACAACAAAAGAAACATTAGAAAATATGTAACAAGGAACCTTGACAACATTATTTTGAATAACCAATAAGTCAATGGGCAAATTAAAGGGAAATTAAAATTTTGTTGGAACAAATGCAAATGCGGTGTTATTTAGACCCGTGTGACACCATAAGAGCAGCTTTAGGAGAACTTAATTTATGTCACTTAGTGCCTACACAATAAGATGAAAGAGTTCAAATGCACAGCCTGTAGATGCAGCTCAATAAATCAGAAAAGCAAGAAACAAATTAAACCCCAAATTAGCAGAAGGAAAGAAGTAACAAGGACTGATGCCGAAATAATGAAATAGAAAACTCAGAAATAAAACAAATCCAAACACTGCCAAAAGATCATTTAAACAAAGAGTAGCTTGTGGGAAAGATATAATTGGCAAGCTTTTATGTACTCTAGCAAAGAGGGAAAAAGAGAAAAGATCCAAATAAAAATTAGGCACATTCTGGAGAGTAACCAAGAGTAATTGCAGTTGGTTGTAAGAATTTACTAATAGCCACCTGCAAACCTACAAGCCTAAATTCAGGCCTGTAGCCCTTGAACCCTTATTAGACACAAGCTACCTTTCCTGGATAAGTATGGCTACCACCCCTTACAAATGGAGACCATTATGGAAAACTACAACTGGACAAAATGCAGAGATCAATGGAACCCCAGGAGCTCAGCCATAGTGCACACAACTACATCACAGCTACTGCATATGTGGCTCAGGGAACACTGGGAAAGAGGAAGCTTAAATAGTATATGAGCCAGAATGCCAAGAGAGTCACAGTGAAGCAGACTCCTAGAAATGGCTGTGTAAACAAGGTTGGAACAATAACCGTAATATCAGTGGGCATGATAACATGGAAGGGAAAATGTTTATGGGGGTCCCACACCTAAACAAAGAACCATAGGCAACTAATGACTGCTGGGAGAAGAATTTATCTCTTCCGGGGATGAGCCACCTTATTGGTTGTCCAGTGCAGATTGGTCAGCCTTAAACTATATGCAGACCACCAACAAAAATGGACTGAAGAGATTGTAATTGTACATTTGTACAAATACGTACATCATATATTCACATATGTGTATGTATGTGTGTATGTAATAACAATAATCAAAGGAAGAAAGGCTATTAAACTTGACAGTGGAGGGCATGGGATGAGTTGGAAGAAGTGCACATGGTGAGGGCTGGTGAGAGGAAGGGGAAGGGAGGAAGTGATGTAATTATCTTTCAATTAAAAACGTTTTTAAAAGAGTAAAGGGAGCTGGAGGGCAATAAAAGTTAATCTCAATAAAAATTATTTGATAACAACAACAAAAAAAGACTTTGTTGTTGAAGATACAACAAACTTGAGTCATAGAACACGAAGAAGCCAAGTTTTTACTGATCTGGCTAAGTTTCAAAGTGCTAGAAAGTTCTATGCACCTTACCTGAGGAGAAAAAAAAGTCACAAGCAGTTTAAACTATAAGTGAACCCTATACGATACAGTAATACTGGCTTGGTAAGATTTGCCAATAACCAAATACATTCTAACTCTATTTATTATTTTATTTATGTTTATTCCATGAGACAGAGCTCATGCATGTTACTGTTAACTGGGTCAAGATCCCCATGACTGACTAAATCATAGGCTCACACCTGTTATAAAACAGCATGAGAGGGACCCTTGCAGAAAGCCCCATGAGAGATGAGAGACAGACATGGCCAGGCAGATAGAACTTAAGTGGGGAGTTTTCCCGGGGGAAGGGAAGAGAGTGAGGAAAGGGAAAGGAAAGTGGGGAAGAGAAGAGAGAGACAGAGACAAAGAGAGAGGGAAAAAAGAGAAGAGACAGGAAAAGTTCTACCTGATCCTTCGGAAGAGCAGCAGGAAAGAGAGAGCAGGAATGGGTAGAGTTTGTCTTTTAAAGGGACCTTTGCATCTACATACAGACTACATAGTGACATAGCAGCCATAGGACCCTGGGCTGGCTAGGGTACTGCCTGGGTGCATCCCGCCAGGTGACAGGGCCAGCAAAATGCCTGAATTCTAAGATTCCCATCTTTTTCTTATTATAAAAGGTGGGTAAATTAAAGGGAATAACAGGAAGGGGCCTTGGTTACTCAAGACTGCTTCCTGATGATTTGTGGGCATTGAAATCTTGGACCTGAGAAGGCTGGGGTGCTGGCCATATTCTGGGGTGTCTGGTTGTTTCACTGCTGTCCAGACTTTGTGGAATTGTCCTGTGTCTCTTGGCAAGGTGCTGGCAGAGCAGAGTACAAGTTTAAGTTTAGGGGAAAATTTCTTTAGGTCCTGGTGATTGAAGGGGAGGGTGTCAGTACCTGAGAAAGGTGGGGAGTGGGAGGCTTAGGCTCTTAGGGCCTGGTAATTGAGGGAGGGGTACCTCTAATTTGTTTTAGGTGAATTCTCCAAATCAACTGCCTGGAACATACAAGAATTATTTGAGTTTGTGAAAACATAAGTTTAAGACACAATATCATTTCCACTGTTTATAATCTGTACTGAAATTTGTATTGTAGAAACGGCAGTGTACTCATGTCAGAAATGATGATGACAGATGTTTTTGGTACAATAAAAAGTACTTTTGAAGTCTGTAGTTAGAAAACGACCAAAGAGAATTTAAAATGTTGATCTTCTATTATAAGAAAAAGATGGGAATGTTAGGATTCAGGCATTATGCTGGCCCCTGTCACCCAGCTTGATGAACCCAGGCAGTACCCAGGGTTCTGAGGCTATAGTCTGTATGCCGATACAAAGGTCCCTTTAAGAGACAAGCTCCACCCACTCCTGCTCTCTTCCTTTCTGCTATTTCTGTGAGGAGGCAGCTTTCTGTCTCTGCCTCCCTTCCTCTCTCTTTCTCTGTCTCTGTCGCCCATTCTCTCTTCACTTCCTCATTCACCTTATCTCAATAAATTCTGTACTCAAGCTCTGTCTGTAGGCACATTTGCGGAAGGAACTGAGCACAGGATATGAGGAGTGCTGCTTTCTGTTTTATTATACCATCAGGGCTATCTACCTGGATGGCACCACCGACAATGGACTGGACTATCTTGCATCAATCATTAATCCAGAAAATGACCCTGCAGACTTGCCTACAGGCTGATCTTAAGGAGACATTTTCTCAATTGAGGTTTCCCTCATCGTAAATGACTCTAACTTGTGTCTAGTTGACAAAAAACTAACCATCACAATCACTGGCTACCCGGACCTGGAAATCAGGTAGGTGATCTTTCCTCTTCTTCCTGTCTACCACTTCCAATTCCCCAGTCTTATCCCCAGCCCTATAACAGGCCACTTGAAGGAGTCTGTCTCCTCTCTGACTTCACTCCCTGAAGACTCCACTAAACCTCAGCAGAGCCAGCCTTCCTACTCCCTGTGGATTCTTTAAACTCTCTCCTCAGCCCAGCCCCATTCCTTCATGTTAACCATGTCAGCCTCCAATACCTAAAAATATATTCTACCCAGAATCCCCAATGGTTACACTTGGCAAGGACTCAGCAGCATTACCTACCAGGCAAACCACAGTCACCACACGTTCCTAAAGTCCATAGAGAGCAACAGAAACCAAGGAACAGAGCACCTGCCCAACAAAGACAGGACCAGATATCAATGCCTAGAGTTGCAATAATCCAAAACCCAGATGCCCAGGCGTCAGTTCAAAAACACAATTATTAGTTGCTACCCAGAAAGCCAGCACAGGCAGGCAGCACCCAGAAGCCCTGAGCTGACCAACTTGGCTTTCATCCGGGCCCAGATCCAGCACTTTGAGTCAGTCTACCCCAACGTCTGTCTACTCCATATACAAACTGCTGGAGTACATGGAGGAGCTGGTCTGTCATTAGCTGGAGTACATGGAAGAGCTGGTCTGTCATTACTGAATAGGACTGGTCCTAGTCCCACCAGCCAGTCCCCAACATGGAGCCACTGTGGATGCAGCCTAAGCTGCTTGCCTTCTAGGAGACAGAGATCACAGGGCTGTGCTGTTGTCTGCAGGCTATAAGCACAGGTGTATGGCAGCCTAGAGTTTGCATTGAACCTTCTCCTGGTTGTCTTGTCCAGTCACAAGATCACTCTGACTATGGGTAACAGTAGGATATCTGAGATGAATCTCTCTGATGGTCTGGTATTGATGGTGTGTCAGAAACCAGAAACCTTCAGCCAGACAACACGTTGCAATGAATATTTGCATGTAAAGGTGTTTGAGAAAATATATTTGCTGTGTGACTGTCTTAGTTAGGATTTCTATTGCTGTGAAGAGACAACATGACCACAGCAACTCCTATAAGGCAAACATTTAATTGGGGTGGGGTGACTTGCTTACTGTACTTCAAACAGCACTATTTCTATGAGCTTATGGGGGCCAATTACATTCAAATTACCACAGTGACACTCTGCAGCTTCCAATGCCACTATAAGGAATGAATATTTGATGGAGAGGTAGGAAATATGGAGGAGTGGAGTGACGCATGTGAGGTGGAGAAAAGTGGGAATAGAGATGCAGTGATAGTTACAGGTGAGAGAAGACTGGGGTCAGTGCAGGAACATGTCATTGCCAAGGTGGGTAGGCAGAGGGGTGAGAACATGCAGGTTCAGGCTCCTGAACATGGTTGCCCTGGCTCAGTTCATTTTCATGACTGAATCTCCTTGAAAGGCCTCTATTATCCATGCTGCCCCCGGAGGGCATGTTGGTATCCATGGCACTGTCCCAGGCCATGTTGAAGCCGGAGGTTCATGTAGTTGTTTGTGGTCTGGTCTGCTGCCAAGGGCCATGTTGAGGCCCCTGGTCCTGTGGGCAGCCAGGCTGTGTGTTGATATCTGTGCTTACTACTGTAGGCCAGCCAGATGTCTGCAGTCTGTTCCTCTGCCTGAAGCCATGTAGATATCCATGGGCCATGCTGATGCCAGAGGCCATGTTTATGTGAGTGGTCTGTGCAGCTCCTGAGTCCATGCTGATATCTGTGTTAAGTGTTGCCATTGAGGACTATGTTGGGATCTGTGGTCATGCAGAAGCGGGGGACTGTGTTGTCACTGAGGGCCATGAGGGTGTCTCTGGTCTATGCTGCAGCCAAGGGCTATATTGATGTCTGTGCTCTGAGCTGCCATTGGAGACCATGTTGAGGTCCCCAGTCCATGCTGCCAAGAGAGGCTGAGGGGATATCCATGGTCTGTGCTCTCATGAAAGGCTACATTTATGTCCATCATCTGTGTTACCAGTGAAGGCCATGTGGTTGACAATCTGTGCAACTGCCTGAAGCTATGCTGATGTCCATGGACCAGACCACCACTGGGGATCAAGGTATGGGTATCTACGACCCATACCTTGGAGGTCATGTTGATGGCCACAGTCTGTACTGCCACTAGAGACCATGCTGAAGTTGGTGACATGTGCTGACACTAGAGGCCATATGGATATCCATTGTGGTGATTTGAAAGAAAATGGCCCACAAAGGGAGTGGCACTGTTAGGGCGTGTGGCTTTGTTGGACTACGTATTGCCTTGTTGGAGGAAGTGGATCATTGTAGGGATGGGCTCTGAGGTCTTCTATGCTCAAGCTATACCCGGTGAACAGTTCATTTCTTTCCTATTGCCTGTGAATCAAAATGTAAACCTCTCAGCTCTTTCTCCAGCATCATGTTTTCCTGTTTATTACCATGCCTCTCCATAAAGATAATAGACTAAACTTCTAAAACTATAAGCTATCCCAATTAAATCTTTTACCTCATAAGAGCTGCTATGGATATAGTATCTCTCCGTAGTAATAGAAACCCTAACTATGACATCTGTGTCTGTGCTTCCACTAGAAATCCGTGATCCATAATTCCACTGGCTGTAAGTAACAAGGAAGCTAGTTTTCCAGTGGTATTGAGGGCTACAGACTCACAGTTGAGAAAGACCATCTTAGAATTCTGCTGTGACAACCCCTACTCCACCCTCAAAGTAACAGCCTATAAAAGAAGCCATTGAAAAGACCTCTTTAAAAGTTGTGATACGGACGGTGAAGTGTAGTTCCCCATAGTTGATGGCTTCTGGCAGGGTTGATGTAGGGAAGGACTCAGTTTTCTATGAGGGGTTTATCACTGGGAGTTGAAATTACCGACAACACAAATTGGACATATGGGGTTTGTTTTTGTTTTTCTTTCTTCGTTTTTTGGAGAGTGGAGGTTATAAGTTTAGGGGGTTGACCTTAGAGGACTGGGAAGTGAATGTGATTGGGGTGCATTATGTGAATTTCCTAAGTAATCAGTAAAAATATTTTGTTGGAAAAAATGCAATCATTAACACCCAACACAATATGTCTTCACCAGGGCACAACTACAACAGACCCTGAGAAATCTGAAGCACAAGACAAGGACTTCAAAATGGCAATTATGAGTGTTTTCAAGGACCTTAAAGAGAATATAAATAAATTCCTTAATGAAGTCTATGAAAACACAGACAGTGAAATAAAACAATGAGAAATCCAAACTAAAGTGAAACAGGAAATTAAAACTTTAGGAAGTCAAACAAAACCTCAGAGGTAATCCTCACCAACACAATATGAGAAATTAAATAAATCTTAGCCATGAAGATAAGATAGAATAAATGGATACCTCAGTCAAATATAGTGTTAAAACTAGAAAAAAATATAGGCACAAATCATCAAGGTAATCTGCAACACTACCAAAAGAGCAAATTCGTGAATAGTAGGAAGAGAGAAAGAAGAAGAAACCTAGATCAAAATCACACAAAAAATCATTTTCAACAAAATCATAGAAGGTCAGGAATAGTGCTATATACCTTTAATCCTAGCATTTGAGAGGTAGAGGCAGGCAGATTTATGTAAATTTATGGCTAACATGGTCTATATAGTGAATTACAGGACATCTAGAGTGGAATAGTGAGACCCTGTCTTGAAAAATAAAACCAGAGCAAAAAAAAAAAATCATGGAATACAATTTCCCTAAGTACAGGAAGCAGAAGCATATAGAACACCAAATAGACTGGACAAAAAAAGAAATGTCTAACAACATCTAATAACTAAAAAATACATTTACAGAATGAAGGAAGATTACTAAAAGCTGTAAGGAAAGAAGACTAAGTAACATATAATGGCAGGTACTTTAGAATAAACATCCAACCAATGGAGATTCCAAAAGCCAGAAGGGCCTGGGTAAATGTGTTACCAACTCTTAAGATTCCAATGCAGACTACTACACACAGAAAAAAAATACAAATCACAGTAGATGGATTTGTAAAAATATTCCACAATAAAAGCCAAATTTAAGCTGTATCTGTCTGCAAAGTTAGTTTCACAGAAGGTGCTAAAAGGAAAACAGTGTAAGAAGGTTAATCATACCCAAGGAATAAATAATGCCAGACCAGTAAACCAAAGAGGGGGAACCCAACACTATAACAACAAATAATAGTAACCAACAAACACTACTCATTGATAACTCTCAACTTTTATTGGGTCTTAATTTTCCAATAAAAAGACATGGGCTAACAAATTAGATTAAAAAACAGGGTTCATCCTTATGTTGCACCCAAGAAACAAACATTATAATTAAGGATAGATGTCACCTCAGGGTAAAAGGATGGAAAAAAGATATTCTAAGCAAATGGACCCAAGAAGAAAACAGGTGTAGACATTTTAATATCTGACAAAATTGGCTCCAAACCAAAACTAATTCAAAGACATGAATAACCTTTTTGTACACTGTGAAAATGTGTCACTCTGATTGATTTAATAAAAAACTGGATGACCAATAGGTAGGTAGAATTTCTGGGCGGAGAGGACACTGGTAAGAAGGCGGAGATGCAGAGCAAGAAAGAATGGGCACTATGGAGATGAGGTAATAAAGCCATGAGGCAGAAAGTAAATTAATAGAGATGGGTTAGTTCAAGTTATAAGAGTTCATTAGAAACAAGTCTAAGTTTTTGGCCAAGCTTTCATTATTAATAATAAATCTTCATGTCATTATTGGGGAGCTGAAGGTTCCAACAAAAAGTCTAACTATAAGAAGAGATAGAGAAGGACACTACATATTCATCAAAAGAAAAGTCTGTCTTGCAAGCAACCTCCACAGAGGCAGGTACAAGAGAGCAACCAACAAAAGAGCAGGCCTGAGTCAGAGACATCTGAGGGGCTAGGTGCAAGTCAGGGACCTTTAAAGGAACAGGCCCAAGCCAGCAATCTCTGCCAGAGCAGGCCCTTGCAAGTGATCTCCACAGAAGCAGGTATAAAGGAGCAACTGCCAAGGGTGCAGGCTCAAGCCAGAGACCTCTGTGGGAACTGTCCTGAGCCAGTGACCTCCACAGAAGGCCTGAGCCGGCGACCTCTGCAAGGCAATTACCTCCACAGAAGCAGGTACAAGGGAGCAAGTGCTGAGGGAAAAGGCCCTAGTCAAAGACCTCTGTGGGACAAATATTATATGTACTCACTCATAAGTGGCTTTTAGACATAAAGCAAAGAAAAACCAGACAACAATTCACAATCCCAGAGAACCTAGACAACAAAGAGGACCCTAATAGGAGAAGAATGTCAGTATATTGCCTAGAGATCATTATTGTGATATTTTGGTAAAGAATGTGACTGCCTTTTGTCCTTGTCTGAAGAGGCTGCTTGAGGATAAAGTGAAGAGTTTTGGATGAATTCCATTGGCAAAGGAAATCTCAGACAGCCCCATATTGACTCTGTTGTTTAATTATCAGTGTTAACTCCAATGACAATGTATAATAAAAAGGAGCAATCTGGGCAAGTAAAAATGTACAGAGGAAACACAGGGCATCTTGAAGTGGAAAGAAGTCTAGTCTTGAGTTCAAGGGCATAAACAGATTGAGAAATAGAATGAAGGGAGTGGTGACCTCAGGGCAAGATCCCACCCACTTAAGGTATTGTACCTGTGTAACTCATTTTAAGAAATAATGTAAAGTTCTAGTCCCTTGGAAGTTATTATTAAAAACTGTTTACGATAATCATGAAATATAAACTTATACTCATGTTACATGTTTTTAAGGTTAAACAGAAATATATTAAATAAATAGATGGTCTTCAAACACTTCAGAGAGCTACATAATATGTCATTTAAAATGCTTTAATAATATAAGGCTTTTCATGACAGTGAAACCCAACTGCTTGTGGCAGCGCCAATCTACTTCAGAGAACGTGATGTACATCGAAGAACCTCCATATGGAGTTAGCTTTCAATGTGGTACGGCTAGCCACTGGGCAAGAAACTGACCTTCACTCAACTGCTAACAGCTTGCTGTCCAAATTGGACAAGCAGGATACAAAGGAAGTCTACTGTCTATCTTTGCCAAGAAAAGGTAGATTAGTCCTTCAAAATTCTTGCTTCACAGGAAAGTCTGTCAGATATTTTAGGCCTGTAGGCTGAAGATTAATGCCTCAATGTTGCATATGAATTTTGGGTGGCTGTACAGGAAGCTAGCTTTATCTGTCATTTCTATAGCTTTGGAAGTTGCTTGCTCTGCACTTCTTATTTAACTCAGGTAATATTTTATCCTCAGGTCTCTTATGGGATTAAAGACTAGATAGTATAATTTTACAGTTATCCTTATTACCAAATTTAGAAAAGAAACATAAAAGATCTATAAAGTTTATAAAGATTAAGAGATATAAAAGCTTAAGCTGTTTATTTAAGAAAATGTTTTAATGTCTAAAAAGATATTTTTAGGTAGGTAATACATGTCATGATAAAAAGTGATTTAGGTTAAAAACTTTGGGCTCACCAATATAGGATATATAATAGAGTACTTTCTCCAAAGTTGCTGATTACAAATGGACTAAACATTGTGAATGTAATTTTTACCTGATACTTGTTCTTATTATATATAGTTTTACCGTGTTAGAGTTAAAGCCTTTCCTTTTTATTTAGACAACAAGGTGGAAATGTTGCAGGATATTTGATCACACTGTGTGAAGATATCCCTGTTTTACCTTACCTGCCTAAGGCAACTTCTGATTGGTTTTAAAAAGACCTAAGTGGCAAATTGCTAGGCAGTAGAGGATAGGTGAGACTTCCTGGGAGAGAGAGGAACTTGGAGGAAGAATCTGAGATCTAGGGGATTTTCCAGCAAGATGCAGAGGAAGTTAGACATACTGTATGGAGGAGAGGTAATGAGTCATGTGCCAGAATGTAGATTAATGTAAATGGATTAATTTAAGTTTTAAGAGTTAGTTGGGAATAAAGCCCAAGCTAAGGACAAATTTTCATACTTAATAAAAAGTCTGAGTCATTATTTGGGAGCTGGTGGTCTAAAGGAAGCTCAATTATAAGTAATGTGTAAGAGTCACCAAAGTGGTACTAGTTTTGAAGGCAACAATCTAGCACTGCCAAGAAGCCAGGGGATGCCACTGGTGAAGGTGCAGCCTCAGTGGCAGTTGAAGACCCAGGACTGAATGGGTCATGTGAAGAAGCGTGGCATCAAGAAGAGAGTCTATGAGAAGCTATTGATGAAAGTGCAGCCCAGTTGCAGCAAGGGTCCAATGGTCCCCATCATTACTGGAGATGCCAGTACTATGGATGAACACCAAAATCTACAGCAGCAGTGAAATGGAGCCAGTCAGAACCTAGAAGACAAGCAAGTAAAAATGTACAGATAGAGGAAACAAAGGGCATCTTGGAGTGGAAAGAAGTCTAGTCCTGGGTTCAAGGACATAAACAGATTAAGAAGTAGAATAAATAGAATAAAGGGAGTGGTGACCTCAGGGCAAGATCCCACCCACTTAAGCACTTGTGACAAGAGATTAAGGAAAAGCTTGGCCAGTGTGTGGTGGATCTCTAAATGGTTCTCTTAATTCAAGGCCAGTCTGGTCTGCTGAGTGAGTTCCAGAACAACTAAGTTTGGGCAGTGAAGGAAACCACTAAAAACAGAACTGGTGAAGATGTACTTGAATGAGGGCTCATGTTCCAGCTCCAGCAAGCAGCAGAATTGGGTAACTATTGCCATGAAGTTTTGGCTTTAGAGTCAAGGACAGAAGAAAGGGGTTACTGAACCTGCCTCCATGACTAAGGATAGCTGCTGAGGCCAAGCATGTGACAGGGATGCCCCTGCATGGAGGATTGGAGAGGCCATTTTATGAAGCTGTAAAGATGAAGCCTAGATTGCCTTGGAGGCTCCAAGATGATAGAGATGGCAGAGCAGAGAATGCCTGCCTACGATTGCTTCTAACAAGGAATGGAACCTGTCCAAGAGAAAGAAGTGGGTTGAAGTCAACAACGCTGAAAGGAGTTGCAGCTCTGGAGAGCAGTTTGACATCAGATGTGAAGATGCAGAGTTTCAGGTTTGTGCAGGTTATTAGTGGACTTGCTTTGGTGCAGTATTTCCTCACTAACTTACCTTTCCTTCATTTTAGAACAGTAATGTATGCCCTGTGCCATTACGTGTTGAAATTATGTAATCTGTTATTATTTTATTTTGATTTTAGAGGGGATTGCAGTTAAGAGATTTCATGAGTCTCAGAAGAGATTTTGAACTTTGGACTTTTAAAACTTGTTGGGCCTGTGATAGAGTATAGGGACTTTTGAAGTTGGACTGAATGCATTTTGCATTGTGTTTGTCAAGTTGGGCACGTAGGACCCAGCCCCTGGGCCTGGTCTGGACTCCAAATCCCAGCAGGCCAGGTCCTGACCTTTCCCTGGAAGACCACTCCCCAGGGTATTTAAATGAGCCCCCCAAAGAGGACCGTGGTTCCTTTTCCTTCCTCCCAGTGGTTGTGTTTGCACTGCTTCTCAGTTCCCCCTCAGGGCCACCTGGGAGTGCAGAACTCCCATTAAACCTGGATATTTCTTAATTTCCTTGTTTTGATTTGGCTTGATTGGGAATTTTGCCATCAGGGAGCTCGTGTTAGGAAATACTCTTAACATCTTGGAGGTTCCACTGAGCTAGGGCAGACCTTTCCACGTGGTAGGCTGTTGAAAGCCCCCCCCCCAGTCTACAATTCGAGTTCTCCATGCCACACTTAAAACCAGCTCCTGGGCAACAGTGGCTGTGTCTTGGTGAGTCCCTTTTCTTGTCTATGCTATAGGGCTTTTGGGGGACCCATTTGTACTTATTTTTGTCATTTTTTGGATTCCTGCTGAAGTTGTGAGCTCATGCCAGGGGTTTGATTCCCAGTGGCAGTCAGACCTGCAGGACCAGGCTTGGCTGAGGAGGAGATCTGTTTGTTTTGGGATGCCAGACATTCGATCTCCACAGCCCCATTTGGACCTAAGAGCCATTTTGGCGGATGTGCTGGAGTGGACTTAGGTCTTGTGGTTGGGCACAGACTCTAAAATGGGCACTTACAGTTCAAAGCCAGGTCCTCTGTTGCCCCTGTAATGCCTCTTATAAAAATCTTTTTAAATTGAGCCTGTCTCATACAATCTGTCCCAAACGGCTAATTTCCCTACTAAGTCTTGAGCTTATCACCCTCCAGTACCAAAAAAAAAAAAAAAAAAAAAAAAAATTGTCACGGTAAGGACAAATGGACAGAGAACTTGCATATGTCCATGTTTTTTGGGCTCTGCGCTCTCACCCCCCCCCTTTAGTAGCCAGTGTCTCACAGCACCAGCTGCCAGAGGCACTGCCCCCCCTACTCGGTCAAACCCACACTTCCCAACCCCCTCCCAGGGAACAACATTCTTTCCCCTCCCTTCCCTATTCGGAGGTTCAAGGTCAACTTCCACCTTCACCCTCCCCCCCCCCCTCACCTCCTGGAACTCCTCTGCGCACTGGGATAGCCCTTCCCATGCTCCCTTTTCTCTTCCAAATCTCTCGGAGACAGAAAAGCAGCTAGGTTCCTTTTCTATTAATCCTTCTGCTTACCCATTTTTTCCTCAGTCAGTACCAGATATCAGGAAAGAGTTAAGAAGGGCAGGGGAGCGTCCCCAAACTCCTATATGGGAACTGGTGAAAGTGGCCTTTAAAGTTTTTAATGCCTGAGAGAAATCAGCTGTGTCTCCCCGACAGCCAAAGCTACAACAATCTGCAGGTCCAGGCCTTAGCAGCTGTTCTAAGGTCACAGGAATGGGGACAAGGGAAGCCAACCACAAGGCTCTACCCTGGTTGGAGCCCAGTCTAAGTCAACCTCACAGGCAAACTGTTTCAAGTGTGGCCTAAATGGTCACGTGGCACGATATTGCACTACACCTGCTCTGAGGTTGTGCCCTATCTGCCAGCAACCTGGACACTGGAAATCACAATGCCCCCCGTGTGGGCTTGTCCTCTATGCCAAGCCATGGCAGTCCGGCCTCATCACCATCAGCAAGTGAAACGTCTCAGTCTTACAGAGGATTGACGCTGCCCAGACTTGGTTAATCCCGTAACCCTATCCAAGCCTAGGGTCACGCTACAAATGACGGGCAAGTCCATTACTTTGATTCTCACTCGGGCCTTAAGTTCCCCTCACCAATTTCAGCTATGGCGGTAGACAGGACCTGCTCCTCCCCACTTAAAACTTTGCCACTGCCCTACATTCTTTCAGGACAATTTTTTTCTCTTTCTTTCTTATTGATACCTGCTTGCCCAACACCTTTACTGGGTGGAGATATCTTTAGCTGCTTCCCCAAAGCTTTGTTCCACTTCTTGCATCTCCAAGGTCGTATTTTACAGGTTCACTCCTCCTGCCAGATGTGTGCCCAGGCCAACCCACATGGGCCTTCCCACATACATCAGTCTCTACACCAGCTTCGTGGACACCAAATGGGCAAAGATTGGCAGGTTGATTTCACTCATATGCCTACTCATAAAAATCTTCATTATCTCTTAACACTTGTGGACACTTTTACAGGATGGATAGAAGTGTTTCTGGTCTCCCGGGAAACAGCAGATGTGGTGGCTCAGGGTCATGGAGCTCATGTCAGAAGCTCTCAACATCTCCTGGACAATGGGACTCATTAAACAACAGCTAACCAAGTTCTCCATTGAACTCAGGTTATCTTGGCCCTTGCCTCAGGGCCACCCCACATTCCCTTATGGGCATGAGCCCTTTTGAGTTGCTTTGTGGTAGGCCCTTTCTCCTTAACCATCACTTCCCAGTTCAGACTCCTCCACTGGCGGGGTACCTACCCTACCTCTCCCTTTTAAGGTCCCTTCTCTGTTCACACGCTGACAGCTGTCTTCCTGCCATCACACCAGTGGACCCTAATGCCCCTAAACCTGCCCAGCTCTCCCCAGGGGACAGTGTACTTCTCAAACAGTTAACCCCTAAGTCTCTCGAACCTCGATGGACAGGACCTCACACAGTAATTCTCACCACCCCGTCAGCTGCCAAGCTCTTGGGACACCCATGCTGGTCCCATCTCTCTAGGCTCAAGCAGACACCTACTCAAGATACTTGGTCTGTCCAGCAAACAGGACCTTCCACCCTCCGGTTTTCCAGGATGTCACAATGAAGGGCCTACCCGCTCCTCATTCTGGCACACTCATCTTTAGCAATAACAATTTTTCCCTAGACACCTGCCTTCTCATCTTCCCCAAGGAACAGATGCCTGCCTTCTCCAGGATGACAGTTCATGGGATGCCTTTCCAGTCACACCTCTCGCTAAACGTGGACACCTGGCTCTCCCCTTCCTCACATCACCCTGTGCCCACAGGAAGTAGCCAGATTTGAGTTTATGCCTCTTTTTCCAAAGAGAGCCTGAATGTTTGTCATAATTACCACTTCAATTTTCTGTCACCCCTATATCTAAAGAGTCTGGAATGTCAAGCTGGGAGTGTAGGCCCCAGCCCCTCACATCTATAGCAGCCCCTACGCTTGGTCTGGACTCCAAATCCCAGCAGGCTAGATCCTGACCCCTCCCTGGGGGTGGGGGCCACCCAAGAGTGGGGGCCACCCAAGAGTGCAGAACTCCCATTAAACCTGGATATTTCTTAATTTGACTTGTTTTGATTTGACTTGATTGGGAATTTTACGTCAGCAGGGAGCTCTCGTTAAAAAATATTCCTAACAGTATTATGGCTACAAACCTATGAGGGCCAAGGAGTAGAATGTTTTGGTTTTAGTATTTTTTTTGGGAGGGTCCCCCAAAGACTCACTCATGTGTTTGAGTGTTTGGGCCATAGGTAGTAGCACCCCTGCATGCCCTCTGTATTAGTTCCTGCCTCCAGGTTCCTGTCTGCTGATTTTTTTCAATAATAAGAGCAATATAGATCTGTAAGTAAAATAAACCCTTTCTTCCCAACTTTATTCTTGGTCATGACTTTTCATTGCAATAGAAATCCTAACCAAGACAGATTTGTACTTCATTTTTAAATTGTATTATTTTTTTGTGTTCAGTCTTTTTAATTCTTTGTATAGATATTAGCCTTCTATCAGACATGTAGGTGGTAAAAATCTTTTCCCATTCTGTAGCCTAACACTTAGTCCAAATGATGGCATCCTTTGCCATACGAAGTTAGCATACAAAAATCAATAGTCCTCCTATAGACAGATGACAAATGGATTGAGATAGAAATCAGGAAAGCAATTACTTTCACAATAACTTCAAAAAAATCTTAGGACACCTTCAGCAAAGCAAGCAAAAGACTTATCTAATAAAAACTTTAAAACATTAAAGAAATAAATTGAAGAATATATCTGAAGACAGAAAGACCTCCCATGCTCATGGATAAGATTAATATAATAAAAATGGCCAACCCTCCAAAAGCAATCTACAGATTCAATGTAATCCCTATAAAAATTCCAACACAGTTTCTCACAGAGCTTGAAAAGATAATTTTCAGTTTCATATAGAAATACACACACACACACATACACACACACACACACACAAAAGCACCACCAACAAAAACAGGAAACATTCCTGAATAATAAAATAACTGTTGAATGTATCACCATCCCCAATCTCAAATTGTGCTCACAGCTATAGTAATAAAAATCAGTATGTTATTGCCATAAAAACAGACATGTTAATTAATGGAATATAATTGAAGGCCCACACATAAACCCACATTGCTATGTAGATATACTATTTAATAAAGAAGCCAGAAAGACACAATGAAAAAAAAGACAGACTCTTCGACAAATGGTGCTGGTCAAACTAGATGGCCACATGTGAGAAAATGCAAATAGACCCATGTGTATCATCCTTTATAAAGCTCTACTTTAAATGGTTCAAAAACTCACTATCATTGTATGAGGGTTAATATGTGATTTTAGCTGTAGTAGTATTTCTTTTACAACCTTGGGTGCTCTTGTATTGGGGGCATAAATATTTATAATTACAGTATTTTCTTGGCATATTTTTCCTTTTTAAAAATTGTTTTTATTTAGCTAAATAATTTTATACACTCACCATCCCCTCTCCCCTCCACTTCTACTCTCTCCTTAGATTCCCCCCATGGTCCCAATTTCCTCAGGAGATCTTGTCTTTTTCTACTTTCTAGGTAGATTAGATCCATGTATGTCTCTCTGTTGTCTAGGTTCTCTGGGATTGGGAATTGTAGGCTGGTTTTTCTTTACTTTATGTATAAAACCCACTTATAAGTGAGTCCATATGACATTTGTCTTTCTGGGTCTGGGTTACCTCCCTTCCAGATGATGTTCTCTAGACCCATTCATTTGCTTGCAAATTTCAAGCTGTCATTATTTTTGCCACTGTTTAGTACTCCACAGTGTAAATGTACCACATTTTCCTTATCCATTCTTTGGTCAAGGGACATTTAGGTTGTTTCCAGGTTCTGGCTATGACAAACAAAGCTATGAACATAGTTGAGCACATGTCCTTGTGGTATGATTTAGCATCCTTTGGGTACACGCCCAAGAGTGGTATTGCTGGATCTTGAGGTAAGTTGTTTCCTAATTTTCTGAGAAATGGCCATACTGATATCCAAAGCAGCTGTACCAGTTTGCACGTCCACCAGCAATGTAGGATTGTTCTCTTTACCCCACATCTTCTCCAACATAAGTTGTCATCAGTGTTTTTGATCTTGGCCATTCTTACAGGTGTAAGATGGAATCTCAGAGTTGTTTTGATTTGCATTTCTCTGATGACTAAGGATGTTGAACATTTCCTTAAGTGTCTTTTGGTCATTTTAGATTCCTCTGTTGAGACTTCTCTGTTTAGGTCTGTACCTCATTTTTTATTGGATTATTTGTTCTTTTGATGAAGAATTTCTTGAGTTCTTTGTTTATTTTGAGATCGGCCCTCTGTCCAATCTGAGGTTAGTGAAGATCTTTTCCCATTCTGTAGACTGCTGTTTTGCCTTCTTGACCACATCCTTTGCTTTACAGAAGCCTCTCAGTTTCAGGAGGCGCCATTTGTAAAGTGTTGCTCTCACGGTGCTTCTGGGGATGTACTCTCATATGACAATGCGACAAGTGTGAGGTTCAATGTGGTTGGTTTTATGTTGAGGTTTTGATCCATTTAGACTTGAGTTGTTTGCATGGGGACACATATGAATATATTTTCATTTTTCTACATGTTGATATCCAGTTACACTGGCACCGTTTGTTGAATATGCTTTCTTTTTTCAATTTTGTATTATTTGCTTCTTTGTCAAAACTTAGGTGTACATAGGTGTGTGGGTTGATAGCTAGGTCCTTGATTTGCTTCCATCGTTCCTGCTGTCTCTTTTTATGACAATACCAGGCTGTTTTCAGTTCTGTAGCTCTGTAGTAGAGTTTGAAGTCAGGGATTGTGATGTGTCCAAAGGGTCCTTTATTGTACAGGGTTGATTTGGTTATCCTGGGTTTTTTGCTTTTCCATATGAAGTTGAGTATTGGTCTTTCAAGGTCTGTGAAGAATTTTACTGGGATTTTGATGGGGATCGCATTGAATCTGTAGATTGCTTTGGGTAAGATCTTTCAATTTTCTTGTGTCATCTTCAATTTCTTTTTTCAAAGATTTAAAGTTATTTTCAAGCAGGTCTTTCACTTGTTTGGTTAGAGTTACTCCAAGATATATTATGTTATTTGTGGCTATTGTGAAGGGTGTTGTTTTCTCTGATATCTTTCTCAACCCATTTATCATCTGTGTAAAGGAGGACTACTGATTTTATGAGTTAATCTTCTATCCTGCTACATTACTGAAGGAGTTTATGAGTTGCAGAAGTTCCTTGCTGGAATTTTTGGGATTTATTATGTAAACCATCCCATCACCAGCAAATGGTGAGAGTTTGACTTCTTTTCTGATTTGTATCCCCTTGATCTCCTTTTGTTGTCTTATTGCTCTAGCTAGAACCTCAAACACTATATTGAATAGATTTGGAAAGAGTGGACAACCTTGTCTTGTTCCTGATTTTGGTGGGATCGCTTTGAGTTTCTTTCCATTTAGTTTGATGTTGGTTGTTGTTTTGCTGTATAATGCCTTTATTATGTTTAGGTATGTTCCTTGTAACCCTGCTCTCTCCAGGACCTTTATCATGAAAGGAAGTTGTAATTTGTTGAAGGATTTTCAGCATTTAATGAGATGTTCATATGTTTTTCCTTCAATTTGTTTATATGGTGGGTTACATAGACAGATTTTTGTATGCTGAACTATCCCTGCATCTCAGGGATAAAGCCTACTTGATCATGGTGGATGATTTTTCTAATGTGTTCTTGGATTTTATTTGCCAGTATTTTGTTGAGTATTTTTGCATTTGTGTTTATGAGTAGGATTGATATGTAATTTTTCTTGGTTGAATCTTTGTGTGGTCTTGGTATCAGGGTAACTGTAGCCTCATAAAAAGAGTTTGGCAATGACCCTTCTGTGTCTGTTATGTGGTACAGTTTGAGGAGTATAGGTATTAGCTCTTCTTGGAAGTTCTGATAGAATTCTGTACTGAAACCTGGGCTTTTTTTTTGTTTGTTTCGTTTTTGGTTTTTTTTTTGTTTGTCTGTTTTTTTGGTTGGGAGGATTTTGATGGCAGTTTGTATTTCCTTGCAGGTTATAGGACTATTTAAATTGTCTGCCTTGTCTTGCTTTAATTTTGGTATGTGGTACCTATCCAGAAAATTGTCCATTTCTTTTAAGTTTTCCAATTTTGTGGAGTACAGGCTTTTGTAGTATGAACTAATGATTCTCTGAATTTCCTCAGTGACTGCTGTTATATCCCCTTTTAATGTCTAAATTTGTTTTTATTATTTTATTAATCCTAGGAATCAAAATTTCCACTCCCCTCCTCCCACTTTCTTCCCACTTCTCCTCTCACCATTCCCCTCCCCCTCCAGTCCTAAGAGAGGGCAGGGTACCCTGCCCTGTGGGAAGTCCAAGACCCTTCCCCCTCCAACCAGACTTAGGAAGGTATGCATCCAAATAGACTAGGATCCCAAAAAGCCAGAATATGCCATAGAGACAAATCCTAGGGCCATTATCTTTGGCTTTTCAGTCTGCCCCAATTGTCAGCCACATTCAGAGGGTCCAGATTGGTTCCATGCTCATTCAGACCCATTCCACCTGGCTTTGGTGAGCTCCTATTAGTTCAGGCACACTGTCTCAGTGGGTGGATCAACCCCTCATGGTCCTGATTTCCTTGGTCATTTTCTCCCTCCTTCTGCTATTCAAGTGGACCTTGGCAGCTCAGTCCAGTACTCCCATGTGGGTCTCTGTCTCTCTGTCGCCAAATGAACCATATGATCATTTCATTGGATGCTGAAAAAGCATTTGACAAAATTCAACACCCATTCATAATAAATGCCTTAGAGAGATTAGGGATATAAGGTTCATATCTAAATATAATAAAAGAAATATACAGCAAGCCAACAGCCAACATCAAATTAAATGGAGAGAAACTCAAAGCGATTCCACTAAAATCAGGCATAAGACAAGGCTGTCCACTCTCTCCATATCTCTTCAACATCATACTTACAGTTCTAGCAGTAGCAATAAGACAACATAAGGAGATCAAGGGGATTCAAATAGGAAAGGAAGAAGTCAAACTTTTGTTATTTGCAGATGATATGATAGTGTACAAAAGTGACCCCAAAAACTCTACCCGAGAACTCCTACAGCTGATAAATACCTTCAGCAATGTGGCAGAATACAAGATCAACTCAAATTATCAGTAGCCCTCCTATACACAAAGGATAAAGAAGCAGAGAGGGAAATCAGAGAAACATCACCTTTCACGATAGCCACAAATAGCATAAAGTATCTTGGGGTAACATTAACCAAGGAAGTGAAAGATCTATTTGATAAGAACTTTAAGTCTTTGAAGACAGAAATTGAAGAGGATAACAGAAAATGGAAGGATCTCCCTTGCTCTTGGATTGGTAGGATCAACAAAGTAAAAATGGCAATTCTACCAAAGGCAATTTATAGATTCAATGCAATCCCCATCAAAATCCCAACACAATTCTTCACAGACCTTGAGAGAACAATAATCAACTTTATATGCAAAAACAAAAAATCCAGGATAGCCAAAACAATACTCTACAATAAAGGAACTTCTGGAGTCATTGACATCCCTGACTTCAACCTCTATTACAGAGCCACAATAATGAAAACAGCTTGGTATTGGCATAAAAACAGAGATGTTGACCAATGGAATCGAATTAAAGACCCATTTATTAATCCACAAACCTATGAACATCTCATTTTCGACAAAGAGGCTAAAATTATACAATAGAAGAAAGAAAGCATCTGTAACAAATGGTGCTGGCATAACTGGATGTCAACCTGTAAAAGAATGAAAATAGATCCATATCACCATGCAGAAAAACCAAGTCCAAATGGATTAAAGACCTCAATATAAATCTGACCACACTAAGCCTGATAGAAGAGAAAGTGGGAAGCAGCCTGCAATACATGGGCACAGGAGACCACTTCCTACGTATAATTCCAGTAGCACAGACAATAAGAGCAACAATGAATAAATGGGACCCCCTGAAACTGAGAAGCTTCTGTAAAGCAAAGGACACTGTCATTAAGACAGAAAGGCAACCCACTGAATGGGAGAAGATCTTCATCAACCCCACATCAGACAAAGACCTGATCTCCAAAATACTAGACATTAAAATTCTAAAAAAAACCCAATTTAAAAATAGGGTACTGAACTGAATAGAGAATTCTCAACAGAAGAATTTGAAATGGCCAAAAGATACTTAAGGACATGTTCAACTTCCTTAGCTATCAGGGAAATGCAAATCAAAACAACTTTGAGATACCATCCTATACCTGTCAGAATGGCTAAAATCAAAAACACCAATGATAATCTATGCTGGAGAGGATGTGGACTAAGGGGGACACTCATCCATTGCTGGTGGGAATGCAAACTTGTACAACCACTTTGGGAATCAGTATAGCAGTTTCTCAGAAATTTGGAAATCAACCTACATCAGGAACCCAAAATACCACTCTGGGGCACATACCCAAAAGATGCTCAATCATACTACAAAAGCATTTGTTCAACTATGTTCATAGAAACCTTATTTGTAATAGCCAGAACCTGGAAACAACCTAGATGCCCCTCAATGGAAGAATGGATAAAGAAAGTGTGGCACATCTACACATTAGAGTACTACTCAGCAGTAAAAAACAATGACATCTTGAATATTGCATGCAAATGAATGAAAGTAGAAAACACTATTCTGAGTGAGATAACCCAGACCCAAAAGTATGAATATGGTATGTACTCACTCATTAGTGGATTCTAGCTATATACAAAGGACACCGAGCCTATAGTTCATGATCCTAGAGAACCTAAGTAATAAGGTAAACCCACACAAAAACATATACAGATCCTCCTGGAAATTGGAAGCAGACAAGATCGCCAGGCAAAAGTTGGGAGCATGGCACAGGGGATAGGGTCAGGGAAGGGGAGAGGGGGAGAGAGAAGGGAGAACAGAAGGGTTGGGGAGAGCTTGGGGGAGTGGGATGGTTGAGATGGAGGAAGGACAGATATGGGAGCAGGGAAGAAGATACCTTAGGGGAGGCATTGTGGGGTTGGCAAGAGGCTTGACTCTAGAGGGGGTCCCAGATGTCCACAGGGATGTTTCAGCTAGGACCCTGGTCAGTAGAGGAGAGGGTGCCTGAACTGGCCTTATCCTGTAGTCAGACTAATGACTATCTTGAAATCACCATTTCTGAATTTGTTAATTTGGATGTTCTTTCTCTGCCTTTTGATTAGTTTGGGTAAGGGTTTGTCTATCTTGTTGATTTTCTCAAAGAACCAGATTTTTTTTTACTGATTCTTTGTATTGTTTTCTTTGTTTCCATTTTATTGATTTCATCCCTCAATTTGATTATTTCCTATCATCTACTCCTCCTGGGTGAGTCTGCTTCTTTTTGTTCTAGAACTTACAGGTGTGTTGTTATGTCACTAGTGTGGGTTTTCGACACTTTCTTATGTAGGCACTTAGCTCTGTGAGCTTTCCACTTAGCACTGCTTTCATAGTGTCTCAAAGATTTGAGTACATTATGACTTCATTTTTGTTGAATTCTAGGAAATCTTTTATTTATTTCCTTATTTCTTCCTTGACATAATAGAGCACTGTTTAATTTCCATGTGTTTGTGGGCTTTCTGAAACTAGTGTTGCTGCTGAATTTTAATTTTAAACCATGGTGACCCAATAAGATACAGGGGGTTACTACAAAATTTTTATAAATACTGAGGTTGCTTTGTTACCAAGTATATGGTCAATTTTAGAGAAGGTTCCATGAGGTGCTGAGAAGAAGGTATATTCTTTTGTGTTTGGGTAAAATGTTCTGTAGATGTCAGTTAAGTCCTTCTTAACTAATTCATGTTATCTGTTAGTTCTCTTATTTCTCTGTTAGGTTTCTGGTTGACCTGTCCATTGGTGAGACTGGAGTGTTGAAGTCTCCTACTATTAATTTGTGGGGTTTGATGTGTGATTAAACTTTAGTAATGTTTCTTTTACACATGTGGGTGCTCTTGTATTTGGGGCATAGATGTTCAGGATTGAGACTTCATCTTGACGGAATGTTCTTGTTATGAGTATAATGTATTCTAAATTTCTTTCGATTGATTTTAGTTTGAAATCATTTTGTTAAATATTAGGAATAGCAACACATGGTTGTTTCTTAGGTCCATTTGATTCGAAAATCTATTCCCATCCCTTTATTCTGAGGTAATGCCTGCAAATAGGAGTAACAGACCCAGAAGCGGGATGAATAATTCTTGAATCTCTGGCTTTTGAAAATGTAAACTTAGAATGTCAAAAGATAATTGGGCCTTTAAGGTCTAGATCAGCACATACGGATGAATGAATTCAGCATATGATGAATGTTGAGACGTTTGGCTATAATGATGAATCTTGGGTAGGAGAAGCAATTTCCAAAGCAATGAAGAGACATCAAACTGCCAAATGTTTTAATTGTGGTAAATTAGGACATCTGAAAAGGGATTGCAGGCAAGGAACATCTAGGAATATCTCCTCTGGGAATGACAAAAAAGGAGACCTCGGCCTTCAGGTATATGAGGGAGGTGTGGTAAAGGCCGACGTTGGACCATTGAATGCAGGTCATGCATGTCCAGTGAAGCAATCCAGGCATGATTGGTAGAGTATGAGACTCTTAAACTCAGGGTCATGGGTTCAAGCCCCACATTGGGCACCAGTCTGTTGTAAGGAGAGGGACCCTTTGTTCCCACCTGGTTACCCGGCTAGGTTCACCCCCAAAATAATCACACATAAACTGCATTAATTAAATCACTGCCTGGCCCATTATCTCTAGCCTCTTATTGGCTAACTCTCACATCTTGATTCAACCCATTTCTAATAATCTGTATGTCACCATGAGGTTGTGGCTTACTGGGAAAGATTCAGCATGTCTGACCTGGCAGCTCCATGGTGGATCTCTGACTCTGCTTTCTTCCTCCCAGAATTTGCCACCTACCTAAGTTCTGCCCTATCAAAAGGCCAAGGCAGTTTCTTTATTCAACCAATGAAAGCAACACATAGACAGAAGGACCTCCTATACCTATATATATATATATGTGTGTGTGTGTGTGTGTATACACGATTTTGTTATATATGTTACATACACACATATATAAAACAAAATTGACCTTAAATTTCTATCAATAGAGCAAGATTCATACAAATGCAAATCTCTATAGCATAATTCTCTTTAAATGTAAACAAACATTCATAAATATTATTTGGGAATTTGGGCATAGTTCTCTCCAAACTGCTTCCTGCTGTTTATTGGGTGAAGTAACTTTTTGAGGAGTGTTCAAGGAGACCTTTCAGTGGGTCTTGGTCCATCAAACCACATTAGTCTGGAAGGAATCCACACATTTCTCATCCTCTGTGGAAACAAAAGAAGAACCTCTTTTCCAAAGCAACATATCATTAGACCCCCTACTACAAAGAGAATAGGATTCCAAAAAACCAATACATCAGTAGAGACAAATCCCAGTGCCACTGTCAGTGGCCCCTCAGTCTGTGCCAACTGTCAAACACTTTCAGAGGGACTAGTTTTGTCCTATGCTTGTTCCTTCCCAATTTGGCTGGTGTTGGTGAGCTCGCATTAGCTCAGGTAAACTGTCTCAGTGGGTGAACCCCTCATGGTCTTGACCTAACTGCTCATATTCTCACTCCTTCCACTCTTCGACTGGACCTTGGGAGCTCAGTCCAGTGCTACAATATGGGTCTCTGCCTCCGATTCTGTCTGTTGTTGGATGAAGGTTCTATGGTAATATTTAAGATATTTAGCATAATCATCAGTCTGATTACAGGGCAAGGCCAGTTCAGGCACCCTCTACTTTATTGCTTAGGGTCTTAGCTGGAGTCATCCTTGTGGATTCCTGGGATGTTTTTCTAGAGTCAGGTTTCTTGCTAACCCCATAATGGCTCCCTCAATCAAGATATCTCTTTCCTTGCTCTCATATCTGTCCTTCCTCCATCTTAACTATCCCATTCCCTCAAGTTCTCCTTGACCCTCCCCTTATCCCTTTCCTCCTACCCCACTGCTCCCATGCTCCCAATCTTATCAGGTGATCTTGCCTATTTCCAATTTCCAGGTGGGTCTATATATGTTCTTCTTTGGGTTCACCTTATTACTTAGCTTTTCTAGGATGATGAACTATAGGCTCAATGTCCTTTGTTTATGGCTAGTATACACTTATGAGTAAGTATATACCATATTAATTTTTTGGGTCTGGGTAACCTCACTCAGGATAGTGTTTTTAATTCCATACATTTGCATGCAATATTCAAGATGTCATTGTTTTTTACTGCTGAGTAGTACTCTAATGTGTAAATATGCCATACTTTCTTTATCCATTCTTCCGTTGAGGGGCATCTAGGTTGTTTCCAGATTCTGGCTATTACAAATAAGGCTGCTATGAACATAGGTGAACAAATGCTTTTGTAGTATGATTGAGCATCTTTTGGGTATATGCCCAAGAGTTGTATTGCTGGATCCTGGTGTAGGTTGATTCCCAATTTTCTGAGAAACCACCATACTTATTTTCAAAGTGGTTGTACAAGTTTGCATTCCCACCAGCAATGGATGAGTGTTCCCCTTACTCCACATCCTTTCCAGCATAAGTTATCATTAGTGTATTTTTTATCTATGCCATATTGACAGGTGTAAGATAATATCTCAAAGTTGTTTTGATTTGCATTTCCCTGATAGATAAGGAAGTTGAACATGTTCATGAGTGAAATTGGTGTGTAATTCTCTTCTTGGTTGAGTCTTTGTGTGGTTTTGGTATCAGGGTAAATGTAGCCTCATAAAAAGAGTTTGGCAATGTCCTTTCTATTTATATTATGTGGAACAGTTTGAGGAGTATAGGTATTAGCTCTTCTTTAAAGTTCTGGTAGAATTCTGCACTAAAACCATCTGGCCCTGGCCTTTATTTGGTTGGGAGGTTTTTGATAACATCTTCTATTTCCTCGCAGTTTATAGGTCTATTTAAATTGCTCACCTGGTCTTGATTAAACTTTGGTATATGTTTATCTAAAAACTTACCCATTTCTTTTACATTTTCTAACTTTGGGGAGTATAGATTTTTGTAGTAAGACTTAATGATTTTCTGGATTTCCTCAGTGTCTGTTATTACGTCCCCATTTTCATTTCTGATTTTGTTATTTGGATGTTTTCTCTCTGCCTTTTGATTAGTTTGAAAAAGCTTTTGTTGATCTTGTTGATTTTCTCAAAGAACCAGCTCTTTGTTTCATTGATTCTTTGCATTGTTTTCTGGTTTTCTATTTTGTTGATTTCAGCCCTCAATTTGATTAGTTCTTGTCTTCTACTCCTCCTGGGTGAGTCTGCTTCTGTTTTCTAGAGCTTTCAGGTGTGCTGTTAAGTTGCTAATGTGTGCTGTCTCTCTTTTCTTTATGTGGACACTTAGTGCTATAAAATTTCCTCTTATCACTGCTTTGATAGTGTCCCATAGGTTTGGATATGTTGTGTCTTCATTTTCATTGAATTCAAGGAAGACTTTTATTTCTTTCTTTATTTCTTTCTTGACCCAGGGGTGGTTCAGTAGTTGGATGCTCAGTTTCCATGAGTTTGTAGGCTTTCTGAGAGTGGTATTGCTGTTAAATTCTAGCTTTAATCCATGTTGATCCAATAAGACATAGGGGGTTACACCATTTTTTTTGTATCTGTGGAGGTTTACTTTGGTACCGAGTATGTGTTCAATTTTAGAGGTTTCATGAGGTACTGAGAATAAGGTATATTCTTTTGTGTTTGGGTGAAATGTTTTGTAGATGTCTGTTAAGTCCATTTGATTCCTTACATCTGTTAGTTTTCTTATTTCTCCGTTAAGTTTCTGTCTGGTTGACCTGTCCATTGGTGAGAGTGGAGTGTTGAAGTCTCCTGCTATTAGTGTGTGGGGTTTGATGTGTGATTTAAATTTTAGTAATGTTTCTTTTACATATGTGGGTGCTTTGTATTGGGGCATAGATATTTAGGACTGAGACTTCATCTTAATGAATTGTTCCTGTTATGAATATAAACTGCCATTCTTCATCTCTTCTGATTGATTTTAGTTTGAAATTAATTTTGTTA
The DNA here is from genome assembly GCF_950005125.1 of Chionomys nivalis. Lineage (NCBI taxonomy): Eukaryota > Metazoa > Chordata > Mammalia > Rodentia > Cricetidae > Chionomys > Chionomys nivalis. Next base: position 18,378,428 of record NC_080095.1, on the reverse strand, counting down.
GATATTAGTATAGCCACATCTGCTTGTTTCTTCAGTCCATTTGATTGGAAAACTATTTTCTTTCCAATTCTGTACTCTGAGGTAGTGTCTGTCTTTGAGGTTGAGGTGTGTTTCTTGTAAATAGCTGAAGGCTGGATCCTGTTTTCATTTCCACTCACTTAGCCTATGTCTTTTTTTATAGGTAAATTGAGTCCATTGATATTAAACAATATTAATGACCAGTGGGTTGAGGTTTTCCTTCTAGTACTTTCTGTAAGGCTGGGTTTGTAGATACATATTGCTTAAATCTGTTTTGTCATGGAATATCTTGTTTTCTCCATTGATGGTGAGTGAAAGCTTTGCTGGGTATAGTAGTCTGGGCTTGCATCCCTGGTCGCTTAGCATCTGCAGCACATGTATCCTCTTCAGTCCCCTCAGTATTGGAGTAAGCTGTGTTTCAGGGTTCCAGGGAGCTTGCAAGCTAATAGGCAGGTTTGGGGGTAGGGTAGGTTGGGGGGTAGCCTAGCTTCAGGAAAACTCCCTGCTGGATGCTTAGAAAAGCTTATGTAGTTGGGGCAGGGCCCCTGCATTTTGTCCTACTGGGGAGGTCCTAGAGAATGGGGCATTTAGCTGTCTGGCACTGTGACTGTTGACTCACCTCTTAGGTCCCCTCAGTATTGGAGCAAGCAGTGTTTCAGGGTTCCAGGGAGCTTGTAGGCAAACAGGTGGGTTTGGGGCAGGGTAGGTTGAGGGATAGCCTATCTGCATGAAAACTCCCTGCCAGCTGGCTTGAAAAGATAAGGGAGTTGGGGGAATGGCCCCTTGGTTTTGTCCCACTGGGGACATCCTAGAGAGCGGGGCATCTGGCTGTCCAACCCTGTGACTGTTGACTCACCTCTTAGGTCTTCTCAGTATTGGAGCAAGCTGTGTTTCCAGGAAAACCTCTCTTAAAGGAACCACGGTTTTACGCTATACTTAACTCTGTTTTGTTTGTTTGTTTGTTTGTTTGTTTGCCTAGAATTCCTTCTCAAACTATCTCAGGTTTTAAGTGGATTTTAGTTGGCTACATTGGCACCAATTTGTTGTAGGAGGTTGTTTGTTCCTGGCTGCTCGGCCCCAAAATAATTACACAGAAACCATATTATTTGCAATACCGTTTGGCCAATAGCTTGAGTTTATTTCTGGCTAACTCATATCTTAAATTAACCTATCTCCATTAATCTGTGTCTTGCCATGAGGCTGTGTCTTACCAGGTAAAATTCCAGCATCTCTCTCCAGCAGGGCTACATGGCTTCTCACTGACTCCGCCTTCTTTCTCCCAGCATTCAGTTTTGTTTTTCCCTCCTACTGCTATTCTGCCCTGCACAGGCTTAAGACAATATATTTATTAACCAATGGTATTCACAGCATACAGAGGGGAATCCTACATCAGATGATCAAGTCTTCCTGTTGTGTGACCACTTGGTTCTGGTGTTACCATGTTGCTTTTTAGGTTGTTGGAGGAATATTTACATTGGCACCTACCCATCTTTTCCTTCAGATGAGGCCAGCAGTATCTTTGTGACTTGGTCCAATCCTTGCAGTGGCTGTCTGAGTGTTTGGGAATTTTTCTTGGTTTGCTATATACTATCAATGTCTGTGTCTCATGAAGTCTCTGAGGTCTCTCTAAGTCTGTTCTTTTCGTCTTCTCCCCTGGTTCGCTCTCTTGATCCTCTCTCTTTGTCCCTTCAGTGTTGTAGCAAGTTCTTGGTCCCCTCAGTATTGTAGCAAGCTGTGCTTCAGAGTTCTAACTAGGTTGCAGGAGGATAGGCGACCTTGGGGAAAGAGTGGGGCTAATAGCTTGGAGGTTTGGGTGGATGGGGTTGGATGTTGGGGGAGCATACCTGCAGGGACCCTCCTGCTGGCTGGCTAGAAAAGTGGAGGGAGTTGGGGGAGGGGTCCAATGTTTTGTCCTACTGTGGAGGTCCTAGAGAGTGGGGTTTCCTGTCACATGGCTGTTCATTCACCTCTTAAGTCCCCTCAGTATTGGAGCAAGTTGTGCTTCAGAGTTCCACTGAGGCTTCAGGAGGATAGGTGAGTTTGGAGGGGGGTGGGGCTAGTAGCTTGGAGGGTTGGGTGGATGAGGTTGGGTAATGGGGAGCCTTTCTCATGTATCGTGTTCTTAAAAATTACTTACTGCTGCTGGGTGGTGATAGGGCACACCTTTAATCCTAGCACTCAGGAGGCAGAGGTAGGAGGATCTTTGTGAGTTTGAGACCAGCCTTGTCTACAGAGAGAGTTCCAGGAGAGTCAGGTCTACACAGAGAAACTCTGTCTTGAAAAAAATACTTCCTGTTATCTAGGTGTGATGATATCTTTATGAGACCCTGAGAAAATTAGGATAATAATCATGTTCTGGGAGAGCTAGCTATATCATTTTTTTTTGTCTAGTATGTGTGTGATGGAAAAGTGCAGGGCTTAACTTAAGTCCTGGCTAAAGTAGTCTGTGAGACTGAACCATCTCAGATAACTGCTTTGACGTTGTTCTGGATGCAGATTTTTGAGGCAACAGAAACTGAAATATTTTGTGTGGCTGGATTACCTGGGCTACTTGTCTGCATTAGTAACTTGTCTTTTTTTCTAAAAACACAAATTTTTAAAGGATACACACACACACGTGTATATATATATATATATGCCTTAACACACGTATGAAAAGTGCAATGTGTACAAATCTGCTAAAGATGATTCTCGGCTCTATGCTTGGGCAGGTAAAAGGAATCTGTCAACTTTATGTTTGTTTGGACTCTACAACCAAACTGTAATATAAATCTTCATCCATGCCATAGAAAGGATGGCATGTAAAACAAAGTCATGAGAACTCTGTGCCCAACAAGATTTATCATGTCTCATCCAATCTCAAAACTGTTCCCATGTAGAGGGATCAGCATCAGCATATATGTCACTTATGTTGTAGTTTTTCTTGGTTCTTTCTTCATGTATGTAGCCAACATTTTCAGGATGTCTTCCTCAGTCAAATCTAATCCTTATTAATGTTGAAGAAATACATAGCTTTTCATTTACCATGGAAACAAAGGCATGACCTCTTCCCAAACAAAACACATTTCCTGATTTCTATCCTGAAGTTAATACAACCTTAAAATGTATAGGATGGTTTAATTCGGCATTTTTTTTTCATAATCCAATTTCTCTCAGTAGTTGTTGCTTTTTGTTCATTGGCATTTTAAAAATTTAAAGTTAAAAAAGCACTATATATGGTCCAAACATCCTGTGTTATGCTATTTTCCATCATCATGTGGTTTATTCTTTTTATATTGCTTTACTCTGTCTTTAAAGACTTTACAATTATTTTTAAAGAATTTTCTTTATGACTGTCTTTACACATTTTCTTTTCTTTCTTTAGCACCTAAGAACATTTTCAAGCATACTGTACCTGTTCAGAGTTCTTTTTTTCAGTCTGAACCTGGCTTTCTGCATGCCTGCAGCCTTTTCTGACTATGTGAGCCAAGCCTTAAAGGGTCAGGCCACCTGGCATGATCATTCACAGGCTTTCCAGAGAAACTGCAGCATCTGCATGACTCTGGGAAAATGTTTATTTTGCCTTTTTATAAGAGCTGAGCCTCATGGGTGCAAACTGGGAATGGCACCTATCCATCCCTGCTTTGGGAATTTTTTTGCTTGGTCCATGCTGTGATAGACATTTTTACCTAGTGCAAGTAGTATGCTAGCTGCTCACATGTACTATGCTAGGATATACCTCCTCTGTAATGGATGCCAAATGTAGTCAGACTTCCTTTGGACTGACAACTCCCAAATAATGATATGGTGTTGGTGGAGGATGTTTGTACATTTCTGTCTGCTCAGACCTGAAATAATCACACAGAAACTATATTATTTGCAATACTGTTTGGCCAATAGCTTAAGTGTATTTTTAGCTAGCTATTATATTCTAACCTAACCCATCTCCAATAGTCTGTACATCACCTACTGGCAAAGTTTTGGTAGGCTTCAGTGAAGGTGTCTGTCTCTTGTGGCAGCTACATGGCTTCTCCATGACTCCATCTTTATTCCTCCTCTGTCTGCTTGGAATTCCCAACTTGCTCTATTCTGCTAAGCCACTGGCAGGAAAAGATTTATTCATTAACCAATAAAAGCAACACATATACAGAAGGACTGTCCACACCATTTCTCCTTTTCTGTTTGTGCTGTAGGGACTCTTTCAGAAGGCCCAGCTATGAAGCATTTAAATGGGGTTTGTGAGAAGAGTGCTACAACTTGCTTAACGGCAGCATAAATTCTCTGTGTACCTGAAAACTGGGCAATATGCATGGCTCTTAGAGGCAGGAATCATGGCTCTGCCATGTTGGACTGGTCAGAGCCAACAGACAAGGCTGCAGAGTTGGTCCTAGCCATGTCCACAAAGCATTTAAAAAAAGTGCTCCTGGTCAAAAAAATAATTATAAATATGCATGCAACGAAGAGAAATCCATATGGAAAGACCTCTAAATGAGTCACAGTGTTGGATAAATGTACGTAGGCTTGAGAGAGAAGGGGAAAAGAGTATAGACAGTTATAATATAAAAGAGTATACATAGCTATAGATTAAAGGAGAAAGATAATAAAATAAATATTAAACTTGTAGAAAAAGTAATAGAGTAAGAAAAATAAGCCATGTAAAGGTGGAATATACACAGAGAGTCTGGATTATGTATATTATTGTGTTTTCTTTGAATTTTTTGACTATGAATGAGCTAAGTACAGAGAGACAGTTCATTGTATGCACTGCTAAACGAAACCAACATACATATTTTGGAGGTATCTTGGCTTCAAAATTTGGGTCTAAGGATATGTTGCTTTGGAAGGGAGGCTCTGCTTTTGTTTCCACAGAGGATGAGAACCAGTGGATTCTTTCCAGACTAATGTGGTTTGATCAAACAAGATCTCCTGAAACAATGGTCTGGATGGTTCAACAGCCATGACGGCTTCAGGACTGCTGACTGAGATGGACCTACCACACAGGATACTCCATGACAGGCCTGATTGACAGTGACCCCAATCAGCAAGAAGTAGTCCAGATAACAAGGCCCAAATTCCCTAAATGATTGTTCATAAAAGTTTGTTTGCATTTAAAGGGGGATATGATATAGAGATGCATACTTTGCATTGGTATGAATATTGGTTTATTGATACAAAATTAAAATCAATTTTGTTAAATGTATATTTCTGTTCTTGCCTAAGTTATTGTGTTTGTGTAGTACATTTAAAAATATAATGTATATAATGTATATTGGGGGGGAATGGGAGGTGGTGGCGGGGAAGAGGCAGAAATCTTTAATAATTAAATAAATTAATTAATTAATAAAAATATAATGTATATATGAAGAAATACAGGTTAATAGACAGTCACCTATAATAGTCAAGTTTGTAGTCTTGTTAGTTCAGTTTTCTAGATATATAGAGATATATTTCAGTTAGATAGGCATTCTTTAAATCTTTCAGAGATCTTCAGAATATGACATTTAAAATGTTTAAAGAACTTAGAACTTTTCATGACAATGAGACACATCTGTACCTGGCTGCACCAATCTACTTCAAGATGATTATGGGCTTTGAAGAGGCTCCTTATGGAGTTTGTTAGCCATTTGGGCAAGAAATTGCTCTTGCCTGGACTACTTGTTGTTATGCTGTATGAACTGAACATGCAGGACCCACAGAAAAATGACTGCTAAAGTTGCCTAAATAAGGTGAGACAGTCCTTCAGGGTTCCTACTTCATGAAAGAGTCTGTTAGACATTCTAAAGAAAACAAAAGAAAGTGACTTACAAACTCCCAATATATACAGAGTTCTTTGTCAATTTCAACTGTCTTTGAAATTTCCAGTGTCATAGAAAAGTATGCCAAATACTTTGAGCCTGTAGGCTAAAGATTGGATGCCCCAATGTTACAAAAGAACTTTGGGTGACTGTCCAGGCATTGAGCTGTCTCTGTCAATTCTAGAGTTTTGGAAGTTGCTTACAATGCACTACCTGTTAGCTTAGGTAATATCATATCCTTCTGGGGTTTTTGATGGAGTTAAAGAATATATAGTTATAATTATAGTTTCCCTTAGTTATAAGAAAATATAAAGTAGATATAAATATTATAACTGTAATTCTTGTTTGATACCTGCTTTCTTATATGCAATCTTGCTATGTTAAAACCTTACTTTTTGTTTAGACAGAAAAGGGGAAGTGATGTATGTCATGAATATGTTTTATTGGCATTGGTTAATAAAAAAGCTGGTTTTGGCCAATAGCTTAACAGAATATAGCTAGGCTGGAAGAGCTATAGAGAGTAGGAGGGGTCAGAGAGACACATGTAGCTGCCCACAGGAGACAGATGCACAGGAACATTGCTGGTAAGCCACAGCCATGTGGTGATACACTGATTAGTGGAAATGAATTAATTTAATATATAAGAGTTAGCCAGAAATATGCTTAAGCTATTGGCCAAACAGTATTGCAATTAATACAAATTTCTTTGTAATTATTTTGGGGTTCTGGGTAGCAGGGAAATGAACAAGCAGCCTCCCTCAACAACATGGAGACTTTTTTATTAAGTATGAGAGCTTAGCCTTAGCTTAGGCTTGTTCCCAACTAGCTCTTAAAATTTAAATTAACTCATTTATATTAATATACATTTTGCCGTGTGGCTCATTATCTCTTCTCCACACTGTATGTCCAAGTTCCTCTGTGTCTTGCTGGTAAATCCCACTGTCTTAGTTTTTTTTTTTTTTTTTTCTGTGAAGAGACACCATGACCATGGTAACTATCATAAGAAAAACTTTTAATTGGAGTGGTCGGTTACAGTTTCAGAGGTTTAGTCCATAATCATTATGACAGGGACCATGGCAGTGTGCAGGCAGATATGGTACTGGAATAGTAACTGAGAGTCCTATGTCTTGCAGACAACAGAAAGTTGACTGAGACACGGGACAGCATATTGAGCATAGGAAACCTCAAAGTCTGCCCCTACATACTTCCTCCAACAAAGCTATACCCACTTTAACCAAGTCACACTTCTAATAATGCTACTCCTTATAAGATTATGGGGCCAATTACATTCAAATGACTACATCCCCCCCTCTCAGATTATGCCCCCGAGTTTCTCGTTTCTCTCTCTCTCTCTCTCTCTCTCTCTCTCTTTCTCTCTGGAATTCCTGTCTACCCTTTCCTGTCCAGTTATTGGCCATTTTGTTCATTACTAAAGCAATCAGAAGGTGCTTAAGGCAGGTGAGGTAAAATAGAGACATCTTCACACAATGTGATTAAATATTCCATAACATATTATCAAGTCTGCCTAATAACAAAGTGCAACCATGGTTGTCTCTGGAGCACAGTTTCTCTGTGCTCTCAGGAAACATTTCCTGGAAGATTTCACTGTATCAATCTTGGTCATTTTATCTTATTTTATTTTATAAATAAATTTTCTTTCCTTCCTTCCCTCCTTCCTTCCTCTTTCTTTTATATCCAGACTATAACTTCCCCTCCCTCCTCTCCTCCTATTCTCTCCCCCACCTTCCCTCTTCTCCCCCATCCACTTCTCCTTTGTTTCTGTTCATAAAGTGGCAGATTTCCCATGGGTATCAACAAAGCATGGCATATCAAGTTGTGATGAGACTAAGTGCCTCCCCTTGTATTAAGGCTAGACAAGGCAATCCAGCTTGAGGGATAGATTCTCAAGAGTCAGCCAAAGCATTAGGGACAGTTCCTGCTCCCAGTGTTAGGAGTCCCACAAGTAGACCAAGCTATAACTGTCGCATGTATATAGGGGGCCTAGGTTGGTCCCATGCAGGCTCCCTAGTTGTCAGTTCAGACTCTGTTAGTTTCTACGAGCCAGTAATAGTTATTTTTGTGGGGTTTCCTGTGATTTCCTTGACCCCCTGGCTCCTAAAATCCCTTCTCCCTCTCTTCAGCAGATTTCTCCAAGCTTGACCTAACATTTGGCTGTGGATCTCTCATCTGTTTCCATTAGTGTCTTAGTTAGGGATTCTATTGCTGTAAAGAGACATCATGAACACAACCCTTATAAAGAAAGTGTTTAACTGAAGCGGCTCACTTACAGTTTCAGAAGTTCAATCCATTATCATCATGATGGGGAGCACTGCAGTGTGCAGGAAGATGTGATACTAGAGTAGTAGCTAAGAGTTCTTCACCTTGAAGGCAGCAGGAAGTCGACTGAGACACTGGGTGGTATCCTGAGCGTAGGAAATCTCAAAGCCCACCCCCGCAGTGACACACTTCTGTAGTTGGAATTTTCTTTGGGCTGTCAATCAGCTCCCAAATAAAGACACAGAGACTTATTATTAATTATGAATGCTCAGCTTTAGTTTAGGCTTGTCCCACTAGTACTTTTAACTTAATTTAATCTGTTTCTACTCATCTATATTGTGCCTGGAAACTTTTTACCTTTCATTCTGTATTCCTTCTTTCCTGCTTCCTTTGTATCTGTCTAACTGGCCTTGTTTACTTTTCTTTTCTCTTTGACCTAAATTCCTCCTCCTACTTACTGTGCCTTCCTGGAAGTTTTGCGTATGCCTTCCTCCCTTGCTATTGGCTATTGAGCTTTTTATTAGACCAATCTGGTGACTTAGGTAATCAAGGTCAAACAGCAACATACTTTACATAATTAAACAAATGCAACACATCTTTACAGAGTTAAACAAATGCAAAACATCTTTACATAGGTAAACAAATGCAACTTATCTTTGCATAGCTAGACGAATATTCCATAATACACTTCCTCAAGCAATACCCCCTCCAACAAAGCCAAACCTCCTAATGGTGGCACTCAGTATAAGATTATAGAGGCCAATTACATCCAAATTACCACATTCCACTCCCCAGACCCCCATAGCTTATAACAATATCATAATGCAAAATACATTCAGTTCAACTTTAAACGTCTCCTTAGTCTATCACAGTCTCAACAGTGTTTAAAAATTCAAAGTTCAAAATCTCTTCTGAGATTCATGTAATCACTTAACTGTAATCCCCTATAAAATAAAAATAAAAAACAGATAAAATACACTAACATATAATGGCACAGGATATATATTGCCATTTCAAAACATAGAGAGCACAGTGAGAAAATACTGGACCATAACAAGATGAAAACTTGCTCCCCCACCCATCCTAACCCCAATAGTAGGTCAGCAGACAAGCCTCCTATAGACAGGATGCTTTGCCACCCACCCCCCAGCTGCAAAAGAGGGCCCCGGAGGCACAGCTTCCACCTGTACTAACTGGAAGAAGAGGGAAGCAGTGGCTCTCCAGGCTGGACAGCCAAGCTCTCTAGGCCCTAATTCTGGGGGACTACCTGCTCCCCTCCTCCACCCAGTCCCAGCAGCCTGTCAGCAGGTAAGTGTCTTGTGGCCAGGCCACTCTACCACCATCCCCAGCTGCATCATCAGGCCCTGGAGGCACACTCCTACCTGTACTGACTGGAGGAAGAGGTCATTTCCCACCATACCCAACAACATCAGAGGAACCTGGAGGCACAGTCCCTACCTGCACCAAATTGAGGAAAAGCCCCAACAGTTGGTCATCAGGCAAAACTACCTCACCCAGGCCACTCCACCACCAGCCCCAGTGGCATCAGAGGTCACCCAGAAGCACAGGCTCCACCTGCACCAATTAAAGGAAAAGTAGCCCCCTGAGACACAGACACATCCTGTACTAATTGGAAAAAGAATCAATGCCTGTACCTTTAATTACTCCAAACTCAGATAGGTAGAACGCAGTGTAAGAATACATTCAAAATCATAAAGAGCAATATGGTACCACCAGAACCTTGTAGTTCTACAACAGTAAGACTGGAACTTCCCAACACAGATGAAGCAGAAGAAAATGACATTAAAAAAATTTATGAAGAAAATAAAGGCCCTTAAAGAGGAAATGAAAATTTCTCTTAAAGAAGTGGAGGAAAAGACAAACAAAGAATTGGAAGAAATCAATAAATCTCTTAAGGAAAGCAAAGAAAAAACAAACAAATGAAGTAAACAGTTCAAGTCTTGAAAATTAAAATAGAGACAATAAAGAAAACAGAAACCAAGGGAATTCTGAAAATGGAAAATCTGGGTAAATGAGCAGGAACCACAGATGCAACCATAAACAACAGAATACAAAGATGGAAGAGAGAATCTCAGGACCTGAAAATATGATAGAGAAAATAGATTCATTGGTCAAAGAATATGTTAAATCCAACAAATTCTTAGCACAAACATCCAGGAAATTTAGAACACCATGCAAAGATTAAGCATAAAAATAATAGGGATAGAAGAAGGAGACTTCTAGCTCAAAGGCACAGAAAATATATTCAACAAAATCACAGAGGAATACTTTTCCAACCTAAAGAAGGACATGCCTATGAAAGTACAAGAAACTTATGGAACACCAAATAGACCGAAACAAAAAAGTCCCCTTGCCACATAGTTATCAAAACACAAAATATATAGAATGAAGACACAATAGTAAGAGCTGCAAAAGAAAAAGGCCAGATAACATATAAAAACAAACCTATCAGAATTACACTTGACTTCTCAGTGGAGTCTCTGGTGGCCAGAAGGTCCTGGAAAAACATTTTGCAGATGCTAAGAGACCACAGATGCCAGACCAGACTACTATATCCTGTGAAGCTTTCAATCACCATAGACAGAGAACAAGATGTTCCATGACAAAACCAGATTTAAATAGTACTTAACGACAAATCCAGCCATACAGAAAGTAGTAGAAGGAAAACTCCAACCCAAGGAAGTTAGCTACACTCATGAAATCACAAGCTAAAGATAATTTCACACAGGAAAACCAAAAGGAGAGCATACATACACGCATACATACACATACACACTACCACTACCATCAAAACAAAACAATAATAGAAATGAACAATCACTGGCCATTAATATCTCTTCATATCAATGGACTCAGTTCACATAAAAGAAGACACAGGCTAGCAGAATGAATATGAAAACAGGACCCATCCTTCTGCTGCATACAAGAAACATACCTCAACTTCAAAGACAGACAATACTCAGAGTAAAAGGTTGGGAAAAGACTTTCCAATAAAATGAACCAAGAAACAAGCTGGTGTAGCTATTCTAGTATCTAACCAAATAGATTTCAAACTAAAATTAATCAAAAGAGACAGAGAAAGACACTTCATATTATTCACAGAAAAAATCCATCAAGATGAAGTCTCAATTGTGAACATTTATGATCCAAATACAAGGGCATCCACATTTGTAAAAGAAACTATACTAAAATTTAAAGCATGCATCAAACCCCATTCACTAATGGTGAAGGACTTCAACACAGAACTCTCACCAATGACAGGTGTGCCATATAGAAATTTCACAGAGAAATAATGGAACAAACAGATGTCCTGATTCAAATGGACTTAATGTATATATATATATATATATATATATATATATAATGTTCCACAAAACCACAAAATAATAAACCTTCTTCTCAGCACCTCGTGGACTCCTCTCTAAAATTGAACACATACTCAGTCACAAAGCAGATCTCAACAGATACGAAAGTTGTAATAGCCCCCTGTATCTTATTGTATCACCATGGCTTAAAGTTAGAATTCAGCAACAACACAAAATACAGAAAGCCTACAATCTCATGGAAACTGAATAGTTTAGGACCCTCACCCCTTATTCTCAAAGGGGTGAGAAGAAATTTCCTAGCAGAATGTTTTCCCAGGAAGATACTGGCCTTCCCCACTCCCACCTGGGAGATTCCAAGCACAAGGTCACTTAGCTCAGCCCAGTCAGCCACCTGGTACAGGCTGATAAAGATGGCCTAACTCAGAAACAGTGGCCTTGCTCTAAAAACAAGGAAAAAGCTAACTTAGCAGGATGGGAGGAAGCAAACGTCCTTGCACCCATTCCAAAGCAGCTTCAAAAAGCCTCTTCGTAGTTGTGCCTTTAAAAGCTTACCCCACAGAGGAGATACAACTCCTCTCTCTACCTCGCTGTAATGAAGTCAGGAGACAGGGGTTCCAAACATGTTTGTATTATGCAATTAAACCTTGCTTATTGCAGTCTGGGCCTCTCTGGTGGTCTCTCTCTGGGGGTGGTAATCTGGGCACAACAAACAACATTCAACTGACTCACCACTGGGTCAAGGAAGAAATAAAGAAGTAAGTTAAACATTTCCTATGATTCAATGCAAATGAGGGCAAGACATACTCAAAGTTATGGGAAACTATGAAAGTAGTGCTAAAAGGAAAGTACATGTCACTAAGTGCCCACATCAAGAATTTGGAGAAATGTCACACTAGTGTCTCTAGAACAAAAAGAAGCAAACTCACCCAAGAGTAGTAGAGGACAGTAAATAATCAAACTGAAGGCTAAAATCAATAGAATAGAAACAAAGAAAACAATACAAAGAATCAATGAAACTAAGAGTTGGTGGTTTGACAAAAATCAGTAAGATAGACAAACCCTTATCCAAACAAACCAAAAGGCAGAGAGAGAGAGAATATCCAAATTAACCAAATCAGAAATGAAAAGGGGACATAACAACAGACACTGAGCATATTCAGAAAATCATCAGGTCATACTTCAAAATCCTATACTCCACAAAATTAGAAAACCTAAAAGAAATGGAATATTTTCTGGATAGGTACAACTTACCAAAGTTAAATCAAGATCAGACAAACAACTTAAAAAGACCTATAACCCCTAAGGTCATAAGCAGTCATTAAAAATCTCCCAACCAAAAAAAGGCCAGGGCCACAAGGATTCAGCACAGAATTTTACCAGAGTTTCAAAGAGAAACTGATAACAATACTCAAATAGTTCCACATGATAGAAACAGAAGGAACATTGCCAAATTCTTTTTTTGTTTACAAGGCTACAGATACCCTGATACACAAACCACACAAAAATGCAACAAATAAAGAGAATTACAGACTAATCTCCCTCATTGATCCAGAAATACTCAATAAAATGCTGAGAAGTCAAATCCAGGAACACATTAAAAAATCATCCAGTGTGGTCAAGTAGGCTTCATCACATAGATGTAAAAATGGTTCAACATATAAAAATCTGTCAATTTAATCCACCATATAAACAAGCTAAAAGAAAAAAAATTACACGATCATCTCATCAGATGCTGAAAAACCCTTTGACAATATTCAAGACCCCTTCATGACAAAGACCTTGGAGAGATTAGTGATACAGAGAGCATGCCTAAGCATAATAAAGGCATTATCAATCAAGTTACCACTCCTTCCTTTCCTCCCGCCTCTTCCCCACCTCCTTTCTGTCCCTCCCATCCACTCTTCAGAAAGCATAAGGCCTCTCAGGGAGAGTCAACAAAGTTTGCCATATCAAGTTGGGGCAAGACCAAGCTCCTCACCCCTGCGTCAAGACTGAGCAAGGCATAATGTCATAGGGAATGGGTTCCAAAAAGCCAGCTCATGTACCAGAGAAAGATTCTGGTCACAAATCTAGGAGCCCCACAAACAGTCCAAGAGACACAGTTGTCACACACATGCAGAGGGCCTAATTTGGTTCCATGCAGGCTCCATAGTTGTCGGTCTAGAGGCTGTGAAATCCCACAAGTTTGGGTCAGATGTCTCTGTGGGTTTTGTAATCATGATCTTGATCCCCTGCCTCTTGTTCATATAATCTTTCCTTCCTCTTTTTGATTAGACTCTTGGAGTGTGTCCCAGTGCTTGGCCATGGCTCTGTGCATCTGCTTCCATCAGTTACTATATATATGTTCTATGATGACAATTAGTGTATTCATCAATCTGATTACAGGAGAAGGCCAGTTCAGGCACCCTCTCCATTATTGCTAGGAGTCTTAGCTGGTGTCATCTTTATGAATTCCTGGGAGGTTTCCTAGCACCAGATTTCTCCCTAAGCCCATAATGTGTCTTTCTATAGAGATGTCTGTTTTATTGTCTCCTTCTCCAAACCTCCCCCAACTTGACTACCCCATCTTTCATGTTCCTATCCCCCATCTCCTCCGCTCTACCCCCTGTACCCATTTTACTCAGGAGATCTTATCTATTTCCCCTTCCCAGGGCAATTCATTGTCCCTCTTAGGGTCCTCCTGGTTACCTGGCTTCTCTGGGGCTGTGGATTGTAGAATGGTTATTCTTTGCTTTGCATCTAACATCCACTTATGATTGGATACATGCTGTGCTCATCTTTCTGGGTCTGGGTTATCTCGCTCAGGATAGTTTTTCCTAGTTCTAATCATTTACCTGTAATTTCATGATGTCATTGTTTTTTTTCCCTATGGAGTAATACTCTGTTGTGTAAATGTACCACTCTTTATCAATTCTTCAGATGAAGGGCATCTAGGTTGTTTCCAGGTCCTGGCTATTATGACTAAGGCTTTTATGAACATAGCTGTGCAAGTGTCCTTGTGGTATGATTGGAAATCCTTTGGAAATATCCTTTGGGTATCGCTGAGTCTTGAGGTAGATTGAGTCCTGAATTTCTGAGAACCCACCATACTGATTTCTGAAGTGGCTGTACAAGTTTGCACTCCCACCAACAGTAAAGGAGTGTTCCCCTTGCTCCACTTCTTCTACAGCATAAGGTGTCATCAGTATTTTGTTCTTTGCCATTCTAACAGGTATAAGATGGTATTTCAGAGTTGTTTTGATTTGCATTTCCTTGATAGCTAAGGATGTTGAGCATTTCCTTAAATGTCTTTTGGCCTTCAGAAATTCTTCTGTTGAGTATTCTGTTTAAATTTGTAGCCCATTTTTAATTGGATTATTTAGTATTTTAATGTCCATTTTCCTAAGATCTTTATATGTTTCAGAGATCAGTCATTTGCCAGATGTGGGGTTAGTGAAGATCTTTTCTCATTCTGTGGGCTGCAGTTTTGTCTTATTGACAGTGTCCTTTGCCTTACAGAAACACCTCAGTTTCATGAAGACCAGTTTATTAATTGTTGATCTCAGCATCTGTACTACTGGTACTATATTTAGAAAGTAGTCTTCTGTGCCAATGCATTCAAGGCTGCTTCCTGTTGTAGGAGGCAACCCATTCCTTCCTGGCTGCCCAGAACTGAAATAATCACGCAGAAACTATGTTATTCAAATCACTGCTTGGCCAATCACTTAAGCATATTGATACCTAGCTCTTATATCTTTTGTTAACCCTTTTCTATTAATCTGTGCATCGCCTCATGGCTATAGCTTACTTGGTAAAGTTCTATCTAGCATCTGTCTCCGGGAAGGCTACATGGATTCTCTTGACTCTGACTTCTTTCTCCCAACATTCAGTTTAGTTTTCCCTGCTTAGCTCCACTCTGCTCTATCACAGTACAATGCAGTTTCTTTATTAATTAACCAATAAGAGCAACACATATACAGAAGAGCTTCCCACACAAGCTTCCCACTTTCTCTTCTATCAGGTTCAGTGTAACTGGATTGATGTTGAGATCATTGATCCACTTGGACTTGAGTTTTGTACATGGGGATAGATATGGTCTATTTGCATTCTTCTACATGTTGACTTCCAGTTATGGCTGCATCATTTGTTGTAGATGCTTTCTTTTTTCCATTGTACAATTTTGGCTTCTTTGTCAAAAATCAGGTATTCATAAGTGTGCAGATTAATGTCAGGATCTTTGATTCGATTCTATTGATTCACATGTCTTTTTAGCCAATACCAAGCTGTTTTTATTAGTATAGTTCTATAGTAGAACTTGAAAGCATGGATGGTGATGTCTGCAGAAGTTCCCTTATTATATAGGATTGTTTTAGCTTTCCTGGACTTTTTGTTTTTCCATATAAAGTTAAGTATTTTTATTTCTAGATCTGTAAAGAATTTTGTTGTGCTTTTGATGGTGATTTCATTGAATCTGTAGATTGCTTTAAGTGAGATGGCCATCTTTACAATGTTAATCACACCTACCCAAGAGCTTGGGATATCTTTCTAATTTCTGATTTATTCTTCAATTTCTTTCTTTGGTTCTTTGAGAAAATTAACAAGATAGACAAACTAAGAAAATAAATAAATAAAAACAGAGCAAGAATATCCAAATTAACAAAATCAGAATTGAAAAGGGGTACATAACAACAGACACTGGTCATTAGGTCATACTTCAAAAACCTGTTCTCCACAAAATTGGAAAACCTAAAAGAAATGGACAATTTTATGAACTGGTACCAAATACCAAAAATAAATCAAGATCAGATTAGTGTGGGATTCCCCTTTGTATGCTGTGATTACCATTGATTAATAAAAAAAAACTGCTTTGGCCTATAGCAAGGCAGAACAGAGGTAGGCAGGTTTAGGGAAAACTAAACTGAATGCTGGAAGAAAGAAGGCGGAGTCAGGAGATGCCATATAGCCACCACCAGGAACAGATGAGCTGGAACCATGCTGGTAAGCCACAGCCATGATTAATAGAAATGGGTTAAATTAAGATGTAAGAGGTAGCCAATAAGAAGCTAGAGCTAGTAGGCTAAGCAGTGATTTAATAAATACAGTTTCTGTGCAGTTATTTTGGGGCTGAGCAGCCAGGAACAAACAAGTGGTCTCCTACAACACCAGATAAACACCTTAAATAGACCTATAATTCAGTAGGCTGCCTTTTTGTCTTATTGACTGTGTTTTTTGCTGTACAGAAGTTTCTCAGTTTCAGAAGGTCCCATTTATTTATTGTGGCTCTTAGTGTCTATGCTAGGAAGTGGTCTCCTGTCCCCACACATGGAAGGCTACTTCCCACTTTCTTTTCTATAAGGTTCAGTGTGATCAGATTTATGTTGAGGTCTTTAATCTATTTGGAGTTGAGTTTTGTGCATGGGAATAGATAGGGGTCTATTTTCCTTCTACATGTTGACATCTAGATATTTCAACACCATTGGAGGAAGATGTTTTCTTTTTTCCATTGTATATTTTTAGCGTCTTTGTCAAAAATAATGTGTTTATAGGTGTGTGGATTCATATCTGGGTCTTTGATTCGATTCCGTTGGTCACCCTCTCTGTTTTTATGTCAATACTAAGCTGTTTTCATTACTGTATCTCTTTAATAGAGTTTGATGTCAGGGATGGTGATTCCTCCATAAATTCCTTTATTGTAAAGGATTGTTTTTGGCTATCCTGGATTCTTTGGTTTTCCATATGAAGTTGAGTATTGTTCTTTCAAGGTCTGTGAAAAATTGTTTTGGGATTCTGATGAGGATAGCTTTGAATCTATAGATTGCTTTTGGTAGGATTGCCATTTTCATTTATGTTGATCCTACCTATCCAAGTGCATAGGAGATCTTTCCATTATCTGATATCTTCTTCAATTTCTTTCTTCAAAAGCTTAAAGTTCTTGTTGAACAGGTCTTTTATTTCTTTGGTTAGTGTTACCCCAAGATACTTTATGTTATTTGTGGCTAATGTGAAAGGTGATGTTTCTCTGATTTCTTTCTTATGTTCTTTATTATTTGTATATAGGAGGGCTACTGATTTTTTTAAGTTATCTTGTATCCTGCTACATTACAGAAGGTATTTTTCAGCTATAGAAATTCCCTAGTAGGGTTTTTAGGGTCACTTATGTATATGATCATATTATCTGCAAATAATGAAAGTTTGACTTCTTCCTTTCCAATCTGAATCCCCTTGATCTCCTTATTGTTTTATTGCTCTAGCCAGAACTTCAAGAACTATGTGGAAGAGATATGGATAGAGTGAAAAGCCTTGTTTTTTTTTCTTTTCTTTTTTTTTATTATTATTTTTATTCTTTTTTAATTAAAATTTCCACCTGCTCCCCGTTTCCCATTTCCCTCCCCTCCTCCCAAATATTGCCCCCTCCCCCAGTCCCCTCCCCCTATCCCCACTCCTCTTCTCCTCCCCCCACACCATTCCCCCTCCCTCTCGATACTGAAGAGCAGTCCAAATTCTCTGCCCTGCGGGAAGACGAAGGTCTTCTATCTATGTCCAGGAAGGTGAGCGTCTAAACAGGCTAAGCACCCACAAAGCCAGTTCATGTATTAGGATTGAAACCTAGTGCCATTGTCCTTGGCTTCTCATCAGCCTTCATTGTCCGCCATGCTCAGAGAGTCCAGTTTCAACCCATGCTTATTCAGTCCCAGACCAGCTGGCCTTGGTGGGCTCACAATAAATCAGTTCCACTGTCACAGTGGGTGGGTGCATCCCTCGTGGTCCTGGTTTCCTTGCTCATGTTCTCCCTCCTTCTGCTCCTCATTTTGACCTTAAGAGCTCAGACTGTTGCTCCAAATTGAGACTCTGTCTCTACCTCGATCCATCGCCAGATGAAGGTTCTAAGGTGATATGCAAGATATTCATCAGTATAGGATAGGGTCATTTCAGGTTCCCTCTCCTTAGTTGCCCAAGGTACCAGCTGGGGACATCTCCCTGGACACCTGCTAACCCCTCTAGAGTCAAGTTTCTTGCCAACCCTAAGATAGCTCTCTTAGTTAGGATATATACTTCGCTGCTCCCCTATCCTCCCTTCCTATATCCCAACCATCCCAATCCCCCGAGCTCCTCCCATCCTCCCCTTCTCATGTTTCTCATCCCATTTCCCCTTTGCCCCTTGCCACCTCACCCGCAAGTTCCCAGTTTTTGCCCTGCAATCTTGTCTACTTCCCTTCTCCAGGCGGATGACTATATGATTTTCTTTGGGTTCACTTTATTTAGCTTCTCTAGGATCACAAATTATATGCTCAATGTCCTTTATTTATGGCTAGAAACCGATTATGAGTGAGTACATCCCAAGTTCCTCTTTTTGGGTCTGGGATACCTCACTCAGGATAGTGTTTTCTATTTCCATCCATTTGCACGCAAAATTCGAGAAGTCATTGTTTTTTACCGCTGAGTAGTACTCTAATATGTATATATTCCACACTTTCTTCATCCATTCCTCCATTGAAGGGCATCTAGGTTGTTTCCAGGTTTTGGCTATTACAAACAATGCTGCTATGAACATAGTTGAACAGATACTTTTGTCATTTGATGGGGCATCTCTTGGGTATATTCCCAAGAGTGGTATTACTGGATCTTGTGGTAGGTTGATCCCAAATTTCCTGAGAAATCGCCACACTGATTTCCAAAGTGGTTGCACAAGTTTGCATTCCCACCAGCAATGAATGAGTGTGCCCCTTTCTCCACAACCTCTCCAGCAAAGGCTATCATTGCTGTTTTTGATTTTAGCCATTCTGACAGGTGTAAGATGGTATCTCAAAGTTGTTTTAATTTGCATTTCCCTTATCGCTAAGGAGGTTGAGCATGACCTTAAGTGTCTTTTGGCCCTTTGAATTTCTTCTGTTGAGAATTCTCTGTTCAGATCAGTGCCCCATTTTTTTATTGGGTTCATTAGCATTTTAAAGTCTAGTTTCTTGAGTTCTTTATATATTTTGGAGATCAGACCTTTGTCTGTTGAAAAGCCTTGTTTTTTTCCTGATTTTAATTGAATTACTTTGAGTTTCTCTTCATTTATTTTTTTTGTTGGCTATCAGTTTGCTTTATATTGCTTTTATTATGTTCCTTGTATTTCTCATCTCTCCAAAATATTTATCATGAGGCGATGTTGGATTTTGTTGAATGCTTTTTCTGCATCTAATGAGATAATTATATGGTTTTTTTCTTTCTTTTTGTTTATGTGGTGGAGAACATTGATAGATTTTTGTATGTTGAACCATCCCTGCATCTATGGAATGAATCCAACTTGATCACGGTGAATGATGTTTTGGATGTGTTCTTGGATTTGGTTTGCTAGTATTTTACTGAGTATTTTTGCGTCTATGTTCATGAGTGAGATTGATGCGTAATTCTCTTTTTTGTCTGAGTGTTTGTGTGGTCTTGGTATCAGAGTAACTGTAGCCTCACAAAAGAGTTTGGCTATGTTCCTTCTGTTTATATTATATAGAACATTTTGAGGACTATAGGCCTTAGTTTTTCTTTGAAGTTCCGGTAGAATTCTGCACTGAAAACATCTAGCCTTGGGCTTTCTTTTTTTTGGGCGGGGGGGAGGCATTTAATGACAGTTTGTATTTCCTTGCAGGTTATAAGTGTATTTAAATTGTCCACCTGTTCTTGATTTAATTTTGGTATGTAGTACCTATCCAGAAATGTGTCCATTTCTTTTACATTTTCCAATTTTGTGGAGTACAGGTTTTTGTAGTATGACAAAATGATTATCTGGATTTCCTCAGTGTTTGTTGTTATATCCCCTTTTTCATTTCTGAATTTGTTAATTTGGATGTTTTCTCTCTGTCTTTTCATTAGTTTGGATAAGGGTTTGTCTATTTTGTTGATTTTCTCAAAGAACCAACTTTTTTCCACTGATTTTGTTTTGTTTCTATTTTATTGATTTCAGCACTCAATTTGATTATTTTCCATCATCTACTCCTCCTGGGTGAGTCTGCTTCTTTCTGTTCTAGAGCTTCCAGGTGTGCTGTTAAGTCACTAGTGTGAGTTTTCGTGACTCTCACTGTGTAGGCACTTAGTGCTATGAGCTTTCCTCTTAGTACTGCTTTCAAGGTGTCCCACAGGTTTGGGTACATTTTGCCTTCATTTTCATGGAATTCTAGGAAGTCTTTTATTTGTTTCTTTATTTCTTCCTTGGTTTTTTATTTATTTATTTATTTACTTATTTATTTACTAAAGATTTCTGCCTTCTCCCCGCCACCACCTCCCATTTCCCTCCCCCTCCCCCATCAAGTCCCCGTCCCTCATCATCCCTAAGAGTAATCCGGGTTCCCTGCCCTGTGGGAAGTCCAAGGACCACCCACCTCCATCCAGGTCTAGTAAGGTGAGCATCCAAACTGCCTAGGCTCCCACAAAGCCAGTACGTGCAATAGGATCAAAAACCCATTGCCATTGTTCTTGAGTTCTCAGTAGTCCTCATTGTCCGCTATGTTCAGCGAGTCCGGTTTTATCCCATACTTTTTCAGACCCAGGCCAGCTGGCCTTGGTGAGTTCCTGATAGAACATCCCCATTGTCTCAGTGTATGGGTGCACCCCTCCCGGTCCTGAGTTCCTTGCTCGTGCTCTGTCTCCTGCTCTTGATTTGGACCTTGAGATTTCAGTTCGGTGCTCCAATGTGGGTCTTTGTCTCTGTCTCCTTTCATCGCCTAAATGTTTTTCTTTGGGTTCGCCTTCTTAATTAGCTTCTCTAGGATCACGCATATAAGCTCAACGTCCCCTATTCATGGCTAGAAACCAAATATGAGTGAGTACATCCCATGTTCCTCTTTTTGGGTCTGGAATAGAACACTGTTTAATTTTCATGTGTTTGTGGGCTTTCTGAAATAAATGTTGCTGTTGAATTCTAATTTTAAACCATGGTGATTCAATAAGATACAGGGGGTTACTCCAAATTCTTTTATATCTGCTGAGATTTGCTTTATTTATGTGGTCAAATTTTGAGAATGTTCCATGAGGCACTGAGAAGAAGGTATATTCTATTGTGTTTGGGTGGAACGTTCTGTAGATCTCTGCTAAGTCCACTTGTGTCATGATATCTATTAGTTCTCTTATTTCTGTTAGGTTTCTGTCTGGTTGACTTGTCTATTTGGGAGAGTGGTGTGTTGAAATATCCTGCTAATAGTATGTGTGGTTTGATGTGTGATTTATGTTTTAGTAATGTTTCTTTTACATATGTGGGTACTATTGTATTGGGGCATAGATGTTCAAGATTGAGATTTCATCTTGATGAATTGTTCCTGTTATGAGTATAAAATGTCATTTTCCATCTCTTTTGATTGATTTTTAGTTTGAAGTCTATTTTGTTAGATATTAGGATAGGTACACATGCTTGTTTCTTAGATTTGTTTGATTGAAAAATCTATTCTTACCTTTTTACTTTGAGGTAATATCTGTCTTTGAGGTTGAGGTGTGTTTCTGCTATACAGCAGAAGACTGGATTCTGCTTTCAAATCCATTATCTTAGCCTGTGTCTTTTTATAGGTGAATAGAGTTCATTGATATTAAGAGAAATTAATGACCAGTGATTGTTAATTCCTGCTATTTTTCAGTGGTAGTGTGAATCTGTGTCTTTATACTGATGAATATGGTACATTGATATTGAGACATATTAATGACCTGTGATTGTTAATTCCTGTTAAATATTATTGTTCTTTTTTTGGTATTGAAATAATTTTTATTAGATTGTGATGGTTTGGAGAAGAAATCTCCTCTGAGTTCACATTTTGAATGTCTGATCCAAAGCAGTTGATCTTACTACAAGTCTTAGAAACTTTACTTTTTTCAATATTAATTTAAATCTATTTCTTTCAAGCTTGTGATTCATAAGGTCATGTATTACATTTTGAGAAGTGCCCCCCACACACATAGTAGGATGACAGTTTACATTAAAAATCATGGACCTTTTCCTCAAAGACTGTTTTGGGCAGAGTCAGGCTACATTATACCAAAATAAATAACCTCAAAGTCTCAATAGCTGGGGTAAATAAAAGTGCATTTCACTCTTTGGCCACAGCCTTCTGTAACTGTTGTACTCTATCAGCATACAGAATTCAAATGTATGGCACCATTTTACCTTGCCATCTTCTGTAACTGTTGTACTCTAGCAGTATACAGAACCCAAATGTATGGCACCATTTTACCTTGCCTTATCATTCTTTTAAGTTTGTTCCAAGTTTTTAGGTATCCAAAATAGAAATAGTTTCCCTAGTATATTTTTAAATTTTCTTTCTTTTAATTATTTTTATTGAGGTATATGTTTTTCTCCACTCCCATCTTTTAGTCCCCCCCCCTTCTACCTTCTCTATAATCCCCACACTCCCAATTTTCTCAGGAGATCTTATCTTTTTCGACTTCCCATGTAGATTGGATCCATGTATGTCTCTCTTAGGGTCCTCTTTGTTGTCTGGTTCTCTGAGATTGTGACTTTAGGCTGGTATTTCTTCACTTTGTATCTAAAAGCCACTTATGAGTGAGTACATATGATATTTGTCCTTCTGGGTCTGGGTTACTTCACTCAATATATTGTTTTATAGATCCATCTATTTGCCTGCAAATATCAAGATGTCATTTTTTTTTCACTGTGTACTACTCCACTGTGAAAATGTACCATATATTCTTTATTCATTCTTTGGTCAAAGGGCATTAAGTTGTTTTCAGGTTCTTTGTCTCATTCATTCTTTGTATTGTTTTCTTTGTTTCTATTTTGTTGATTTTCATTCTCAATTTGATTATTTCCTGCTGTCCAGTCCTCATGGATGAGTTTGCTTCTTTTTGTTATAGAGTTTTCAGGTATTCTGTTAACTCACTAGTGTGGGATTTTTTCCGGCTTCTTTATGTAGGCACTTAGTGCTATGAACTTTTGATGTAGGATTTCCCTCTCTATGCTGTGATTATCATTAATGAATAATGAACTGCTTTGAGCCTATAGCAGAGCAGAGCAGAGCTAGGTGGGGAGGACCGGACTGAATGTTGGGAGTATGGAGGGCAGAGTCAGCAGGAACCATGTAGCCCCACCCAGAGACAGATGCTGAAACTGTAGCCGTAAGCCACAGCTATGTGGTGATGCACAGATAATAGAAATTGGTTAAATTAATATGTAAGAGTTAGCCAATAAGAAATTAGAGCTAATGGGCCAAGCAGTGATTTAATTAATATGATTTCTATGTGATTATTTCAGGGCTAAGTGTCTGGGAACCAACAAGCAGCCCTCCTTGCAACAAACTTTCCTCTTAACACTGCTTATATTGTGTCCCACAAATTTGGATATGCTGTGTGGTCATTTTCATTGAATTTTAGAAAGTCTGTAATTTCTTCCTTGACCCATTGATGATTCCGTTGAGCATTGTTTAATTTCCATGTGTTTCTGGGCTTTCTGAAATTTGTTTTGCTGTTGAATTTTAATTTTAAGCCATGGTGAGCTGATAATATATATGAGGTTATTCCATTTTTTTTATTTGTTGAGGTTTGCTTTGTTACTGTGTATGCAGTCGATTTTCAAGAAGGTTCCATGAGGTGCTGAGAAGAATGTATATTCTTTGATGTTTGAATAAATGTTTGATAGATGTTTGTTAAGTGCATTTGAACCATAACATCTGTTAGTTCCCTTATTTCTCTGTTAATTTTCTGTCTGATAGACCTGTCCAGTGATAAGAGTGGGGTGCTAAAGTGGGGTGTGGGATTTAATGTGTGATTTAAGCTTTAGTAGTGTTTCTTTTACATATGAGAGTGCCCTTGTATTTGGATGCTCAGTATTGAGAGTTCCTCCTGATGCATTTTTTCCTGTGACAAATATGAAATGTCCTTCTTTGTCTCTTCTGATTTACTTTAGCTTAACGTTTATTTCTTAGATATTAGGATAGCTACACCAGTTTGTTTCTTAGGTCCATTTGATTGGATTTTTTTCCTTAGCCCTTTACTGTGAGGTGATATCTGTCTTTGAGGTGGAGGTGCAGTTTTTGTATGCATCAGAAGGATAGATTCTGTTTTCATATCCAATCCATTAGCCTGTGTCTTTTTATAGGTGAGTTGAGTCCATTTATATTAAGGAATACTAATGACCAGTAATTGCTAGTTCCTGTTATTTTAGTTTTTGTTGTTGGTGTTATTGTGTGTGTTTATTGTGTGTGTGTTTTCCCTTCTTTGTGAATTGCTGTTGTGAGATCATTAATTGTCTGTGTTTTTGTGGATGTAGCCAAATTCCTTGGGTTGCAGTTTTTCTTCTAGTACTTTGTGTAGGGTTGGGTTTGTGGCTAGGTGTTGGTTAAATTTGGCTTTGTCATGGAATATCTTATTTCATCCATATATGGTAGTTGAGTTTTGCTGAGTATAGTAGTCTGGGCTGGCATCCATCTGCATAACATTTGACCAGGACTTTCTGACTTTCATTGTTTCTCTTGAGAAGTCAGGTATAATTCTGATAGGTCTGCCTTTATATGTTACCTGGCCTTTTTTCTTTGCAGCTCTTAATATTCTTTCTTTATTCTGTATGTTTAGTGTTTTGATTATTATTTGGTGAGGGTACTTTTTTGGGTCCAGTCTATTTGGTGTTCTTTAGATTGGGAATGTTTTCTTCTATGATTTTGTTAAATATATTTTCTGTGTTTTTGAGCTGGAGTTCTTCTCCTTCCTTTTCCTGTCTTTATTATTCTTAGGTTTGATCTTTTCATAGCATCCCATGTTTTCTGGATATTTTGTGTGAAGCTTTTGTTATACTTAACATTTTCTTTGACTGATGAGTCTATTTCCTCTATCATATCTTGAACGCTTAAGATTCTCTCTTCCATCTCTTGTATTCTGCTGTTTATTCTTCCATTGTGGTTCATGATCATTTTTCATAATTCCTTTGATTTGTTTTTTCTTTATTGTCTCTATTTTGGTTTTCAAGTCTTGAGTCATTTTCCATATTGTTTGATCTCTCTCTTTTTCTGGTTTTCTTTAAGGGATTTGTTGGATTCTTCTATTTTTTTTTGTTTGTGTTTTCCTCCATTTCTTTGAGAAAAAGTTTCATGTTCTCTTTAAGGGTCTCAAACATTCTCCTAAAGTTACTTTTTAGGTCATTTTCCTCTGCTTCATCTGTATTGGAGTGTTCAAGTCTTGATGTTTTATAGACACTAGATTTTGTTGGTGTTATATTGCTCTTTGTGGTGTTGAGTGTGTTCTTATCTTATCTACCCATCTTTTCTTCTGATTAGTGTAGTTGGGGTCACGTCTCTGGTGAATACTCTTCCAGCTGCCAGTGGATCCAAAGCTCAAATTGTTGGTTCTTATGGTATATTTGGGGCCATGTTTCCAGTCATCCCAGAGGTCACTCAGCATTCCCAGAGGTCACTCAGCTCTTCCAGAGGTCACTCTGCAATCCTGGAAGCCTTTGGGCCTGCTCCCATGGAGTTCACTTGCTTGGGTCTGCTTCATTGGAGGCCATTTACTTGGGCCTGCTTGGTGGAGGTTTCTGGCTCAGCCCCACTCCTGCAGAAGTTGCTGGCTCAGGCTTGTTCCCTCGGAGGTGGTTGGTTCTGGCCTTCTACAGTAGAGATCACTGGCTCAGGCCTGCTCCAGCAGAGATAAGTCACTCAGGCCTGCTCCCATGGAAGTTTCTTGCTTGGGCTTGGTCCTGCAGTATTCACTGACTCAGACCTGCTCCTGCAGAGTTGGCTGGCTTGAACCTGGTTCTGTGGAGGTGGTTGACTCAGGCCTGCTCCCATGGAGTTCTCTGGCTCATGTCTGCTTCAGCAGATGTTGCTCATTCAGGCCTGGTCCTAGAGGTTGTTTGCTATGGCCTGCTCCTGCAGAGGTCACTGGCTCAGGTCTGCTCTGGCAGAGGACACTGGTTCGGGCCTGGTACCATGGATGTCACTAGCTTGGGCCTACTACCATGGAGGTTGCTTGTTCAGGCCTGCTTTTGCATAGGTCACTGGCTCAGGCCTGCTCCAGTGGATGTACCTGTCTCAGGCCTGTTTCTGTGGACTTTGCTGACTCAGGCCTGATCCCACATAGGTGGCTTACTCAGGCCTGTTTCAGTGGAGGTCACTGGCTCAGGTCTGCTCTGGTAGAGGTTCCTCACTTGGGCCTGGTTCTGCAGAGGTTGCATGCTTGGGCCTACCCTGGTGGAGTTCACTCACTCAGGCCTGGTTCCATGGAGGTTGCTCCCAAGGAAGCCCCAGTCTCAGGCCTGCTCCTGCAGAGGTTGCCACTGAGTCTTGCTCCCAGGGAGGTAACTGGCTGGGGCCTGGTCCCACAGAGTTCACTAGCTCAGACCTGCTCCCTCAGAGGTCACTCCCTCATACCTGCTCTTGTGGATGTTGCTAATGTGGGCCTGTTATATTTTTTGTTGTTGCTGTTTGTGGTGGTGGTAGTGGTGGTGTGCGTATATGTGTTTCCCTTCTTTGGGTTTTTCTGGTGTGGGATTATCTGTTGCCTGTGTTTTCATGGATGTAGCTAGTTTCCTTGGATTGGAGTTTTCCTCCTAGTATCTTCTGTATGGATGGGTTTCTGCATAGATATCATTTAAATTTGAGTATGCCATGAAATATCTTGTTTTCTCCATCTTTAGTGATTGAAAGTTTTCCTGAGTATAATAGTCTGTGTTATCATCCATGGTCTCTTATAGTCTGCAAGACATGTTCATGCCCTTCTGGCTTTTAGAGTTTCCAAAAAGTTGGTATAATTCTGATAGGTCTGCCTTCACACATTACTTAGCCTTTTTCCTTTGCAACATTTAATATTATTTTTTTGCTGTGTGCATTTAGTGTTTTGATTATTATGTGCTGAGGGGACTTTCTCTTATGGCCCAGTCTACTCTGTAAGCTTCTTGTACCTTTATAGGCTTATCTTTCTTTGGGTTGATAATTTTTTTCTATGATTTTGTTGAATATATTCTTTGTGCCTTTAAGCCAGGATTCTTCTCTATTCCTATTATGCTTAGGCTTTCTCTTCTCATAATGTCCCATATTTTCTTGATGTTTTGGGTTAGAAATTTTTAGATTAATTATTTTCATTGACTGGTGAACCTGTTTCTTCTATAATATCTTCAATGCTGAGATTCTCTCTTCCATTGCTTGTATTTTGTTGGTGATGCTTGTCTTTGTTGTTCCTGTTCACTTACCCAGATTCTCCATTGTTGTCAGAGGCCACTCACTTGTTCCCTAATACTCAGACCCAAAACAATCACCCAGAAACTGTATTATTTGCAATACTGTTTGGCCAATTGCTTCAGTATATTTCTAGCTATCTCTTATATCCTAAACTAACCCAACTCCATTAATTTGTGCATCACCATGAGGTCTTGGCCTACTGGCAAAGTTTCAGCAGGCCCTCGTGAAGGCATCTGTCTCCTGCGGCAGCTACATGGAACCTCAGTGACTCCACCTACTTTCTCCTAGCATTCAGCTTAGTTTTGTTACCTACCTCTCTTCTGCCTGAACACAGGCCAAAGCAGCTTCTTTATTTATTAGCCAATTTAAAGAAACACATATACAGAAGGTCTTCTCATATCATTTCCCCTTTTCTGTCTAAATAAAAAGGAAGGTTTTAACTTTAACATAGTAAAATTACATATAACAAAACAGGTATCAAGCAAGAATTACAGTTACAATATTTATGTCTGCTTACCTTTATCATAACTAATAAAAACTATAAGTATAACTACTTAGTCTTCAACTCCATCAAAGACCCCAGAAGGTTTGCAGAAGTATACAATATTACCTAAGTTATCAGGAAGTGCATTGTAAGCAACTTCCAAAGCTCTAGAATTTACAGAGACATCTCAATGGCTGGACAGTCACCCAAATTTCTTCTGTAATATTGGGGCACCCATTTTCAGCCTACAGGCCCATTGTATCCAGCAGAATTCTCCATGAAACAGGAAATTTCAAAGATTATTCTGCCTATATTTGCAGTTTGTCAGTAACTCTTTCCTGTGTCCTGCAGAATGTCTGGGAGACTCTTTCATGATTCAGAAACTCTAAAGGACCATCTTATATTTAGGCAAGTTCAGCAGTCCTTTTTCTGTGGGTCTTACATGTTCAGTTCATAAAGCATACCATTAAAAAAATCCAGGCAAGAGCTATTTCCTGCCCAAATGGCTAACAAGCTCCATAAGGAGCCTCTTCAATGCCCATCATCCTCTTGAAGTAGATTAGTGCTGCCAGAAGCAGATGTGCCTCATTGTCTGAAAAGTCTTAAGTTCTTAACACATTTTAAATGCCACATTCTGTTAAGTCTTTGAAAGGTTTGAAGATTATCTAACTGAAATATATCTTTGTACATCTAGAAAACCTAACTAACATGACTACAAACTTGAATATTATAGATGACTATCTATTAACCTTTATTTCTTAATTATACATTATATTTCTAAATGAGCTGCACAAACACAATACCTTAATCAAGAGAATATATATATATATATATATACCTAAAATTCGTATCAATAGAAAAAGATCCATACCAATGCAAACTATTCATATCTATAACATATTCTCTTTTAAATATAAACCAACATTTATAAACACTCATTTTGGGGAATTTGGCCATAGTTCTTTCCAAACTGCTTCCTGCTTTGAGTTCATCAAGACCTTTCAGGAGGTTTTGTTCCAACAAACCACATTAGTCTGGAAGGGACTGACAGATTCTCATCCTCTGTGGAAACAAACTCAGAACCTCTTTTCCAAACCAACATATTCTTAGACCCAAATTTTGAAGTCAAGATAACTTTAAACATGTGTGTGTGTGTGTGTTAATTTAGTTTAGCAGCCCATACAATGAAATATCTCTCTGTACTTAGTTCATTCACAGTCAAAAAATTTAAAGAAAACACAGTAATAAACATAATCCAAATTCTCTCTATATATTACATATTTATGTGGCTTATTTTCTTTACTCTATTACTTTTTCTACAAGTTTAATATTTGTTTTATTATCTTTAATCCTTTAATCTATGACTGTCTGTACTATTTTATATTATAACTATCTATACTCTTTCACTCTCTCCCAAGCCTACATACATTTATCCAACACTGTGACCCATTTAGAGGTCTTTTTCATCTGAATTTGTCTTTATTGCATGTGTATCTGTAATTATTTTCTGACCAGGAATGTCCTTTTTTCTCCAAATGTCCACCTGCCTGTTGGCTCTGCCCAGTCCAACATGGTGGAGGCAGGTTCACTGCCTCCGAGAACCATTCTCTCTGACCCAGATACAGGGTTGCAGCAGGTCTGTGTCACCATTCCACAATTTGTAACACACTGTTCACAGACCTTATTTAAATGCTCCATACTTGTACTTCCAATAGAGTAGAGCAGTTTGTGCTGTTGAACAAGGTAGCCATTGTTTTTAAAGAAACAGCAATTTTTACTGCACCTCTCTTAAAGGAGCCACTACGGCCCTGCTCACCATGAACCCACCCAGAAAAAAATAACTTGTGACTACCAAGAAACAGTGCTAAACTCTGTTATCTTGTGTCTAGAATTTCTTTTCAAGATCTCTCAGGTTTTTATGTGGGAAAAGTCCTTGAGGACCAAATCCAGGGAGGGGTGAGGTTCTGCTGTTATCCATTCTGGCTAGTGTGGTCTGACCCTGATCACTCTTAAACACCACTAAATTCTCAGCTCTAGCTGACCAGCATTGAGTATTCTAGTAAAGCAAAGGTTTCACTTTGGTAGTTCTGGTAACTTATTAATCACATCTGATTCTTCAGCCTCAGATAACCGGAACCACAGAATCTTAATTCAAAATAGCAAATTTCCCTGATAAAATTTTTAAACTTCCTTTTGAAATTTCACAATCCAGGCTACCATTTTCTACACTGCTCTCAACAATATTTTCCAAGCTCCCACAAGTCATCCCAATGAGCTCTCAACACTCACTGGCTTTTTAAGCTCAAAGTTCCAAAGTCCTTCCACAGTTCTACCAAGGAATGATCAGGTCTGTCACAGCAATACACCACTTCTGGTACAAACTTGTCTTAGTTAGGGTTTCTAATGCTACTACAAAACACAATGACCAAAGAGCAAATTGGGGAGAAAATGGTTTGTTTGGCTTACACTCCTATATTGCTGCGCATTATTGAGGGAAGTTAGGACAAGAATGCAAACAGGGCAGGATCCTGGAGGCAGAAGCTAACACATAAGCCATTGAGGGGTGCGACTTATTTGTTTGTTTTTACTCGCTTGTTCAGCCTGCTTTCTTCTAGAACTCAGGATTACCAGTCCAGGGGTGGTACTGTTCACATTGGGCTGGGCCCTCCCTCATTGATCATTAATTGAAAAAATGCCTTACAGCTGGATATCACTGAGGCATTTCCTCAGCTGATGCCCTTCATCTCTGATGACTCTAGCTTGTATCAAGTTGACACACTAAACCAGCCAGTACAAGATCTAAACAGAGAGTTCTCAGAAGATAAAACACAAAGGACTGAAAAATAAAGAAATGTTTAACATCTTTAGTCATAAATTAAATGAAAATAAAATCTATTTTGAGATTTCATATTACACCTGCTGTGGAATAATCCTCTTGTACAGTGCAAATATTTATCATTCAAATTGGTTTAATGACATGTTGATTGGCCAGTAGCCAGGCAGAAAGTATAGGTAGCACAACCAAACTAAGGGTGATAGGAAGGAGAAAGGTGGAGAGAGAAGATGCCATCCAGATACAGAGAGAACAAGATGGGCACAAAACTGAGAAAAAAATGGCAGAGCAAAAATAAAGAATATATGGATTAACTTAAAATGTAAGAGCTAGTTAATAAAAGGATTGAACTATTGTTTAATCATTTATAAATAATATCAAGCCTCAGTGTGACAATTTGGAAGTGACTACAGGGTATTTGGGACTGAGCTGCTCCAAGACAGGAAACTTCACCTATTCATGGCCCACAAACGTTCAACAAGAATTTCCACATAAAACTTTACAAATCTTTAAAAAGAATTTTAAACACATTAAATGGAGTCAAACTCAGCTTCTTGATAACTGTTTCTTCTTGAATAGGCACTGTTTACTAGTGGCAAGCAGAGGTGTGGCTCCTTTAAGAGACAACTTCCTGTCTCAACATTAGCAGCAAAAACCATAGAGCTCTTTAAGAGGCCCTCACTCCTAACACTTATGGGGTTTATGAGCAGCAGGTGGCACACTACTTATTAGCAGTGTGAATCAGAAACTTCTCAGAGTTGGAGTGGTGAACATGGATCCAGACAGTACCTCCAACATAAAGCTAGACTCCCAGGAAGCTAAGGAATGGGGTGGAGCCAGCCACCAAAGCTGTGGCTTTGTTCATAGCCATGTCTGCTTAGAGTTTAAAGGCTCATGGGGTCAGAAAATGATAGAGATATGCAGTAAAGACAGATTCAGACAGGAAAAAAACCCTAAATGGTTTGTAGTGTTAAAAATATATGAACTCTTAGGAGAGAAAAGAAAAAGGGTAGAAAAAAGTCCTTAGAAAGGAATAGAATAATAAAAATATAATAAGCTACATAAAGATAAAAATATATATAGAGTCTGAATCATGTATATTATTGTGTTGTCTTTAGAATTCTTGACTGTTAATAAGCAAATAATAACTGTTGAGAGACATTTGATTATGAAAGCAGCTGGATTAAACCACTCTATGTATTTTAAAAATGTCTTGACTTCTAAATTTAGGGCAAAAGATATGCTACTTTTGGAAAGGGGTTCTCCTTTTATTTCCACAGGGAATGAGAGGTGGTGAATTCATTTGGGATTAAGAGAAATCATGTTTGGTCAAGGAAGACTCCCTAAAAAATCTCTGATAGGAATGGATGACCCAGATGATTCAATGTCTCAGAGCACTTCTGTTGCAGTTTTCTTTGAGTTTTGCATCCAGAACAGCTTCAAGACGCCTCATTGAGGTGATCTAGCCTCACAGAATAGTCCAGTCAGGACTTGACCATAACACTAAATTTTTTCAGGTTCCTCCAAGTGCCCTCAATCAGCAGGAGGTAGCTAAGAAAACTATGCCCACATTCCCCAAAAAATAATTATGTATGTTTGTCATTGTTTGGGGGTTTGGTTACAAATTGTTATTGGCCATAGTAAAAAAAAAAAAAAAAAAAAAAAAAAAAACTAAACAATAGAGTTAAATTCAAAGATCTATTTCTTTTTTTTTTATTCTTTTTTACTTAAAATTTCCAACTGCTCCCCGTTTCCCATTTCCCTCCCCCTCCTCCCACATATTGCCCCCTCCCCCCGCTCCCCTCCTCCTATCCCCACCCCCTAGTCCACTCCCCCTCCCTCTCGATACTGAAGAGCAGTCCAAATTCCCTGCTCTACATGAAGACCAAGGTCCTCCCACTTCTATCTAGGTCCAGGAAGGTGAGCATCCAAACAGGCTACGCTCCCACAAAGCCAGTTCATGTATTAGGATCGAAACCTAGTGCCATTGTCCTTGGCTTCTCATCAGCCTTCACTGTCCGCCTTGTTCAGAGAGTCCAGTTTCAACCCATGCTTATTCAGTCCCAGTCCAGCTGGCCTTGGAGAGCTCCCAATAGATCAGTTCCACTGTCACAGTGGGTGGGTGGGAAATCAGGACCACGAGGGGTGCACCCACTCAAAGATCTATTTCTAAAGGAAAAAAGGGGCCTAGGATATAGAAATGATAGGATAAGAGAAAAGATTATTGAATCTACTTTCATCCAAAAAAAAAAACAGTCATTTTTATAATACTTTATATTGGTATGGATTTTAGTTTATTGATAAACTTGGCACCTCATGGAACCTTCTCTAAAATTGATCACATAATCAGTAACAAAGCAAACATCCACAGATTGGAGTAACCATCTGTGTCTTATTGGATCACCATGGTGTAAAGTTAGAATTTAACAACAATACTACCCCCAGAAAGCTTACAAACTTATAGAAACTGAACAGTCAACTACTGAACCATCCCTGGGTCAAGGAAGAAATAAAGAAAGAAATTAAAGTTTTCCTTGAATTCAACAAAAAGGAAGACAGAATATATCCAAACCTATGGGACACTATAAAAGCAGTGCTTAGTGGAAATTTTATAGCACTAAGTGCCCACATAAAGAAAACAGAGAAAACTCACATTAGAGACTTAAAAGCTCACCTAAAACCTCTAGAAAAAAAGAAGCAGACTCACCCAGGAGGAGTAAAAGGCGGGAAATAATCAAACTAAGGGCTGAAATCAACAAACACAGAAAACAATCCAAAGAATCAATGAAACAAAGAGCTGGTTCTTTGAGAAAATCAACAAGATTGATGAATCCCTATCCAAACTAATCAAAAGGCAGAGAGAGAACACTCAAATTAACAAGATCAGAAATGGAAAGGGGGACATAACAATAGACACTGAAGAAATTCAGAGAATCATTAGGTGTTACTACAAAAGCGACAAAATTGGAAAATGTGAAAGAAATGGAAATATTTTTAGGTAAATACCATATACCAAAATTAAATGAACAATTTAAATAGACCTATAAATTTTGAGGAAATAGAAGCTGTCATCAATAACCTCCCAACCAAAAAAGCCCAGGGCCAGATGGTTTTAGTCCAGAATTCTACCAGAACTTCCAAGAAGAGCTGATACCTATACTCCTTAATGTGTTTCACATAATAGAAACAGAAGAGTCATTGCCAAACTCTTTATGAAGCTGCAGTTACCCTGATACCAAAACCACACAAAGACTCAACCAAGAAAGAGAATTACATAGTATAGGATGTCCTTCTCTCTATGTGTTGCTTTCATTGATTGAATAAATAAACTGCCTTGGCCATTTGATAGGACAAAACTTAGATAAGTGAAAAGATAGAACTGAATGCTGGGAAGTAAGGCAGAGTGACAGATGCCATGAAGCTCCTGCTTGAGACTGACACTGGTTAGAATCTTTCCCCATAAGCCATGACCTCGTGATGATACACAGATTAATGGGGATGGGTTACATCAAGATGTGAGAGTTAGCCAATAAGAGGTTAGAGATAACGGGCTAGGCACTAATTTAATTAATAAAGTTTCTGTGTGATTATTTTGGGTATAAGCTAGCGGGGCAACTAGGACCAAAAGCAGACCCTCTCTCCTTGTAACAATTACAGACTAATCCCACTCATGAACATCAATGCAAAAATGCTCAATAAAATAAAATAAAATACTGGCAATAAAATATTGTCAATAAAATAAAATACTGGCAAAATAAAATAAAATAAAGTACTGGCAAACCAAATTAAAAAAATCAAAAAATTATCCATTATGATCAAGTAGGCTTCATCCCAGAGATGCAGGGATGGTTCAACATACAAAAATCTATCAATGTAATCCATCATATACATAAACTGAAAGAAAAAAACATATGATCATTTCATTAGTTGCCAAAAAAGCAGTTGAAAAATTCAACATCCCTTTATGATAAAGATCTTAGAGAGATTAGGGATACAAGGATCATATCTAACTATAATAAAAGTAATATACAGCAAGCCGACAGCTAATATCAAATTAAATGGAGAGAAACTCAAATGATTCCACTAAAATCAGGAACAAGACAAGGCTGTCCACTCTCTCCATATCTCTCCAACATAGTGCTTAAAGTTCTAACAATAACAATAAGACAACATAAGGAGATCAAGGGGATTCAAATAGGAAAGGAAGAAGTCAAACTTTTGTTATTTGCAGATGATATTGATAGTGTACAAAAGTGACCCCAAAAACTCTACCCGAGAACTCCTACAGCTGATAAATACCTTCAGCAATGTGGCAGAATACAAGATCAACTCAAAAAAAATCAGTATCCCTCTTATACACAAATGATAAAGAATCTGAGAGGGAAATCAGAAAAACATCATCTTTCATGATAGCCACAAACAGCATAAAGTATCTTAGTGTAACACTAACCAAGGAAGTGAAAGATCTATTTGACAAGAACTTTAAGTCTTTGAAGAAAGAAATTGAAGAAAATATCAGAAAATGGAAAGATCTCCCATGCTCTTGGATTGGTAGGATCAACATAGTATAAATGGCAATCCTACCAAAGGCAATGAATAGATTCAATGCAATCCCCATCAAAATCCCAACAAAATTCTTCACAGACCTTGAGAGAACAATAATCAAATTTATATGGAAAAACAAAAAAACCAGGATAGCCATAATAATAAAGGAACTTCTGGAGGCATTACTATCCCTGACATCAAACTCTATTTCAGAGCTACAGTAATGAAAACAGCTTGGTATTAGCATAAAAACAGTGACGTTGACCAATGGAATCAAATCAAAGACACAGATATTAATCCACAAACCTATGAACACCTGATTTTTGACAAAGAAGCTAAAATTATAAAATGGAAGAAAGAAAGCATCTTTAACAAATGGCGCTGGCATAACTGGATGTCAACCTGTAGAAGAATGAAAATAGATCCATATCTATCACCATGCACAAAACTCAAGTCCAAATGGATTAAAGACCTCAATATAAATCCAACCACACTGAACCTAATAGAGAAGAAAGTGGGAAGTAGCCTTCAATGCATGGGCATAGGATACCAGTTCCTAAGTATAACCCCAGTAGCACAGACAATAGAGCAACAATCAATAAATGGGACCTCCTGAAACTGAGAAGCTTCTCTAAAACAAAGGACACAGTCATTAAGACAAAGAGGCAACCTACTGCATGGGAAAAGATCTTCATCAACCCCACATCAGACAAAGGTCTGATCTCCAAAATATATAAAGAACTCAAGAAACTAGACATTAAAATTCTAAATAACCCAATTTAAAAATGGGCTACTGAACTGAACAGAGAATTCTCAACAGAAGAATTTTAAATGACCAAAAGATATTTAAGGACATGTTCAACTTCCGTAGCAATCAGGGAAATGCAAATCAAAACACCTTTGAGATACCATCTTACACCTGTCAGAATGGCTAAAATCAAAAACACCAATGATAGCTTATACAGGGGAGAATGTGGAGTAATGGGACCACTCATCCATTGCTGGTGGGAATGCAAACTTGTGCAACCACTTTGGAAATCAGTGTTGTGGTTTCTCAGAAAATTGAGAGTCAACCTACCTCTGGATCCAACAATACCACTCTTGGGAATATACCCAAGAGATGCCCAATCATACTACAAAAGCATTTGTTCAACTATGTTGATAGCAGCATTATTTGTAATAGCCAGAACCTGGAAACAACTTGGTGCCTTTCAGTGGAAGAAATTGTGGCACATCTGCACATAGAGTACTACACAGAGGTAAGAAACAATGACATCTTGAATTTTGCATGCAAATGGATGGAAATAGAAAACACTATCCTGAGTGAGATCATCCAGACACCTAAATATGATTATGAGCCTTTGTCTGGTAACAGATGGAGATAGGGACAGAGACCCACATTGGAGCACTGGACTGAGCTCCCAAGGTTCAGTTGAATAGCAGAAGGAAGGAGAATATGACCAAGGAAGTCAGGACCACGAGGGGTTGGTCCACCCACTGAGACAGTGTACCTAACTAATGGGAGCTCACCAAATCCACCTGGACTGGGACTTAAGGAGCATGGGATCATACTGGACCCTCTGAATGTGGCGACCATTGGGGCAGACTAAGAAGCCAATGATAATGGTACTGGGATTTGTCTCTACTGCATGGACTGGGTTTTGGGATCCTATTCTATTTGGATGCATACCTTCCTACATTTGTTTGGATGTAGGGGGGAGGGCCTTGGACTTCCCACAGGGCAGGGTACCTTGCCCTCTCTTAGGACTGAAGTGGGAGGGGATAGGGTGTGTGGGGGGGAGCAAGAGGGAAGTGGGAGGAGGGGAGGAAGTGGAAATTTTGATTGGTATTATTTATAAAGTAATAAAAAAGGAAAAGAAACAAAGCAAAGCTCAGCAGATATTAAAATAAGACTGAAGTAACCTTCTGTATCTTATTGGATCACCATGGTTTAAAATTAGAATTCAGCAGCAACACTAATTTCATAAAGCCCACAAACACATGGAAAGTAAACAGTGCTTTATTGAACCAAGGATAAATAAAGAAATCAATAAAGGACATCCTAGAATTCAATGAAAATAAAGGCATAATGTACCCAAATCTATGGGACACTATGAAAGCAGTGCTGAGAGGCTAACACTAAGTACCTACATAAAGAAAGTGGAGAAAGCTCACACTAGTGACTTAACAGCACACCGGAAGCTCCAGAACAAAAAGAAACAGACTTGCTCAGGAGGAGTAGGTGACAGGAAATAAACTGAGAGCTGAAATAAATAAAAATAGAAACGAAAATCAATGAAACAAACAGCTGACTCTGAGAAAATCAACAAGATATCCAAACCCTTATACAAACTAATTAAAAGGAAGAGAAAGAGCTTCCAAACTAACAAAATCGAAAGTGAGAAGGGGACATAACAAAAGACACTGAAGAAATCCAAAAAATCATTATGTCATACTACAAAAACCTGTACTCCACAAAAATTGGAAAATGTAAAAGAAATGGACATACCAAAATTAAATCAAGACCAGGTGAACAATTTAAATAGACCTATAACCTGCCAGGAACTTGAAGTAGTCATTAAAAGGTTCCCGACCAATAAAAGTTCAGGGCTGTATGATTTCAGTGCAGAATTGTACCAGAACTTCAGAGAAGAGATATATACTCATCAAAGTGTTCCACTTAATAGAAACAGAAGGAACATTGCCAAACTCTTTTATAAGGCTACAGTTACTCTGATACTGAAACCACACAAAGACTCAACCAAGAAAGAGAATTACAGACCAATCTCCCTCATGAACATTGATGCAAAAATGCTCAATATTGGCAACCAAATACAAGAACATATCAAAAAATTCATCTACCATGGTTAAGGTAGCTTCATTCCAGAGATTCAGGGATGGTTCAACACATAAAAATCTATCAATGTATTCCACCATATAAATAAACTGAAAGGAAAACAAAACATAATCATCTCATTAGATGCTGAAAAAGCATTTGACACTCATTATAAAGGTCCTGGAGAGATCAGAGATCCCTTGTAAGGAATGTATCTATACATAACAAAATCGATATACAGCAAGAGGACAGCCAACATCAAACTAAATGGAGAGAAACTCAAAGTGATTCCACTCAAATCGGGATCAAGACAAGGGTGTCCGCTCTCTCCAAAACTATTCAACATAGTTCTTGAAGCTCTAGCTAAAGCAATAAAAAAAACAAAAGGGGATAAAGGGGATACAGTTTGGAAAGGAAGAAGTCAAACTTTTGTTATTTGCAGATGATATGAGATTACATATAAGTGACTCCAAAAACTGTCCCAAGTAATTCCAACAGCTGATAAATATCCAGTGGCAAGATATAAGATAATTAAGTCATTAGCCCTCTTATATACAAATGATAAAGAAGCTGAGAAAGAAATCAGAGAAACATCACCCTTCACAATACCCACAAATAACATAAAATATCTTAGGATAACACTAACCAAAGAAGTGAAAAACTTTTATGACAAGAACTTTAAGTCTTTGAAGAAAGAAATTGAAGAAAATACCAGAAAATGACAACTTCTCCCATGCTCATATATAGGTAGGATCAACATAATAAAAATGGCAATCCTACCAAAAGCAACCTAGAGATTCAATGTAATCCCCATCAAAATCCCAACACAATTCTTTACAAAACTTGAAAAAAACAATACTCAACTTTATATGGAAAACAAAAAACTAAGGACAGGCACAACAATCCAGAGTCATCACCATCCTTGACATCAAGCTCTTTTATAGAGCTACAGTAATGAAAACAACCTGGTATTAGCATAAAAACTGACAGGTTGACCCATGGAATTGAATTGAAGACCAGGATATTGATCCACACACCTATGAATGCCTGATTTTTGACAAAGAAGCTAAAATTATACAATGGAAAAAAAGAAAGTATCTTCAATGAATAGTGCTGGCATAACTGGATGTCAACATGAAGAAGAATGAAAATAATTGCATATTTATCCCTATACACAAAACTCAAGTTCATGTGAATCAAAAACTTCAACATAAATTCAGCCACACTGAACCTCATAGAAGAGAAAGTAGGAAGTAGCTTTGAATGCATGGAAACAGGAGACCACTTCCTAAGTATAACCCCAGCTGCACAGACACTGGGAGCAATAATAAATAAATGGAACCTCCTGAAACTGAGAAGCTTCTGTAAAGCAAAGGACACAGTCAATAAGACAAAAAGG
The DNA here is from genome assembly GCF_950005125.1 of Chionomys nivalis. Lineage (NCBI taxonomy): Eukaryota > Metazoa > Chordata > Mammalia > Rodentia > Cricetidae > Chionomys > Chionomys nivalis. The sequence continues at coordinate 18,338,794 of NC_080095.1, read as the reverse complement.
CAGTCTACTGAATGGGAAAAAATCTTCACCAATCTCACATCAGAGAGAGGACTGATATCTAAAATGTATAAAGAACTCAAGAAATTAAACATCAAAATTCAAAATAATCCGATTAAAAATGGGGTACAAACCTAAACAGAATTCCCAACAGAAGAATCTAAAATGACCAAAAGACACTTAAGGAAATGTTTAACATCCTTCGCCATCATGGAAATGCAAATCAAAACTCTGTAATCTTGTCATCTTGCACCTGTCAGAATGGCTAAGATCAAAAACACCAATGATAGCATATGCTGGAGAGGATGTGAAGTAAAGAGAACACTCATCCATTGCTGGTGAGAATGCAAAATTGTACCACTCTGGAAATCAGTTTAATGGTTTCTCAGAAAACTGGGAATCAACCTAGCTCAAGAGCCAGGAATACTACACTTGGGCATATACCCAAAGGATTCTCAATCATACTACAAGGATATTTGCTCAACTCTGTTCATAGCAGCATTATTTATAATAGTCAGAACCTGGAACAACCTAGATGCCCCTCAACCAAAGAATGGAGAAAGAAGATATGGTCCATTTACACAATGGAGTACTACTCAGTGGTACTGACAATGATAGTACTGACAAAAAAAAATGACATCTTGAAATTTGCATGCAAATGGACAAACCTAGAAAAAAAAATCTTGAGTGAGGTAATCTAGACCCATAAAAATGAGCATAGTACTCATAAGTGGATACTAGCTGTAAAGCAAAGGAAAACAAGGCTATATTCTATGACCCCAAAGAAGCTAAGTAACAAGGAGAACCCTGAGAAAAACATATATAGATCCCCCAAGGAATGGTAAATAGATAAGTTCTCCGGAGAAAGTTGGAAACATGGAAGTGGAGGGAGAAGGTTGGGTGAAAGGGGAAAAGGGTGGAGGGGGGAGAACTTGAGAAAATGGGGTAGTCAAGATAGGGGAAGGACAGAGACAGAGAGCAAGAAAAGAGATATCTTGATTGAGGGAGCTATTATGAGGCTAATAAGAAACCTGGCAATAGAGAAATTTCCAGGAATCCACAAGGATGATCCCAGCTAAGACCCGGAGCAATAATAGTGAAGATGGTGTCTAAACCGGGCTTGCCCTGTAGTCAGATTGATGACTATCTTAAATGTCACCCTAGGACCCTTATCCAGTAACTGATAGGAACAGAGGTAGAGATCCACAGTGGAGCACTGGACTGAGCTCCCAAAGTCTAGTTAAAGAGTGGGAAGAGTGAGGATATGAGCAAAGAGGTCAAGACCATGTGGGGATACCCACTGAAACAGCTTACCTGAGCTAGTGGGAGCCCCACCAACTCTAGCCTGACATGGAGGGAACTAGCACAGGACCAAACTAGGTCCTCTGAATGTGGGTGACAATTGTATGGCTGGGGCAGACTGTGGGGCCATTGGCAGTGGCACCAGGATTTATCCCTATTGCTTGTCCTGGCTTTTTGGAACCCATTCTCTTTGGAGGGATATCTTGCTCAGCCTAGATATAGTGGAAAGGACTTTGGTCCTGCCTCAAAGCAATGTGGTAGACTTTGTTGACTCCCCATGGGAAACCTTTCCCTTTCTGAGGAGTGGATGGGGGTGGGGGATGAAGTGGGGTAAAAGTGGAGAGAATGGGAGGAGGAGAGAATAGGAACTGCGATTGGTATGTTAAATGAGGAAAAAAATAGTTTTTTGGTTTTTTTTATAAGAAGATTTGCCACTCAAATTGGTGTAATAAAATACTGACCGGCCAGTAGTCAGGCAGGAAGTTTAGGTGGGGCAACCAAACTAAGGATGATGGGAAGGGGAAGGGTGGAGAGAGGAGATTCTGGCCAGATGTGGAGAAAGCAAAATGGGCATTTCATACTGAGGAAAGGTACTGCCACATGGCAGAGCATAAATAAAAAATATGAGTTAATTGAAAATGTAAGAGATAGTTAATAATAAGCCTGATCTATTATTGGTTGAGCATTTATAAATAATAATGAGCTTCTGTGTGGTAATTTGGAAAGCAACTGCCAGGTATTTGGGACCAAGCTCCTCCAAGACAGAAAATTTCCACCTATATACACCAGTCAAAATGGCCAGGATCAATCAAACAAATGCCAGGTTACGTTGGTTAGGGTGTGGGGTAATGGAAACACTCATCCACTGTTGATGGGGTAGAAACTTGTGCAGCCACTATGGAAATCAATGTAGTAGTTCTTCAGGCAGCTGGGAGTAGATCTACACCATGATTACCTATACCTTGGGTATATAGCCAAAGGAATCTACATTGCACTACAGTGAAACACATTGCTAATCCATGCTCATTGCCACTACACTCATAATAGCTAGAAATTGGAAACAGATTACATATCCACCAGCAGATGACTGGGTAATGAAAATGTGGTATATTTGCACAATGGAATATCATTCAGTTGTTTAAAAATGAAAAATAAAAAATATCCATCTATCTCAGGTAAACTGATAAAAGTCAGAAAATATCATCCTGAGGGAGGTAACTCAGACCTCAGAAGGCAAATACGGTAAGTATTATCTGAGATGAGGATGTCAGCCTTCAAGCCTTTTATAGGCATACTACCATCTTTACAATCACAGAGGTTAGGTATAGAGTAGGGAACTAACACGGAGGGAAGGATCTCCCTAGGAGGGGAAGTAGAATATAGAGATATGGATAGATATGAGGTTGGGGCCTATAACAGGAGGATTAAACAGAGGTGTGGAGGAATATACACATATATGAAAGAAATCTAAATGGAATCACCAAATAGTTGATACAAAGCATCAACTAGACATTTCTCATCACAAAAAGAAACTTCCAGTGCCAGGAATGGACTACACATAATAATTAAGTTGTCGGCCAAAGGGGTCATATGGAAACTCTCAAACAACCCAGGATGTTACAAAAGTTACTGATTACAAAGCAATCGATAACTTTACCAGGTGATAGTAAAGTCCTATTGCTGAAGACAACACAGACATAACCCATTGATCATGGAGAAGTTGAGCTGGTACCTACATAGAACCTTCATCCCTATTGACTAATGTTCACAGTACTAGAAGGTAGTCTGCTCACTACCATAGGAGAAAAGTAAATACCAAGTGATGGAGGAGGGTCATCAGGCTCTATGTTACTCTCATTGGTTAATAAAGAAACTGCCTTGGATTTTTGATAGGGCAGGATTTAGATAGGTGGAGTAGACAGAACAGAATGCTGGGAGAAAGAAAGCATAGTTGGTCAGATGCCATGGAACCAGCCGCCAGGTCAGACATGCTGAATCTTTCCAGGTAAGCCACCATCTTGTGGTGCTACACAGATTACTAAATATGGGTTAAAGCAAGATGTGAGAATTAGCCAGTAAGAGGCTGAAACTAATGGACCAGGCAGTGTTTAAATGAATACAGTTTCCGTGTAATTATTTTGGGTAAAGCTAGCCGGTGGCTGGGAGCCAGGCAGGATGAAAAGCAGGCCTGCACATAGCTCCTTCTACAACCAAGCCATCTATAACCCCTTTGATTTACAATTGTGACATGTCTGCAAGATGTTCTAGTGCACTCGTAGCACAAAATTTGTGAACGTAACCAATTACTTTCTGATTAAATTTAGGCCCAATCTATGAGAAAGAAGCCATGTCCTACACTGCTCTGGTTGCCAAAGAACTTGAGACTAGATAGGCCAGGGACCTAGGGAAAAAATAACTCTGTTGTACTAAAGGAGCAAAACAGTAAAATGACTCCTAACATTCTTCTATACCCATAGATCAGTGTCCTGCTTAGCCATTAATCAGTGCAGTTTCCTCCTTCAGGAAATAGGAGACAATACAGAGACCCACGGCTGGACAGTGTGCAGAGAGGAGAGACCTTAGAATATTTGTTTCTAAATGGGATGTCTCCAGCAAGTCCCTCTCCTCATGGCTCAAGGAACCATGTGGGAGAGGAAGCAGAAAGAGTGTAAGAGTCAGCGGGAATTAAGGACACCATGGAAACAAAGACTTCCAGATACCACGACACTGACGCACACATGAACTCACAGAGCCTGAGGCAGCATGCACAGGGCCTGCACAGGTCCAAACTAGACAGGGTCCCAGCACTGAGAGGGGAAGTGGATACAGTGCCCATCCTTAACTCATAAGCTATCTCCCATTCATGACAAAAAATTAGTTTTCTCCAACAGAGTCTCAATGGGTATACAAACCACATTTACTGGTGGCAGGCTCTGTGCCTAGAAGTAGATGGGAAACACAAAATAAATTCAGTGGTATTTTTGTTCCATGATGCTTTTTGCTTATTGTGCAGTATGGCTTCTGATTTTGTATTTTTATGCAATTTTATGTGTATGTGTGTGTATTTGTGTCTTAGTTAGGGTTTCTATTCTATGAAGAGACACCATGACCGTGCCAACTCTTATAAAGGAAAAGCACTTAGTTGGGGGGTGGCATTTTAATATGTTTAGTTCATTATCATCATGGTGCAACATGGTGGCATACAGGCTGCCATGGTGCCAGAGAAGAGTGGAGAGTTCTTCATCTTGAGCCACAGGGGTCTGTTGCACTGGGCATATCTTGAGCATGGGAGACCTCAAAACCCACCTCCACTGTGACACACATCCTCCAACAGGGTCACACCTCCTAATAGCACCGCTCTTACGAGCTTACAAGGGGCAATTACATTCAAACTTCCACATTCCTCTCTGACCTCCATAAGCTTATAACAATATCATAATGTGAAATGCACTTAGTCCAACTTCAAAAATCCACATAGTTTGTCAGAGTCTCAACAATGTTTTAAAGTTCAAAGTCTCTTCTGAGATTCATGAAATCTCTTAACTGCTTTTTTTTTCTTTTTTGAGACAGGGTTTTTCTGTGGAACAGTCCTCACTGTCTTGGAATTCACTTTGTAGACTACAAAAAACTCATAGATACCCGCCTGCCTCTGCCTCCAGAGTGCTTGGACTAAAGACATGTACCACCACTAGCTGTAATGTCTTAACTCTAATCCCCTATATAATTAAATTAAAATAATAGATCACATACTTCCAACATATAATGGCACAGGATACACATTACCATTCAGAAATGTAGGGAAGGGAGCATAGTTAGGAAATACTAAAACAAAACAAAACCAAAAACTAGGTGGGCAAGCTCCAAACATTGCATCTCCTTATCTGACGTCAAAGCGTTCTTCAGTTCTCTAACTCCTTTTAGCTTTGTTTACTGCAACACAGTTCTTTCTATTGGGCTGATTCCATTCCCTGTTAGAGGTTCTCCTTGGCAGGTATCTGATGTGTCTGGTATCTCTATCATCTTAGGACCTCCATGGCAAACCAAATTTCAACTTCACAACTTTGTGCAATGGCCTCTCTGGCCCTCCATTCAGGGACATCCCTGGCACATGCCTGATCTCAGCTGCTTTCCTTCGGCATGGAGGCATATTCCAAATCCATTTCTTCTGTCCTTAACTCCAGAACCATGTGGCTGAAGCTGACAAGTTCTGCTGCTAGCTGGGGCTGGAACATGTCCCCCACTTCCTTATTTAATTACGTCTTTACCAACTTTCTGTTTTTAATGATTTCCTTCGCTGCCTAAACTTGGCTGTCCTGGAACTCCCTCTGTAGACCATGCTGGTGTTAAACTTAGAGGTCCCCCAGCCTCTGTCTCTGGAGTGCTGGGATTAAAGGTGTGTACCACAACACCAGAGTTTGAGCTTTTCCTTAATCCTCTTCACAAGTTGGAAGCTTAAGTGAGAGAGATCTTGCCCTGAGGTCACCACTCCCTTTATTCCATTTCTTAATCTGTTTATCTCCTTGAACACAGGATTTAGATTCCTTACACTTTCTGGTGCTCCCTTTCTCCTCAATGTGTACATTTGTACTTGCTCAGCTTACTCCTTTTCATTATATAACTTCATTAGAGTTAATACTAATAACCACACAACAGAGTCAGTACTAAGCTGTTTTGAGATTTCCTCTGCCAATAGAATTAATCCAAAAATCTACTTTAGCCTCAGGCAGCCTCTTCAGACAAGGACAAACATTGCCACATTCTTCACCAAAATATTACAAAACCAGTCTCTAGGCCACATATGAACATTCTTCTCCTCTGAAACCTCTTGACCAAGGCCCCACAGTTCAAATCACATTTAGCACCATTGTCTTCCTACTAGGAAGCAGCACTTAAAGCATTCCACAGCTTTCCTCACCCAAATGTACAAAGTCCAAATTATTTTAAACAGAAGCATGGCCTACCACAGCAATACTCTAGTACCTGGTACCAACATCTGTCTTTTTTAGTGTATCTATTGCTGGGAAGAGACACCATGACCATAGCAAGACTTAAGAAGGAAAATATTTAATTGGGGGTGACTTACAGTTCACAGATTTAGTCCATCATCATAATAGTGCAACATGGTGACATGCAGGTAGACATGGTGTTTGAGAAGGAGCTGAGAGTCCTACATCTTGACCCACAGGCAAACAGGAAGTAGTCTGTTACATTGGCATAGCTTGAGCATAAGTGATCTCAAAGCCCTCCCCTCAACTGTGACACACTTTCTCCCGTAAGGCCATATCTACCCAACAAAGCCAAACCTCCTAATAGTGCCACTCTCTGTGAAACTACAAGGGCCAATTTCATTCAAACTACCATACTCTGTCATTGTGTTTCTTTTGCTTTTTCTTTGACTAATTTTTTCCTGTTCAGTTTTTTTTGTTTCTGGATTGGTTATTTTAGATACATGTTTGCTGTCTAATAATAGAAGGAAAGAGTATGCATTTGGGTGTGTAGGGAGGTGAGGAGGACCTGGAAGAAATTGTGAGAGGGTAAAGCATAATTGGAATATATTATATGGAAAAGTCTATTTTTAGCAAACAAAGAGAACAAGTCACGTAAGTGTCATCTTTCCCTTTATTGGTAGGTCCTAGATTGTATGTACATACATTAAGCCAATGTATATGTGTGTGTGTGTGTGTGTGTGTATGAAAGCAAAAGGAAGATTGGAAAAAGAAAGAAAACCAGCAGGAAGGGGTGGGGAAAAGGGTGGAGAGGGAAAGGAGGGTATGAGAGGTGAGCATGGTGAAAGTACATGATGTACTTGAAAGAAATTGCCTTTTTGAAACCCAGCACTAAGCACAATAGTGATAAACATATGTGGAGAGAACTTCTTATTTAGTGTTAGTAGGACTGTAGCAGCAATTGTGGGAGAGTTGTGGAGGCTCCTCTAAAACCCCTCATTAAAGCCAACTTTTGATTCAGCAATTCCACTGCTGGGTGTATCTGCAGAGGCACTAACATCAGAGCGTGGAAGGTTTTGAAATTACATGGTTATTGCAGCAGCATTCACGATAGTCAACCTAGGTGTTCATGAACAGATAAGTGGTGACTTAAAATTCAACTACATAAGGGGATGTTTCTCATCCATAAAAAGAACAAAATTCTCTCCTGTGCGGTAGCAAGGGGGGAACTGGTGGTTGTTAGAGTAAGTGAAACAAGTCAGGCTCAGAAGACAAACACTGCAAGCTTTCAGTGTATGCCAGGGAAGCTCCTTCTAAAAGAGAGGCTATAGCAGGAGAGCCGGTGATCAGAGTGCAGTCAGAAGCCCTTTCCAGATGCTACCACGTGGACCGGCTGCGTGCCAAACAGAGTTGCCAGAGAAGAGCATTGGAATCAGCCTGAGAAGTGGTGATCCAGCGCTTACCTGACCTGTAGGGCCAAAGAGGGTCACTGCAGGGGGTGGAACCAATGGAACTGTGGAGAAAGGACTTCCGTCTTCCCCTCCCCCACATGCCAGAACCCCAAAAACTGTGGGTCCTCCAAAGACCAATATCCCCCACTCTCCCCTTTTCCATAAAGCACCATGGAAAGCCTGCTGAACCATACTGACTTTGCCCTTCAACTCAGGGAAGCTGTGCCAGCAAGTCACTCCATAGGTATTGTTTTTTAATCTCTTATTTTTATTATTTAATTTGTACCCTTGTATATCTGTCCTGATGGTTTTTTCTGTTCTGTTGTTTGTGTATTTCTCAGTTAAACCTTAGTAGTATAATGCTTCTGCAGCCAGTTTATTCTAAAGCAGTGGTTCTCAACATGAGGGTCACAACCCCTTTAGAAATTCCATATCAGATATCCTGCATATCATATATTTACATTAGGATTCATAAGAGTAACAATATTATAGTAATGAAGTAGCAATAATTTTATGGTTGGGGTCACCACAGCATGAGGAACTGTATTAAAGGATGGCAGCATTAGGAAGGTTGAGAACTAGTACTCTAAGGCATTCTTCTTTTAAAGATTTATTTATTTTTATCTTATGTATATGAGTATTTCATCTGCATGTATGTCTGTGCACCATGTGCATTCAATGCCTGTGGAAACCAGAAGTTATTTTATTTCCTGCAACTGGAGTTATAGTTATGATCTGTCATACGTGTGCTGGGAATCAGACCCACGTCTGGAAAAGCAGTCAGTAATTTTAAATGCTAAGCCACATCTCCACCCCATAATACACTCTTGTTATTTTTTTCTGGAGCTGAGGACTTACCCCAGAGCTTTGCACTTGCCTACCAATGAACTAACCTCCCAGCCTTAGGCATTCTTCACTGTATCTGTCAGGCCTGCCTCATATACTACTTTCCTTTCCATTCCTGTCTTCTTTCTCACATTATCTTATCCTCTTCTCTTTTTGCCTTTTGATTATAATCTCCCAAAGCCCTAAATAGCTTTCAAATCAATGCACCCCAACAGTTTTCAACTATATCTTTCTAGTTACTTTACCCACCTCGAGTTTTTCTTTACACAATCAATATAATATTTAATCTTTATCCATCTTTGACCTGCTTCCTCCCACACCTAATCTTATTAACTAAAATTTGAGTATAATCCTTACTCTGTCTTTGATTGTTTATTCTACTGAATTCAAAGGTCCGTTGCTACCAATCGGCTAGCACCCACGTGATGCAGTGGTGGTAGCCAACAGCTGTGGGTGCTCTGGCAGTTAATATTTCATTTGAGGAATAATATAGCACTTACCAGACCCACAGAGCTCCTGGCCTGAGGAATTATTTTCTGATCTACCCTCTCAATGCTACTACATCCAAGTCTCAAGTGAACATAGCAAACACTTCAACCGAAGGAATACAACTGATAAAAATAAATCAAATCCCAGTACAGTAACACAAGAAACATGAAAAGCCAAGGAACATAACTTATTAACTCTACGGAAATTATTAACAACAGAATTTATTAACTCTATAGCTATGTCATCTAGTGAGAGTGAGTTATAGGAAATCTCACAGAGCACAGAATAACGATTTTAAGTATCTTCAAAGTCACAGAAAGCTGAGTACAATAAGGAAGATGAAGGATAGTATAAAAGGAATTCAACAGAGGTAATAATGCTGGGGGAAAACCAAATCTGATATGTTAGAATAAAATACATAGAAATCCAAATAAAATAATTCTGTATAGTCTTAGCAATAAAATGGAGCAAGGTTGCCTTTAATTCCAGCACTCAGGAGGCAGAGGCAGGTGGATATCTGTGAGTTTGAGGCCAACCTGGTCTACATAGTAAGTTTTAGGCCAGCCAGGGCTGCATAGACAGAACATGTCTCAAAAATTTGGATCAGGGAGAGGTTAGACTGCCTGGAGCTTGAAGACAAGACAGAGGTGATGAAACAAGCCAATGGGGACAAAGAAAAATAGGAAGATGATCCCAATGAAGCATCCTGAAAAGACCAGATTTACAGGTTGTAGGCATAGAAGAAGAATCTAGTTGCAAAGGCATAGAAAATATTTTAAAAGGAATTGTAACAGAAATTTTACCAGAGTTGTGGAAAAAGACACCAATTCAGATACAAGGACATGTAGGCTACCAAACAGACAAGACTAAAAGAAAACTTCCCTGTGACATTAGAACAGCAAATAGACATAACAAAGAAAACATATCGAAAGCAGCAAGAGAGAACACTAAGTCAAATATAAAGGCAGGTCCATGCTACCAGATCCTTCAACTGAAAGTTTAAAAGGCACAAGGGCTTAGAATGATGTATTTCTCAAAGGATTCTGTCAACCCAGCTACTATACCCAGCAAAGCTGTCTGCCACAATTGAAGGAAAAATAAAAACTTTCCATGGTAAAAATAGACTGGAGGGATTTATGAGCACTAAGCCAGCTATACGGAAGATACTTAAAGGAATACTTCACTCTGAAGAAAGAAACAAATCCATCCACAAGGCTACAGGAAAGAATAAACCATGCTGGAATAATACTAAGCAAGAAGGAACACAGAAAAAACCAAACACTACAAAATCAACCAAATGTCAAGACTCTATACAGAACTTTCAAAAAACCTCTGAGGATTGATGGACTGAATTCCCCAAATAAAAAACAGTAGTAGATTGTGTGAAAAAGCAGGAACAATCTCTTTGCTGCCACCAAAAATATATATCTCACAGCAAATTACAGATGGTATCTTACGCTGAAAGGATGGGAAAGGTCTCTCAAACAAATGGGTTGGAAAACAATTAGGTATCACTCACTGTTCTAATATCTGACAAGACAGATGGACTTTAAACAAAACTAATGAGAAAAGAAAAATATGCTCATCTCATATTGATTAAGAGAACAATCCTCCAAGAGGACATTGATACTTAGACATATATGCCCCAAGCACAGGTTCATCCTTTTGTATAAAGCAAGCCAAATAAAGGCAAACAAATTAGCATATTAACCCCAGCATGATAGCAGTGAAAGGCATCAGGACCCCACTCTCACCAACTGACAGGTGATCCCTGTGAAAAATGAGCAGAGATATCGAAATTATTTGACATCAAAAATCAAATGGACTTACTTAATAGTTCCTCAGTGAGGGGTGCGAATAAGTGGCCACCTGCCACCCATGTTAAAATTCTGTCTGTCTGGCACAGGTCACATGCATACTATTCCAACTACTGTGAATTTAAATACACAACCACTCTCTCAGATCTGAAAACACTGCTTCCTTGTAGTCACCTGCCATCATGATCCTTATACTCTTCTTGCCCCCCTTTTTGCCCCCTTTTCTGCAACGATGCCTGGGAGTGGGGATGTATATACATATACATATATATGTATATATACATTTATATACGCATATATATGTGTGTGTGTGTATATATTCCACTTAAGGATGAACATCCTACAGCCTCTTATTCTCTGCACATTTACCAGTTGTTGGTCTCTGTGACAGCGAAAGAGAAGCTTCTCTAATTAGGATTGAGAGATGTATTGATCCGTGGGTATAATGATAAGTCATTAGGAATTGGTTTAATGCTATACCCATTTAGCAGAGTAATAGTAATAGGTTGTCCCCTAGGGCCTATTAGTTACCTAGTCACAGGTTCTGGGCTGATATCAGTGCCAGATATAAGTTTCACCTTGTGGAGCAGGCGTCATTCATGTCATTATTGTAGCAGCGGGTATGTTGTGACAGGCTAGTAATCGTAGCTTGCAGAGTTCCCAGTGGGGTAAGATTGGTGATTACTTTTATCCTCCAGGAGCAGGCATAGCGCCTTCCAGCACCATGAAAGATGGCCAGTAGTGATAAAGCTTCCATGTGACTCCCAGCTTCGTTCCCCATGCTCAATGACCTAATTATGTAGTGTCTTCAGAAACAGGATCTTATTGTCAAGTTTTGAAAAGTATCCAAGAGTACTGGCAGTAGCCTATAAATGTTTGGAGATCTATGGAAACTCATTGTCCAATAACTCTGAAAATGATAGCCCATTTCTAGCACTAGGCTATTTATTTGTTATCCTTTGGGTCTATTAGGAGATTTTTTTTCTGCATTGAAGGCTAACTCTGTCCTTGCTCCAGTAGAGGTCACACTAGGAATGAGAAATCCAGGTAAACTCCCTGACTATGGACTGCATCCATTCTTTCAGGGCCCACCCAGCTGTCACCTAACCACCCCTCCTCCTTTTGTCATCATAAAGCTATCCATAACTCCTGCAGAAGGCTTCTATTCCACCAGAGACCATGTCTGCTGACAGAGCCCGTGATCTGGCAGAGAATCCCCTGATGAACCAGAGACCACATGGCCATAAGAAGTCCAGCCCCCCAACTTAGGTAGAGATTCCTTCTACTCAACCATAGGTTGTCCAATTCAGAAGACCAGCTGGGAAACAGAAACCTAGGGAGTAAAGCACCCATACAACAACAACAAACTCAGATGTTGGTATATAGACCTATAATTACCTAGATGCCAATATAATAATACAACCAACAGCAGCCAAGTCAAAATGTCACTACAAGAACTCCATTATCCTACCACAGCAAGCCCTGAATATTTTAACACAGCTGATGCACAAGAAAGCAACCTTAAAACCAACTTTATGAAGATGATAAGGGTCCTTAAAAGGGAAATGAATTAATCTCTCCAAGAAATTAAAGAAAAGACAAACAAAAAATTGAAGGGAATGAATAATTTCCTAAAAGAAAGCCATGGGGGTGGGGGACAGTTGAAGAAACTGTTCAAAGCCTGAAAGGCAAATAGAAACAATAAATAAACCACAAACTGAGCAAACTCAGGAAATGGAAAATCTAGGTAAGCCAACAGGAACTACAGATTCAAGTAACACCAATGAAATAGAAGAGATGAAAGATAGAATCTCAAGCATTGAAGATAAGATATAAGAAATAGACATATGAAATACCCACCTGCATCCCCTGGACCCTGCAAGCTACTAGCCCCATCCCATATCCAAACTCTTCGATCCTCAGTGGAATTCTGAAGCACAGCTTGCTACAATACTGAGAGGACCAAGAGGTAAGTGACCAGCCACCCAGCAGACACCACACTCTCTCTGCCCTCCATAGTGAGGCAAAATTCTGGACCCCTCCCCTACTTGCCTCAGCTTACTTAGCCAGTAGAGTTTCCTGCTGAGAGGATCAAGGGAGAGGAACAAGAAACGAACTCTAAAGCACATGCTGTGACTGCACAGAGTGGATCAAGAGAGTGAGCCAGGAGAGAAGACCAAGAGAGCAGACAAAGAAAGACCTAAGTGACTCCCTGAGACACAGACATTGACAGTACAGAGAACTGTCAAAGAACAATTCTCAAAGACTCAGCCACTGCAAGAATTGAACCAAGATGCAAAGACACTGTCAGCATCAGTTGAAGGAAGAGACGGATAGGCACCAAGAAAGAATTCATCCATAACTGAAAGAACAACATGATAACACCAGAACCCAGTGGTTATACAACAGACTTGATCATCCAAACTCAGAAGAAGCATAAGAAAACTGTTTTAAATATGACTTTATGAAGATTATGGAGGCCTTTAAAGAGGAAATGAAAAACTCCCTTAAAGAAATGAAGGAAAGGACACACAAAAAAATTGGAAGAAATTAATAAATCCCACAAAGAAACCCAAGAAAACACAATCAAACAGGTAAAGCAAGCAGTTCAAGACTTGAAGACTGAAATAGAGGCAATAAAGAAAACAGAAATTGGTGGAATTCTGGATAAGGAAAATGGGTAAAAGAACAGGCACTACAGAGGCAGAATACAAGAGATGGAAGAGAGAATCTCAGGTGTTGATGATACTATAGAAGAAATCAATTCATTGGTCAAAGAAAGCATTAAATCCAACAAAGTCTTAACACAAACCATCCAGGAAATCTGAGACACCACGAAAAGACCAAACCTAAGAATAATAGGGATAGAAGAAGGAGAAGAACTCCAGCTCAAAGGTACAGAAAAATGTATTTATCAAAATCATAGAAGAAAACTTTCCCAACTTAAAGAAGGATATCCCCATGTAGTTACAATAAGCTTACAGAACCCCAAACAGGCAAGATTTAAAAAAAAGCTCCACACCATATAAAAATCAGAATGCAAAACATACAAAATAAAGAAAGAATATTAAGAGCTACAAAGTAAAAAAGTCAAGTAACATATCAAGGTAGACATATCAGAATTACACCCAAATTCTCAATGGAAACCATGAAAGCCAGAAGGTTCTGGGCAGATTGCTGCAAACACTAAGAGATCATGATGCAAGCCCACACTACTATACCCAGCAAAGCTTTCAATCACCATCTATGGAGAAAACAAGATAGTCCATGACAAAAACAGATTTAAACTATATATATATATATATATGTGTGTGTGTGTGTGTGTGTGTGTGTGTGTGTGTGGTGTGTGTGTGTGTACACATAAACCCAGGTGTTGTTATTCTAATATCTAACAAAATAGACTTCAAGCTAAAGTCAATCAAATGAGATGGATAAGGACATTTCATACTCAACACAAAAAAATCCATCAGCATGAAGCCTCAATTCTAAACCTCTATGCCCCACAAGAGCACCCACATATGTAAAAGAAACATTACTAAAGTTTAAATCACACAAACAGTAGGAGACTTCAATACCACACTCTCACCAATGGACAGGTCAACCAGACAGAAACTTAACAGAGAAATAAGAGAACTAATGGATGTCATGATACAAATAGACATATACAGAACATTTCACTCAAAAACAAAAGAATATACTTTCTTCTCAGTACCTCATGGAACCTTCTCTAAAACTGACCATATACTTTGTCACAAAGCAAATCTCAACAGAAACAAAAAATATGGAATAACTCCTTGTATCTTATCATATCACCATGGCCTAATGTTAGAATTCAACAACAACACTAATCTCAGAAAGCCTACAAACTCATAGATATTTAACAGTGCTCAACTTAATCACCCTTGGGTCAAGGAGGAAATAAAGAAATAAATAAAAGACTTCCTAGAATTCAGTGGAAATGAATACACTACATACCCAAACTTACCACACTTTGAAAGTAGTGCTGAGGAAAGTTCATAGCACTACGTGCTTACATAAAGAACCTGGAGGAATCTCACACAAATGACTTCACAGCACATCTGAAAGCTCTAGAACAAAAAGAAGCAAACTCACCCAGGAGGAATAGATGCCAGAAAATAATCAAACTGAGGGCTGAAATCAATAGACTAGAAACAAAGAAAGCAAAACAAAGAATCAATGAGACAATGAGCTGGTTCATTGAGAAAGTCAACAAGATATGCTAGCCAAAAGGCAGAGAGGGAATATGCAAATTGATAAAATCAGAAATGAAAAGGGGGACATAAAAACAGACACAGAGGAATACCAGATAATCATCAGGTCATACTTCAAAAAACCTGTACTGCACAAAATTGGAAAATTGAAAGGAAATGGACAATTTTCTAGATAGATACTACATACCAAAATAAAATCAAGAACAGATAAACAATTTAAATAGACCTATAACCCCTGAATAAATAGAAATAGTCATCAAAAGTCTCCCAATAAAAAAAAAGCCCAGTGTCAGATTGTTTCAGCACAGAATTCTACCAGAATTTCAAAGAAGAGCTAATACTGATACTCTCAAATTATTCCACACAACAGAAAGAGGAGGGACATTGCAAAATTCTTTTTACAAGGTGACAGTTACCCTGGTACCCAAACCACACAAAGACGTAACTAAGAAAGATAGTTACAGACCAATTTCCCTCATGAACACTGATGCAAAACACTTAATAAAATATTGGCAAACTGAATCCAAGAACACTTCAAAAAATCATCCACCATAATCAAGATGGTTTCATCCCAGAGATCCAGGGATAGCTCAACATATAAAAATCTATCAATGTACTCTACCATATAAATAAACTGAAAGAAAAAACATATAATCATCTCATTAGATGCAAAAAAGCATTCGACAAAATCCAACATTCCTTCATGATAAAGGTGTTAGAGACATCAGGGATACAGGGAATGTATCTATATATAATAAAAGCAATATACAGCAAGCTGACAGCCAACATCAAATTAAAAGGATAGAAGCTCAAAGTGATTCCACTAAAATCAAGAACAAGTCAAGGCCTTCATACCTCTTCATACCTATTCAACATAGTACTTGAAGTTCTAGTCACAGCAATAAGACAACAAAAGAAGATCAAAGGGATACAAATTGAAAAGGAAGAAGTCAAACTTTTGCTATTTGCAGATGATATTATAGAATATATAAGTGACCACAAAAACTCTCCCAAGTAACTCCTACAGCTGATAAATGCCTTCAGTAATGTGGCAGGATACAAGATACCTCAAAAAAAATCAGTAACCCTTCTATAAGCAAATGATAAAGGGGCTGAAAAAGAAATCAGAGAAACAGCACCATTTACAATAGCCACAAATAACATAAAATATCTTGGGGTAAAACTAACCAAAGAAGCCAAAGACCTGTACAATAAGACTTTAAGTCTTTCAAGAAAGAAATTGTGGGAGAAATCAGAAAATGTAAATATCTCTCATGCTTTTGGACAGGTAGGATCAGCATAGAAAAAATGGCAGTCTTACCAAAAGCAATCTACAGATACATCAAAATCCCAGCACAATACTTCACAGACCTTGAAAGAACAATAAACAACTTCATATGGAAAAACAAAAACAAAAAACCAGAATAGCCAAAACAATCCTGTACAACAAAGAAACTTCTGGAGACATCACCATCCCTGACATCAAGTTCTACTATAGAGCTACAGTAATGAAAACAGCTTAGTATTGGCAGAAAAACAGACAGGTGGACCAATGGAACTGAATCAAAGACCCTGATATTGATCCACATACCTATGAACACCTGATTTTTGGCAAAAAAAAAAAAAAGCTAAATTTATACAAGAGGAAAAAGAAAGCATTTTTAACAAATTATGCTGGCATAACTGGTTATTAACATGTAAAAGAATGCAAAAAAGGAACTTCCAGAGGCATCACCATCCCGGACTCAAGCTCTATTACAGAGCTACAGTAATGAAAACAGCTTGGTACTGGCATAAAAACAGAGAGGTTGACCAATGGAATTGAATCAAAGATCCAGATATTAATCCACACACCTATGAACACCAGATTTTTGACGAAAAAGCTAAAATTATACAATGGAAAAAAGGAAAGTATCTTTACAAATGATGCTTGCATAACCGGAGGTTAACATGTAAAAGAATGTAAATCATATCTATTCCCATGCACAAAATTCAAGTCTAAGTGGATCAAAGACCTCAACATAAATCCAGCCACACTGAACTTCATAGAAGAGAAAGTGGGAAGTAGCCTTGAATGCATGGTCACAGGAGACCACTTCCTAAATATAACCCCAGCTGCACAGACATTGAGAGCAACAGTAAATAAGTGGGACCTCCTGAAACTGAAAAGCTTCTGTAAAGCAAAGGACACAGCCAATAAGACAAAAAGGCGATGGGAAAAGATCTTCACCAACCTCACATCAGAGAGAGAACTGACCTCCAAAATATGTAAAAAAAAAAAAACAAAAAAAAACCTAGAAGCTAGACATCAAATCACCAAATAATCCTGTCAAAAATGGGGTACAGATCTAAGCAGAGAATTTCCAACAGAATAATTGCAAATGGCTGAAAGAAATTTAAGGAAATTCTCATCTCCTTAGCCATCAGGTAAATGCAAATCAAAACAACTCTGAGATACCATCTTACACCAGTTAGAATGAATAAGATAAAAATCGTCAAGGATAGCTTATGCTGGAGAGGATATGGAGTCAGGGGAACACTCCTCCATTGCTTGTGGGAATGCAAAATTGTACAGTTTCTTTGGAAATCAGTTGGGTGGTTTCTCAGAAAATTGGGAATCAATCTTCCTCAGGACCCAGCAATACTACTCTTGGACATATACCCAAAGGATGCACATTCATACCACAGAGACACATGCTCAACTGTGTTTATAGAAGCATTATTTGTAATAGCCAGAACCTGGAAACTGCCTAGATGCCCCTCAACTGAAGAATGGATAAAGAAAATGTGGTACATTTACACAATGGAGTACTACTCAGCGCTAAAAACAATGACATCTTCTAATTTGCATGCAAATGGATCAAGTAAAAAAAAATCATCCTGAGTGAGGTAACCCAGACCCAGATAGACAAACATGGTATGTACTCACTCTTAAGTGGATATTAGATGTAAAGCAAAGGATAATAGCATATAATCCACGACCCCAGAGAAGCTAGGTAACAAGGATAACACTAAGAGAGACATACGTGGATCCCCCTGAGAAGAGGAAACAGGGGGGAAACCAGGAAGGGGGGAGAAAGGAGGTTGGAAGAGGAGAGGGAGGGGAGAAGCGGATGTAGGAGAAGAACATGAGGGAATGGTATGTTCAAGAAGGGGGAAGAACAGTGAGGAAGAGAAAGGAAAGAGAAATCTTCATTGAGGGAGCCATTAAAGAGCTAGCAAGAAACACGGCAATAGGGAACTCCCAGGAAGCCACAAGGAGGACCTCAGCTAAGACTTAAGGAACAGTGGAGAGGGTGCCTAAATGGACCTTCCCCTGTAATCAGATTGATGACTACCTTAATTGTCATCATAGAACCTTCAACCAGCAACTGATGGAAGCAGATACAAAGATCTACAGCAAAACACCGGACCAAGCTACAGGAGAGCAACCAAAGAGAGGGAGGAGTGATATTATGAACAAAGGGGTCAAAACCATGGTGGTGATACTCATGGAAACTGCTGGCCTGAGCTAGTGAGAGTTCACTGACTGTACTTGTCAAGTTGGGAGTATAGGTTCCTGCCCCTTGCATCTATCCCAGCTCCCAGGCCTGGCCTGGACTCCAAATCCCAGCAGGCCAGGTCCTGACCTTTCCCTGGGGGTGGGGTCAGGAACACTCCCCAGCGTATTTAAGTGATTCTCCCAAAAGAGGAACACATGGTCTCCCTTCCTTCCTTCCTGGGGTCACATTTTTGTGGCTTCCTGGTTCCCCCTCGGGGCCACCCGAGAGTGCTGAACTTCTGTTAAACCTGGATATTTCTTAATTCAGCTTGTTTTGATTTGGCCTGATTGGGAATTTTGCATCGACAGGGAGCTCGCATTAGGAAATATTCCTAACATTTTGGAGGTTCCACCGAGCTAGGGCAGGCCCTTTCCACGTGGCAGGCCACTTGTTGAAAGGCTCCTAGTCTACAGTTCGAGCTCTCTATGCCACACTTAAAACCGGCTTCTGGGCTACAGTGGCTACGTCTTGGTGAGTCCCTTTTCTTCTCTATGTTATAGGGTTTTGGGGGGACCCATTCTTACTTGTTTTTGTCATTTTCAGATTCCTGCTGAAGTCGTGAGCTCACACCAGGAATTCGAGTCCCAGGTTGCAGTCAATCCTGCGGGATCGGGCTTGGCTGAGGCCAAGATCTGTTTGTACAGGGACGCCAGGCATTCAATCTCCGCAGCCCCTTTTGAAATTTTTGAAGGATGCTCTGAAATGGACTTAGGCCACGTGGTTGGGCATAGACTCTAAAATGGGCACTTACAGTTCAAAGCCATGTCTGCTGTTGCCCCTGTAAGCCTCTTACAAAAATCTTTTAAAATTGAGCCTGTTTGATACAAATGAACAGAGCTTACATATATATGTTCATGGTTTTTGGCCTCTGTGCTCGCACCCCCTCTCCCCTTAGTAGCCAGTCTCTTACAGCACCATGCTGCCAGAGGCACTGGCCCCTTCCCCACTCCCTCAAACCCATACTTCCCAACCCCCTCCTGTGGAGCTACAGTCTTTCCCCTCCCTTTCCCAATTCGGAGGTTCAAGGTCAACTTCCACCTTCCCCTCCCCCTCCTACCTCACTGCTCGACTCCTGGACCCCCTCTGTGCACTGGTATAGCCCCTCCCATGCTCCCTTTTCTCTTCCAAATCTCTCTCAGGTAGAAAAGTTGCTAGGTTCCTTTTCTACTAATCCTTCTGCTTACCCATTTTATCTCTTAGTCAGTACCAGATATTAGGAAAGAGTTAAGAAGGGCAGAGGAGCGTCCCCAAACTCCTATATGGGAATTGGTTAAAATGGCCTTTAAAATTTTTAATGCCTGAGAGGAATCAGCTGAGTCTTCCCAACAGACAAAGCTACAACAATCTACAGGCCCAGGCCTTAGCAGCTGTCCTAAGATCACAGGAATGGGGACAAGGGAAGCCAACCACAGGGCTGTATCAAGTGTGGCCTAAATGGTCACGTGGCATGATATTGCACTATCCTCTGAGGTTGTGCCCTATCTACTAGCAACATGGACACTGGAAATCACAGTGCCCCCATGTGGGCTTGTCCTCTATGCCAAGCCATGGAGGTCTGGCCTCATCACCATTGGCAAGTGAAACTGTGCCAGCCCTCAAATGTTTCAGCCTTGCAGAGGATTGACACTACCCAGACTTGGTATATCCCGTAACCCTCTCCTAGTCTAGGGCCATGCTACAAATGGCAGGTAAGTCCATTACTTTTATTCTCACTTGGGGCTTAAGTTTCCCTCACCAATTTCAGCTATGGGGTAGACGGGACCTGTTCCTCCACACTTAAAACTTTGCCACTGCCCTATATTCTTGCAGGACATTTTTTCTCATTCTTTCTTAGCGATACCAGCTTGCCCAGCACATTTACTGGATGGAGATATCCTTAGCTGCTTCCCCAAAGCTTTGTTCCACTTCTTGGAGCCCCTTTTAACCCCACCCATCTCCAAGATCTATTTTACAGGTTCACTCCTCCTGCCAGATGTGTGCCCAGGCCACCCCACAAGGAGCTCTCCACATACACCAGCTTTGTGGACACAACCGGACAAAGATTGACAGGTTAATTGTATCCATATGCCTACTCAAAAAACTCTTAACGCTTGTGGACACTTTTACAGGATGGATAGAAGCGTTTCCAGTCTCCAGGGAAACAGCAGGTGTGATGGCTCAGGGTCATGGAGCTCATGTCAGAAGCTCTCAACATCTCTTGCACAATGGAACTCATCAAACAACAACTAACCAAGCTCTCCATTGAACTCAGAGTATCTTGGCCCTCCCTTCTCCCCATTGCCCTGACTCGTCTCAGGGCCAGCCACCCCACATTCCCCTATAGGACTCAGCCCTTTTGAGTTGCTTTATGGCAGACTCTTTCTCCTTAACCATCACTTCCCAGTTCAAACTCCTCCACTAGTGGGGTACCTACCCTACCTCTCCCTTTTAAGATCCCTTCTCCATTCACATGCTGACAGTTGTCTTCCTGCCATCACACCAGTGAAGCCTAATGCCCCTAAACCTGCCCTGCTCTCCCCAAGGGACAGAGTACTCCTCAAAGAGTTAACTCCTAGGTCTCTTGAACTTCGATGGACAGGACCTCACATGGTAATCCTTACCACCCCCTCAGCTGCCAAGCTCTTGGGACACACATGCTGGTCCCATCTCTCCAGGCTCAAGCAGGCACTACTCAGGACACTTGGTCTGTCCAGCAGACAGGACTTTCCACCCTCTGGTTTTCCAGGATGCCACAATGAAGGGCCTACCTGTTCCTCATTTTGGCACACTCATCTTTAGCAATAACAATTTTTCCCTAGACACCTGCCTTCTCATCTTCCCCAAAGAACAGATGCCTGCCTTCTCCAGGATGATTGTACATGGGATGCCTTTCCAGTCACACCTCTCGCTAAACGTGGACACCTGGCTCTCCCCTTCCCCATGCCACCCCATGCCCACAGGAAGTAGTCAGATTTGAGTCTATGCCCTGTGTTCCCAAAGAGAACCTAAGTGTTTATCATAATTACCATTCTGTCACACCTATATCCAAAGAATCTGGAATGTCAAGTTGGCCCCTGCCCCTCTCATCTATCCCAGCCCTCAGGCCTGGTCTGGACTCCAAACCCCAGCAGGCCAGGTCCTGACCCCTCCCTGGGGGTGGGGTCAGGACCACTCCCCAGGGTATTTAAGTGATCCCCCAAAAAGGAACATATGATCTCCCTTTCTTCCTCCTAGGAGTTGTGTTTTTGCAGCTTCCTGGTTCCCCCTCGGGGCCACCCAAGAGTGCAGATCTCCCATTATTTCTTAATATGGCTTGTTTTGATTCAGTTTGATTGGGAATTTTTGTGTTGGCAGGGAGCTTGCATTAGGAAATATTCCTAACAGTACTGAATAAGGGAACCTGCACAGGACCAAACTAGGCTCACTGAATGTGGGAGACATTTGTGAGGCTTTGACAGTCTGTGGGGCCACTGGCAGTGGAACCAAGATTAATCCCAAGTGGATGAATTGGCATCTAGGCACACATTCATTTTGGAGGGATACCTTGCTCAGTCTAGATATAGGGGCGAGGGCCTTGGTCTTATCTAAATCCAAGAATAATAGGAATAGAAGAGAAGAAGAATCTGGGCTCAAAGTTTCAGAAAAGATATTCAACAAAATAATATACAAAAAATCCCAATCTAAAGAAGGACATGACTATAAATGGACAAGAAGCATACAGAGTGTAAGCAGGGGCTGTGTTTCATTTCCCAGCCACCCAGACTAGAATAGTTATACAGAAACTATATTAATTACAACATTGTTTGGCCAATTAGATTAGGCATCTTTCTAGCTAGCTCTTTCATCTTAAATTAACCCATCTATGTATCACCATGAGGCTATGGTCTACCTACCAGGGTTTTCCAGTGTCTTTCTCCTTTAGCAGCTATGTGGCATCACTATCACTCCACCTACTTTACTATATATGTATATATATATATATCTTCCAGCCAAGCTATATTCTGCCCTGCCATAGGCCAAAACAGCTTTATTCATTAACAAGTAAAAGCAACAGATATAGAGAAGGGCACCCCACATCATCTCCCTCTTTTTGTCTAATTAAAAAGGAAGGTTTTAACTTTAACATAGTAAAATTATATATACAAAACAGTTGTCAAGCAAGAATTAGAGTTACAATATTTAGTTTGTTTACATTTGGGCAAATTAAGGAAAATACTCTGTTATCTATCCCATCTTTGTGAATCTAAAACTTTATATTTAATTTATCTTTTATCATAACTAAGAAGAACTATAACTGTCTGTCTTCAACTCTTCAAAGATCACAGAAGTAGATGAAATTACCTAAGTAAACAGGAAGTGCATTGTAATCAACTTCCATAGTTCTAGAATAGACAGAGATATCTTGCTGCCTGAAGAGTCACCCAGAATTCTTCTGTAACATTGGGGCATCCATCTTCAGCCTACAGGCCCATAATATCCAGCAGACTTTTTCATGAAGCAAGAAATTTGAGGATCTGTAATGGCAAAGTTCACCAGTTGCTTTCTTCTGAGTTCTGCAGAATGTCTGGCAGTTTCTTCTGTGAAGCAGAAACCCTGAAGGACCATTCCATCTGTTGGTAAGTTCAGCAGTCACTCTTCCGTGAGTCCTCCATGTCCAGTTCATATAGTATAACATAAAGCAGTCCAGGCAAGAGTAGTTTCTTACCCAAATGGCTAGCCTTGACACATTGAAGGAAAATTCTATAACAGGTTTCTTTGATGCCCATCAACCTTCCTGAAGTAATTGGTACTGCCAAAGGCAGACAAGTCTCACTGTTTAGAAAAGTCTAAGTTCTTAAAATATTTTAAATGCCATATTCTGTAGGTCTTGAAGTGTTGAAGATTACCTAACTGAAATATATCTTTGTATATCTAGAAAACCTAACTAACATGACTACTATAAGTTTGATTATTATAAATGACTATCTAGTAATCTGTAAATATATTACATTTTTAATGAGCTTCACAAACATAATACCTTAAAGAAGAGTAGAAATACATATACACAGTGTAACAAAATTGACCTTAAATTTACATCAACAGATCAAAGTCCATACCAATGTAAAATATTCATACCTGTATCATATCCTCATTATTGTTTCTTAGAAATTGAATGCAACCATTTAACGATTTATAATCAATCCCTTTTAAAAGAAAACAAACATTTATAAACAAACATTTTGGGAATCTGGCCATTGTTTTCTCCAAACTGCTTCCTGCTGTTTGTTGAGCAAAGTATTTTTAGGGTTTACGGAGACCTTCCAGGTGGACCTGTTCTATTAAACCACATTAGCCTGGAAGGAATCCACAGTTTCTCATCTTCTGTAGAAACAAAAGTAGAACTTCTTTTCTAAAGTAACATATCCTTAGACTCAAATTTTGAAGTCAAGATATCTTTAAAATATATATGTTGATTTAGCTTGGCAGTCTGTACAATGAAATGGCTTTCTGTGCTTAGCTCATTCACAGTCAAAAAATTCAAAAAAAAAAAAACCACAATAGTATACATAATCCAGATCTCTGTGTATTTCTCATCTTTATGTAGTTTTTTCTCTATTAGTTTTTAATATTTATTTTATTATCTTTACTCCTTTAATCTATGAGTGTCTGTACTCTTTTATAATACCTTTATTGTTCTATAACTGTCTAAACTCTTTTTCATCTCTCTCTCCCAAGCCTACATACATTTTTTGTTCTCTTTTTTTCAATACAGGGGTTGTATGTAGCTTTGGAGCATATCCTGGAACTAGCTCTTGTAGACCAGGCTGGCTTTGAACTCACAGAGATCTGCCTTCCTATGCCTCTTGAGTGCTGGGATTAAAGGTGTATGCCACCACCACATGGCTCCCATGTACATTTTGAAAACACACTGTATATCATTCAGAAGTCTTTTATGTCTGAATCTGTCCTATTGTGTATCTGAAATCCTTTTCTAACAAGGAACACTTTTTTTGTAAATGCTAAATGAGGGTGGATAGGACTAACTCTTTGGTCCTGCCTATTGATTCTACTCCATCCAACATGTCAGAGGTATATTCACTAACTGTGTGAGCCATGCTCACTGTCCCAGCTTCAGGGACACAGAGGGCCTAAGTTGCTATTAAGCAACTAGTAGCACACTGCTCACAAACCCCATTTAAGTGCATGACCTCCTGAAAGAGCCAGACCTATTTGTGCCACCAGTGCCATCACAAACCAGTAAGCATTCTCTTAAAGAAGCTGTGTAGTTTTTGCTGCTAATGGTGAGTTAGGAAGCCTTCTCTTAAAGGAATTATGTTCCTGCTTGCCTCTAACAAAGAGAGCCCACCTGAGAAAATGCTGCTACCAAGAAGCCATGCTTAATTCTGTTCTTTTGTGTCTAGAATTCTTTCTCAAGCTCTCTCGAGTTTTATGTGGATATAGTTGGCCCACATTGGTGCACAATTTTGTAAGCGGAGGCCGTGTTTCATTTCCAGACCACCCAGACTTGAATAAGCATAAACTATATTAATTATAACACTGTTTGGCCATTTAGCTTAGACATCTTTCAAGCTAGCTCTTTCATCTTAAATTAACCCATTTCTATTAATCTATGTATTACCATGAGGCTATGGCCTACCAGTAAGGTTTTCCAGCATCTTTCTCTTTTGATAGATACATGGCATCTCTTTCACTCCACCTAATCTCTCTACATAACTCTTCCAGCCAGGCTATATTCTGCCCTGCCATAGGTCAAAGCAGCTTTATTCATTAACCAATAAAAGCAACACATATACAGAAAGTCATCCCACATCAACAAAACACCAAGTAGATTGGACCAGAAAAGTAAGTTACCTTACCACATAATAATCAAAACATTGAATGTGCAAAGCAAATAAAGAATATCAAAATCTGTGAGGTAAAAAGACCAGGTAACATATAATGGCAGACCTCTTAGAATTACTCCTGAATTCTCACCAGAGTCTCTAAAATCCAGAAGGGCCTGGACAGGTGTCCTATAGACTCTAATAGACCACAATGTTGGCTAAGACTACTATACAGGAAAACCTTCTATTACCATAGATGGAGAAACAAGATATTCCATGATAAAGTCAAATTAAAACAATATCAATGCACAAACCCAGCCCTACAAAAGGTACTAAAATGAAAACTCCACCCAAGGAGGTTAACTACACCCATGAAATATGGAGGTATTTTTTTTTCCTTTTCAAGACAGTGTTTCTTTGGAGCCTGTCCTGAAACTCTTTCCATAGATCAGGCTGGTCTCAAACTCACAGAGATCCACCTGCATCTGCCTTCTGAGTTCTAGGCTTAAAGGTACATGCCACCACCACCCAAAACCACAAGAAATAAATAATCCCACAGCAGCAAAATCAAAAGAAGAAACACACACACACACACACACACACACCACTGCTACCACTACTAGCAACAAAAATAATAGGGATTAACAATCATTGGTTATTGATATCTTTCACTATTAGTGGACTCAATTTCCCAATAAAAAGACAGACTAATAGAGTGGATGTGAAAACAGGATCCATCCTTCTGCTGAATAGAAGAAACACACCTCAATAGGAAAGATAGACATTACGTCACAGTGAAGGGATGGAAAAAGATTTTTTTCCAAGCAAATGGAGCCAAGAAACAAGCTGGTGTAGCCATTCTAGTATCTAGCAAAATATACTTCCAAACAAAATTAATCAAAAGAGATGGGGAATGACATTTCATACCGATCAAAGGGAAAATCTACCAAGATCATCTTTTAATTCTTAGCATCTATCTTCCAAACTCAAGGAGCACCACAATTGTTTTTTTTTAAAAAAAAAAACAAAAAAACAAAAAACACTTCTAAAGCTTAAATCACACATTGAGCTTCACACAGTAATAGTGGGAGGCTTCAATAGCTCACTCTCACCAGTGGACAGATCACCCAGACACAAACAAAACAGAGAAATACTAGAGTTATTGTCAGGAGGCCCCATTTATTGGTTGTTATCCTTAGTGTCTGTGCTACTGGGGTTATATTTAGGAAGTGGTCTCCTGTGCCAATGCATTCAAGGCTACTTCCCACTTTCTCTTCTGTCATGTTCATTATTACTGAATTTATGTTGAGGTCTTTGATCTACTTGGACTTGAGATTTGTGCAAGGTGATAAATATGGATCTAGTTGCAATCTTGTATATGCTGACATCTATTTAAGACAGCACCATTTACTGATGATGCTTTCCTTTTCATTGTGCAGTTTTGGCTTTGTTGTAAAACCTCAGGTGTTCATAGGTGTGTGAATTAGTATCAGGTTCTTCAATTCAATTCCATTGATGTACATGTCTGTTTTTATGCCAATACCAAGGTGTTTTTTATTACTATAGTGCTATAGTAGAACTTTAAGTCATGGATAGTGATGCCTCCAGAAATTTCTTTAGTGTTCAGGACTGTTTTGGCTAACCTGGGATTTTGTTTTTCTATATGAAGCTGTGTTGGGATCTTGATGGGGACTGCATTGAATCTGTAGTGCTTTTGGTAAGATTGCCATTTTTATTCTGTTGCTCTTACCTATCCAAGAGCATGGGAGATCTTTCCATTTTCTGATTATCTTTTTACATTCTTTTTTCAAAGGCAGATTATGTTAGAGAGGATGTGGATTAAGGGGAAGACTCCTCTACTGTTGGTGGGAGTACAAGTTTGTACAGCCATCTTGGAAATTAATATGGCAGTTTCTCAGAAAGTTGGGAATCAATCTATCTCAAGACCCAGCATTACTACTTGTGGGCATATACCCAAAGGACACTCAATCATACCACAAGGACATCTGCTTAACTATGTTCATAGCAGCATTATTCATACCAGCCAGAACCTGGAAACAACCTAGGTGCCCCTCAACCAAAATAAATGAATAAAGAAAATATGGTATATTTATACAACGAAGTATTACTCAGTAGTAAAAAAAAAATGACATCATAAAATATAGATGCAAATGGATGGAAGTAGAAAAAAGTCATCCTGAGTGAAGTAAGCCAGATTCAGAAAGACAAACACAGGATGTAATCACTTATAAGTGGATACTTGGTGTAAAGCAAAGGATAATCAGACTACAATCCACAGGTCCAGAGAAGCTATGCAACAAAGAGGACCTTAAGAGGAATGCATGGATTGCTATGGAAAGGGGAAATAGATTAAATATGCTGGGTAATCTGGGGCAGGAGAGAGATAGAGGGGATGAGATGGGGATGATAATGTGAGGGAACAGGATGGTTGAGTTGGGGATCGGACTGAGTGGGAGAGTAATGAAAGAGATATCTTTATAGATGGATCCATTATGGGGCTAGGGAGAAACCTGTTGCTAGGGAAATTCCCAGAAATCCACAATAATGACCCCAGACAAGACTCCTAGCAATAGTGGAGAGGGTACCTACACTTCTTCTCCTAGCCTAACTGATATCATCAAACTTTTATCCAGTAACTGATGGAAGTAGATGCAGAGATCCAAAGTCAAAAACCAGTCCAAGCTCCTGGGGTCCAGTCAAAGAGAGGAAAGAGGAATTATATGAGCAAGGTGGGGGGTGTCAAGATCAAGGAAGGGAAATCCACAGAGACAAATTACCTGAGATGTGGGTTTTCACGGACTCTAGACCAACAACTAGGGAGGCCACTTTTTTTCAAACCACCACACCAAGCAAGTGAGAGACATGTACAATAAAGACTTAAAGTCATTGAAGAAAGAAATTGAAGAAGAAAGAAAGATCTCCCATGTTCAGGGATTAGTAGGATCAGCATGGTAAAAAAATGGTTATCCTACCAAAAGCAATCTATAGATTCAATGCAATCCCCATCAAAATCCCAGCACAGATTGCTCTGGTCCACAGGATTATACAGTGAGAATGCAGCTGATGAAATCACTAGGCTAACTCACAGGGATCACATTCCAGTGGAGGAAACCCAACTTACAGAGCTTTGGGGCTATCTGCCTCTTGAATAGTTGCTGTCATTTCTGTAAAACCCTTGTAAAGCTATATAACACTCCTTTTTCCATAGTGGTATTTGTCCCAAAAAATCTTAGCAGTGCATCTATCAATTATTGGGCACAACTCCCTTCTGTACTGGTAACTTTTCCCCACTTTATGGGGCCCTGGTGTGAAAATGTTCATTCAGTCAAAAAAACCTTTGTTCTCATAATCAAATCTGCATAAAGCTAGACCCCCACAATTATCTTTTATGGCAGGATATCTTACAAGGAGAGAAGCCTATGAACAGAACAAATTCAGAGCCTCAAAAGATAGGCACTGAGGAGGAGGACTGGGGACCCTTATTTCTCTCACAGTTGTCTTAGAGAGTGCAACCCACTGGTCCCTGATCTTCCTTAACAAGCTATTAATATTCTGTACTTACCTTCACCTCAGTTTCATTGATACAAGATCTTTGTCTAGAAAAGTAACTGTTTGTGCCTTTACACCTAGAGATACAAAGAAAAGCTTTAGATTGCTTAACCAATCCCAGAGAAAGGAATTCATTCTTTCTCAGGCATCAGTGGGTATGTGTGCCCACCACTTTACCCAGGCCAGAATTGGCAGCCTCTGGACTTTATACTACATAGCTTCTTTCTCTGTTGACCCCTTTCAGATATTCTTGGGTGCTTCACAACCACGCCCCCTCTGAGACATAAGAAAGATAACAGGCACCAATTTTGTCAGTCTTATCAATGTTCTTGGCCATGAAAAATGCATGCTTGGTATCCTTGCTATTGCCAGAGAATTGCTAATTGTAACTGGAAACCTTGTGGGATTGAGAGAAAACTTTTGAAGGATAAAGAGACATATGAAGAAGATGCATATGAGCTAATTCATTCACCCTCAGATGCCTTTAGCCAGCCCGGCTTGCTGTAAGCATCCTGTCTGAAGACTGAGAAGGCACTGAGGCTGGCACTCAGAGGCATCCAATAACAGATCTTGAAATAACAATATTCAACTTCATATGGAAAGCCAAATAATATAGCTGAGTTTTTATGGCTAAAACAATCCTACAATAAAAGAACTTCAAGAGGTATCATCATCCCTGATTTCAAACTGTACTACAGAGCTATAGTAATGAAAAAATGCATAATATTGACATAAAATCACACAGGGTGATCAATGGAATTGAATCAATGACACAGATATAAATCAGCATACCTATAGATACCTGATTTTTGATAAAGAAACCAGAAATACACAATGGGAGAGAGAAAATGCATCTTCAACAAATGATGCTGGTCTAACTGGTTGTAGATAAACACAAGTAGAGCTATATCTACTATATCTATCATCCTGCACAAAAGTCTGAGTGGTTCAAAGGCATAAATAAACATAAAACCCAAAAGGAGAGAAAGTGGGGAATAGACTTAAATGCATTGACACAGGAGGCAACTTCCTGTACAGAACACCACTAGTGCAGAAACTAAGATCAACAATAAATAAATGGAACCTCAAGAAACTGAAAAGCTTCTGGAAGGCAAAGAATACCATCAATAGAACAAAACAGCAGCCTACAGAATGGAAAAAATCTTCACCAATCCCCACATCCAACAGAGGGCTAATCTCCAAAATATATAAAGACATCAACAAACCAAATAATCAAATTAAAAATGGGTTACAAATCTAAACAGAGTATTCTCAATTGAGGAATCTCAAATGGCTAAGAAATACTTAAGGAAATATTTAGCATCCTTAGCCATCAGGGAAATGCAAATCAAAACAACTCTAAAATTCCATCTTACACCTGTCATAAGGACTAAGATAAAAGACACAAGTGGCAGCATGCTGGAGAGGATGTGGAGCAAGGGAGAACACTGTTCCATTGCTGATGGGAGTGCAAACATGTACAACCACTATGGAAATCATTATGATGGTTCCTTAGAACATTAGGAATTGATCTAGCTTAAGATAAAATTATACTACTCTTGGGCATATTCCCATAGGACACACCATTCTATCACAAGGACATATGCTCAATAATGCTCATAGCAGCATTATTCAAAAGAGCCAGAAATTGGAAACAACCTAAATGACCCTCAACCAAAAAAAAAATGGATTTAAAAAAGGTGGTACATTTACACAGTGAACTATCATTCAGCTATTAAAGACAGTGACATCATGAAATTTGCAGGTAAATGGACAGAACTATAAAAAAATCATCCTGAATGAAATAACCTGACCCAGAAAGACAAACATGGAATGTACTCACTTATAAGTGGACATTAGCTCTGAAGTAAAGGATAAACATATTATAATCTGCAGACCCAGAGAAGCTAAGTAACAAGAAGGGCTCAAGTGGGGAATACAAGGATTTCCTTGGGAAGGGAAAATTGAATACATTTTTTGAGAGTACTAGGGCTGGGTAGGGATAAGAAAAAGGGAAATCAGGTGGGGGAGCATAGAAGGAAAGAGTACTGAGAGGGATAACTGGAATTGGGGTGAATTTGGAGTGGGATGTAGAAAGCAAGTGCAGTGGAAACTCCCTGGAATCTTGGAGGGTGACCCCAGTGAAGACTCCCAGTAATGGGAGATATAGAGTCTGAACTGAATATCTTCTATAACCAGGCAAGGCTTCTAACAGTGGGTCTAGGACACCAACCTAGAGACAAAACCTTCAACCTACAATCTGTCCTTCCTGCAAGATGTGATGGAATAATAGTGAAGATGTGATGGAATAATAGTGAATAATAATGGAATAATAGTGAACTTGTGAGAGCAGCCAATCAATGACTAGCCCAACTTGAGGCCCATACCATAAGAGGGAGCCCACACCTGACACTGTCTAAAATGCAAGGAATCAGAGATTGGAGAGTCCAGATATCCAGGATAGAAGGAAACACAACTGAGCAAAAAAATTCAATGAAAGGATTACTAATGATAGTCTTTTATACTCATAGATGGGTATCAACAGAGAGGCATCATCTAGCATCTGATTGGAACAGATGCAGAGACCCACAGCCAAACACTAGGTGAAGCCAGGAGAATCCTGCAGATGATTGCAGAACACCATGAGGACACAATCTACAGAAACAACTAAGTAGGGTTCATAAGGTGATGTGGGATTCAAGGGGAGGTGATGTGAGATCTCCCTCTGTATGCTGTGAATATGTTTTATTACCATTGGTTAATAAAGAAGCTACTTTGGGCCTATGGCAGCCAAGAATAGAGCAAGATGGGAATTCCAAGCAGAGATAGAAGAAAAAGAAGGTGGAGTCAGAGAGACCCCATGTAGCTGCCAAAGAAGAAAGAAGTCAGCCAACTGCCAGAAAAACTTACCAGTAGGCCACAGCCTCATGGTGATTCACAGATTAATAGAAATGAGTTAATTTAATATGTAAGAGTTAGCTAGAAATATGAATAAGCTATTTGGACAAGCGGTGTTTTAATTAATATAGTTTCTGTGTGATTATTTTGGTACTGGGTAGCAAGGAAACCAATGAACAGCCTGAACTTACAACAGGGTATCACAGAAACTCAAGCAGCAGTCAAAGACCCTGTATGGGTCTGAGTTAGGTCCTGTGCATATATTATGGTTGTGTTGTTGGGTGTTCTTGTGGGACTACTAACAATGGGAGTGAGAGTGTGGGTCTACGAGCCTTTTGCCTGCTCTTGGAACCCTTTTCCTCCTACTGGATTGCCTCATCCAACCTTAATATGAGGGTTTGTGGCTAGTCTTATTGTAACTTGTTATGCCAAGTTTGGTTGTTCTCCCTGAGAGACCTGCTTTTCTTTTAAGGAAAATGTAGGAGGAGTGGATGTGGGGGAGGAGAAAGAGGAATGGTGAGGAAGAGTGGAAAGAGGGCAAAATGTGGTCAGGATATAAGGCATGAGATAAGAAAAAAAGAAAAGAGGTAACTCCATTTAAACCATACAATTTCTAGCTAATGATAGCTAATTGATAGCTTCTAGGAGAGAAATGCCCATTGCCTTTAAAGGTATGACTCACTCCCCAACTCCCTAAGCTTTTCTGGACATCCGGTGGGGTGTGTTCCTGCTGCTGGGCTTTCTTTATTCCAACCCATCCTGCCCCCAAGCCTCCTTTTCATCTTTGAGGTCCTTGGAACCCGATAACACAGCCTGATTCAGTGTTGAGGGGACCAGAGAGCCATCGGGTGTTCCTGCTGCTGGGCTTTCTTTCTCCCAACCCACCTTGTTCCCAAGCTCTCCTTTTTGTCTGCAAGGTCCTTGGAACACTGCAACATAGCCTGCTCCAGTGCTGAGGAGACTGGAGAGGTGAGTCAGCTTCCTCACAGCCAGACAACCAGAAGCACCACTCTCTGGGACCTTCCCAGTGGGACAGAACCCAGGGGCCCCTCCCCAACCTCCTAAGCTTTTCTGGCCAGCCAGCCTGGGAGTGTTTCTGCTGCTAGGCTTTCTTCCCCCCAACCAACCCTGCACCCAAGCACGCCTTTTCACCTGTGAGGTCCTTGGAATCCTGCAACATAGCCTGTTCCAGTGCTGAGGGGACCTAAGAGAAGGCAAGCCAAGAAAAACTCCCAAACACTCAGACAGCCACAGAAAAGATTGGACCAAGCTGGCCTCATTTGAAGGAAGAGATGGGTAGGCACCAATGCAAGAATTCCTCCAACATTCTAAAAAGTAACATGGTAACACCAAAATCCATCAGACACAGAACAGGAAGACTTGATCATCCTAACCAAGAAAATGTAGAAGAAAATGACTTTAAACATAACTTAATGAAAATGATGGAGACTTTTAAAGAGAAAGTGAAAAAAACTTCCTTAAAGAAATGGAAGAGAAGACAAACTAAAAGTTAGAAGAAATTTATAAATCCCTCAAAGATATCTGAGAAAACCAAGAAAAAACAATCTAACAGGTGAAAGAACAGTTCAAGACTTGAAGACTGAAATGGAAGTAATAACACAAACCAAGGGAAAGCCGGGATATGGAAAATCTAGGTAAATAAACAGGAACTACAGATAAGTACAGCCAATAGAATAAAAGAGATAGAAGAAAGAATCTCAGGCACTGAAGATACTATAGAGGAAATAGACTCTTTGGTCAAAGTAAACATTAAATCCAACAAATTCTTAACACAAAATATCCAGAAAATCTAGGACATGATGAAAAGACCAAACCTAAGAATAATAGGAGTAGAAGAAGGGAAGAACTCCAGCTCAAAGGCAAAGAAAATATATTCAACAAAATTATAGAAGAAAACTTTCCCAACCTAAAGAAGGCCATCCCTATAAAGGTAACAAGAAGCTTACAGAACACCAAATGGACTGGATTTAAAAAAAAGGTCCTTTGCCATATAATAATCAAAATGTAAAACATACAAAATAAGGAAAGAATATTAAGAGCTGCAAAGGAAAAAAGTCAAGTAACGTATAAAGGTAGACATATCATAATTATCCCTGACTTCTCAATGGAAACCATGAAAGCTAGAAGGTCTCAGAGAGATGTGCTACAGACACTAAGAGGCCATGGATGCAAGCCCAGGCTACTATACCCAGCAAAGCTTTCTTTCACCATCGATGGAGAAAACAAGATATTCCATTGTTGGGAGAGAAGGTCCCTTTGTCCCTTCCTGGCTGCTCAGCTAACTTACACCTGAAATAATCACACAAAACTGTATTCATTTAAACACTGCCTGGCCCATTAGCTCTAACTTCTTATTGGCTAACTCTTACATCTCCATTAATATGTATCAGGATGTGACTGTGGCTTAACAGCAAGATTCTAATCAGTGTCCATCTCAGGCAAGAGAACCATGGTGTCTGCCCTTCCTTTCAGCATTCAGTTCTGTCTACTCCACCTACCTAAATTCTACCCTATCAAAAGGCCAAGACAGTTTCCTTATTCAACCAATAAAAACAACACATAAGCAGAAGGACCTCCTACACCATTCCATGACAAAAACAGATTTAAACAATAGGTATCCACAAACCCAGCCTTACAAAAAGTACTAGAAGGAAAACTTCAACCCAAGAAAGCTAACAACACCCACAATAACACAGATATCTGATAACCCTCCACCAACACAACCCAAAGAAGGGAAACACACAAAAATAGCCATAGTTATTGGTTACTGATCATTACTATCACTTAATATCAATGGACTCAATTCACCTATAAAAAGGCACAGATTAAGAGTATGGATACAAAACCAGGATCCAGCATTCTGCTCTTTATGAAAAATACATCTCAATCTCAAAGACAGACACTACCTCAGAGTAAGGGGTTGGGAAACGGTTTTCCAATCAAATGGACCCAAGAAACAAGCGGGTGTGCCTATTCTAATATCTAACAAAATTGATTTCAACCTAAAATCAATCAGAAGAGATGGAGAAGGACACTTTATACTCATAACAGGAACAATTCATCAAGATGAAGTCTCAATCCTGAGTATCTATGCCCCTAATATAAGAGTACCCACATATATAAAAGAAACATTACTAGAACTTAAATGGCACATCAAACCCCACACACTAATGGTAGGAGATTTCAGCACTCCTCTCTTGCCAGAGGACAGGTCAACCAGACAGAGAAATAAGAGAACTAACAGAAGTAATGAATCAAATGGACTTAACAGACATCTATAGAACATTCCACCCAAATAGAAAAAAAAAATATATTCTTCTCAGCACCTCATGGAACCTTCTCGAAAATTGATCACATACTTGGTAACAAAGAAAACATCCCCAGATACAAAAAAAATTGGAGTAACCACCTCTGTCTTATTGGATCATCATGGAGTAAAGATAGAATTTAATGACAATACTACCCTCAGAAAGCCTAAAAACTCATGGAGACTGAACAATCAGCTACTGAACCACCCCTGGGTCAAGCAAGAAATAAAGAAATTAAAGTCTTCCTTGAATTCAATGAAAATGAGGGCACAACATATCCAAACCTATGGGACACTATGAAAGCAGTGCTAAGAGGAAAGTTCATAGCACTAAGTGCCCACATAAAGAAAATGGAGAAAGCTCACATTAGTGACTTAACAGCACACCTGAAAGCTCTAGAAAAAAAAAGAAGCAAACTTACTCAGGAGGAGTAGAAGACAGGAAATAATCAAACTGAGGGCTGAAATCAACAAAATAGAAACATAGACAACAATCTAAAGAATCATTGAAACAAAGAGCTGATTCTTTGAGAAAATTAACAAGGTTGACAAACCTTTATCCAAACTAATCGAAAGGTGGAGAGAGAACACCCAAATTAACAAAATCAGAAATGAGAGGGAGGACATTTCTGTGAGACAATGCTTTGTACCCAGTCAATTGTATTTTAATAAAGCACCGATTGGCCAGTAACCAGGTAGGAAGTATAGGCGGGACAACCAGGCAGGAAGTAGAGGCAGGGTGACAAGAACAGGAGAATTCTGGAAAGAGGAAAGCTTGGTCTGCAGTGGTGACAAAAAGAAGCATGATGTGACTGCCTTGTCAAATAAGGTACCAAGCCACATGGCTAAAATAGACAAGAATAATGGGCTAATATAAATTATAAGAGTTAATAAGAAGTCTGAGCTAATGGGCCAATCAATTTAAAACTAATGTAGAACTCTGTGTGATTTCTTTGGGACTTAATGACTGCAGGAACCTGGCAGGACAGAAACCTTAGACAACAGAATGGTGCCCAATGTGGGGAAACTGTATCCATATAAAGCCTGAGAGAGCTTGGGAAGTAATTCTAGACACAAAATAACAGCATTATGTATGGTTTCTTGGTAGCAGCAATTTCTTGGGTCTGTTTTGCTTGCTTGAGGCAAGCAAGTACTCTCATTTAAGAGAGGCTTCCTGATTCAGCTTTAGCTGCAAAAACCTTGCAGCTCTTTTAAGAGGTTCTGTCATGAAACACTTGAATGGTGTTTATAACAAGCTGACCTCATGCTTTTTGGTGGTGGCAGGGACCTTGAAACACCATAGAGTTGTGGCAATAAACATGGCTCTGGCCAGAACCTCCTCCATGAGGCTGAAAACTCAGAAAGCTAAATAGTGGACTGGATCCAGCTGTCAAAGCCACATCTTAAATCCTCTTAATATTGCTTAGCAAATTAAAGACTCATGTGTTCAGAAAAACAGAGATATACAGTAAAGATAGATTCAAAGAAATAGAAAACCCCTAAATGTTTTACAGTTTGTTTAGAAATATATGCAGGCTTGGGAGAGAAAAGATAAAGGTTAAAGTCCTTTTTTTAAAAAAAAAAAAAAAGAGAGAGAGAGAGAGAGACTAGTTAGGTGTGGGGGAACACATCTTTAATCCCAAAACTTGGGAGGCAGAGGTAGACAGATCTCTGTGACTTCAAGGACAGCCTGGTCTACAAAGGGAGTTCCAGGACAGCCAAAGATACACTGAGAAACCCTGTCTTAAAAAGCCAAAATATAAAAGTAAAAATAAAACAAATAGAACTTAAAGTAAAGCCATGTAAAGATGGAAAATACACAGAGAGTCTGGATACTGTATATTATCATGTTGTCTTTGAATTGCTTAACAGCTGAGGAAGGAGCAACAGCTGTTAAAAGACATTTGAATATAAATTCTGCAGGATTAATAAGACATAAATATTTTGAAAATACCATGACTTCAAAATTGAAGTCAAAAGTTATGTTACTTTGAAGAAGACATTTTGCTTTTGTTTCCACAGGAATGAGAGGCTGTAGATTCATTCTGAGTTAAGAAAAACCAGGTTTGATCAAGAAAGACCACCTCAGAAATCTCCAGTAGGAACAGATGGCCCAGATGTCAAAGTTCTACATCCATAACAGATTCAAGACTGTTGCCTGAGATGATCAAGCCTCACAGAATACTTTCTCCAGTCATGACTTAATCATAATTCTAAATTTTCTTTAGGTCCCCATAAGATTATCAGTGCCCCCAACAAGCAGGAAACAGCCTGAAAAATATGCCCACATTTCAAAAACAAAATTGACTATGAATATTTTCCTTTGTTTAGAATGTTAGTTACAAGTTGTTATGAATAATGGTCAGGAGAAAAGCTAAACAAAGGATATTAGATGCAGAGTTCTTGGATTTTTTATTTTAAAAGAGGGAAAGTGCTGTGAGATCATGGTTTGTACCCTGTCAATTATATTTTAATAAAATGCTGACTGGCCAGTAACCAAGCAGGAAGTATATGCAGAACAACCAGGCAGGAAGTAGAGGAGAGATGACAAAACAGGAAAATTCTGGGAAGAGGAAAACTTGGTCTGCAGTCATGACCCAGCCACAGAAGCAAGATGCAACTGCCTTGCTGAATAAGGTACCTAGCCATGTGGCTAACATAGCCAAGAATAATGGGCTAATATAAGTTATAAGAGTTAATAGAAAGTCTGAGCTAATGGGCCAATCAGCTTATAACTAATGTAAAATTCTGTGTGATTTTCTTTGGGACTTAACAACTGTGGGAACTGGGAAGGACAGAAACCTCAGACAATAGGACATAGCAACAGACACTGAGGAAATTCAGAGAATCATGGGTCTTAATACAAAAACATATACTCCAAAAAATTGAAAAATGTAAAAGAAATGAACAAATTTTTAGATAGATACCATATACCAAAATTAAATCAAGTCTGGGTGAGCAATTTAAATAGACCTATAAGTCGTGAGGAAATAGAAGCTGTCATTAAAAACCTCCCAACCAAAAAAAGCCCAGGGACAGATGGGTTTTAGTGCAGAATTCTACCAGAACTTTCAAGAAGAGCTAATACCTATACTCCTCAATGTGTTCTACATAATAGAAAGAGAAGGGTCATGGCCAAACTTTTTTTTTTTTTGATTTTTCGAGACAGGGTTTCTCAGTAGCTTTTGGTTCCTGTCCTGGAACTAGCTCTTGTAGACCAGGCTGGCCTCGAACTCACAGAGATCTGCATGCCTCTGCCTCCTGAGTGCTAGGATTAAAAACCAAACTCTTTTTATGAAGCTACAGTTACCCTGATATCAAAACCACACAAAGACTCAACCAAGAAAGAGAATTACAGACCAATCTCACTCATGACCATCGATGCAAAAATTCTCAATAAAATACTGGCAAACCGAATCCAAGAACACATTAAAAAAATTATCCATTATGACCAAGTAGGCTTCATCTCAGAGATGCAGGTTTGGTTCAAGATATTAAAATCTATCAATGTAATCCATCATATAAATAAACTGAAAGAAAAAAACATATGATCATTTCATTAGATGCCAAAAAAAGCATTTGGCAAAATTCAACACCCTTTCATGATAAAGTTATTGGAGAGATTAGGGATACAAGGATCATATCCAAATATAATAAAAGCAATATACAGCAAGCTGACAGCTAACATCAAATTAAATGGAGAGAAAATCAAAGCCATTCCACTAAAATCAGGAACAAGACAAGGCTGTCCACTCTCTTCACACCTCTTCAACATATTGCTTGAAATTACAGCAATAGCAATAAGACAACATAAGGAGATCAAGGGGATTTTAATTGGAAAGGAAGATATCAAACTTTTGTTATTTGCAGATGATATGATAGTGTACATAAGTGACACCAAAAACTCTACCAGAGAATTCCTACAGCTGATAAATACCTTCAGTGGTGTGTCAGGATACAAGATCAGCTAAAAGAAATCATTAGCCCTCCTATACACAAATGATAAAGAAGCTAAGAGGGAAATCAGAGAAACATCACCTTTCACGATGGCCACAAATAGCATAAAATATCTTGGGGTAACATTAACCCAGGAAGTGAGAGATCTATTTGACAAGAGCTTTAAGTCTTTGAAGAAAGAAATTAAAAAGGATACCAGAAAATGGAAAATTCTATCATGTTCTTGGATAGGAAGAATCAACATAGTAAAAATGACAATCCCACCAAAGGCAATCTATAGATTCAATGCAATCCCCATCAAAATCCCAAAACAGTTCTTCACTGACCTTGAGAGCACAATAATCATCATTATATGGAAAACAAGAAACCAAGGATAGCCAAAACAATCCTATACAATGAAGGAACTTCTGGAGGCATTACCATCTCTGACATCAAGCTCTTTTACAGAGCTACATAATGAAAACAGCTTGTTATTGGCATAAAAACAGAAATGTTGACCAATGGAATCAAATTGAAGACTCGTATATTAACCCACATACCTATGAACACCTGATTTTTGACAAACAAGGAAAAATTATACAATGGAAAAAAAGACAGCATCTTCAACAAATGGTGCTGGCATAACTGGATGCCAACCTGTAGAAGAATGAAAATAGATCCATATCTATCATCATGCACAAAACTCAAGTCCAAATGGATTAAAGACCTCAATGTAAATCCAACCACAGTGAATCTGATAGAGGAGAAAGTGGGAAGTAGCCTTCAATGCATGGACATGGGAGACCATTTCCTAACTATAACCCCAGTAGCACAGACAATAAGAGCAACAATCAATAAATGGGACCTCCTGAAACTGAGAAGCTTCTGTAAAGCAAAGGACACAGTCAATAAGACAAAAAGACAACCTACTGAATGGGAGAAGATCTTCACCAACTCCACATCAGATAAAGGTCTGATCTCCAAAATGTATAAATAACTTAAAAAATTAGACATTAAAATTCTAAATAACCCAATTAAAAAGTGGTGTACTGAACTAAACAGAGAATTCTCAACAGGAGGATTTCTAATGGTCAAAAGATATTTAAGGACATGTTCAACTTCCTTAGCTATCAGGGAAATGCAAATCAAAACAACTTTGAGATACCATATTACACCTGTCAGAATTGGCTAAAATCAAAAACACCAATGATAGCTCATACTAGAGAGGATGTGGAGTAAGGGGAACACTCATCCATTGCTGGTGGGAATGCAAACTTATGCAACCACTTTGGAAATCAGTGTGGCAATTTCTCAGAAAATTGGGAGCCAACCTACCTCAGGATCCAGCAATACCACTCTTGGGAATATACCCAAAAGATGTCTAATCATACTTCAAAAGCATTTGTTCAACTATGTTCATAGCAGCCTTATTTGTAATAGCCAAAACCTGGAAACAACCTATATGCCCCTCAATGGAAGAATGGATAAAGAAAATGTGGCACATTTTCACATTAGAGTACTACTCAGCAGAAGAAAAAAAAAAACAGTGGCATTTTGAATTTTGCATGCAAATGGATGGAATTAGAAAACACTATACTGAGTGAGGTAACCCAGACCCAAAAAGATGAATATGGTATGTACTCACTCATTAGTGGATAGTAGCCATAAACAAAGGACATTGAGCCTATAGTTCATGATCCTAGAGAAGCTAAGTAATAAGGTTAACCCAAAGAAAAACATATATAGATCCACCTGGAAATTGGAAGCAAACAAGATTGCCTGACAAAATTTGGGAGCATGGTGGCAGGGGGTGGAAGGAAAAGGAACAGGGGAAGAGGCGTGGAGAAGGGAAAGACTGGAGAGAACTTGAGGGAATAGGATGGTTGAGATGGAAGAAGGACAAATGGGAGAGCAAGGATATTTTGATTATTGAAGCCATTATGAGGTTAGCAAGAAACTTGGCTCTAGATGATCCCAGCTAAGACCCTAAGCAATAGAGAGGATGCCTGATATGTCCTTGCACTGATGATTATCTTAAATATCACCATAGAATCTTCTTCCAACAACAGATGGAATCAGAGACAGAGACCCACATCAGAGCACTGGACTGAGCTCCCAAGGTTCAGTTGAAGAGCGGAAGGAGGGAGAGTATGAGCAAGAAAGTCAAGACCATGAGGGGTTCACCTACTGAGACAATGTGCCTAAGCTAATGGGAGCTCACCAACTGCAACTCGACTGGGAACGAATGAGCATGGGATCAAACTAGTCCCTCTGAATGTGGTTGACAGTTGGGACAGACTGAGGGGCCAATGACAATGGCACTGAAATTTGACTCTACTACATGTACTGACTTCTTGGGATTCTATTCTCTTTAGATGTATATCTTGCTCAACTTGGATGTAGTGGGAAGGGCCTTGGACTTTCCACAGGGCAGGGTGCCTTACCCTCTCTTAAGATTGGAGGAGTTGGGGGGTAGGGTGTGCGGAGGGAGTGGGAGGGAAGTGGGAGAAGGGGAGGAAATGGGAATTTTGATTGGCATTTTTAAAGTAATAAAATAATAATAATAATAATAATAATAATAATAATAATAATAATAATAAAGGGTATGACTCTCGGTTGGCTGACCACAGACCAGTGGAAGGCCACATATCCAAGACTGTGGGCAGCAGCAACTGTACTTGATATGTTGTTTTTTTAAGAAAAACATATATCACAAAGTTAGATTGTGTTCTTGAAAGAGAGGGAGGAGGAGAAAATATGATCAAAAACCTTGCTTTATATTCATAAAGAACTAAAGAAAGTGAGTAGAATTTTAAAATTGACCTTATAGAAGATTTCATAAAACATGACTATATGCACAGAACTTGCTCTAAAATTGATCGCATCTTAGGATGCAAAACAAGTCTCAACAAACACAGGAAAGTTGAAATAATTCCTTGCATCCCATCTGATCACAATGGAGCAGACTAAAAATCAGCAGTAAGAGAAACCTCCCAGAGCACACACAGACTCATGGAGAACAAGCAACACCCTATTGAACAATGAATGTCTCTTTGTAGAAATCAAAAAGGAAGTCTAAAAGTTCATAGAATCAAATGTTATTAATAAAAGAACATAACAAAACAACAGGATACTTTGAAAGCTATTCTAAGAAGGACATTTGTATTTTTATGTTTCTTCGTTAGGAAATTGCAGCTCTTAGATAAACAACCCACTGGTACACCTTAAAGCTCCAGATAAAGATGAATAAGTCAAACCTCAGGTTGCTACACGAAAAGAAATTATTAAAATCAGAAAAGAAATTAATGAGATGCAAACAGCAACAACAAAAGCACAAAGAATCAGTGTAAGAGTTGGCTAGACTAGCCAAAAGAAAGACCCAAATTAATAAAAGTGGAGATGAAAAGGGAGCCATTACAATAGACACCAGTGAATTTCAAAACATCAAGTTTTATCTTAAAAATATATATCCCACAAATGGTAAAATCTGCAGGACATGGATGAATTTCTAGATGCAAAGTTAAATACCAAAATTAAAAGGCAAGCCTTTTAAACAAACCTTTAACAAGTAGTGAGATTGAAGAAGCAACTAAAAAAAAAAATCTCCCAGCTTAAAAAATGTTATGGCCCGTATAGATTCACTGGTAAATTTTACCAGACCTTCAATGAAGAACACCCATGTTTTCTTGTGCCCAGAGTGTGGACCCCCAAAACCACCAAAAGACCAAATCTGATACAAAAGCAAAGAGTTTATTTAATTTCAAGTTAACTTGGGTCCTCCATTCATCTGACACAGTGGGTGGAGTAAGAGAGATCCTGAGTTGCTGTGGGGCAGGGCATATACTGAGGGTAGAGCAAAGGGTGGGGCATCTCAGAGTCTGCTAGACGCATAGTAACAGTCTCAGGATTGGTGTACCTCTGGGCTGGGGGAACCTGAACTGATTGATCAGCTGCAGCTACAGAAAGGTTGCTACACCTGGAGGTCACGAAGGAGGGGCAGTTCCTCCATTACACCATTATCAGTAAAGCACATACAGAGCCCTCCAACTACCTTCTGATTGGTTCCTCACCACATGGAGGTTACTTGGCAGTTTCTTCCCAGTAATTATGGCAAGGCTGAGCAAGGTTGGGAACTCAGCACATCCTGCTGAGTCAGGGGCCTACATCTTGCTGGGTCTTTTCTATAGCCCATCATGGCTGCCAAAGAGTAGGGGGCTGGGTGAGGGTCTGGGTCCTTCAGGTTCTCAAACCATTCCACAAAATATAAAAGAAAGAAATACTGTGTCAGTGGGTTGTTTATCTAAGAGCTGCAATTTCCTAATACTCTGATATTAAAAAAAGATACACACACACAATCACAGACCTATCTCCCTGATGAACCCAGAGACAAAATTTCTCAACAATATTCTTGAAACCTGTGGTGGTTTGAAAGAAAATGGACCCCAAACAGAGTGGCAATATTGGGAGACGCAGCTTTGTTGGAGTAGCTGTGACCTTGTTGGAGGAAGTCGACCCCACTGTCTCAGTGGGTGGGTGCACCCCTCGTGGTCCTGACTTCGTTGTTCATGTTCTCCCTTCTTCTGTTCCTCATTAGGACCTTGGGAGCTCAGTCCGGTGCTCCAGTGTGGGTCTCTGTCTCTATCTCCATCCATCGCTAGTTGCAGGTTCTTGAACTTCAGACTTTTAAATAACTTTGAAGCTGTTATAGGCTATGGGAACTTTTGAAGTTGAACTTAATGCATTTTGCATTATGATATGACTACAAGCTTTGGGTGCCAGGAAATGGACTATGGTGGTTTGAAACAAAATGGCCCCCAAAAGGACTGACACTATTAGGAGATGTGGCCTTGTTGAATTAGGCGTGACTTTGTTGGAGGAAGTATGTCACTGTGGAAATGGATTTTAAGGTGTCCAATGCTTAAGCACTCCCAGTGTCTAAGATGACCATTTCCTGTTGTCTGCAAGATGTAGCACTCTCG
The DNA here is from genome assembly GCF_950005125.1 of Chionomys nivalis. Taxonomy (NCBI): domain Eukaryota; kingdom Metazoa; phylum Chordata; class Mammalia; order Rodentia; family Cricetidae; genus Chionomys; species Chionomys nivalis. Next base: position 18,294,658 of record NC_080095.1, on the reverse strand, counting down.
GTTATTTCTCTAGCATTAAATCTACCTGCATGTTACCATGTCCCACAGTGATGATAATGGATTAAACCTGAACTGTATGTGAAACACCAATTAAACATTTTCCTTTATAACAGTTGCAGTGGTCATGGTTTTTCTTCACAGCAATAGAAATCATAATTAAGACACAACTCTAATTTAAAAATATAATAAATACTCAGCACGATAGCATTGGATTTATCCCAGAGATGCAGAGATGGCTCATTATACATAAATCAATAAATATCATAAATTACATTTAGGGCTGAAGGAGTTCCCACTGCATCTCTCAATTTTGTCTAAATAAAAGAGTTCTAAACCTAATACAATATTATATACAATAAGAACAAATATCAAGTATAAAAATTAGAATTACAATCAACATAAACAACACCTAGCAAGAAACAAATGCTAAATGTTTCAATAGTTATCCTATCCTAAGGTATCTAAGTTTTTATTAAAAATTACTTGAGTAAGTAGGAAGTGCAATCAAGCAACTTCCAAAAGGTGCAAGAAATGACAGAGACAACCAGCTACCTGGGTAATCACCCAAAGTCTCATTTGCAACATTGGGGTAACCAACTTCAGCTAAGGCCTAGAGTAACTGACAGGTCATTTTCAGAAACAGAAAACTTTTCAAAACTGTTTTATCCTGACTTGGAAAGGTTGGGCAGTCTTTTTGTTTGTATCCTTTTTGTCCATTCTGGATACCATACATGTCAGTGGTTGAGGCAGGGGCAGTTCTTTGCCCACAGGCAAGTTTTTCTGAGAAGAAAACAAGCTCCAAGTGGTGTGTCTTCAGTGCTCAACATTCTCTCAGGAATAGATCAGTGCTGCCAGGAGGAATTGTGTCTCACGTCAACAGAATCCTAAGTTATTTATGTCACATTTTACAGTTTTTGAAGTGGTTGAAGATTACCTATCTATGCAGAATGCAATCTCTATGTGTCTAAAGAACCTGACTAACCATAAGTATGACAAACATGGATGACTAATGACCTATAATTCTTAATACCTATATAGCTTAAAGACTGAGGCTTCATATTAAAATATTGAACAATCCTTAAACAACTGTGCAACAAATGAGAACAATGACCTCAAAATGTAAACAATGTATAAGTATCTTGATAAGAGATAGAAATGTATAGTGCAATATGATAAACATATCCTAAAATTGCATCAACATACAAAACATCTTAAGCACAGGTAGAAACATGCTTGCATACAATATAAGAAAATAACTTTGCATAGATGCACAAATATTGTAAATAGAAATAGGAGCATATTCAATGTAACAAATACAATTTGAATTTATATCAATATATAAAAATCTGCACCAATGTAAATTGTCTATAAATAATAGCTCACAAGTATTCTCACTATTATTATTAGTGTGAGTAATCTCACACTAATCTACCTATTATCCCATCTATTTTTTTTAAAAAGAGATCCCTGAGCCTATTTAATTTTCACTCCAATCTCCAACCATATACCACTTATAATCAACCCCTAATAGATGTCCCTAACCCTGAGGACAAAGTTTGTTGGGAGAGGGGATGTTGACTTTTAGAATTACTTCCAGATGTCATGGGGACAGTTATTTCTATGGAATCCTGTAAAAATTAAATGATGATTAAGTTTCAAGATTACTGTCTGGTATAATTGCAAATAGTCTCTGAGAAGTTGGCAGGGTTTTTCTGAAGTTCTTATTTGAAGTTCTGGCCAGAACATTGTAAGAAGGTGCACCATGTCAGCTGGCCAAGTTGAAATCATCTTGTGCAGCTTGTAACCCAAAATTGATCTTAAAGTACTGCTATCAGCATCATGATGTCATATTAACCCGATGGAATTGTTGTTGTGGGGCCCCAGATTCTTCCTGGAAACTTCAAAGATTACTGCAGGAAAATTTATTGTTCATTGTGGAAAACTTAAACATTATTCATATAGACATATATTCAATGAAAGGTACTATAGAGACAAAAATAGGTATGGGGAGAATTAAAATTTTTCCTAAATTCTTTCTTCTGTCTGTCTCATATGAGATGGAACCTCTGAATTTTGCTTTTAATAACATGCTTGGATTTAGAGGAAGATAGCCATTGTCCAACTCCAAAGCCAACTTTGATTTTTAAGAGATTTACTCTTTTATTATACTGAGAAGTGTATATATATATATATATATATATATATATATATATATATATATATCCAGGTAATGAAATTTACCCTGTAGAGGATGTGGTATCATAAGTCAGATTCTTTTTTTTGGGGGGGGGTTGGTGATTCTTTCTGGATAGCTGCCTTTTCTTCTTTAGGCATATAGACATCCAAGGTCTCTTGACTTTTTGAAGATGGGTATTTTCCTGCAAAGATTAGATCAGAATGTTGCCTCAACCCTATGAGGTTTCCTTACCATCTGCATGATTGTCTCCTCTGTGGATGGCTTTAGTTTCTCTTTCTCAAGAGGTTTCTCTTTTTCAAACCAAATCTTTATTATTTTGATGATACTATATCTTTTCTTCTCCTGTGAAAACAAGAGAGAAACCCCTTCCCAAGCATAGCACATTCCGTGGTTTCCATTCTGATATCAACACATCCTTGAAATACACCGGCAGATTTAATGCAGTTTTTGTTTTCATTATCCAATGTTTCTCTGCTGCCATTGTTCCTTTCTCATTAGCATTAAGAAAATTCAAGGCTAATAAAGCATTATACAATCTATTTCTGGGGTATTTTCCATCCCTTTCTGTTTGTTTAAGATATCTTTTATAGTTTGGTTTACTCTTTCTATAACTACATGACACGTAGGATTTTTGATAACCCTGTAATATGCTTTATATTACAATAAGAAAAAAACTGTTTCATTTTCTTAGAAACATATGCTGGACCACTGTTTGTCTTTAATTGTGCAGTATACACATAGTGGCCATAACTTCTAGTAAATGCATGATTACCAAATTAACCTTTTCTGAACTCAAAGCAGTTTCCCATTGAAAACCTGAATAGCTGTCATTGGTATTGTGTACATATTTTAATTTTCTAAATTATTCAAAGTGGAACACATTCATCTGCCAGATTTCACTCCTTTGAGTACTCTTTGGGTTATTCCCTGCAGGTAGCAGTGTTTGGTTATATAAAAAAACAAGTAAGACACTTCCTTATGATCTCCTTAGCTTGCTGCCATTTAATAGAAAACTCCTTTTTCAAACCATTGCTATTGACATAATATTTTTATGAAATTCTGGGCCTTCAGCATATTTCCAATCAATAATTGAACAATTTCTGCATTACCTTGTGCTAGAGAACCTAGCAGACCCATAAGGTTTTAGATGTGTGTTATGTATATGGGACAAAGCCTATTTCTGATTATATCATGAACCTGAATGAATAATGAAGTCAATTCTGCATCATCTTGTATAAATTCAGTGGTTTTGATATGCAAAACAACTCTTTCTGCATACTATAAATTAGTAACTATATTGAGTGGTTCTTTAAAATCCCTTAGTACCACGAAACTAGCATATAATTCTGACTTTTGGACAGAATTATAAGGGCTTTGTTCCACTTAAATCTACTGATTTGTAACCTGCCTTTCCTGACTTATTTGCATCAGTATAGAATAGACAGGCTGCAGTCATTGGTGTGTCATGTACAATGTGGGGAAAGATCCAAGCAATTCTCTTTATAAGGTTAATTCTATTACTTTTGCAATCGTTGCTATTAATCTCTTCTAAAAATTAGTACAAGTTCTTTGCCAGGGTTCATTGTCTTCCCATAATTTTTAAATTTCATCACTAGTATAAGGTACTAAAATCTCTGCTGGGTCTATTCCTGCTAACTGATGAAGTCTCAATTTTCCTTTTATAATAATTTTAGAGACCTTTTCCACATACATTTTTAACTCTTTACTCAGGTTATATGATAAAAAAAGATCCATTCTAAGATAATATCTTCCATCTGCATTAAAATTCCTGTAGGGGAAATTTTGGACGGCAATATAACTAGAATGCAGTTAAGATTTGGATCCACCTGATTCACATGTGCCTTCTGTAATTTCTCTTCAATTAAAGTGAATTATTACTCAGCTTCAGTGGTTAGTTCCATGGGGCTATTTAAATCTTTGTCATAATCTAAGATATTGTTTAAATGAATTGTTAGATCAGGTGTTATCCCAACAGTGGGTCATAGATTGCAAATGTCTCCTAGCAATCTTTGAAAGTCATTAAGAGTTTGCAATCAATCTCTCCTAATTTGTACTTTTTGTACTAATTTGCTCTAATTTTCTGTAAACTATTTTATAAACTTGGTAATTGATAGAATCTCCTCTTTGTATTTTTTCAGGAGCAATTTGTAATTCCTATTTAGGCAAAACTTTATTTACTTCTTCAAACATCCTTTCTTAAGTATCTACATTTGAATTGGATAGCAAAATGTCATCCTTATAATGGTAAATTATAGATTTAGGAAATTGTTTTTGTATTATTTCCAATGGCTGACTTACAAAATATTGGCACAAGGTGGGCCTATTGTGCATTCCCTATGTGGGGACCCTCCATTGATATCTCCTAGTAGGCTCCTAGAATTACTGTATGTAGGCACTGTAAAGGCAAAATTTTCTCTGTCCTTTTCTTGTAAAGGTATAGTGAAGAAACAATCTTTTAAATCAATAAGAGGCCATCTTTTAGGTAATAGGGAAGGCAACGGAATTCCAGATTGCAGAGGGCCCATTGGTTAAATAACCTTATTGACAGCTCTTGGATCTGTCACCAGTCTCCATTTTCCAGATTTTTTTTAATAGCAAATACAGGAGAATTCCAAGGGCTGGCTGATTTGATTCTTCAATATGGTGAGCATCTAGTTGCTCCTCTACCAGCTGTTCTAAAACCTGAAGTTTCTCTTCTGTTAAAGGCCATTGTTTAATCTATATTGGTTCCTCAGTTAACCATTTTTAAGGTGGGCCATTTAAGGTGGGTTTGTTAGTTGTTTTGTGTTTCTGTACAGCCTAAATTGACTGGTGACTGTTTTCTATAGTACCTTATAATACCCTTCCCAGAAGCATGAGTTATGTTCCATTTCTGGGACTGCAGGAATGTTAACCTGGATATTCCATTGCTGCAACAGATCACCACCCCATAGATTCGCTGCTATATTAACCATATATGGCCTCAGCCTTTCTCTTTATCCTTCTGGACCTATGCATTCAACCCATTTTGTGTTTTGTTTCACTTGAGATAGTGTTCTAATTTCTAGGAACTGAACATCTGTTTCTTGAAGAGGCCAGTTAGGATGCCAAGATTCTGGAGTAATAATAGCTACACCTGCACCTGTGTTAGGTGATCCCTTAATCACAATGTTATTTATATGCACTCTTAGCTTTGGTATTGGATCATTTACAGAAGTCTGCCAAAATATAAGCTTCCTATTTCCTATTGGAATTTTTAATTCATCCTCTATGTTTATTCCACCATACAGAACAGTATGGTATTTTACAGGAGGCAATGGATTTTTTTATTTTCCTGGTGAGACATGGCCTCCACAGTGACTGGTAATGACTGAACCACATTTGACCTGGGGGCCTGCAATGCAAGAGGCCCCTCACAGCGTTTCCCAATGGTAATGGGTTGTCTTGTTTGTCTTTTGTTGATCTACGTTCATTGGTCCAATGAGGGCCTTTACCACATCTTGTATATAATCCAGAAGATTGAGACCTTCTACTTTTGTCATTCCCAGAGGAGACATTATTTCTAGGAATGCCTTTTCTACAATCCCTTCTTAAATGTCCTATTCTACCACAATTAAAACATTTGGCATTTTGACATCTCTTCACACCTTTGGAAATTGCTTCTCCTACCCAAGCCTCAGTATTATAGTCAAATGACTCAATGTTTACTGTATACAGGATTCATCCATTGGTGCTGATCTAACTTGTAAAGGCCCAACTATCTTTTTGCATTCTAAGTTGGCATTTTCAAAAGCCAGATATTCAATAAGTACTCATCTAGCTTCTGGATCTGTTACTTCTATTTGTACAGCTTTAGTTAGTCTTTGTAAAAAGTCACTAGAGGGTTCTCTTAGGTTTTTTTTTTCACCTTAATATATGATTCAGTTCTTCTTCCTAGTTCTTGAATTCTGTCCCAAGCATTTAAGGTTTCTGTATAGCATAGTGATAAATTGTGTTCGTTATAAAGAGCTTGACTTTGTGGATCAGCATAACAGCCCTTACCAAGAATTTGATCTTTTGGAAGTGTCAAATTCTTTGACCCTTCTTTGCTGCTCTAGGACTTTAGCTTCATCTCCCTAACAGATCAGCAGTCCTCTGCATGAGTGAGGAGCTAGAACCAAATCTATCAGTTGAGGGATTACACATGATTTTACATCTGTATATATAGTACATATGGTCATGCACAAAGTGGGCCAGTGTCTTAAAGGCTATTGACTGAAGGAGTTCCCACAGCAATTCCATATCATGAGCCCCAGTCACACTCCCTTCCAGTTCTACAAGGTCCACTCCCATACTTGTAACACTCCTCCCACACAAAAAAAGAACAAAAACCAAGTACAATTTGTGTAGCCCATATATTCACTAGAGCATGACCAAACTCCCAGTAGCCAGCCTTCCCCTACCTACACCTTTGCCAGAAGCCATCAGTTGTGGAAATCTATAGTCCAGCAATCTTATAATTTTAAGAGTTTTTTTTTTGATGGCTTTATGTCCAGGCTCTTACTTTTTTGGCAGGAGGGGATGCTGGAGTAGTTGTCATCATTGTCATATAGGCTTTCTATGTCCTTCATTCTCAACTGTGAGTCTGCAGTCATCAATAACATGGCAAAAGTAGTTACCTTGCTCTTTATTGTCAGTGGGAGCATGGGTCATGAACTACCACATAGTCTCTGGTATCAGCATGTGCCACAGATCTTAGCATGGTTTCCATGGTAGTACAGACCATGGACATTAACATGGACCTCTGCTGTAGCATGGGTCCTGCCAACTATCATATCCCTTAGCCACAGCACTAGTCAAACACATCAACATGGTTTCACATGGCAGCACAGGCCACTCACATCAACATGGCTTCAGGCAGCAGATGACCCTGGTGTGGGATGTCATTCTGTATGCTTTGAATATTATTTATTACCATTGGTTAATAAAGAATTTGATCTGGCCAATAGCCAGGCAGACTATAGCTATGTGGGAAATCCAAGTAGAAAGTACAGGGAGAAAAATGGCAGAGTCATGGAGATGAGGAGCCACTGGAAAAGTAAGATGTGAGGTAACAAGCCATGAACCTCATGGTAAAAGATAGAATAATAGAAATAGACCAATTTAAGTTGCAAGAGCTGGCTAATAATAAGCCTAAGCCAATGGATCAAACAGTTCGTAATTAATCTTAAGCCTCAGAGTGGAAATTCAGGAACTGGAGAGAAACCTTCAGTAACAACCCACAGACAATAGCATGGCTTCAGGCAGAAGCATAGACCATGACCTTTAGAGGTAACACATCACCATGACGCCAAGCTGCAGTAGGGCCACAGACCCAGACATGGCCCTTGGCACCAGTACAGACCATAGAATTCAACGTGGCCACTCACATCAATATGGACCCTCATAGTAGAACAACATAAGCTCATGTATTTGAATGCTTGTTTATCAGAAAGAGGCACTGCTGGAGAAGGATTAGGAGGTGTGGTCTTATTAGAGTAGGTGTGGCATTGTTGAAGGAAGTATTACTGAAGGTGGACTTTGAGGTTCAAAAGTCCAAACCAGGCCCAGTATCTGCTGTGGGATAATGCTCTTGTACACTGTAAAGATTTGTCATTTGTATTGGTTTAATAAAACACTGGTTTGCCAGTAGCCAGGCAGGAAGTATAGGTGGGATGACCAGACTAGGAGAATTCTGAGAAGAGGAAAGGGAAAAATGCAGTCACCAGCCAGATGCAAAGGAAGCAAGATGAGAATGCCTTACTGAGAAAAAGTACCAAGACAAGTAACTAAACAAAAATAAGAATTGTGGGCTAATTTAAGTTGTAAGAGCTGGCTAGTAATAAGCTTGAGCACTAAGCCAAACAGTTTATAATTTATATAAGCTTCTGTGTGTGTATTTGGTACCAAATGGCTTCAGGACAAGGTGTGACAGAAACTTCCATCAACAATATCTTTCTCTTCTTGCCACCTGCAGATCTAATGTAGGACTCTCAGCTCATTCTCCAGCACCACGTCTGCCTGCATGCCACCATGCTTTTTGCCACTGACAATGGGCTAAATCTCTGAAATGTAAGAAAGCCCCACTTAAATACTTTCTCTTGTAAGAGCTATCATGGTCATGGTATCTCATTGCAGCAATAGAACACTGACTATAACAGACGTTGGTACTAGGGAGCAGGGTATTGCTGTAATAGGCCTTTGGGACTTTGGACTAGAAAAGCAGTTGAGTACTTTAAGCAGGGCCCTACTAGTAGTATCATTGAAGACAGTGGTACTGAGAACAATGTAGATTATGATGGCCTGGCTCAAGAGGTGTCAGAGGAGAATATTAGTAAGTAGCCTAAATACCATTCTTGCAATTTTGGGGGAATAATGTGGCTGCTTTCTAACTTTGTCAAAATTGAAAACTTTGGGGTTAAGAGCATTGGCAGAGGAGATCTCAAGACAGTCTAGTATTGACTGCATTGTATAGTTATCAGTGACTGTGCTTAGGAAGATCTACAATGAAAAGTAGCAAGGTGAACAAGGAAAAGTACAAAATAAACAGTTTGAGGAGAAAAGGAGCACCAGGAAGTGTAATAAAGCTAAGTCCTGTGCTCAAGGAAATAAAAAGTTTAAAGTCAATCCCTTACAATGTGGAATAAAGAAAGAGAGTGGTGACCTCTGGGCAAAACACCATCCAGCTAAGCTTCCAGCTTGTGAAAAGGAATTTTTAAAAAGTTTAGACAGTGAAGAAAACCATTGAAAACAGAAATTCTGATTATTGTATTTGAACTAGGAGACCAAGTTCCAGCCCAAGAAAGAAGAAGAATTTGGCAGCTTCAGCCATGTGGTTCTGGTTTTAGAGTCAAGAATACAAGAAAGGGATTGTGGAATCTCCTTCTGTGGCTAAGGACAGCAACTGAGGTCAGGTGTGAGGTCAGGTGCATGAAGGTTCAGAGAAGCCATTGAGTGAAGCTGTGAAGATGAAACTTGTATTGTGTTGGAAACACAAAGATGTTGATGATAGTAGAGGTGCTAGATACGAGCCAAGGAAAGCTGTAGACTGTGTGTTGAACCAGCCCAGGGGAGAGAAGCCCAACAGAGCTAAAAGGTGTCAGAGATTTGAAGTATGCTCTGATATCAGTCATGGAGATTCAGGCTTGGGAATTCACTCTGCTGGTTTTCAGCTTTGTTTGGTATAATTTTTCTTTACTTCCTTTTCTCCCTTTTAGAATGATAATGTATATATTCTGTATCATTGTATGATGGAAGTATTGATAGCCTTTTTAATTTTGATTTTACAGGGGATTATAGTTAAGAGATTTCCATGAGTCTCTAAACAGACTTTGTACTTTAAAAAGCCTTAAGACAGAAAGAATATGAGAACTTTTGAAAATGGACTAAATGCATTTTGAATTATTGTATGACTACAAACATATAGGGGCCATGGAGTAGAGAGTGGTGGTTTGAATAAAAATGATCATCATAGGTGGATATATTTGAATGCTTTGTTATCAGGGAATGGCACTGACTGAGCAGGATTAGGAGGTGTGGACTCATTGGAGTAAATGTGGCATTGTTGAAGGAAGTGTGTCATTAGGGCTTGGTTTTGAAGTTTCAAAAGTCCAAACCATTTTTGTCTTAGTGACAATGTCCTTTGCTTTACAGAAGCTTCTCAGTTTCAGTAGGTCCCATTTATTCAATGTTGCCCTTAATGTCTGTGCTGCTGGGGTTATACATAGGAAGCGATCTTCTGTGCCCATATGTTGTAGAGTACTTCCCACTTTCTCTTCTATCAGATTCAGTGTGGTCAGATTGATATTGAGGTCTTTGATCTATTTGGACTTGAGTTTTGTGCATGGTGATAGATATGGGTCTATTTTCATTCTTCTACAGGTTGACATCCAGTTGTGCCAGCACCATTTGTTGAAGATGCTTTCTTTGTTCCATTGTATACTTTTAGCTCCTTTATCGAAAATGAGGTGTTCATATGTTTGTAGGTTAAAATCCGGGTCTTCTATACGATTCCATTGGTTGACTTCTCTGTTTTTATGCCAATACCACGCTGTTTTCATTACTGTAGCTCTGTAATAGAGTTTGAAGTCAGGGATGGTAATGCCTCCAGAAGTTCCTTTATTGGTTATCCTGGGTTTTTTGTTTTTCCATATGATTATTATCCTCTCAAGATCTGTGAAGAATTTTGATGGGACCTTGATGGGGATTGCATTGAATCTATAAATTGCCTTTGGTAGAATTGCCATTTTTACTATGTTGATCCTCAAAAAGGCAACCCACTGACTGGGAGAAGATCTTCACTAACCCTGCAACAGACAAAGGTCTGATATCCAAAATATATAAAGAACTCAAGAAACTAGACTTTAAAATGCTAATTAACCCAATTAAAAAATGGGGCACTGAATTGAACAGAGAATTCTCAACAGAAGTTCAAATGGCCAAAAGACACTTAAGGTCATGCTCAACCTCCTTAGTGATCAGGGAAATGCAAATCAAAACAACTTTGGGATACCATCTTACACCTGTCAGAATGGCTAAAATCAAAAACACCAATGATAGCCTTTGCTGGAGAGGTTGTGTAGGAAGGGGTACCCTCATCCATTGCTGGTGGGAATGTAAACTTGTCCAACCACTTTGGAAATCAGTGTGGCGGTTTCTCAGGAAATTCAGGATCAACCTACCCCAGGACCCAGCAATATACCCAAGGAATATACCCAAGAGATGCCCTATCATATTACAAAAGCATTTGTTCAACTATGTTCATAGCAGCATTATTTGTAATAGCCAGAACCTGGAAACAACCTAGATGTCCTTCAGTGGAAGAATGGATGAAGAAAGTGTGGAATATATACACATTAGAGTACTACTCAGCGGTAAAAAACAATGACTTCTTGAATTTTGCATGCAAATGGATGGAAATAGAAAACACTATCCTGAGTGAGGTGTCCCAGACCCAAAAAGATGAACATGGGATGTACTCACTCATAATTGGTTTCTAGCCATAAATAAACAACATTGAGTCTATAATTTGTGATCCTAAAGAAGCTAAATAAGGTGAACCCAAAGAAAAACATATAGTTATCCTCCTGGATATGGGAAGTAGACACGATTGCCGAGCAAAAAATTGGGATCTTGGGGGTGGGGTGGGATAGGGGTAAGGGGAGATGGGGAGAGAAAAGTGAGAAGGGGAGGATGGGGGAAACTTGGGGAATTGGGATGGTTGGGATAAAGGAAGGATGGATATGGGAGCAGGGACGCATATATCTTAATTAAGGGAGCCATCTTAGGGTTGGCAAAAGACTTGAACCTAGAGGGGCTCCCAGGTGCCCAGGGGGATGTCCCCAGTTAGTTCCTTGGGCAGCTGAGGATAGGGAACCTGAAATGGCCCTATCCTATAGCCATACTGATGAATATCTTGCATATCACCATAGAACCTTTATCTGGCGATGGATGGAGATAGAGACAGAGACCCACATTGGAGCACCGAAATGAGCTCCCAAGGTCCCAATGAGGAGCAGAAGGAGGGAGAACATAAGCAAGGAAGTCAGGACCGTGAGGGGTGCACCCACCCACTGAGACAGAGGGACTGATCTATTGGGAGCTCACCAAGGCCAGCTGGATTGGAACTGAAAAAGCATGGGATAAAACCGGACTCTCTGAACACGGCGGACAATGAGGGCTGATTAGAAGCCAAGGACAATGACACTGGGTTTTGATCCTACTTCATGTTCTGGCTTTGTGGGAGCCTAGCCAGTTTGGATGCTCACCTTTCTAGACCTAGATGGAGGGGGCAGGACCTTGGACTTTCCACAGTGCAGGGAACCCTGACTTCTTCGGACTGGAGAGGGAGGGGGAAAAGAGTGGGGGAAGGGGAGAGGAGTGGGAGGAGGGGGAGTGAAATGGGAGGCTGGGAGAAGGCAGAAATTTTTTTTCAATAAAAATAAATAAATAAATAATAAAAATAAATTATATATATGTATATATATATATATATAAAAGTCCAAACCAAATCCAGTCTTTCTCTCTTCTTGAGGCCCTTGGATCCAGATGCAGAACATTCACCTTCCATGTCTACCTGCAAGCTGCCATGCTACCCATCATAATGGCACTGAACTAAACATCTGAAACTGTAAGTAAGTCCCAGCTAAATGCTTTCCTTTATGAGAGTTGGGGTGGTCCTCTTGAGCAATAGCCAAAAGATACACAATTACACCACAAGGAAAATTGCTCAGCTAAGCTCATAACAACATTACTTGTATTAGCCAGATCCTGGAAACAACCTAGGTGCCCATGAACCAAAGAATGGGTAAAGAAAATGTAATACCAAAAACTCAAGTCTAAACGGATCAAAAACCTCAACATAAAGCCAGGCACACTGAACCTCATAGAAAAGAAAGTGGGAAGTATACTTGAATGCATTGGCAGAGGAGACCACTTCCTATATAACCCCAGTAGCCAAAGGACACAGTCAATAAGACAGAACAACAGTCTACAGAGGGAAAAGATCTTCACCAACCCCACATCAGACAGAGATCTGATCTCCAAAATATGCAAAGAACTCAAGAAATTAGTCATTAAAAGAACAAATAATCAAAGAAAAAATGGAATACAGACAAAGAACTCTCAACAGAGGAATCTAAAATGGCTGAAAGACACTTGAATTGTTCAACTTCCTTAGTTATCAGAGAAATGAAAATCAAAACAACTCTGAGATTCCATCTTACACCTATAAGAATGGCCAAGATCAAAAACACTGATGACAACTTATGTTGCCGAGGTTGTGGGGAAATGGGAACACTTCTGCTTTGCTGATGGGAGTGCAAGCTGGTATAGCCTCTTTGGATATCAGTATGGTGATTTCTCAGAAAATTATGAAACAACCTTCCTCAAGACCCAGCAATACCACTTTTGGGTATATATCCAAAGGATGTTCAATCATGCCACAAGGACATGTGCTCAACTATGTTCATAGCAGAATTGTTTGTCATAGCCAGAACCTGGAAACAACCTGAATGTTCTTCTATCAAAGAATGGATAAGGAAAATGTGGTACATTTACACAATGGAATACTACGCAGCAGAAAAAAATAACATCTTGAATTTTGCAGGCAAATGGATGGAACTAGAAAACATCATTTTGAGTGAGGTAACCCAGATCCAGAAAGACAATTATCATATGTATTCACTCATAAGTAGTTCTTAAACATAAAGCAAAAACAAACAAATAAACAAACAAAAAAACAGCTTACAAATCACAATCCCAGAGAACTTAGACAACAATGAGGACACTAAGAGAGATTTACATAGATCTAATCTACTTGGGAAGTAGAAAAAGAGAAGATCTCCTGAGTAAATTGGGAGCATGGTGACCATGGGAGAGGGTTTAAGGGGAGGAGAGAGGCAGGGAGGGGAGCGGGGGAAAATGTAGAGCTCAATAAAAATCAATAAAAAAGAAAATGTGGTACATTTACACTATAAAGTATTACTCAGTGGTGAAAAACAATGACATCTTGAAATTTGCAGGTAAATGGATGGAACTAGAATAAAAAATCATCCAGAGTGAGGTAGACCCAGACCCCAAAAGACAAACGTGGTATGTATTCACTCATAAGTGGGTATTAGATGAAAAGCAAAAGATAACTAAGCTATAATCCACAATCCCAGAGAAGCTAGGTAAAAGAGCAGACCCTAAGAGGGACTCACATAGTTAAGATCTTCTGGATAAACTGGGATAGGGTAGAAGGAAGAGGATGGGGATGGGGTCATGAGGGATCAAGAAGATTAAGTTGGGGGAGGAAAAGAGAAGGAGAGCAATGAAAGAGAAATCTTTATAGAGGGAGCCATTTGGGGGTTAGGGAGAAACCCGGTGATAGAGAAATTCTCAGGAATCTGCAAGGATGACCCCAGCTAAGATTCCTAGCAATAGTGGTAAGGTGTCTGAAAGGGCCTGCCCCTTTAATCAGATGAGTAACTATCCTGATTGTCACCATAGAACCTATATCCAGTAACTGATGGAAGCAGATGCAGTGACCCACAGCCAAGCACTGGGCTGGGCTCCTGGAGTTCAGCTGAAGAGAGGGAGCAGGGATCATATGAACAAGGGGGGCGGTCAAGAGTATGATGGGAAAAAAACACAGAGACAGCTGAGGTAAGCTAGTGGGAGCTCATGGACTACAAACTGACAGATGGAACCTTCATGGAACCAAACTAGACCTTCTGAATGTGGGTGACAGATATGTCGCTTGATCTGTTGGAAGTGGCACCAGGACCTATCCCAGGTGCATGAGTTGGCTTTTTGGAGCCCATTCCCTGTGGTGGGACACCTTGTTCAGCCTTGATACGCAGGGGGTGGAGGGTTGGGCTTGGTCCTGCCTCAGGTTGGTATGCCAGAGCTGTTGACTCCACAAGGACAGCCTTACCCACTCTCAGGAGTGGATGGGGGATTCGGAGGGGAAGTGGGTTTATGATAAGGGGAGGGAGGGGAACTGGAGTTGGTGTGTAAAATGAAAAATAAATTTCTAATACAAAATTTGAAACAAAAGAGTTGCTGCGGTCCAGGAGCCTCTTCACAGCATAGAACACTGACTAAGACACACAGAGAACAAGAAATTGGGGGACAATCCCATTCATGGTAGCCTCAAAAATTACTTTGGAATGAGGCGCCTCCAATATGTAAAGCTTCTCCAGTGAAAACTTGAAAACACTGGAGAGAATGACCCTAGGAGATGTAAAGCCTTCCCGTGCTCACGGATCGGAAGAACCAATATTGTGAAAGCAGCCATCCAAGCGAAGTAATCTACGGATGCAATGCAATCAAATTTCCACAGGCATCCTTCACAGAAATAGAAAAAACAACAACAACCTTATAATTCATATGGAAGCACAAGAGGCCCTGGATAGTTTCAACAAACCTAGCAGAAGGAACATTGCAGGGGGGTTCAAGTCATACTACAAAGCTACAGTCATAAAAATGTCATGTTACTGGCACAGAAACAGCTTCATAGACCAATGGAACAGAAGAGAGGGACACAGTTACAAGGACACACAATTGCAGGCACCTGATTCTTGACCAAGGTGCAAAAAACACCTTGGAGAGAAGACAGCATTTTCCATGGGTGGTGCTAAGGAAATGAGGAAACCTGTATATAGGCAAATAACACTAAGTCCTTATCGCACACCTCACAGAAGATCTCAACTCAAAATGGATCAAGAACTTCAAAGCACATTTACACATTAGAGTACTACCCAGTGTGTGTGGGGGAAACAATGACATATTGAATTTTGCATGCAAATGGATGGAATTAGAAAACACTATCCTTAGTGAGGTAACCCAGACCCAAAAAGATGAATAAGGTATGTACTCACTCATTAAGTGGATACTAGCTATAAGCAAACAAAAGACATTGAGTCAATAGTTCATAATGCTAGAGAAGCTAAGTAATAAGGTAAACCCTACAAAAAACATATATAGATCCATCTGGAAATTAGAAACAGACAAAATCACCTGACAAAATTGGGAGCATGGGGGTGGGGGGAGAAGGGAAGATGTAAGGGGAAGAAGAGGGGAGAAGGAAAGGGGTGAGGAGAACTTGAGGAAGTGGGATAGTCAAGATGGAGGAAGGACAGAGATAAGAGCAAGGAAAGAGATATCTTAATTGAGGGAGCCATTATGGGGTTAGCAGAAACCTAG
Organism: Chionomys nivalis; assembly: GCF_950005125.1. NCBI lineage: Eukaryota > Metazoa > Chordata > Mammalia > Rodentia > Cricetidae > Chionomys > Chionomys nivalis. Next base: position 18,278,754 of record NC_080095.1, on the reverse strand, counting down.
CTCTAGAGAAATTCCCAGGAATCCACAAGAATGATCCAGCTAAGACCCTAAGCAATAGAGGAGAGGCAGCCCAATATTGACTTGCCCTGTAGTCAGACTGATAAATATCTTAAAATATCACCATAGAACCTTCATCCAGCAACTGATGGAAACAGAGCAGAGACCCACATTGGAGCACTGGACTGAGCTCCAAAAGTCCAGTTGAAGAGTGGAAGGAATGAGAATATGAGAAAAGAGTTCAAGACCATGATGGTTTCACCCACTGGAACAGCTTACCTGCGCTAATGGGTGCTCACCAACTCCAGCAGGACTGGGAAGGAACAAGCATAGGACAAACTAGTCTTTCTGAATGTGGTTGACAGTTATATGGCTGGGGCAGACTGAGGGGCCACAGGCAGTGTGGCACCAGGATCCTACTGCATATACTGTTTTTTTGCAGTCCTAATCTCTTTGCATGTATACCTTGCTCAGCCTAGATATAGTAAGGAGGGCCTTGAACCTTCCACAAAGCAATGTGCCTTACCTTCTCTGAGGATGAGATGGAGGTGGGTGGGAGGGTGTGTGGAGGGAATGGAAGGAGGGGAGGGAGTGGGAACTTGCACTGGTATTTTTTAAAAATATAAGATTTTTTTTTAAAAAAGAACCTCAAAGACCCCATACTTTCAAATTGCTAGAGGAAAGGGAACATGTTAACTTATAAGCATAAATGAGGACTTTCTGAATTACTCAGGAAATAAGACCCTTAATCAACAAATGGAATCTCATGAAATTAAAAAGCCTCCTTACAACAAAGGAAAGTGTCAATCAAACGAAAAACAGTGTATGGAATGGGTGAAATCTTTGTGGGTTATATGTCTGTCAGATAGTTATTACCTGTCTTAACCTGAACATCAAGAAAACCAACAACCAATTAAAAAGTTGACTACAGACTTGAACTGAAAGTTCTTCAAAGAAGAAGTACAATAGTTAATATTTTAGGAGCTCAGCATCATGACCATCAGGGAAATGAAAATTAAAACTACTTTGAGATTAAATTTCACCCTAATCTGAATGGCTAAGGTTGGGAAAACAAATGATAATAAATCCTGGTAAGGGTGTAGGGAAGAGGGAGTGCTGATCTGTTGGTGGAGTGGGAGTTGGAGCTAGTATGGAAATCAGTGTAGAGGATGCTCAAGAGCCTAAAAATAGAGCAACCATGTGATTCTGCTAGACCACTCTTGGATGTATATCCAAAGGATTGTGTATCCTCCTGATAGACCACTCTTGGACATATACCCAAAGGGCTGTGTATCCTCCTGCAGAAAAATGGGCTCCTCTGTGTTCATTTCTGTTCGATTCACAGTAGCTAGGAAATGGAATCATCACCTGATAAGTTGACGAATGGATCATGAAAATATGGTACATACACACAATGGCCTTTTATTCAACTATAAAGAAAAATGGGATTATGAAATTTTCATGAAAATGGATGGAACTGGACAATATGATACTGTAAGGTAACCCAGGATTGTCCAGACAAATGCCACATGCCTTCTCTTATATGTGGATCCTAGCTTTGAATCTTTAGATTTATGTGTTTAATTTAAAGTATTTGTAGAGCTCAGAGAACTAGGAAGAGCTCACGAGACGGGGAAGAGGTCTTAAGAGGTGAGAGCATATGAGACTATGTGGTTATGAAAGTAGAGGGTGGACACTGGGGTTAAGGGTTTAAGTAGGGGTGGGGGCAGAAGGATAAGGGATGGGAGAGGTTCGGGTCAGTTAACCAAAGCCAAGGCGGTATGGGAAAACCCACTACTTTGTAAGCTAATTTTTAATAGGCGTTTGAACACTGGTGTCTTGAGTGGGTGGACAATACTTCCCCCAGAAAAGCATTTTATCACTACACTAGTAAGTAGAATTCTCAGTGTGAGGCACGGCATACTTTCATATGAGGGGCTGGCCACGCAGGCCCCAGAGGTCCCTCAAACAACAAGGGCTATTGCTATTGCTCTTGACCACCCGCCAGAACTAACGGGTCAGACCCAATTGCTGAAAGTACAACACACTTTGAGTGCAGGACAGAGAGAAATCAGGCAGGAACTGACCCAAAAGCTTCATCCCTACTGGCTAGCTTTCATATTGTTAAAAAGTGCCGTGCGGGCGTCACTGTTCTGTTGCTGTGAAGAGACACCATGGCTCAGGCAACACTTTTAACTGCTGACTTGCCTATAATCTCAGAAGTTTAGTCCATTATCATCATGACAGGGAGCACAATGTTGTGCAGGCAGACATGGAGTTGGAGAAGAGTAACTGGGAGGGCTACATCCAGACATGTAGACAAGGATGGGGACACTGGCCTGTGGGCACCTGAAACCTCAAAGCCCACCCCAGTGACACACTTCCTTCGACAGGGTCACACCTACTAGTCCTTCTCAAACAGTGTTACTCCCTGATGCCTAAGCGTTCACATAGATGAGCCTATGGGAGCCATGCTTATTCAAACCGCTAGAGTAGATAACTGTGAGAGAAAGCTATTGATGCTATTACCCAGAAGGGAACCCTGCATGCCCCAGTACTGACTAGCCAGGCAAAATGTGCTCACAAAGTGTGCATCAGTGCCAAGAAATGCACGGGAGGTAAGCCGTCACTTTGGGACTGGATTTGAGGCTTCGTGCTTGGTGCAGCAAACCTTGTCCAAAGGTCATGGCTTGGGAGATGATAGACCCTACGGAGGACTTTGCTATCTTGTTAAATGGGTGTGTTTGAACTGCCTTCCACATATCTGTTTACATGTGTAGATCAGTGTGGCCCTCAACCTTGGCTGGAGACAATTCTCTCTGCAGTGGGCAGCAGTCCATGCAGAGGCTCAAACTGACCAAAGTGCTGTGAACAAGTGGACAAGTGACTGAGGGGTGCTTAGCCCTCATTGGGACGGACCACTCTACCTGCACACACACACACACACACACACACACACACACACACACACACGGCTCAGGGAACACTGTGGCAGAGGATCAGAAGGGATGCTGGAAAGTGCTGTCCTCTGGACATGGCATGGCCGTTGCGCTCACAACCTCCCTGTAGCTATGGTAACCTGCACAAGACCAAGTCAGAAAGATCAGTTAACATTCCAGCAGGCAGCTCTAATTGGACTCAGAGGGCATGAAGGGGAAGGGGGGCTGGGAAGAGGGAGTCAGGTGGATATGATCAAGATATACAAAATTGACAATGAATAAGTCAAAGGAATGCTGTTAGATAAATAAATAATAAATAGAGATGCTGGTAGGAAGGAACTTTGGAATTTAGGTTTTGAAAACCACCCTCAATCCTACCACATCAGAGCTCTGATCCCCTGAGTGGTTACGCCAGCACAGCAAGCCTCTGCTTCTTTATTTCTAAAATTGGAAAGTTGATGCCTCACACACTTGATGTAATTCAGGTTGCCTAACACCCTTCCTACCTAACCCATAATAAACAGCTAATAAAGAACAGGGCAGCGGCAGAAAGACCGGAAGCTAGGAAAGTGGTTTCCAGAACCTAGGAAGGGTGTGAGGGAGGGGGACGGAGAGAGACAGAAACTAGGACAGAGAGGTGCTGGCTGGCTTCCGGTGTTCTGTCAACGCAGTAGGATGACCGGGCTTGACCAAGGACTGAATGTGTCCAAATAGTCAGTGGAAATACTCTGAACATGACCAGCACAAACGACCGGTGTTTGTTGTAATGGATATGCTAGAGACCCTGACCTCATCACTACATGCTCTCATGCTCTGTGTTGATATATATATATATCTCACATAGTTATTCACACTTATGGGGTACATGCTATATATGTGTGTGTATGTGTGTGTGTGCATGTATGTATACATGCATGTATAGCTGGGTAGTGGTGACACACACCTTTATTCCCGGCACTTGAAAGGCAGAGGCAGGCAGACTCTGAGTTTGAGGCCAGTCTGATCTACAGAACAAGTTCCAGGAAACCAGAACCACACAGAGAAACCCTGTCTAGAAAAACGTGTGTGTGTGTGTGTGTGTGTGTGTGTGCCACAAATGTCATGAAATCCAGCAAAATACAAAAGGGACACAGAAACACACTAGAAAGAAGCCCTGGGGAAGAAAGGAGGCAGACATTGGAAGGATGTGTCTACTCGGCAGGTGAGGTCAGTGCCACACAAGTCTGGAACACACAGGAGGGCATCTATGCCAGAGACTGTCTACACAGAAATTGGGCTCTTGCCTAAAGGGGGATAAGAGATCGTTTATTCTGGAGCCAAATATGAGTAACCGTGGTCTAGAAACACAGATTTAGGGGACCATAAATTCCGTGTTCCTGTGGGAAGCAGTTCATAACGTTTTTGTAGAAACAAAACACATCAGAGAATCCCAGATATAGGCACTGCATGCTGTCTGATGACTCTCAGGCATTTGGTTTGGTAGAAACTAGAGTTTTGTTAGTACATTCTAAAAGATTTCTGTTAGTCACCGGACATTAGTTCTGACACAGAAGTGGGCAAGGAATGTGTAAAAGAGTAAAGATCACCCAAGATAAATTGTAACTAGGCTGTGAACCTCCCCACAGTCAGTGAAATTCTAATATGTTAATCAGCCTTGTATAAGGCTCTGATTTGAATGTGTGGCATCTTTCTGGGAAGTTCCTTTCACAGACGTAGGAGTGGGGTACCTGCTTGTACTTTCGCCCTGGGCTCCAGCCTCCAGAGCTACAAGGGCATCAACTTCTGTTCAAGACACCAGTTACCTGTTATGGTAACTACAGGGACCTAGGATGGGCCCCAAAGTTCACCCCATCAAAGCCCCATTAAGACCCGTGTGACAACGACACAACCCAGAGACCCACGGTCTGTGAGGCCATCAGTACTGTGCACACACAACTCCAAAATCTCCTTCAAGAAAAGCAAGGGCCAGCAAGCTGGCTTAGCAGGTAAAGGGACCTAGCACCAGGCCTGACCACCTGAGTTCGATATCCAGGACCCACATGGAGAGAGAAAAAGCCTAGTCCCTAAGTTGTCTGTCCTCTGACCTCTACACACATCCATGACATTTGCCTGCGCTCTCTCTCTCTCTCTCTCTCTCTCTCTCTCTCTCTCTCTCTCACACACACACACACACACACATTCGCACACATGCACGTGCGTGCATACACATGCACACTGCCTGCACATGCACGCATGCACGCACACACACAAACACAAATAAATAAATGGAAAATGTTAAAAAGAAAACCAAGCAAACAGCATTAAAGGTACCAATGAGCCCTGGGGCTACTCTGCAACCTGGGACTGCGATCTGGAAGGCCAAACATGGCCAGCAGCCCAGTGTCGGATTCCTGGGTTGATGTCATTTGTGATTGCGGGCCTGGAGCTGTCCACTGAGCCAGCTGCCCCGCATTAATATTTGATGGTGTTGAATGGCCTTTCTTCTGAGACTGAGAAAAAGAGGCCATTACACAAGGGTAATAAGATGTGCTGGTCTGATCATCGAGCTCCTGGCTGTCAGGGCCTGAGGAGGTCGGCTATGCCTTGAATAATTCATCCACCTGTAATGATTTCTCAGCCCTTACAGCCCCTTTGGCGGGAAGCAGCCAGGCCGCCCCCTCACCCTGGCATTTCAGCGTTGAATGTGGTCATTTTTAGTCACACCAACCCCCTCGCAAAAGGCACGCAGTTCTCGCAGGTGATCCAGGACTTGACCTCGTTTTCCTGGGCTACATGAGCAGATACACTGTGTGCTTGCTCCCCACCCTTCTACACCAACAGAGTCTGGGGTGGCTTTGAACCCGGAATCTTTCTAAGAGTGTGCTGTGTGATTCCTAAGCAAGTATCTATGCCTCTCTGGGCCTTGGGCATATTCTTCTGTCTGGCCTTTTGCTTGGAGACTACGTTTGATGTTCCCAGTAAACATTTCTGTTTCTTCCACATACAGCATTTGGTACCAGCTGGATTCATTTCATCGTTCCCACCTCTGAGGGCCCAGATGAACTTAGTGGCAGTCCCCAGTAGGGAAGGCAGGGTGGCCAGAGAATGGCCAGGGACAGCTGCCTAGGCTGTGGCTGAGTGAGAACACTCAGGGATGGTTGGGGTGAAGGTGCAGAGAACAGGGCCTGAGGAGGGAGAGACTGAAGACAGCGGCTTAATTGTGACTGAAGTAATCAAATATACGCAATGATCAAGACCACAGTTACGACCCTACTAAAGGACTTGTGGCTTTTGTTGTTGTTTTTAAGACAGGATCTAATGTATTCCAGACTGATCTGGAGCTCACTGCAAAGTAACTGAAGCTGAGAATGACCTTGAACTTGATGCTCCTGCCTCTGCCTTGGCTCCAGTGCTGGAATGGCAAGACTGTTCTATCTTGCCTGGTTTGGGGTAGTACTGGGCATCAAACCCAGGGCCTTGAGCATGTTAGGCCAGCACTCTGCTAACTGAACAGCACATGTGAGGCTATGCTGTTCTTTAAAAAAAAAAAAAAAAGATTTTCCCTGTGGTCTTTGATCACATCCCTCCAGAGACTTCCCACTGACTTCAAGTGACACCCTTGGCCCTGCAAGACCCCCTCAGCTACCTGTCTCTTTCCCTGTTTCTTTTTCTGGCTTCCCTGCAACACAGAAACACTGTATTCCTTCCCCTTATGTTGCACCAGGAAAGATCCCACCCCACCCCTGACTTCCCTTGAACTTTTTCAGCTTTTGAGGGACTTCGACTTTTCATATTCTTGCCTTGTCACTTGAGCTGTCACCACGCCACCCTGAGGTCACTGTAGCCAGGATTTTCCTCCATGACCCTTGGCGAGAGCTGGCTTCATTCTGGTCTGAAGATGGTCTGGCCTCTGCTCTTGACTGCAGCCACTGGGCAGAGACCAGGCCTGCTCAGGAGAATGGTGGCTGGGTCCCTTGCTGTCCTGACTTCTTGGAGGCTTTCGTCCACCATAGCAGTGAAACTCTGGGCAGGAGAGAGGCTCTACACTCATGGGAGCAAGGAAAGCTCAAAGATGGCTGGTTGGCAGAATAGGGTCGGGGTGAGAAGGGACGAAAATGGGAAAGGACAATGTGGCAGCCCTAAGGCGGAGCCTAAGGAAGGCCGCCATTACTCAGGGTTGACAGGGTAGACAGTCACGGATGTGCCCTCGTAGATGTGGCTCTGGACTGGAAAGAGAACTTTCTGCAAATTCATCATCCAGGTGGGGGATGTCTTCAGAGGAATGGCTCTTTGGTGGGTAGCTGCTACAAGCTCACCTAGAAGGAGCAAAGGGGAACTGCTGGCTATATGGTGCTGCTGATGGCCACAATGATGGTGTCTAACACGCCATCCCCTCAGAAGTTTGTCACCAGACACAGGAGGAAGCCCTGTCCTTGTTCCATCTCCCCATCACTCTCCACTGACAAAGCTCAACATTGGGCCAGCACCCACAGGAAACATGCCACAGTTCCAGCTAGCCTTCCACATGGCAGAGGAGGGAGGGCTCATGTGGAGCTGAGGTACCACTGACAATGGGCACAGTTCTCCCCTTTGTACCTGACCACAGCGCCCTTGCAGAAGCAGGACTTTATAACTTCTCGCACAAGATATTGCTGGGCACCTCACAAACCACAAATCTCTTCTTTTTCTCAAGTGGGGAAGCGCACGGTCCCCATGGCCACCACTTCTATTGTGGTGTGACTTCCTTCCTCCGCAAGCTCACTGGTGTTCCCACACAACAGTCTGTTGCCTACATGCTACATGGAAGGGGAAATCCATGGGCTTCTTATGAAGTCAATCAGCTTGGGACTGGGGTGTTCCTCAGAGGTTGCAAGCACATACTGCTCTCTCACAGGACCGGAGTTCAGGTCCCAGCCATGCTGCCTGGTGGCTCAAAACCACCTGTAAGTCCACAATTTCCCCTCTGACTTCTGAAGGCACTGCGCTCGCATTTGTATACACACAAACACACACACTTAACAATAATACTTTCTGATCAAACAGATTATACAGCTAAGCACACATGTGTTCTGCATGCTCACATTATTCCTATAGACAGCAAATAGGAACAGGGAAAACTACTGTGGGACTCACTTCCGTAATGAACCCCCAAGTCCCTAACTGATCTCTATGGTCCCTGTCACCCACGACCAGTTGTGCAGATCCTAGCTTTATTTCACTCAGCTGGTCTCTGACTAGGAGGAGAATCTGCACCTTTCTTCCTGAATGTGATAGGATATAATCTCACTGTGTGTGCAAGTGTGTGTGTGTGCATGCGTGCATGTGTGTGTGCGCACGTGCATATGTGTGTGTGTGTAATCTTTGTGCACGTGCAAGTTCTTGTATATAGAAGGCTCACAGAAGTTGGCAAAAGAAACAATGTAACTTTATTCAGAGCAAGGTGATAGTTCCGTCCATAAAAGGATACAGTGTCAAGTTTGACAACAGACCACAAGAACAAGAGGACCCCAAGCCATAGAATGCAGTCTCTCCATGGAGTCTAAAAGAAAAATGATCTGGCTACTAAAGGGTGGTTTGATTGATAGGTTAGATAATATATTCATGTTCCTCCACTGCACGTACTCCATCCCATAATGCATCTTATTTTAATCATATGCACACCTAATTATGCACAGGCATAAGATGGTAAATAGGAGTTTTCCCCTAAAAGTTCACTTGAAGGACACAGTTTGCCTTATTGCGCATGCACCCAAAACTAGTTCAGTCTGGCTTGGCCCTTGTATTCTTCCTCCCTAGATACGTTGGGAATACACTTGAATAGAATCTGTCTAAATTTGATTGTTACTAGGGGTGAAGAAATCTATACTATTGTTCAGAGATCGGAGTGCATCCCCTAATGCAGATGGGGGTTTTGAAGTTGCTAGGTGCATTGTTTGGAAATGTGTGCATGTGCAGAGCATGTGCAGGCGAAGGAGCTGAAGCTGTCAAGTGCTTGCTGCAAGAGGGGGGTTGTGCATAACTCAGTCCAAATACAGACCCAGATTACTAAACCTTCTCTGGGCTTGCCTGCCTCAAACCTAGGACCTTGCACAGGCTAAGTGAGCATACTGAACCATCATTTGGAAGTCAATGCCTGTCTGAAAAAGCATTTGCTGTGCTCTGAATGCTTGTGTTTCTCCCTCCTTTCCATCAGATTTGCAGTGTTGACATCTTCAATCCCCAAGCAGTTAAGAGATTGAGGCCTGGGGGAGGTGATTGGGTCAGGGGGTGGAGCCTGAGGGTAGTGATGAGGTCATGGGGGCGGAGCCTTGGGGAGGTGATTGGGTTGTGGGGACAGAGTCTTAGATACTAGGATTGGTGGCCTTCTGAAAGAGACCCTGGGAGCCTGTTTACCACCTACCAGGCAGGAGGATGCTGGTTGTGAGGAGGCCTGGGACCAACACTGAATCTGTCTGTCAAGGGCAGCCTTGAACTTCCCACTCTTATATACAGCTATCTGTCAGCCACTCTGCTTATGTAATTTTGTTATAACATCCAGGAGAGACTAAGACAGAGGACTAGTACAGATGGGAAGGGGGGGCTACTTAAGTAAGTACCTGAGAATTCAGGGTGACCTTGAAGCCTGTGGCAGCCTCTGGCAGCTGCGTGACCTACTTAGAGAAGACCTGTATGGCTGCATAGACGCGGGCAGGATTGGCACAGGCCACATTGGAAAAAGGTAACAGAGTTAGGCAGTGCAGGAAGGTCGTCCCTTAAGAACTTGAGTTATCTATTTCACAGAAGCAGAAGCTTGGGAAATAGTGTGGACATGGATATTAAGGGTATGGGATAATGAACAGAGATTCTGGGCTCAATTCTGTAGCTTGCACAGTGAAAAAGGGCACCGAGGGTTTATCTGATTGGTTGACTGAAGTACGGATCAAAGGACGGTCTACTGCGAAAGAGCTGTAGATGGCTGAGATCCCTTGGCTTAGTGTTGATGGCGGGATTCAAAGGCTCAGGGAAATTGGAATGCTCAAGTGGATTTTCTGCTTAAAACCAAACCCTGCACAGTGGGAGGCTCTGGGAGACTTGCTGCAGCTCTAGGGCACAGATTGGCGGGATGGAGAGCTACCGATCTGAAGAGCGCTGCCATGACCCTTCTCAGGGTGCCAGATCTTACAGTGTGGGATGCTACTCGGCTGGGCAACTTAAAGGCAGTGGGTATAATTGGACCCCAGAGTGTCAGAAGCCCGGTGGCAGCATGGAATCACCAAAGGCCACACGATTGAACCTACGATAACGGACAACGTAGACAAAACTTGTGTGTCCGTAACGGCCTGACTCCTGTAGACCCTTGGCGTTAGCTAATTAATCACACTGCCCCCAGAAGTGAAACAGATGGGAAGCCCATTAAGGTCTTGCAGGATCTGTATAAGCAGGAAAATTCCTGAGGTATTGAATGACATATGAAACTGAATCAGACTAACCGAACCGCAGACCCTCAACAGATTTCCGGACTCGAGGCAGCTTATAGAGGCAGAGTTCCTCAGGTGAGTGGAGACTTTGCTATGGTCACAGTGCTGCCGCGGATCTTTCTCCCACTCTTCCCCAAAGGTACATATGGCCCTGCACCCTGGGGAAAGGATAATAAACAGTCCGGCCTTTGAGGGGCATGCTAACCCACTGTATCTGAATTGATATTGATATCAGAAGGTGTTCCCCAAAGCACTGTGGCCCTCGAATTAAAGTAGGGGCTTCTGTAAACCAGGTGAATGAAGGATTTAGGCAAAGTTCAACTCAAAGCAGGTCCAGAGTGTCACCAAATCCATGCTTTGGTTATTCCCCAGTTCCTGAATGTATGATTTAGATAGGCACACTAAGAAGTTGGCAGAATTTTGACCCCTTGACCTGTGGAATGAGGGCTGTTATGGTTGAAAAGGCCAAATGGAAGCCATTGGAGCTGCCTCTGCCAAGGAACATAGTAAACCAATCACCTCTGGAGAGAGTACAGAAATTAGTGCCACAATTAAGAACTTGAAAGATGCAGGGTGGTGTTTCCTACCATGTCTTCCTTTAACTCGCATATTTGGCTTGTGCAGAAGACAGACAGATTGTGAAGATTGACAGCTGACTATCACAAACTTGATCAAGTAGTGATTCTATTTGCAGCTGATGGACCAGATGTAATGTCCTTACCCAGGCAGATTAGCATGTCTCCTGGTCCATGGTATGCAGCTATTGATGTAGCAAAGGCCTTCTTCTCAGTACCTGCCTATAAAGACCACCGGAAGCTCTCAGCTGCCAAAGACAGCAGTATACCCTCACAGTTCTATCTCCAGTGTAAGTCAGTTCTCCAGCCCTGCACATAGCTTGGCTCACAGGGATCTTAACCACCTGTCTTTCCCACAAGGTATCACACTAGTTCACATCCTGTCCCTTCCCTCACAAGCCTGGAGTTCCAGGGCCTGTGTGTAGGGCCCCATCAGAGGAGGAGTTACCCTGATGTCAGTGTCCTCTCTTAGACTCCCATCCTTCCCTACATACCCCTGCTGGTCCCTCAGCACTATAGGTTTAGCTCCTGCAGGCCCTAGTGTGGCCAAGGTGGGCCAACCAAGGCCATGAAGATGGGGTTACTTCTGCCTTGATTTGAAAGGATTCCCAAATGTCCCAGGGCCCAGCGACCTGGGGTAGACCCCACAGAACAAAGATCTAGGTTGGGTCACCTAAAGCCCCAGCCCATAAGTACCACTGTAGAGGGACCCTAGCCTAGGACACTCATGGGAATCAAATTTTTATTGTGGGCTGTCTCAGCTAAGCCTCATGTATAGGGATTTGACACTGTTCTGGAGGTGGGTCTTCTGTCCTAGGGGGCCATAGTAGGCAACTGTCAATCACAGAAGTTTATTCTCCAGATGAAGGTTCTGGGTGTGGTTGGGATCTATCAGTCCTCTCTTTTCCCATGTTTCTCACATATGGGATTCTCTACCATGTGCCGATCTCACCCTGGCATCTGGAGGCACCCGGCTTGTTCAGGTTCACAGACTCACAGATGAAGAAGAACTTCAGCATCAATTACAACTTCAGTCCTAAGTGCATCTGAGTTATATGGGGCTTGGAGGATATGCTGGACTTTGGGGTTGATTCTGGAACAAGTTCAGACATTTGTGAGTGAGTAGATAGAATATATTTTGCATGCAAGATAGATATACATTTCCCCCAGTATGATGGTACTAAGAGGCAGAGCCTCTGGAAGGTGATTAGGTCAAGAGGTCTCTGCTCTCCTGGTTATAGATGTGTATCAGCATTTATGAGATGTATACTCAGAAACCATATGTTATTAAATGAAAAATCCCAGTGCCAAGTATGGGATGCCTCCCTATGAGTTGTTGGTCAGAGAGGCCTTGGCATCCTCCAAAACAAGACAGGGTATTTCCATTGCTCTTGGTTGTCTATTATAACTAGATGGTAACACCCATTTGCTGAAGATGCTATATGGTTGGGTTGTAGGACACAGAGAAGTCAAGCTGGAGCTGAGCTAGAAGGTTCTTCCCTGTTGGCTAGCTTTCATAGGTCAGAAGGTGCTACGCAGGCTGCTAAGAAGGAGAAATTGTCCCGAGTAGTAGTGGATTCTGTGAGCTACAGTACCAAGTTTTAGGCAAGACGGGGTTGCTGGTCCAACAGTGGCATGACTGTTAATGGGCTCACCAATTGCTTCCTTACTGAATCCCTTGGCAGAGAGGTTGCTCTCTCCATGGGGAAATGTACTGCTGCTGTTCTGCTAGACGGACAGTTCTCAAGCTGTCTTCTAAATGTTCATAATTATACACACAAGTTGGGACCACCCTCCACTTTGATCACAGAAACTTTTTTTGCAGTGGGCATTATTTAATGCTGAGACTCATAACTGAACAAAGTACAGAGAATAGTGAGTGTTGAGTGTTCAGTCCCAACCTGGATATTCTTTTTTATTAATTAACTTAATAATTTTTTAAATGACCTTTTCTCATTTTACATACCTTTCCCAGTTCCCACCCCCTTCACTCCTCCCGCTACCCTTTTTCCCCATACAACCCACTACAACCCTCATCCACTCATCAGAGAGGGTGAGGTTTCCCATGCTGAGTCAACAAAGTCTGACACATCACTTTGAGGAAGGACCAAGGCCCTCTTCCCTGTATCTAGGCTGAGCAGGGCATCCCTCCATAGGGAATGGGCTCCAGAAAGCCAGTTCATGCACTAGGGATAAATCCTGGTCCCACTGCCAGTGGATCCACAGACTGTCCAAGCCACATGACTGTAACCCACATTCAGAGGGCCTAGTTTGGTCTTATGCAGGTTTCCCTCTAGTTGGTGAGCTCCCACTAGCTCAGGTCAGCTGTTTCTGTGGTTTACCCATGGTTTTGACCCCTTTGCTCATATTATTGATCGCCCCTCTCTTGAACTGGTCTCTGGAAACTTAGCCCAGTGCTTAGCTGTGGATCTCTGCATCTGCTTCCATCAGTTGCTAGATGAAGGTTCTATGGTGACAAGTAAGGTAGTCATCAATTTGCTTACAGGGGAGGTCAGTTCAGGAACCTTCTCCACTATTGCTTAGGGTCTTAGCTCTGGTCATCCTGTGGATTTCTGGGAATTTTCCTGGTGCCAGGTTTCACGTTAGCCCCATAATGACTCCCGTGACCAAGATATCTCTTTTCTTGTTCTCCCTCTCTCTCCTTCCCCCATCTCAACCATCCTGTCCCCTCATATTCTCCTCCTCTCTCCCCTTCTTCTACCCTCTCTGCTTCCTCCCTTCCTCCTGCCCCCACTCTTAATTTTCCCAAGGGATCTATGTACATCTCTCTTAGGGTTCTTCTTGTTACCTAGCTTCTCTGGGATCATGAACTGGTTGTCCTTTGCTTTACATCTAATACCCACTTAAGAGTGAGTACATACCATGTTAGTCTGTCTGGGTCAGGGTTACCTCACTCAGAACGGTTTTTTTTTTCCTCTAGTTCCATCCATTTGCATGCAAATTACAAGATGTCATTGTTTTGATTTTAACCACTGAGTAGTACTCCATTGTGAAAATATACCACACTATCTTTTTCATTCTTTGACTGAGGGGCATCTAGGTTGTTTCCAAGTTCTAGCTGGTATAAATAATGCTGCTATGAACATAGTTGGGCAAATGTCCATATGGCATGAATGTGCATTCATTGGGTACATGTCCAAGAGTGGTATTGCTGGGTCTTGAGGTAGATTGATTTCCAATTTTTTGAGAAATTGCCATACTGATTTCTGAAGTGGCTGTAAAAGTTTGCATTCCCAACAGCAATGGAGGAGTGCTCCCCTTACTCCACATCCTCTCCAGCATAAACTATCATAGGTGTCTTTTATCTTAGCCATTGTGACAGGTATGAGATGGCTAAGGATGTTGAGCAATTCCTTAAGTGTCTTTTGGCCATTTGAGATTCTTCTGTTGAGAATTCTCTGTTTAGATCAGTACCCCCAATTTTTAATCAGATTGTTTGGCACTTAGTGTCTATTTCATGAGTTCTTTATATATTTTGGCAACCAGTCCTCTGTTCTATGTGGCTTTGGCAAAGATTTTTCCACCTGGATATTCTAACACACACATGCACATGTGCACACATAATACTACTCATCTAGGTCCAGGGAACATTGTAAAATAAGAAGCAGAAAGAAGACCAGAGTAGGACATGGGGATGAGAGCTGCACAATGCTGTTTTTCAGCCTGACATGACTACTGAACTCATGAACTCTTAGCAACTGAGGTAATTATTTGCACAAAATCTCTATAAGACTAAGCTCACCAATATTCCAGCCTTGGTTGGGAAGGGCCTCAGAAGGCTCCACACCTAGCTATGGAGCTATTAGCAGTTAATGGCTGCTGTGGGAGGGACATACTTCAGTTCAAGATAGTTGTGGTAGCTTGAATGTAATTGGCCTCATAATCTCATAGGGAGTGTCACTATTCAGAGGTGAGACCTTGTTGGAGTAGCTGTGGTCTTGTTGAAGGAACTGTGTCACTGAGGAGGTGGGCTCTTAGGTCTCATATATGCTCAAGATACTACCCAGTAACTCAGTCTTCTTCCTTTTGTCTATACATCAAGATGTAGCCAGAACCATGTGTGTCTGCTTGCCACCATGCTCCCCACCATGATGAAGACAGATTGAACCTCTGAAAATGTAAGCCACCTCAATTAAATGTTTTTATTTCCTTTATAAAACTTGCTGTGGTGATGGTGTCTCTTCACAGCAACAGAAACTCTAACTATCAGTCTCCTGCCTCAGTGTCCTGAGTACCTGGGAATAGCCAAAAGTGATGGCACATAGTGGGAACCTTTCTTAAGAAGCAAAACCCTAAAGCACACAAAGAAAACTCAGAACAATTTTCACCCACAAGATTCATCAGCATTGGATTTCTGGCTTCCAGGACAGTCATTTATAGTCATCAGGCTGTGTGTGTGTGTGTGTGTGTGTGTGTGTGTGTGTGTGTTTATAACACCTTGAATAGACTAAGACACACTTATCATTAATTGTGGAAATACTGAGATGTTCCAAAGATGATTCTCCATAGTCCCAACAATGTGCTTATCATCATCATGGATGAGGTACCCAGTTTCCCATTGACTATCAGGATCAACCAACCACAACAGCCACCAGAACCCTCCTCCCCTGCCATTTTCCCATTTCTTCTCTTCTTCTCCCTTCTTCTTTCCTGTGACGGGACTTCAGTTGGACTGCCAGCTCCCCAAAATGGCACAGAGACTTCTTATTAAGTATGAAAGCTTGGCCTTAGCTTAGGCTTGTTCCAAACTAGTTCTTATACCTTAAATTAAGCTGTTTATATTAATATATGTTCTTCCACATGGTTCATTACCTCTCCTCAGTACAATACCTTCTCTGCATTTTGCTGGTGAATCCCCTGTATCTCAAATTCTTTTCAGAGTTCCTATCTTTGCCCAGAAGTACCACTTAGCCTTTCTTGCCCAGCTATTATTCACTCAGCTCTTTATTAAACCAATTAGAAAATGCTCTAAGCAAGTGAAGTAAAAACAGACACATCATTGCTTCTTCTGATCAAATATCCTATAACATTTGACCATTTTTGTTTAAATAAAAATGAAACATTTTAACTCTAACACAGTACTACTATAAGAACAATTTTAAGGTAAAAATTTTGTTAAAAATGTACAGTCCATTTATATTTGGTGAATTTGGAGTGAGTACTCTATTATCTATCCTATCTTGGTGAGTCAAAAGTTTTATACCTAACCATTTTTATCATAACTTGCATTATCAACCTAAAAAGACATTTTTAGATCTTAAAACTTTTATTAAACAATTTAAGCTTTTATGACTCTCAACCTTTATAAACTTTACATCTCTTTTGTGAGTTTCTTTTTTGAATTTGTTAACAAAGAAAACTATAAGACTATAACTATCTAGTCCTCAACCCCATTAGAGACTTGAGAAAGATAAAATATTACCAGAATAATCAGGAAGTGTAGAGCAAGAAACTTCCAAGACTATAGAAATGACAGCGACAACTAGCTGCCTGGACAGTCAGTGATCCAAGGTTCCTTTGCAATGTTAAAACATGCATATTTGGCCTACAGGTCTAGAATATCTGACAGACTTTATTTTTTAATTTAATTTACTTTTTAAAAAGAAAACAGACTACCTTTTTTATTTTACATGCCTATCCAGTTCTCACTCCTTCTCCTTCCCCCATTCCCTCCACCTATTTCCCCAACCCACTCCCCATCCACTCCTCAGAGTGGGTAAGGCATATTGCTTTGGGGAAGGCTGAGGGTCCTCCCTACTATATCTAGGCTGAGCAAGGTATCCATTCAAAGAGAATAGGTTCCAAAAAAGCCAGTACAAACAGCAAGGATAAATCCTGGTGCCACTGCCCTGCAGTTTACCCCAGCCATACAACTGTCCCCCACATTCAGAGGGACTTGTTTGGACCTATGCTGTTTCCTTTCCTGTCTGCTTGGAGCTGGTGAGCTCCCGTTAGCTCAGGTAAACTGTTTCAGTAGGTGTGCCTATCATGGTTTTGACCTCTTTGCTCATATTCTCGCTCCCCACACTCTTTTTTTTCCCCACACTCTTCAACTGGACTTTGGGAGCTCAGTCCAGTGCCCAATGCAGGTCTCTGCCTCTGTTTCCATCAGTTGCTGAATGAAAGTTCTATGGTGACATTTAAGATATTCATCAATCTGACTGCGGGGCAAGACCAGTTCAGGTACCCTCTCCTCTATTACTTAGGGTCTTAGCTGGGATTATCATTATAGATTCCTTGGAATTTCTCTAGTGCCAGTCTTCTTGTTAGCCCCATAATGGCTCCCTAAATCAAAATGGCAGACTTTTCTATAGCAGGAATTTTGAAGGACTCGCCTACTTTGCCTTGGCAAAGTTTAGCAGTGGACTTCCTTATTGTCTTCTTTGTCCAATTTGAATAGCATACTGTCAGCCATTGAGGGAAGGGCAAGTTCTTGGCTGGTGTCTAGTTTTGTCTCATTGAAAGCAAGCTCCATACGGAGGTTCTTCAATGCTCATCATCTACTCTGAAATAGATTGGAGCTGGCAGAAGCAGTTGAGTCTTACTGTCATAAAAAGCTTTATGTGGTTAAGGCATTTTAAATGCCACATTGTGTATATCTCTGAAGTATTTGAATACTACCACCTATCTGTCTAAAATATATCTGTGTTTAACCTTGAAAATATACCTAATGTGACTTCAAGTTTGATTGTTATAGATAAGTAACTGCTAACCTACATTTCTTAATTATCCTAAGTCATTTATAATAGCTTCAAGAACTAGAGATTTACCTTATATGTTTAAATGTGTTGCATAGGTACTGTACCTTAAACAAGAGTAGAACCATATATATAGTATGTTATAACAAAAATAACCTTAAATTTGTGTCAATATGCCAAAATCCATACCAATGTAAAATATCTGAGATTAGTAGTTGCTTTTTAGTATAAAAGTAGATTCTATAATCTACCCCCTTATAATATCATTCTTATATTCCCCCTTTGTTTCATTAGATAGGAGAGAAAGAAGGATAATATAGAAGAAAAAAAGAGATCCCTTAATCCAGGTTCCTTTGCTTAGTTTCCTCCCTGACTATGACCAATAACAACTAGTAGCAAATAACTTGCAACTAACCCCCCTACACAATGACAATTAGCCACAACCCACCAAATGACCCAGAACCACCAGCCCAACTCTTGGGACTATGAGCATAGTGTTCTTAAAATACTTCCTGTTCTCTGGGGGTGAGGACATCTTTAGGAGACCATGAGAAAATTGGGATAATGGTCTAGTCCTGAGAGAGCTAACTGCATCATTTGTTGTCTAGTCTCCATGTGATGGCAAGCACAGGGCTTCTCTGAAGTCCTGACTGGAATCGTCTGGGAGAATGGACAATGTCAGATAGCCCTTTCGAAGTTGTCCTGGATGCAGATTTTTGAGGAAACAGAAACTGAGGCATTTTGTGTGACTGGATTACTTGGGCTGCTTGTCTTACCTTCATTGGTACATGCTCTTTTTGTTCTGAAAACACACAAACTTTTAAAGGTAATATGCATATCTGCATTATCACAAGGATGAATGTGCTGTGTGCAAGTGTTAGCTATGATGATTTTCTGCTCTATGTTTGAGCAGATAAAGGGTATCTGTCAACTTTATTAGTCCATTTGGACTGTATAGTCAAACCCAAATATAAATCTCCATCCATGCCATATGAAAAGATGACATGTAATCATAAATCATGAGAACTCTTTAGCCAACAACATTTATCATGTCTCATCAGTCTCAGAGGTTTTTCCATGTAGAAGGATCAATATATATATATATATATATATATATATATGTATGTATGTATGTATATATACATATACATATATATCACCAGTCCTGTTGCTTTTCTTGGTTTCTCCCTTCAAATAGGTAGTCATGATTTTCAGGCAGTCTCCCTCCGTCAAATCTGATCTTTATTATTTTTGAAGAAAGCCATAGTCTTTTATTTCCTGTGGAAACAAGGGCATAACCTCTCCTCCAAAGCAATACATTTCCTTACTTCCTTTCTAAAGTTAAGACAACCTTAAAATATATAGGCTGGTTTAATTCAGCAGTTTGTTTCTACAATCCAATGTCTCTGTAGCTGTTGGTTTTTTGTTCATTAGCATTTAAAAAATTTTTAAATTAGTAAAGCACTATATAGGGTCCAAATGTCCTGTGTTGTGATATTTCTCATTCATACAAGGCTTATTCTTTTTATATTGCTTGATTCTCTCTTTAAAGACTTTGATTATTAGTTTTAAGCTATTTTTTCTATGGACTGTCTATACCAATTTTCTTTTCTTTCTTCAGCACGTAAGCACATTTACCAGCATACTGTAACTGTTCTGAGGTTTTCTCGATCTGGACCTGGCTTTCTGTGCTCTGTGGCTCCCAGAAAATGTTGTGAAGGCATTTTGTTTGCCTGCAGGCTCCCTCTGTGGCTCTGCTTAGCACACAGGTCTAGTGGCTGGCTCTGCTCCCCTCCAGGACACAAGCCTGTTGGTACCAACCAGGAGCTGCACCTACCACCTCCAGTCTGGGAAGTTGCTGGGTCCATGATATGGCAGACATTTGTACCTTGTCTCCAACCAGAGTAATGTGCCAGTTGTTCTTGGGTCCTGTGCTTGGCTCTATGTGCCTCCACACTGGATGCCAAATGCAGCAGATACTTCTTTGGACTGTCGGTTCTCAAATAATGACATGGAGACTTCTTGCGAATTCTGAATGCTTAGCTTTTAACTTAGGTTTGTTCTCAACTACCTCTTAAAACTAGCTGTTAAAACTTAAATTAACTCATTTATATTAATCTACATTCTGCCACATGGCTCATTACCTCTCCTCCATACAGTATGTCTGATTTTCCTTTGTGTCTACATCTCAGGTTCGTCCTAGATTTCTTATCTCTTCTTGGAAGTCCCACCTATCATTCCCTGCCTAGCTCTTGGTCATTCAGCTCTTTATTAAACCAGTCATAATGTTGTTTAGGCTGGTGAGGTAAAACAGCAATACATTTTTACACAGCATTCAAATATCCACAATACTTCCTGCCTCATTAGCATATATTCACTATACAAAGTCGTGGTTTCCATTATGACATTTTAATACAAGAACATCAAGTCTTAATTTGATAAATAGATTATGCACTCATTTCTCTGTTACCTTTATTGCTATTTTTGCCCCTACTAGTTGCCTTCCTCTTCCCATTTTACTCTTTCTACTTTCGTATATTATATTTTAAAATCTATACTCTATTTCACAAACATGGCCACCTAAGCATGAGCTGAACAAGGACATGCTGAAGTGAACATGGGTGTAACATGAACCACAAAGATATATATAGAGATATATAAATATACATATATATATATATCAATTTATAAAGGAATATGTTGGGGACACAGACTCACAGATACAGGACAAGTATAACCAGTTGCAGAGTCCTTCCATTTTGCCCAAGAGAGCTGGGAACTGACCACACACCAACTCATGCAGTCTTTACCTCCTAGGAGAACGTATGATCTCTCTCTCTCTCTCTCTCTCTCTCTCTCTCTCTCTCTTTCTCTCTCTCCTCTTAAGTAGTCACATTTGTAGACAAGAAGCCATGCTCTAAGGCTAGTATCCCAAGGCTATTGAAAGAATGAGTTCCCACAACACTTCCTTTTTTATCTAAATAAGAAGATTCTAAACCCAATGTGAACTATATACCATAAGAACAATTATCAAGTGTTGTCCGGGAGAAAGAAAGCATAGCAACAGAAACAAAAAATGAAACTGCAACCAACATCAAACAAGAAACACATACTAAGTATTTGGAAAATAATAGAGATTATTCCAATAGCTTCCTTATCCTTAAGAGTCTGAGTCTTGTATCTAACAGGCCCTAGCTAAGATATGAGAGGATAGTGACTATGACTATCTAGTCTTCAAGCCCATCAAAGACCTGAGAAGGAAAATAATATTCTGATTAAGCAGGAAGTGCAAGCAAGCAACTTCCAAAAGATGTAAGAAACAGTGAGCTACCTGGACAGTCACCCAAAGTCCCTCTGCAATGTTATGGCAACCAAACATGGCTATGGGCCTAGAATATCTGGCAGACATTTTCAGAAACAGGAAAATCTTAAAGACTGTCCTACCCTGTCTTAGCAAGGTTTAGCAGTCACTTTTCTTTATGTTCCGCTTGTCCAGAATGGACAGCATGCTTACCATCAGCAGTCAAGAAAAGGACAGTTTTGCAAAGAAAGCAAGCTCCACCTGGACTGTCTACAGTGCCCACCATCCTCTTGGGAATAGATTAGTGCTACCAGGAACAGTTGTGTCCAGAAGCCTCAACATTAAAACTTTTAAATGCCATATTCTGTCGGTCTTTGAAGTGATTGATGATTACTTATCTATATGGAACACAACTTTATGCATCTAGCGAACCTAACTAACATAAGTATGACAAACATGGGTGACTATGAATCCTATAATTCTTAATAATCTATATAGATTAAAAACTAAAGCTTCCATTGTAAATATAAACCATCTCCAAATGTGTGCAGCATGAGAACAATGATCTCAAAATTGTAACAATATATAAAAATGTCTTAATCAGAGGTAGAAATATATAGTGCAATATGACAAAAATATCCTTAATTTGTATCAATATACAAAATATCTTGGCCAGACTGTGGTGGTGCACGCCTTTAATCCCAGCACTCTGGAGGCAGAGGCAGGTGGATCTTTGTGAGTTCAAGGTCAGCCTAGTCTACAAGAGCTAGTTCCAGGACAGGCACCAAAGTTACAGAGAAACTCTGTCTCAGAAAAAAAAAAATCTTAAACAGAAGTAGAAGCATGCAGTATGGCAAAAATAAATTTGCATTTGTATCAATATACAAAAATACTGTAAACAGAAATAGGAACATACACAATATGACAAATGTAGTTTTGAATTTGTGTCAATATGCAAATTATCTTAGATGAAATACAAAAATAATTTTACATATGTATCAGTATACAATAATCTAAACCAATGTGTATTATCTAAAACTAATAGTTGCCAAAAATAGTTTACAAATATATAACACTAATCTACCTTCTAAACCTATCCTATCTATTCCTTCTTTTTTCTATACCAAACAAGATTCCTGGGTCTAATTATTATTATTCCACTCCCAATCCTATAATAACTTTAACCAACCCTAAGAAAAAACAAAAACCATCCATTCCATCTGTTGGGAGAGGGAGTATTATTTTCTTAAAATTGTGACCAGTCGGGTCGGCTGTGGGGTGGGGTGCCTTGCTCCAACCATGGAAAGACAAGCAGTCATGTACAGCTAACCGTTGGCCTCCGTGGGCGCTCAGGGTGAGACAGGACAGACAGGGATCCTGTCTCTCAGGGATCCAAGATGCGAACACCCTGAGCTCAGGGGGTGTGGGAAGTGTGCCAGCAGCCAGCGAGGCTGGAAGCAAAGGCCACGCAGACTAGCTGCAGACCGTCGGGTTCAGTTCATGTTTGGGTGCCACTTGTAGCATAAACCATATCAATTTATTAAGGGGTGCAATGGGAAAACAGACTCATGGATACAGGACGAGGTAGAACCAATTACAGTCCTTCCATTTTGCCTCAGGAAGCTGGGAACCAAGCACATGCCACTCCACGATGCCTGACCGGATCTGCACCACCAAGAGACACTGCGATGTCTCTCTTCCTCCTCATTGGCAAACAAGAAGCCATACCGTAAGGCTGGTACCCCAAGGCTATTGGTGGAATGAGTTCCCACAACACCAGGCTTCAATCCTTCACAAAGAACTATAAGCAACTGTGGAATGCTGAGAGCAAGCAAAATAGTTTTCCCCAGTGAAGAGACACATACACAATTGGTTATCCAATACCAGATGGTAAACTCTGAAAACATTCATATTAGTAACATTATACAGACCGAGCAGGTCGTATTTAGGAATATATATGTATATTATATAAATGCATATATATGTGTACAATATACACATTGATATATTGTGTGTATATTCATAAAACAACAATTAATGAAAAAGAGGTTCTGGATTTGAAGGAGAGAAAGAGGGAATTACATGGGAAGGTTTGGAAAGAGGAATCGGAAGGGGGATAGTGTAATTATTACATAATCTCAAAAATAAAAGATAAATTAAAAATGTAAATTCTATATTGTGTACAATGTTTGACTTTGGGTTCAGCTTTTTTGCCCAACAAAGTGTTCTCTGGTTACACATTTTTCAAGCATATTACATCATTCCATTCTTGACTGTGGCCAAACTCAACTCTGTTATGTATACATATGCACATTTCAGTCCGTTCATCTGTTGCTTGACACGTAAGCTGATTCCATAACTTGACATCTGTGAGAAGTGCCACGATAGCATGGCTGCGGAAGTATCACTATCATAAACTGGCTTCTATTGCTCTATATATTCTCAAGAGTGCCATAGCTGTCTCATATGGCTGTTCTATTTTATTTCTCTGAGGAATGTCCATACTAATTTCCGTAGTACCCGAACTAGTCTACACCCCCCTAAATCCTTGACGGCATCTGTTGTTTTCTTGGTTTTCACCTTCGACTAGTGTGAGATGGAGTCTCTATGAAGTTTTGGACTGCATTTCCTTGATGGCCAAGGATGTTGAGCAGTTTCTGTATCGTTCCTGGCCATATGTATTTCTTCTTTGGAGAACTGCCCAGTTCATTAACCCATCTGCTTGACTAGGTTATTTAGTTTGGATAATTTTTGAAAGTTCTCTCTGGACTATTAGTCTCCTCAGACGCACAGCTAGTGGGAGCCTCTGCACTCTGCTGGCAGCGCCTTCGCTCTGTTGGTTGCTTCCTCTGCTACACAAACACTTATTAATTTGATTTGATTCTATTTAGGAACTCCTGCTATTAATTTTTGGGCTGACAAAAGACATTTTAGAAAAGTCCTTGCTTATGCCTCTATGTTTTCATCCAGAATTTTGCAGCCTCTCGTCCTGCATGAAGACCTTTGATCTATTTTTACTTTGTGGAAGGTGAGGGGCTGAGATCTTTCATTCTTCATGGTGATACCCAGTTTTCCTTCACCATCTGCTGACGAGGCTGCCTTTTCTCCAACATATGTTTCTATAGCTTTGTCTAGAATCAGACGGCTGTTGTAGAATGGCTTTCTTTCTGACCCTGTATCCCATCCCACCGATCCGCCTGTCTGTTTTTGTGATGACACCATACTGTTTTTATTACTAGGACTCTGTGCTGTCATTGAGGGTCAGATAATGAGATATTTATTGTCCCTTTTTCTTGGATTGCTTTGGCCATTTAGGATCTTTTGCGTTGATGTATGATCTAGTTTCTCCCTTATTTCTGCAAAGAATGACACTGCGATCTTTATGGGAATTCTATAGACTGTATATCACTTTCAGTACCACAGCCATTTTCTCAATAGTAATTCAGTCAATCAACACAAGCGGTATCGCCACCTCCTAATGTGTCCTTCAACTTCTTTCTTCATTGTTATTTTTTAAGATTTTTTTGTTTGTGTGTGTGTGTGTGTGTGCACGCGCGCATGCCCACAGAAACAGAGGAGGGTGTCAGATCCTTTGGAGATGGAGTTACAGGCAGTTGTGAGCCACATAGGTTCTAGAAACTGAACTCCAGTCCTCTACAAGAGTAAAAAAGGCTCATGACCCGTGAGCCATCTCTTCAGTCCCCTCTTGATAAATTATATTTATTTGGTGTGTAGATATGTGTGTGTGTGTGTGTGTGTGTGTGTGTGCTCATGCCTTCCAGTATGTCAGAAGTCAACTTACAGTTGATTCTCTTTTTCCACCATGTAGGTACCAGGGATTGAACTCAGGTCATCAGGCTTGGCAGCAGGTACCTTTACCTGCTGAGCCATCTCAACGGTCCTCTGAAGTGTTTGAAAGTCTTCACTGTAGAGGTCTTTGGTCTCCTTTTTTACATTTATTCTCATATTTTAAGAGGTTATTGTGGATAGGGTTGATTTTCCCTACCTGGCTTGGTACTGGGATATTCCTGTTTTGTAGGTTGAGTTTAGGAGGATTTTTTCCCCTTTATAATTTATGGGATAGCTTGGGGACCACTGGTGTTATCTTCTTTTGGAGTTCTGGTAGAACTTAGCAGTGAATCCATCCAGGCCTGGGCTCTCTTCTACTGGGGGGACTATTGCCGTTTCAATATCAATGTTCATTTTTTAAATCTATTTTTTTGTTGAAAATATTTTTCATACAGTACATCCTGATCACAGGTTCCCCTCCCCCAACTCCTTCTAGAACCTTCCCACCTTCCCACCCACACAAATTCATGCTTTGTCTCTCTTTCTTTAAAAAACAAGAAGACAAAGTTTTAAAAAGAAAAATAACAAAGAGAAAGCATGAGAAACACACAAGCACATGTGGGTGCACACACCATAAAAACCCCAAATCATAAACCACGACCTCTAAGCAACAGATCAGTAAGACAAAAAAAAAAAAAAAAAAAAAAAGTGATATGAGATACAGAGTCTACAAAAATAAAAAATAACATTGAGTTCATTTTGTGTTTGTCATTTACTGCTGGGCAAGGGACCTCCTCTTAATGTGTGGTTAATATACCCAGTGAGACTCCACTGGAGAAAACTAATTTTTCCTTTGCAAGTGGAAGTCGGTTGGAGATAACTCCTTGGCTAGGGGTGGGAACTCACACCTATTTCCCCTGTCAGCACTGGGACCCTGTCTAACTAGACCCTGTGCATGCTGCCAGTCTCTGAGTTCATATGGGCTTCGGTCCTGTGTGTCCAGAAGACCTTGCTTCCGTGAGCTCTTTATTCCCACTGGCTCTTACAAGCTTTCCACCTCTTCTGCATAACTTCCTGAGCCCTGAGGTGCAGGGTTTAATGAAGACATCCTATTTAAGACCGAGTGTTCCAAGGTGTGGATCTGTTAGTTGCCATCTCTAGCATTAATTTTAGATCTGTTTAAAATGTTTGTATTGGTTTGTGTTAGATAGGTTAAAGTGTCTTAGGATTATCCATTTCTTCTAGGGCCTCCACTTTGTCTGAATAAAAGTTTCAAGGTGTTCTCTGACCATCCTCTGAACTTCATCATTGCCTTCTTAGTATCCCTCTTCTCGCTTCTGATTTATTAATTCTTCCTTTAATTAATTTCATTAATCCTCTCTTTATATGGCCAGCTTGTCCAAGAGCTTGTTCAGCTTTATCGCTTCAAACAGCCAACTCTTTTTTCTTGATTGTTGTACTCTTCTTTGTCTTCAAATCGTCCATTCCCACCTGGACCTTTATTACTTTTCCTTGTACTCATTTTGTGTTCGGGTTAGTCTAATCCCTGCCAACACTTTGTGATCTATCTTGTGTTATTTATTTAGATCTCCTCTAATGTTGTAATGCAGGCATTCATAGGTATAAACGTCCCTTTCAAAGTTGCCTTTGCTGTATCCCAAAGGTGGTGGTGGTAAGTTGTGTTTTCATTTTTATTTTATTCTAGGAATTAAAATTTCCCCTCTGATTTCTTCAATAACTCGCTAATCATTCACAAATGTATTATTTAATGTTCGTGTGTTTATATATGATTTCTGGAGTTTCTCTTGCAGCTGAGTTCCACTTTAATTCCATTCCATTTAATTCCACTTTAATTAATTCTGATAAGACGTGAGAAACTGTTTCATTTTTTGGTGTTTGTTCAGACTTCTTTTATAGCTGAAGATGTGATCTATTTTAGAGAACATTCCACTGGCGCTTAGGAAGAAAGTGTGTTCTGTAGCTGTTTGATGGAGACTCCTGGAGCTATCTATTTAATCCATTGACTAAATGGAACCGTTTAACTCTGATTCTTTGAAAAAGCTGGATAACCCTATCCGTTGATAAGAATAGGGCATTGAAATCACTGTGAGTCTGAACCTATCTGTTCTTGTACGTTTGTTTACAAAACTGAACCAGCTAGCATCCAGTGGCTATGTATTTCCTATTGCTGTATTTTCTTGATGGATATTTTCACTTACAAAAGTGTTCTGACTTTATCAGATGTTTGGCTTCTCGTGCTTCCTTTTGGCTTCCTCTTACTTGGTTCCTTGTTTTCTAGCCTTTCGCTTAGTCTCCGCACGTGTCTCTGCCAGTGATGTGTATTTATCGTGGACAACAAACAACTGTTTCTTATTTTTTCAGATCTAGAAGGCTAGTCTGAGTCATTTAATTGGAGAGTTATGAATATTTGTTACTACTATGGATGGGGACTTGTTGTTTCCTGTCATTTTGTTTGTTCTTTTTCTGGTTGAGTCAAATACTTTTCCCCCTTTAATTCCGTCGTTCATCTAACCGTTTGCTAGTTAACTGGACTGGGCATATTTAATTGTTTTCTAGTTTTCATTGTTCACGCATTTAAGGAATGTATTATTTCCTGAGCTCTTGTTCTGGTGATGGTTTTCCTTCTCCCTCTGTGTGTGGGATTCCTGTAA
Source organism: Chionomys nivalis (assembly GCF_950005125.1). Classification (NCBI taxonomy): domain Eukaryota; kingdom Metazoa; phylum Chordata; class Mammalia; order Rodentia; family Cricetidae; genus Chionomys; species Chionomys nivalis. The sequence continues at coordinate 18,251,326 of NC_080095.1, read as the reverse complement.
CTGTCTTTGGCGGCATAGCATAGTGGTCATGAGTTGTTTTTGTTCGTGTATATCTTTTGGAACGTCTTTATTTCTGCCTTGATTTTAAAAGACAGCTTTGCTATCTCTACAGTACTCCTCGCTGGCAGGGCTTTTGTTTCACCCCCAGGTCAGAGAGTCAGCATGAGGACCATGAGGACTTAGACATCTCTCAGCCTGACTCATCCAATCACATGCTAGAAACTGTAGAAAGTGTCCCAGGTGAGTCCATGAACCACCTGGGCCCACCGTGAATCAGATGAAAGCCAATATTCATCTATCACCCATAATCATCAGCCTCTGTGCTGTTTTTTTTTTTTTTTTGTGGGAAAGAGGTCTTTAGCTTGTCATCCCAGTTTAGAAGGGAAAGTCGCTGTGGGAAAAGCTTGGGTGAGCACTGATAGTCAAGAGCGGGAAGCAATGGATTAATGGATCCCACTGCTCAACTCAAGCTCCTCTCATTCGGTACATGAAACTGTAACTTCTCACACTCAGGGTGGGTCTTCCTGCTCCCAGGAGTCCAGTTAAGAAAATCCTTCAGGTACATGCCCACAAACCAAAGAATCTAGACAGAACTTCATTAAGACTTCTGTTCCAGACGATTGGAAACTGTATCCTTGTCAGTTAACCTAAGCATCCCAACCTCTATCCTGATGATGAGCACAGAGGCACTTTGAGTCCCTGGGAACTGGCATGACCTCAGAAGAGTTGTTATCAAAAGCCTAGAGATCTCCCCTCTGCACACACACACACACACACACACACACACTCACGGTAGCTCATGGTCACAGAAGCCTTGTTTTCCTTGGGTAAAATCTTAGAAGAATGTCCATGGCCTACACCAGCCTCCCTTCCAGCCACATCACTCTGGGTCTGAGCTGACTTAGTTTGGAAGATGAGGAAGAGACTGTCTCCACCGTGATGACCCAGACTTGTAACTTTATCCTTTGAGTTTTTGCTACAATGTTTCCTATTGAAAGGAAGGCAGTATCAGGCTCTCCATCTCTAGTTCCTAGGAACATCAAAGTCAGCAACTCCAAAGGTCCTTGTAGTCAAAGCATTTGGGCTTTATGTCTTTTCCTGCTGGGATCACATTGGATGTGACCACTTGGTTTTCAACATGACATAATGCCACTCGGCTTCTGCTACTCTGAGACCTCAGCATTTCTTCTGAAATCAGGCCCTGTCCCTGCGGCAGTCTCTCTTTTGATCAGGACTGAGCTAAAAATAGGGCATCTTGAGAAATTTTTAAAGGGGAAAGGTGCTTTCTGCACTGGAGTAATTTTTAATTCCTTGGCAAAGGGACTGTCTTTGAAACTGTGATTTATGAATGAGATATAAAGAAAAGAGGTTTATTTAAGCTCACAGTTCTGGGGTCTCAAGAGTAACAATGCTGGCTTCTGCTCAACTCTACTGGGATCCTCAGGTGTATATCAAATCAAAAAAGTAGAGATTCGAGGGCCAGGCCCACTCTTGTGTCATAACTCACTCTCCTCAATACTAGCGGGGATCTCACAAAATCAACATTAATCCCTTCCGAGAGCAGTGGCCCCAGTGACTTAACTACTTTTCCACTGGACACACCTCTCAAAATGCCACCCCTCACCACCATCACGTTGGGAACAGAGCTTCTAGACACGAACCTTTGGATGGAAAAGAAGATCATAGCCACAGCATGAACTTCCCCACAGAACACAGTTGAGGGCAGGGCATACACTTCCACAGGACAGATCTGTCCAACTGTGCTACCCAGAAAAGCCTAGGAGCCCTGTCCATGGCAGCATGCCAGAAGAGCTACAGCATCTCAGTCTCATCAACTCGGTCTAGGTCATCACTAAGTTCTAGTATATTCCCCAATCAAGATGTTAGATCCACCTTTGACTGGTGGTGGCACAGCTTGTGGCGGTCTCCTGCGGCCCTTGGCTCTTGGTGTAATTCTGCTCCTTTGGTTGTGGCTGAGTTCTGAGACATGCTTCTAAGTCATAGGCTATGACAATGGGCAATGGACAGTCATTGAGTGGCTATAGAAAGACCCCCTGCCTTGTTTGCAGACTTTCCTTCTCTCATTTTTACAGCCTATAGTCACTTGGATTTCATTTGGTATGGGGGTCCCTGAGAGGAGTCCTCAGCTAATGTCAACAAGTGACAGGCCCTCTGCCCAGTGGTCTGCAGGGGGTGGAGTTCTACTGACATTCTGTGATCAGGAGTTCTGTGCTTCCCCAGTAAGGTCCTGTGTAACACCCTCATTGATTGCCACCTTGTGAGAGACCTTGATACAGAGGGCCTAGCTAAGACATGTTCAAGTTCCTGATGTGTGTGTGTGTGTTTGTGTGTGTATGTGTGTGTGTGTTGTGTTTTGAACCTCTATCTCTGTGACTATTTAAAGCACAGCAATAACTATACAAGCCAACACATTAAATCAAAGTTTTCTAGTAAGAGCAGCAAAACATTTGCTCTGATCCAATGTTCTATTTCACCTCTCTTGGTCTTTCTGCTCATACACATGGTCCCCAGGTCTCTCTCTGTCTCTATCTCTCTCTCTCTCTCTCTCTGTCTCTCTCTGTCTCTCTCTCTCACACACACACACACACTATTAATTCTTCAAATGGTTAAATCTTGGTGGTAAGTGTATGTGCCAACCCTAGAGCATATTCAGTTAGTGAGCATAGGGCATGGGGCATGGAGGTAGTGGGTCCCCTTTCACAGCATCTGCCCATGAGTGTATCTCTGGCTTTTGAGGTTAGGGAAGGCTAGTCTTTTCTGATGTGAGCCAAGCTCCTGCTACAGCTAAGGGAGGCTCAGTGGGAGTTAGAGATTCAAGATCAATTGCCTCATTGGTATGGTCATCAGGTGTTTTCATGCCAAGTCCCAGGACTCTGTTCTTCTCCAATCAATTACCCCCCCCCCTTCACAGGAGAAACCTGTTGAGCCTGGGAATCCAATTGCTAGAGTCCAGCATCCTGTCTGATTAGATTGTGCGGCAGACTCCATACCACCAGCCCTGCAGCTGGAGGAAGCTGGAACTTCTGGGAGCTGCAACAGAAGTTGGCTGCTTGCCAGAGCCTGGTGTGAACTGGGGCAACATCCATGGACTGGCCATTTTCTCTTTCCATAGGCTTGAATGCACTCGTGAGCATCCATGCCTCTCCAGAACTCTGAACCATCAAGTTCAAGCTGTTTCGTCACAGTCAACTATGGATGTCAGTTGATTAGTCATGATATTATTTGTTACAGGGTATGGATGGTAAACATTCCCTCCCCCACACCTGTGTGTGGGTCACAGGTGTGAGCAAGCAGTCCTCAAACCCAATGGAAATCCCACTCCTGGTACCAAGTTAAATCTGCTGGTGTCCAATCAGGAAATGGGGATTCCACACGCCCAGAACCATCTACTAATGCTTAGTGTGACTAACTGTAACTGGAGAGGCGAGGTTATGAAGGATTGGCTAGAGAAACACAAGGGACGTAAGGAACAGAGAAAAGACAACTGTGCACAGTGGCCCTGGCTGAGATCTAGAGATTACAGAAGCCAGAGGCCATGACTTATTAATGACAAGGAAATCATTATTCAGTCTGATTACAGGACCAGGGTTGGAAGCCCAGTTAGGGATTTTACCAGAAGTATAACCTGTCTGAAAGCAACTGTTCTCACCCTTGCTCTTTCTTTCTTCTGAGTCTCCCTTGCTCTCCACAGTTTGCGATCTGAGGAGGGGACAGGGTCTGGACTGTGGTGGCTTTGCCTCAGACTCAGTGTTCTCTGTCTCTTGGTTGACTTGGGAAGTTCAGGTGCCTGGCATCTTCTAATGTGGTCAGCCCCATGAGGAGCCAGAGAGTGGTCTCCATCTGTAGTGGTACCCTCTTGGCTGGCAACTCAGTACTCTTTCATGATACAGTGGGCACGAGTCTGCCCTTAGTCCCTGTCTCTGCCCTTTGCCTGACTTCTCCTAGATTCTCCGTGTCCTTCCACGAGTCCCTCTGATGGTTTACAGGAACATTCTTCAGCCTGAGTAGCTATCAGGGGCACTGCTTGCTTCTGCCTGGCACTTCTAGGTCTGTAAAGTTGTGTTTTCTCCTGACTGAGAAGGAGAGGTACTTCTGCTTCTTGCTTTGATTGGTCTTGCACAGGTGACCATGCTAGACTCAGAGTGTGGGGCTGCTTCTGGGAGCCCCCGGGACACACAGTCCTCAGTTTTGAGGGCTCAGGTCTGATTCTGAGAGCAGAGCCATCCCCACTAACTTCTTTCACATCCACAGGGTCCTGTGCCTTAGATGGCCAAACGCAAATGGAATCATGATAACACGGTGAGCAACTATGTCCTATAGAGAACAATCAGCTGCTGCTAATTCCAGTCACCTCTTGCTAGCTGTGTGACCTCAAGCAGGTTGCTTAGCCCCTCTGTGCCTTGTTTTTCTCATCTGTTTATTGGGGGGAACAATAGCCCACATTGGACCTACTCACCTAATGATGTATCATCAGCTGTACAGAACATCAGTTAATCAGTGCTATGGACTCGGACTTTCCTTGTTGAAAGTCCTGAGAAACCAGAACAAGGAGAGTAGCAGGGTGACTAGGGATTCTCGAGCAAGCACTTGCACTTGGAAGCATCCCAAGTGGGTTGAAGCTGACACCCAGAATAGGAAGGCAGGATTCAGCAAGGAGGGAGATGGAGGCAGCTCTATCCGGACCCCACAGCATAAGGTGAGCAGGAGGTCGTTCCCTATGATTGGGGAAACTGAGGTCCGAGGAAGGGACAAGATATCTAATGTCCCAAGATGAAGACACCTCTGATTCCAACACTGAGCCTAGGTCGAGCTCCCATTCTGGTCTTGCTGTTCTAAGGCTCATGCTCCTGGTGTGCCTGGTCACCCACGTTGGGGTTCCATGGTGACTCAAGGTGAAGTTCCCCAGGGCACCGACATCCCCCACTGCAAGTCTGCCCTTGCCCGCTTTCTTTCCATGCTGGCTGCAGCCCCTGTCACATGTCAAATGCTCAAGGTCTCTGCCGGTTACCCTCCCTGCTCCGGTGATCAGAAAGGAAGAGGGCTCTCTGTGGTCACAGAACTGGAGTCCCAGGCACTAGGACTGAGTTAACAGATAAGGGAAGGTGACTGGTCCCATCTCCGACTCTCGGATGTGGGAGCATCTTTGGGGAAGAATAGGCAAGGAGAGGTACAGAGGGTCATCAGTGTGAGCTGGGTGGCCTGGCTGTGTTTGGGGACTCTGCCTATGAAGACTGAGTGGGCAGCAGAGGTCCCCTCGGAGAGGGACTCAGGAACTACCTTCCGAGCCCAAAGCTCATCTCGTCCTCAGAGGAAGCTGAGTCAGCCAGGCTGGATGTCTGAGGAACAAGGGGGACTCTAAGTTAACCTGCTGGGCCCAGGGGTGGCAAACCCATTTGAAGAAATGGCCTGCCTGCAGGCTACCAACTGTCCCAGTGTGCTATGTTGGTTACAACTTCCAAAAAGGAGGAGGGCCAGAGGGAAGGCGTTGTTTTCCAGCCTCTTGCTTCATTTGCATGAGGTGAAAAATGTTTCCATAGAAACAACCAGAGCCTGTAATTTTTGAATAACGATTTCTGCGCCAAGCACAACCTGTCTTGTCTGGTTGGGGAATTAAGTCTCGTAGCATTTCCCCATAACAATGGTAAAGTCGTCCCGGCTAGAAAAAGGTGGAGGGAAGGGGCAGTCTGAGCCCCAAGAACCAAACCGCTTAGCCTCAGTTCTCCCTCTTGTGAAATGGAGCCCGTGAGGTCTGAACCATACAGCTCAAACCCGCAACACTTCAGAACTGAGGGGGCGGGCTTGGTACGAAGCTTGGGTCTCTGGGTCCCCGGCCCTGACCGACACCCGGGAAGCCTAGGCAGTGTTCTTGTAAGTTTTTAAGAGGGGCAAGAGCAGAGAGCTGTGCACCCCGGACCCTCTGGGCTACCAAAGAGAATCTCTCCTCCTGCCCTGCCCACGGCCAGCTGCCCGCCTCCTCTGCGGACGTCCCCTGCCGGCTGCTGGACCCTGCTCACCCAAGCGAAGGTAGCGGCCTCGCCTGAGCGCCTCTGCCCCCTGGTGGCCCGAGGGCACCACGCAGTCACTCACCCCCAGGCACAAAGGGCTGTGTGGCCTCTTCAGGCTCCTCTGGAGATCTCTCTTTTGGAGCTTCGAAGAGGCCACCACAGTCACAGCAAGGCTCCAAGAGGGACTCCAGGATCAAGGGTCACTGGCCTTCCCTTCCACACAGGATTTGGTGGAGGGGTACCCTGAGAAACCCACATTGCCAACATCTTCTGTGGGTCTGTTTCAGGAGGGCAGGATGGAAGCTAAAACTGAGAGCAAAGTGAAGATTAAAGACTGTAAAGGGGCAGGGGGCAGAGGGTAGGGCTCTTCTGCACCCCTATATTGCTTACAGGGGATACTAAAGACCTGGGAGAGGCCCACATGTTAGTCCAGAGGTCCCTGTGTGTTCTAGCCATCCTGAGACCACCTCTGTGATCCTTCTACCATTCTCCTTGTTTGCAGACAGCAATCAGAGGCACCGTCCTTGTTGTCAGGGGCTGCCTTTATTTATCCTCATTTAACCGTGGGTTGGAATATTGTGCTGGGACTGAACTGAGCCTCAGACATGCTCGGCGCCTGCCTGGCTTAATTATAGCCCGAGGGGCTGAGAGCAATGAGCCATGCGCCACCAGCTCCAAGGCAGCAAGCTGGTCTTCAGACGTCCTTCCCTTCTCTCTCTTTAAATACCAGCGTGATGTGTCCCTGGTTACACTCTAATGATGGTCTGCGGGAGAGCGACCTTCTGGGGCTGGAACATGTGCTGTCGCCTCTAGGTTATGGGCAAGGGTCGGAGATGAACAAGAAGGTGGGGGGACATTGTTCGGAAGACCCCAGAGGGCACCCAGGCGCTGCCAGTGAGTGTCCTCATGCCACTGAGGATACAGATAAGAGGCGTTGACTGTGCTTCAGAGGGCTGTCATTTACCCTGTCAGGTGCTGTAGTGTGGGTCCCCTGAATGTTATCCACCGGCGCAGGGCACACTAAAGATGGAAGAATCAAGGCATTTAGTTCAGGCCTTGTGTTTGCAACAGGACAGGCCCTCAATCACAGATGGCCCAGGAAAACAGAGGGAGGCTTTGGGGACCCAAAGATGGACTCTATGCCATGCCACTGCCAAGAAGTCACTAATAGGCAAGTGACACCTCTCTCCATGTGAAGGTAGCATGGTACCAACAAAAAGCCAGTGTAGGTCAGGGGATGTGGCTCAGTTCTTGGAGTGCTTGCCCTGGGATGCATGAAGCTCTGGGTTCAAGCCCCAGCACCACAAATGGATGCTTATAACCTTAGTAGCTGGGAGGTGGAGGCAGGAGAATCAGGAATTCAAGGTCATTCTCAGCTACATAGGATGTTCAAGGCTAGCCTGGGATAAAATGAGACCTTGTCTCAAAACTAGGCAAACACAACCACAGAAATCAGAACAGTGTGTCTATGAGTCAACAGTATTGCAGGCATGGAGGAGGCTGTTCTCCTTCCTCATGCGGAGTCTCGGGAGCAAGTGTTGCCCCACTGTGGTGTGGAATGGTGGGGGAAGGGCATCTGGTACACCAGGAGCTGACCACTGGGATCGCCAGCCTCTTCACCAGCTACAAACCACTGAGGGAGAGGAACTGCCCACACGTTAGAGCTACCTTGCTTACTGATTCATCTGATGGAAACCTTACAGGTTTTGCTGTAGGACTCAAAATACATGACGAGTTGAGTGGTTCATAACCTTGATGTACATGGAACACTTGGAGTATTTTTTAACTTAATTTTTTAGCAATTTTTGAAAAGATTTATGTGGAGGGAGCATGTATATGTGGACAGTGCCTGAGGAGGCTGGAGGTTTCAGGTTCCCAGAGATGGAGCTACCGGATCCTGTGCTTCCTGACCTGGATGCTGGAAATTGAAGGTGTGTTTTCTGCGAGAGCAGCCTTAACCACTGAGCCATCTCTGCAGTTGGAGACACTTCTTGGTGCAGCTGAGTCCTCCCAACCCTCTGAGGCAGACACGGGTGTATGGAGCAGATTGCCACCCAGGGCCACGTGGTAGGAAAGGCTACTTTATAATTAGGGAGACCAATGACATGTAGAAAGTCCCTCTCTGAGATAAAGCATGGATAAGTCATGCAAGCACAGAGTATCATGACACATGTCCACATATGTCTGGCCAGTACTGCAGGTTCTAGCATGTCCAGGACCCTGAGGACCCTAATCAGGCTGTGACCATTGCTCAGAACTCAGAGACACTTCTCTGGGGCCTTAGGCATACTCCCGGAGGCAGCTAAAAGTCATGCAACATGAAAGACAATGAAGGAAACATACTCCAATGGTGTGTGTAAGAGAGACCCACACCTATGGGAGGAAGGCACTGCCCTGAGTGCCACCAAGGCACTGCCAAAGAGTGACAGGAATTCTTTCTTTTTTCTTTTTTTTTTTTTTTTTCTTTTTTCTTTTTTTGGTTTTTCGAGACAGGGTTTCTCTGTGGCTTTGGAGCCTGTCGTGGAACTAGCTCTGTAGACCAGGCTGGTCTCGAACTCACAGAGATCCGCCTGCCTCTGCCTCCCAAGTGCTGGAATTAAAGGCATGCGCCACCATCGGATGGCTGGAAACAGCAACCCCCGGGACGGTCTGTGAGGCCAGGGAAACTAGACATAGGGACCCTGGGGCTCCTGCCAGGAGGCAGGCAGCATCTCCCACTAAGCGTCTCAGGAGAATGAACTCTCATGAAAAGCTTGTGGTTAGTTTCTGGAAAGTGGGTCTCAGAGACACAGATGTGTCACCCTCAAGGGGTGGGTTCACCACACGAGGCTCCTAGACAGGGCTGAAGGTGAGGGGGGCTCAGAGCCTAGAGCTTCCTGTTTCTGCTGCTGGCTTTGGGGGTTCACTTTAAGGTAGATACTTGTTGGTACCTCAGGAGGGGCTCATGAAATATGGGACAGTGGTGTGGTGGGGAGGATGGAGATAGGGTTTTGGAGACAGGTCCTGTTGATATGCAACAGGCAGGGAAGAAGAGCCTTCTGGCCTGAGCCAGTGGGGGAGGGAGGGGTATGGCCTGGGGCTGGGGACCAGGGTCATATGACATCTGGCCTTATCCTGGCGGAGGAGTTGAGACTGACTATATGGCCATGAGGAACTTCTGGAGAGTTTGGGGTGGGTGATGAGATACGGTGTGGCCAATGCAAGCCTGGGATATGGGCATGGGAAGCAGCAGCTATAACCTAGGGGCCAAAAGGAGGTGACTGGGCAATGGAGCAGAGGGCTTGGCAGGGGGGCTTGAGAAGCTGCAGGAGGAGTCAGCCATCCTCCCCTCCCTCTTCTCTTCAGTCCTCCTTTCCTCCTTCTCAGGGTCTACAGAAGTTGATACCTGTCTCTAGGCAGCTGCCAAGGAGCAGGAGGATGAAGTCGCCCCATGGTGAGGGTCTTGCTCCAAAGAAACCCAGCACCTCGGAGGAGGGAGGGAACTGGTTGTTAAGGATATTCCCAGGGCGACTGAGATTTCCAAGAGTTCAGTAGACCTTGCTAATTTTGGACGAGGTCATATGTGATGGGGGTCACTCTGCCCACCCCAGTGATTTCCTGAGAGACTGACAAGATAAAGGAGCATCGTGAGAGCACCCCCCTGGGGAGCTCGGGCTTCCAGTTGGGCAGTGCTGGGATTTGTTCTCCATGGTCTTCACAAACGGAATGACAGCGAATGCTGTCAGACTTTGAGCAGGGGCCACTGATCCATGGTGATCGGCCCCAGGAGACTCGGGAGATGATAGGAATGCAAGGGAGGAGGCTGACGGCCAGGGCAGGAATCCCAGGACTTTGGCCATAGCCCAGGCCTTGGCTCCTTTTGATGAGGGAAGCTTATCCTTCTCTCTTCCCAGGAAGGGGATGCAATGAGCTCATGCTAGGGTATGGATTCCTCGAGGCAAGGAGAATCGCTCTCAATTCCTTCCCACAGTGCCTGAATAGACCCTACATCTGCCACTGGGCAAGGTCTAGGCCACAGCTGGGGGCAGCTGCCATGCTGGCGGCCTCACTGATGGTCCTGCCAAGCCTTGTTCCTGCTAGGCCTCTCTGCACCGGGCTCTACTGTACTAGGAAGGAAGCTCTAAGGCCAAGAGGTACCCAGTTGGTTTTTGTCAATCCTATCCAAGTGACAGAATGGATTTTCTGTGCAAGAAGCCAAATGGGACTCCGTTTTTCCCGCTACAGTGAGATTCAAAGTCTGGAGCCCATTCGTTGTCACTGGGGTCAAAGACAAGAGATCCATTTTGTGGGGACAAGATAATTAGCTGGTGGGAATAGGACCTGGTCCTCTCTTGGCTGTGAGTTGAAGGAGCCTAGCTTACCACTGAGAGAAACGGTACTGAGAACTTGGACACAGTACCTCCCACAACCAGTGCAGTGTCTTCAGCCCTGCAGGGGCTACCAGGGACTTCATTTACCAACCTGTTGCTGCACAGAGATGTGGCTATCACAGGCCCAGGGTGTCACTGTGGGCTGCTCTGGGTCAGGGTTCTCTGTAGCCTTCCAACTTCAACTAGAACAGCTTCAGAAAAACTTATTCTGTATGTTGAACTTCTGGAGAGGAATTCCCTGGAATTGATCAGGTTAGATAGGTAACTCAGTGGGGAGAGGACTGGCCTAGCATGCATGAAACCCTGGGCTCAACCCTCAGCACGGCAAAAAACTGGAGGTGGTGGCACTGTGGTAGGCGGAGTCCTTGACAACGTAGAAAGCCGAAGGCTAGCCTGGGCTACATGAGATGTTGTATTATTAAAAAATGAATTTTCCATAATCAAAAATCCCAAGAAAGAGAAAGAGAGAGATTGGGGGGGTAGCTGTGTGCCAAATATCCACAGAGCAGCCCCCACAGCCTAGCCCAGCCTTCCTTCATGGTCTTCCTATAGAAAGGTGGTCTGGCTTTGGAGAACTCTGCTGGTTTCAGAGTGACCTTTTATTGTTTGCTTTTGAGATTTCGTTTTTTGCATATCAGCTCTGATGCTCAGAGCTGCCCAGGGGAAGCACAGAGACTGCCAAAGCCCTAGCAGCAACCATCCCCATCCTGGAGCGTCTGGAGAACAGAGAGCGCTGGGAGAGACCCACCCTGCCTCAGTGAGCCCAGCTGACCAAGTGAGTAACGCACAAGTCTGTAGAGTCTCAAGGAGGGCAAGGACCAACCTGAAGTGCAAGCGGCTGGTGCAGGTGTGGGGCACACTTGACTCACAGTAGCACTGGGCTCCGCTATTCACACCCACAGATTGCCCCAAATTTCTGAGCCTTCCAGAAGTCATTCTGTCTGTCTTCAGGAAGAGATGAAGACATGGGAGAGAGTCAGGGGCAGGAGTCATGTTCCAAATGCTTCTTTTCTCGTAGCCATCACCCGAGGATCCAGACTTACCCTCCAGTCTGAGCCCAGGAGGAACCCCAAAGCAGCTTTGATTCATCACCTTGGGGTACGAATGGGTAGCTAGCACGGATCATGGGTGCTCCTTTCTGCCCAAGGAAACAACTTTAAATGATGCTCCATGGGCTCCCTCCTAATGCTCTGGGTGTTTATGGTTTTTTTAAGGGCCTCATCAAAGAAAATGCAGTAATGACGCCCCTGACTTCGCAGCAGTGCTTTCCGCGATGAATTATTCACATCTGCGGTGAAACGGGGACTCCGCAAACCGACGCTGCTGAAGCAGTCCCTTTCCGCGGGACTATTTTTATCTTCTTTTGCAATTTTTCATCTCGGGAGACACTTGGTTCGGGGAGCCCGTTGTGCAGAGCCCAAGTTGGCGGGATGTCAAGTGTGGAGTGCTAGGCTCTCCCAGCTTCTGCTCAGAGTACAAATCTGTGAAAACAGGAGCAGGCTCTGGGAATACGGCTGTTGGAGCCTAATGAGGGCTATGGAGGGATTCCGTGGACTCCTAATGTCTCACACTTCCAGGTTCCTGGGAGATCTGGTCTCCACTGTAGTAATGGCCGTGATGGAGCCACTTCCCATTTCTTTCTATTAGAATTCAGTTATTTGTTAAGGATCAATACATGGGGTTCTGTGGAGGGATGTATAGGTTCTCTTCTGGGGCTGGTGCCTGTCCCAGGAAAGTCAAGGATTTCCTGATGACTGAACTCAAGGGGTAGGCCCTGCCAGCCTCATCTACCCAAACCATACCCACTCCGTGACTTAAAAAGCCCCCGAGGGATGGTGACATGGTTCAGTGGATAACGGTTTTTACTTTCAACACTCATGACCTGAGTTCCGATACCCAGAACCTCCATGGTGGGAGGAGAGAACTGACTCCTAAAAATTGTCCTCCGATCTCTACAGGCATGTTGTGGTAGTACCACACACACACACACACACAGTAAACGAAAGTGACAAAGACATGTAAAGCCTGTGACACGGACACTGCCCAGTACGATGGCCGTGAGTCACACAGTGAAATGTAATTGGTTCAAATGGAGATGTGCTGTGTCAGTCATACACCGGGGTCCAAAGATGTGGCCGACGAGGGATGGAGACCACCTCGTTCATAGTTTGCATTCATACTGGTTGTGTATTGAGATGGTGACGGTTTGGCTTCAGTGAGGTTGAATGAAATATGTTGTTAAAACGATTTCATCTGTTCTTGTTGAAGCATCGCAAGTGCCTTCTGTGGTCTTTTTTTTTAATCCCTTAGGCTGTGTTATTCCAGAAGGGAGTGCTAACCAGGGGCCATCTCTTGGTGGTGAGCTTATGAGGAGACCCACCCCCTTTTGTTTATAGTCTTCTAAATGTGGCGGTGACCTCGAAGTTAGCCTCGCTTGATACACAAAAAGGCACCTGTTTAAGTGTTCTGAATGGGCCTCGGAACTCGCTGGCTAAGTAGTTGCCCTGAAGATGCCATCAAGGAAGAGCAAGAAAGTGAAAGGGGGGCTCTCTGAGGACACCAGGGTTGACAACTGGCTCTCATGGCTCAAGAGTACAGGGGACTGGCAGGCAGGAATCCAAAGAAGGATCATGAGGTTTTCAAGGATAGCTGTGGTCCAGCAGGGGAACCATTTCAATACAGAACAGGAACTCTTTTCCTCCTGCTGGGACTCAGATCAACCTATGCAGCTGTTCTTCACTGCCTGGGAAGTGAAGTTGCTCTAAGGTGAACTTGAGTTTGAGAGGTCCAGGGAAACAAAGGGGCTCGGGCTGGGCCCACCTCCCAAGCCACAAGATCCTCAGGTAGCCAGAATACCCTCAGTGCCAAGGTGCCAGACCTTGATTCATGTGTTCCTGAGTTACAACCCTACAAAAAGAAACTGTCAGCGCCCTCTTCTCACAGATGCGGAAAGGGAGCACAGGGTCCTTTAGGTACCTTGCTCTGGGCTCAGATCTTTAGTGAGGGGAACTTACCTGTTTCAACCACCAGAGGCGCTGTGCGCGCAACCTCAGCCTTGGACCCAAGTAGGCGAAGAGAAAAACAACATGATTCATGTTTCATAACAGGAAAAAAAAGTGACGTTGGTTTTATGTTTTATTTAACCTGGTCTATTCAAAACATAGAATTCTGACATAGAATCAGCATAAAATTTATATTCAAAATTTTATATTCTTTCTTGACATGCCCTGCCTTTGAAATCCAGGATGTTATCTTTATTTAAACCTTGGCAGATTAGGTACATGGTGTGTTCAACAGTCACACATGACTCATGGCTACAGAGTCGGACAGTGATATCTAGAATCTGGAGATGCAAAGAGCGAATCTGAAGGGACACCATGCTTACCTAGATATTGGGCACTGGAGGCTGGGGCTTAGAGCCGCTCCCAGGCTGTATCTGGATTCTCTAATGAGTGCCAGTATTGATTAGGACAGGGACAAAAAAGGATAGGCCTGTCCCCTGACATAGTATACTTAAGGGGACTCGTACCTGGCAATGAACAGGGCTCTGTGATCCCATGGGTGGGTACCTGGGGTGATGAGTTCCTCTAACCTAGGCTCTCCTGGGGTTTTAGTGTCTTCAGTGGGCCGGCACCACGTGTCACGAATCCTGGGGCCCGAGCCCACATCCTGTGACTCTGAATCCAAACGGGCCACTTGGTTTCACTGTGCTGTGGTTTTCTAACCCAGGAACAGTAAGAATGAACTCCTACTTAGTGGAGTACTAATTGTTGGAAAGGGACAGGAAGTAGCATCTCTCCTTCCGGCTCTCATTCCAGTGTTCCCCCTCCAGTTCCCCCTGCACCCCAGGAACAGAGTCCATCCTGGCCCAGCTCCCTCACAAGGCTTCCTGCTTGCTCACTAGCTTTAGGGCCCCTCAACTGGCCTCTTCTTGCAGGAACAAGGTTGGCTGTGTCCTCTGCACAAGAACACAGCAACACCGCACGAGCAGGCTGCATGTGGAGCGGCACCTTTCAGGCTGTTGAAGGCATGGTGACTCTTTGCCGACCCTCCTATGTTTGTTAATAACTTCTGCTCCCTATGGGAAGCTGGCTGGCCTCCAGCTGAGTACACAGCAGCGTCCACGGCCTGTGAGAGCTAATACCTCTCCCAAGGCACCTCGGGTTCTCTTCTGGGGAAGATTCCACATCAGCAACGTTACATGGCGAACGCGCTGGAGAGGCAGAGCCTCCAATTAGGGAATAGCTACATGTTCCTAAGTATGACGGGGAAGTAATTCTCTGGCCAACAGAGTTTAATCAAAATGTTTTATGCAAGACGTATCCCTGACCCTGACAAATCGCCTCTCTCTTCCTGGAAATTAAACAAATATATTGTCAACGCGGCTTTCAATGGCACATAAACAGATGCAGGCTGGCGAGATTGCGAGGTTACGGGGTTCCAGTGGGGCCCCAGATGAGGGAGGTGCGTGCTGTGATTCTTGCAAGGTCCTCTGGGCTTTCAGCAGTGCCTGCTACCTTCATGGGGGCTGGAAGAGGGGCCGCTCAGGAAACCATGTCTTTCAGTGGCATCTCTCAGTCTCTGGTGTCAGCAATGCCTGTCCTGCCTGGTGGTCCTGCATTCTGAGGAGGATCTCACAGAGGCTACTTAGCCAACTCCTGCCCCTGCCCATCCACATCTGCCACAGCACCTGTCTCTCTTGACACCCAGTCACCCTCAAACAACTGTGTGGGGTGGAGGGTGGGGAATTTGGGGGAGCTGGGGGGCAATTCTGCCAGGTCAGAGCTGCCAGGTGAGGCTGTTTCTTCACTAGGGAAGGGGTCTGATCAAAGACAATCCTGTCGACAGCAATAGAGGCAACAGACACACTTGGTGCAGGTGTGGCCCAGTGGTCAGTGATGGCAGTGGTCAGGCACCTCAGTGGTTTGGACAGTAAAGTGGGGACAAGAGGCAAGTCAGCAATCAGAGCCCCAAAGGGGGCGCTCCTGATCCAGCTCTGGAAAGCAGGACGGAGCCTGTTAGTGACTCATCTGGAGGCAGTTCCTGAGGCAAGGCAGGCTTGTCCAGGCCCTCCCAGCCTAACGAAGGGCATCGCCTGTTACTCCTCTTCAGGTATGTGAACTTCCAAGTCCTGGGCTTGCCGATGACGAGAGAAAACTCATTTTAGAAACTGAGAAAGCCCAGCTCCCGCAGGGTTAGTTCCTGAGGAGCAGAATCTGACCTCTGTGTTTGGGATAAACCACTTCTGGGACTCTGAAGTGAGGGAGGATAGGGTCACGGGTGTGGACCATCCATCTTGGGAATGATTGCACATATGGGCTTTAGTGATGGTGGGAGGCAGAGGCCCAATGTGGCCCTTTCCCTGGCCTCATTGGGGTTAAAGTCAGGTCATCGTGGTCAGGGGTCCCCTCCACACAGCAGGGTAGGGAGTGTGCTCTATCCTGCGCCTCCCTGCGGTCTCCATCCTTGGACACAGCCCACCTCCTGCAGCAGAGAAACTCTGCATTACTTCTCTTTAATGGCCGTGTTATCTCACCAGGCCTGACTTGGGGGTGAAGGACGGCAGTCAACCATGAAGATGTCGCAGAGACGGATTCTGAGGTCAGACAGGCCGGTGCCCTCCCTATGTTATTGATGGAGGAGAGAGAAGAACTTAAGGTCAAAGGTCATCTTCATCACTCTCACTTGGCTTATGCCGACAGATCCTGCCCTGGCTCAAGTCCTGCAGCCATCCTTTGCCCTGGGCCTCAGAGCCTTGGTTCTACCTTTCCTAGTTCCTAGTTCCTCGGTACGCAGCTCATAACCGCAGTGGCTACTGTCAAGAGCACGTACCTCCAGCCTGGCTAGGAGGGTCGAGTACCCATTGTCAGAGGATGGCTGCCAGATGGGGCCAAAGACACAGAGCCTGCAGGGTACCAGCTCTGTCACTGCTGGGCAGGCAGGAGACTCCATCCTTGTGTCTTGGACGAATAAAATGAGGTTTAGTGAGCTTAACATCTCATTTATGGCCAGGACAGGAGCATGGGCCCTTGTGCCTACCCAGACCCCAAACTGTCCCTGTCAACCGTATGGTCTCAGGTTTCCCTGGACCACTTGGGTCCATGTTGGGGATTGGGAGCCTGTGGGAGAATGTTAGTTTGTAGAGGGTTTGAAGCCTCCAGTCTCCCACTCTAGGAGGAAAACGGAGGTTGGAGGGGGCCTGTGGGAGCTGATGGCCTCCCTGGGCAGCAGCTTCTGGACTGGACCCCAATAGCCATGTTGTTGGTGTGGGGTAACTGGGGGCACCCTGCCTGAAATGACCGCTCTCATACTGCTGTTCTAGGGGACAGGGATGGGGGACAGCGGAGTAGGAGAGCCCCAGGTCCGGATACTGCTGATCTCCTGAGGACGCCCATTAGACATGGCACAGATGCAGTACCTTGGGCTGCCCAGAGCAGGAAGCAGCTCCGTGTTCTCTGCCAACAGATCAAGTGTTCCTGTGCTGGCGGACATGGGGATTAGCCCTCTCTTGTCCTCGAACCCTGCCACCGGCTGTCATCATGCAGATGTGCCCTGTGGCAGTGCCAGGCAGCTGGCCTCCCACGGAGGTGGCTCCTTGGCACAGAGGACCCCTGAGCAGCTGCATCCGGATCTTCCCGTGACCCTCCTGGCCTGCCCGACCACCCGGCCCGTCAGGCCCACTTCTGGAAAGTGGTTCACCTGTCCCAAGTCTGGCCTGGGGAGGGGCGAGATCAGCAGCTGGCCTGAGATGGGCACATGGGAGGGGTTCCCAGGGGGTAGTGGCCTCCTAATTGAGAGGAGAGCTGAGAGTTTCCAGGAGGTGAGGGCCTGGGGCAGACCAGGAGCGTGTAGGGGGGGTCGAGAAATGAGCCTGGTGGGGGGGTGGTGAACATGGGGAAAGAGCAGGGTTAAGCATTAAAAGGAGCAGAGGTGGCCCCGGGTTGCTAAAGGAGAGCAGGAGAAACCTTAGGTTCACTGGATAGCCTGTTAACATCACCATACCCTCTGGTATACCTATGAGCATTCACAGGACAGACACACACACCCTTCCTACCTTACACACACACACACACACACACACACACACACACACACGGGCCTAGCCTTGTGTCCAAAGCCATCGAAGGCCAGAAATGTTCAGTCAGGGACGGGACAGGCCTCCTGGTGAAGTGTGTCTAGCTCCTTATGGCTGACTTAGTAAGTCTCCATTGAGTCCCCAGAATCACAATACCCTGACCCCTGGTGCCCATGTACCCTGGAGTGCTAGAGGCTTCAGGTTCTTCCCCGTTGGAGGAGGTGTCATCAAAAGGGGAGCTGTCCTAGCCACAGAGCAGCTGATGGCCACTGTGAGACCCGGCTCTTTCCTGTCTCTTACTGCAAGCATCCATCCACAGGCAAAATGAACATGTGGATTTTTCTGCAGGGCTTGGACGGCTCACAGCCACTCCCAGGTTAGGCCTCCCCTCTTCTCCATGGGTAAGGGATGCTGTGGCCCAAGGAGAACAAGACCACAGAGCTGGCCATACTGGGCTCAGGGTAGGGGTGGAGGGTCAGAGGGGCCCTGTGACCTGCTTATGAATCCTGCCGCCGTCTCAACCTGCTCTTCATTCCTCACAGGTGACCCCTCTGCCCTGTTCCTGGAATTTGAATCTGCCTCATAAACCAGCCGTAGCTCATGTCAGGGCCTCAGGGGTAGGTGGGGCCGCCAGGCCTGCCTTGAAACTTGCATGAGGAGGCCCAGGCGTGTGTGGGGCTCTGGGACAATTGATCACCAATGTACATCTTTGTGCTGGGTGCTGTACAGTTTAGAGGGTGGTGAACCCAGGTCACTTTCCCAGTCCCTCTTCCCTGTGGACAGGCTCTGTGACCCTCCATCTTGTCTTTCCTTCCTTCCTTCCTTCCTTCCTTCCTTCCTTCCTTCCTTCCTTCCTTCCTTCCTTCCTTCCTTCCTTTCTTTTTAAAGATAAGGTCCCGTGTTCCTCTCTGGCTGGCCTCAACTGCACTACAGAACTGAGGATGACCTTGAACTTCTGATCCTCCTGCCTCCACCTCTCAAGTGCTAGGATTACAGGTATGCACCATCATCATTCAGTACTGGGAATCGAACCAAGGTCTTCAGGCATACTAGGCAAGCACTCTACCAACTGAGCTACATTTTCAGCCTCTATTTTTTCCCCAAAGGCTGGTAAAGTTTTGCAGTTCTAAAAGGAAGCATTGTATACACACTCTGTCGGTGAAGGTAGAGGAGGGGCTAGGGTGATAGAAAGGGGGACTCCTTGGAGGAGGTGACCTTAAAGTTGGGTCTTGAAGGGTGAAGAGGAGTTCAACATGCAAATGAGCATAAGAGCATTCTGGGAAGAGGAGAGTACAGAAGAAGGAAGGGTAGATCCACGGTCCGGGGGATGGACAGAGCCTGGTACAACCTCGGTTACTTTATGAAGATGGTGCCCTCCAAATACCCCACATGTTTTCTCTTATGAAAAGTTGAGAGTGGGGTGCTGGCTGGTATCCAGTAAGGGAAGAAGGGGAGATCTTTCCAGCCTCAGGACCTTTGCATTGCACTTCCATCTGCTTTGTAACACTGTTCCCCACCACTCTCTGTAACAGTTCTCTGTGTTCTAAGTTCATGCGCTTACACACGGCCTGGGTTCGGGAGGCTCAAGCTCGCAGGTGCCCCGCACCACTTACTGAAGGGAGTGTCTGTGATGAGACTCTGCCGAGGTCAGAACTCAAGCCAAATGAGAGAAGGTTCCTGAGGTCCAGGTGGTGACTTCCTGATTGCCAAGGCAGCAATCAGGGGGGTTCGAGTTACCTGTCAAAGTGGCTGCCTCTCTCCCAGCCTCTTCACTCACTGACAACCCAACAGCCTCAGTGTCCCCATAGGAGGCATGGGGACAGGCTCAAACCATCACACAATGGGAGCAAAGCACCAGACTGGGATCCCAGGCTTGGAAAAGTGGTTGTTATGGGGAGGGGGGGGGGACTAGACCCTGCCCTGACTCTAGAACTCTCCTCTGGGACGGAAGGTTGCCTCTGATAGGCCAGTTTGTCATCTTTAGACATCAGGCCCCACAGGAGGCCTCTAGGATCATTGCATCTTGATCTCAGGGTCACCTGAGCCCTCTTGTCAACCCAGACTCAGTTCCCCCACACAGGGAAAAGGTCACACTCCTGGGCATGCATTAGTCACATAGTACCGTCTATGTCACAAGGAAAGCCACTTTCTTCTGCTCAGGGTGCAGGTGGCCCATTTCCATGAGAGTTGCCATCCCCTACACCTCTGTCACGTGTTTGCCAAGGGACCCTCTGGGGCTGCCTGGACCATGGGGAAATTTTCCCTTAATTATTTTTCATAGCCTGACTTTCATGCAAGAGGTTTTGTTATGATCCCTGCCTCGCCTGAGAGTCGTGAGCTCTCAAGAAGAACCGTAAATAAAACTTCACTTAATATTCAAAGTCCGAGTGGGGACGCCCCCCCTCTCCACGCAGCCCCTAGATGCAGCCCAGCTCTCAGCTGGAAGGCAATTACTCCGGGCTCCTGCGTCGCTTTCCACCTCTGCATTTTGTTTTTCTAACTTTCTCATTTAAAGCCAGGATGGGCAACGCTGTATCCCATTTGTATTGTGTCAGGAGAGATTACTCTGGGCACTGGTTGTGCATGAGGGCCTTGGGGACAGCGATATTTTACCCAAGAATCCGCCTTTGAAACATTGAAGTGCGACGTTGGTTCAGACAGGGGCCATGATTTGATCCCCAGATTCTAGAGCTTTGGGGACAAATGCCTGGCAGCAGAATTAATTCTTTGAGGGGAACAGGAAAGCCATAACTTTTACCTCTATTATTGGAGAGCGCTGAGCTACTGCTGGGAAAGGAGAAAGGATTGAGACCTGCCATGCAGGATGAAGGTGTTCTCCATCCTTCTTTGCCGCAGGGCGCTATGTGGTCTCCCAGCCTGGACTACAGTTACCTTTGTTTAGAAAATGGTTAGTTAAAGAGGATTAGCAATGTCACCATTTTCTGAGTCATTTTCCTGAGCAACCCACATCTTGTGTGAGGACCCTCATCCCAGGAGCAGCCCCTGGATGCAGAGGTTTCAGGACCAATGTGTGGCAGGCAGGCTCAGTGCTGGTCCCAAATGGGTCTTCCTGAGGATGGCACAAGTCTTCAGTCTTCCATAGCTGTCTAGCTAAGCCAGTGGCCATCTTGACAGTTACCAAGGTCCTGCCCTACACTCAAGGTTATTACTTACTCTGCTTTCCACAGTGAGGCCGAGGAACCCATGGAGGCCCAGAAACCCTCTTTCAGTTTGGCCAGGCTACTGCCAGGTAGACACTGTGTGGGCTCTGTTTGCTGAAGATTTGCAGAATTTGATGACAGGTTTTGTGAGCCACTCCTGGTCACCCCATCTCACTACTCATTTCAGCCTCTCTTATCCCCCCAAATGGCATTGAGCCCCTCTGGGTGCAGTCTGGTTCAGGCTCTGTCTGTCTGTCCTCTCAGCCCTCACCACTGGGGCTGCTCCAAGGCTAGAGGCCCATCTGGAAGGCACAGCAGTGCCTCGGTTCAGAGATGGACAGATGGGGCACATCAGATGGGTCCTGGTCACATCTGACTACATAAAGATGCTGGAGATTCCTGACATGGGGTTCAGTGAAAATATACCACCTGGGGAAAGTAAGAACCAGTGATGAGGCACCCTCAGAGGTTTAGGGCTGCGGGGCTGCCAAAGACCTGCTGGCCGCTGCTCTGGGCCCTGGATGCAGAGGTTTCCAGGCCAGACAGGATTAATAAGGCCGCGCTTTGAACAAGCAATCCATCATTCCTAGCTCTGTGGCTACCATTCCCTGCCTCATACCAGGCTAAGCAGGGAGCAGGCGAGGGAGGGTGGATTGATAGGTGGGGGTGGGTAGGAGATCGAGGGATGGGGAGCAGCCTTAGCCACTGTGAAGATGGAGTCCCAGTGGAGAGATGCCTGCCCCTTGCATGAAGTAAATAAAACCAGGGACCCTGGGCAGAAACCTTAGCCTGGAGGCAGTCACCCTGGGAAGCAGCCGCTTGCCCTATGGGGACAGGAGGGGATTGGGGTGGGAAGCTTTTGAAAAGACAAAACTGTAATTAGTAATATCGATGCATTGTTCTTTTATTAAAAATGCTATCTTTGTTCCTGATCGTAAAAGGAAGCTGTTGACAGTGGAGTAAGCTGGAGTCGGCGGAAAGAAGAAAATTAAAAACCCCTCAGTGTTTCCCTCCCTCCACGACTCTAGGGGCGTTCGGTGGTTCCTCCCTCGTGTGCACACATATGTCGGGCTGCTTTTATATTGTGAATATAGCTGGCTGTATTTTAAAGACTTGTTTGTCAGTAAAGGAAGCATCCCAGGGGTGGGCGCCTGAGGATGCATGCATTTCATTAATTTGACCAGTAAATCCAATTTTTGAATTCCCCTTGCGGGGGGAGGGGGAGGAAGATAATATCTTCGCTCACTTAAAATGGTGATTGACATACCCCCAAACCCCGTGCTGGTGCAGCAGCCAAAGGGGTATGGGTGGGGGCTGGCCTCCTCAGTCCATCTCACACCATCCCGGGGTGCCAGCTGAGGGCCTCTGGAGCTCCTCGGGCACAAGTGGCATCTGAAAGGCAGGTTCCTTCAATTATTTCCTACAGCTTAAAAAGGCAGCTAAAACTCTTCTGGAAAGGCATTCTGGATACAACAGTGCAATGTCCGAAAATGGGGCGGTAACCACCAGGGGCGCGGGGCAGCAGCTGGGATGCCTGTTCCTAACGGAGAACAAGGCTCCTCTCACAGACCACTACCTCCTTGAGTTCTAAGCTCAGGGGCTGTTTTCTTCCAGGAAGCTTTCTGTGATCTCTCTGACTAGTTTACCCCTCTCCTCCACACACACTTCAGGCAGAGCTCTGGGATGCCAGAAGCAAGAGACTTCTCTTTCTCTGTCCCCATCCACCTACAGTAGACTTTAAGTCCCCTGGGAGCAGAACTTTTTGCTTGATGCCGACAAGTCTGGGTTGCGGAGGTCCTGGGGGCTAGGCTCAGAGGTTCTGAAGGACCAGGTTGCAAAAGTGCTGGGGACTGGACTACAGAGGTGCTGGGTGGCTGCTGGGTGAGTTACAGGAAGGCTTTGTCATTCGCAAACCTGTCATTCAGCTCTGCATCTTCGGGAGACTGAGGCAGCAGCCCCTATGCCCTTACCTGTCTCCCTTCCCACCCCCAGCTCTGCCCCTCAGTTGCTTAGTTGCCTGGGAGGAAGTCTAAGCAGACTCAGACTTCTCGCTTCTTTTTCCTGGTGACCTTTCCATGTAATTAAAAAGTCGCTATTCCAGGAGCCGAGGCAGCCGGAAGCAGAGCTGTGGCTCTCTGTGTACGTGTGCGGAAATTGATTGTCTAGAGCACAGAACAGCGCTTTAGGCTCTGATGTCAAAAACGCCCCCAGCTCACCCTGGCTTAAAGACGTCAATCTTCCTGCAGGCACAGCACTTTCCAGTACCTTCTCACCAGCCCCCGTACCACCACTGGGGAGGGTAGCAAGCTGGACTCCAGGTTCCCTGAGTCTCTGGGCTACCATTAAATGTACCTTTTGCTATCCCTAGAACACAGACATAAGCCAAGGTGAAGGAGTGCTTATAGCCAGCTTTGGGGAGGAGGTCTGTAGCATTGCTACCCAAAAGAGCTGAGTCCAACCTACACCCCCATCACTGTTTGCCCAAGAAGTGAGGGTGCACAGCCCCTGCCAGCACTTTGCTCTAGAAACTTCTGGGCTATCCAGTGATGGCAGGGATTTTTCCTGGGTTGGGCCTCCCCTGTGTGCCATAAGCCATTCTCAGTTTGGCTGGGATAGTGACTCTAGGCATAGCACCCCCAAAACCACTGGGCCCCAGGCTGGAGGGTGGGGAAGCCCCAGCTAGGCCTCCACCCTTTGGCTCTCTGCATCCTGCAGCTGCAAAGGATAATGCATATTCTGGCCAAGACCCAGCTTCCATAAGCCACAGAGAATTGCAATTTAGCGAGTTTATCAAATCCACCCGAGTTGGAGCCCAGAGGCGCATCTGTGCAAGAAGGCATCCTGGTGAGGTGGGACTTCTCGGGCCAGCAAGACTGCCCCACCCCATACTTCCCACAGGCCTGGATTAGCCCCGGCAGCTGGGCAGGGGTAGGGACCAGGGCAGCAGGAGACATTGGGCTGGGGGCTGGGTCTTGGCTGTCCATGCGGACCTGGCCAAGACAGGGTCATGTCTTTGAGTATATGGGGTCTTCTCGCCCATCTATGAGACCAGGCAGTGGCCTAGCCAGGCACCCCTCCCCTGCCAGTGCAAGAGAAGAGAGGCTGGATGGCTTATCTGTATGGACTCTTCAGACCCTGAGTAGTTGGGAGGAAGAGAACCTGCGTGGACCCTGACAAATGTAGGACCAGGCACTCTGTGCAGGGTTCAGGGACGAGGTCTTGAGGTTCACTTTGGGAATGTGGACTGGTGGGTATCCCTCTACTAGCTATTTCAGAATGCAGGAAGGACCCAGGTCTCCCCTGGCCATGGGAAGCCCCTCCCTGCAGTCTCAGAGGTATTCAGAGGCCCTGTAAAGTACTGCTAAGCATTTCTGGGATAAGCTACGGAGAGGGGAGCCCCAGATCCATGGAACTCATGAGGTCACTAAGGCCTTCCATGCACACCCAGAAGAGCAGAGGTACCCACAGAACTCAGGGACCCCTCTGGCACCGGAGAGCTCACTACCCATCTAGGAGCCCAGCCCTCTGGAGAGGCACGTTCCTGCTAGGAAAGGGATTCGGAAGAACCAAGTCTGGACCCTAGCATGTCTGGAGCTGGTAACTGTGACTCCCCTGGCCTTTCTTCTCCAAATCAAGTCTTGGGGCTCTTTGAGAGGTTTACATTGGTGTCCTCTGCTGAACAGGAGCCATTTGCCAACTGGACTCAGAACTGAGCATCGGTGTCCAAGCCACCATCTGCAGCTGACTCCTGCCACCCTCAAGCCAGCGCAGAGCTTAGGGTCCCTCTTAATTGAACCCCAAGACCACCAATAGTTATTTTCTGAAGACGTGATTGCATTGTGGGGTCCCACTGTTGGTGACCTTTCTGAAACAGGATAGCACACCCAGTTTGGGGAAAGAGAGGTTCAGGGGGACGGGATACTGTTCAGAGTCCTACATGCATAGACAGATGTGGGGAGGACTGGGCCTCCTTGACCCCTGCCAACTCCCCATCTTCTCAGAACAGTTCTTCCAGCTGGACAGAAGGCAGACCCCCCCCCTTCTCTCCACATTTCCTGAGAGCCTCTCTGCTAAGCCAGGAAGGCGGAGGGAGCCTGCGGCCCTCACATGGTCTTCATTACTGGCTAAGCGCTCAGAGCGAGGGGCCCTGGGCCCCAAGTGCTGCTGCTCAAGGCCTGGCGTGGCCGACCTTCTTTGCTAGGGCTCTGGGGCTCTGGGGCCGTGCATTCCTTTCCACTGAGCGAGTGCAGCTGGGGAGGGTCCGTGATGGGAACGGAAAACTGGTGTTGAGGTACTCTAGAACACTCAGTGGATGACAGAGGGAGGTGATTGGCCAAGGGGCCACCAGAAGGTCTGCCTTGTGCCTGGCCAGCAAGCATGTAGCTGGGAAGCAGCAGACTTGGATTTGAACCTATGTCTGTGAAGCTACAAGCCAGGGCGGCCCCTTTCCCTCAGGGTAATTTTTTAGGGGACACCCTACATGGAAAGCAGAGGTGATTCCTGGTTGGGGTCCCCTCCTACCTTCTGTTTCCAGAGGCCATGAGGATATGCTCTGGGCAGGCTGCTGCCTCTGCGCCACCACCAAAGAGGACTGGCCTGCGGCCCTTGACTTTCCACCAGCTAACAAGTCTTATAAAGTTCCAGTCTTGTTAGGAAGTGCACAGTGGATCGAGCAGCCTTGGCCAGGATCCTATGGGAAAGCAAGCAGAAGGTGCATAAAGCAGTCTGGGCCAGAGGCCACTTCCTGTTTCTCCCCAAGACATTTTCCTAAGGCTTCAGACCCACCTAGCCATGTTCCCTGTGGTCCTCTGGTCAGAGGCTATGCCCTCCCCCGAGGGATCCAAAGATGCTCCCAGCTCCAGCCATAGTATCTCCATCTTGCTCTCCCACTCTATGGTACCCAGCTCTCCAACACAGACCTTTGCAGATGCAGTTTGTTTCACTTAAACATCCTTCTAGTCCCTTCCAGCACACATTGGGAGATAGTCAACCATCCTGATCCTAGAGGGCTTCCAGACATCAGGAGGGAAATGACATCACTGAGAAAATGATCTCATAAACTCCACCTGGGGGCGTCAGGGGAATTGTCATTTTGATCATCCATCCTCAGCCAACTCTTTCTCTAAGTAGAACTGGGGTGGTAAGAACCCCAGGTCCAGGAATAATAAGACAACCAAAGAGGCAGAAGGGAGCCATCGAGGATGGGTTTGGGATCAGAGACACTGGCTCCAAGAGTACCCAGACAACTGTGGGGTGTCTGCAGAGGGCAGTGATTGGGTGAAGGTTGTGTGCTAGAGTTTTCTAGAAGGTGGAGGTCACAAAGCATTGTGTACATTGTCCGGCTTGGGTATAATTCCTGGGCAGAGTATTGGATTGCCGGCACAAGCTGGTGATTCCCACATGGAACATGGGAGGGACCTTAACCTAGGTATCAAGTGGGGCTGAAAGCCAGAGATACATAGGGCTCAGCACTTGGGACGATGCAGGCACTGCAGATAGATGAGCCTAAGGAAGAAAGTGACCAGTTAGGGCACGAGGAAGGGGCAGGCCCTGGCTCTCAGCTGTGCACCAGGGGTCTCACCTGTGTGAAGGTCAGGGGCTATGCAGGATCTGGGGAGGCTCCAGGGAAGTAAGTGGGGGATATCCAGGGCCACTGCTACCCCTTCCAGCTAAGTGCCATGGGCATCCTGCTCATGGCCATGTGTCTGCCACTGCAAGTTTTGTTATTAGGTATTTAAAACAAAAACAAACACCCCAGGGCTTGAGCCAGTGAGATGACTTGGCAGATAAAGGCACCTGTGGCCAAACCTTGGTCTCATACCTGGGGCCTACATGGTGGAAAGAGAACCTGTTCCTGGAAGCCGTCTTCTGACCTCTACATGCACTCTGTGTCACACAGACCCTCCCACAAATAAAACATAGCAAATACATTATAAGCAAACCAAAAAACAGTACTTGGTGGTCAAGGCAGTATGAAGTGTGGGGCTGAAGCCTGTGGCACCAAGAGCCATCTCCCTGAGAGGAGCCTGATGCTCCAGGCAGAGAGGGTCACTGTGTCTGGTCTGGGGAATGGCAACAGAGGCAATGCCTCCCGGTACTGCCTAGGTACCAGGTAGGAGTTACTTTAGAAAACTGCCATCTTTGGGGGGCAGGTGGGGCCTTAGGCAACTCCATATGGTTCTGTATAATGGAGATGACCATATGAGACCAAACCTGAGCAAAGGGGATGAAACAAATCTCTTTGCTGGTTCTTTCATGAGAAATTATTTCCTGAGACCTACAGTGATCCATTGCTTCAAACAAACAGGGAAAATAAAGGATATTTCCCTCCAGTGCTGTATGGAGACTCATGAAAATACATAAGTATTTCAGGGGGACCTGACTCAGACACAGGATGCTAAGTGGGGCCTCAAGGAAGGGCCAGGCATTTGTGAGAGGCAGTAATGGTTTGTGAGACCAAGAAAACCCAATGAAAGGTAGTGAGAACTGAACATCCGGGTCTAGTGTGAGACCTAAGAAATACAATGGCATGTGAGTGATACCTCAAGAGGCTTGACAGTGTGAGTGATGCCCTGAGACTTGGTATTTTGTGAATGAGACTGACAGATTCAATATTTAAGTGAGAACTCCAGAGACCCAGTGTTGTGTGATTGAGACCCTGAGAGACTTCATGTTGAGTGAGTGAGACCCTGAGAGACTCCATTTTGAATGAGTGAGACCCTGAGAGACTCCATGTTGAGTGAGTGAGACCCTGAGAGACTCCATGTTGAGTGAGTGAGACCCTGAGAGACTCCATGTTGTGTGAGTGAGACCCTGAGAGACTCAATGTTGTGTGAGAGAGACCCTGAGAGACTCAATGTTGTGTGAGTGAGACCCTGAGAGACTCAATGTTGTGTGAGTGAGACCCTGAGAGACTCAATGTTGTGTGAGTGAGGCCCTGAGAGACTCCATGTTGAGTGAGTGAGACTCTGAGAGACTCCATGTTGAGTGAGTGAGACTCTGAGAGACTCCATGTTGAGTGAGTGAGACTCTGAGAGACTCCATGTTGAGTGAGTGAGACTCTGAGAGACTCCATGTTGTGTGAGTGAACCCCTAAGAGACTCCATGTTGAGTGACTGAGACCCTGAGAGACTCCATGTTGTGTGAGTGAGACCCTGAGAGACTCCATGTTGTGTGAGTGAGACCCTGAGAGACTCAATGTTGTGTGAGTGAGACCCTGAGAGACTCAATATTGTGTAAATGAGGCCCTGAGAGACTCCATGCTGAATGGGTAAGACCCTAAGAGACTCAATTTTACATCCCAAGAGACTCAACTTTGTGTGATTTATACCCCCAAGAGATTCAATGAGGTGTGTGTGAAATCTCAGGAGACTGAATGTGTGTGTGACTCTAAGACCCTGAGACCCTAGCGTTATGTGGATGAGACTTCAAGATACTCAGTTCTATGTGAGCAAGACCCTCCACATTCAATCACATCAGGATAAGAACCCACGGGTAAGGAAGTATGATTTAAGAGTTGATCTAGAACCTTCTACGGAAAAAGAAAATTGACCATGATGGAGTCACATTCCTGCTGTGTGCATCCCACCTTTTGCTCCCTTTGGACAGTGTTCCTTGTGTTGGTTTTATTTAGGTTGATCCGTCCTTCTGCTGGCAGAGGGAAGGCTGTCGGGGACAAGGCTTGTGCGTGTGTGCGCATACACACCTGAAATTCCCGCAGCCAGTGAGTGAACATGGCATGACAAGATTCAAAGGCAGAGAACAAATCCAGCTGTGCCTGTGAGTGCCATGGGCTGGAGGGTGGCTCAGTGAACGGAGAACACAAAGTAGAGGAGGCATGAAGGGGGTCACCGAGAGCCTCTTTCCTTCTGTCACGATTGGCTTAACCACTTGATGCTCTTATCCCTGTCTCAAAGGTAACAGGAGGGAAAGCTTCATCCAGTCTCTGCTCAGACTTGTGGGGCCAGGTGTTCTCTGATCCCTTCTAGGCTCTCCCTCCCAGAGCCTTGAGGGAACCAAACCCATTTCCCCCATTCCACTTGAGCCTCTTTTTTAGGGCTGTCAAGATCGAGGATCTCAGCAAGTGACATGAAGGAGGAATCATGAATGTAAGAAGGAACTAGCCTAGGGCTATGCAAGGTGCTGGGCTCAACCCTCATCCTCACCCCCCACCCCACCCCCCGCCCCATGCTGGTGAGATCACTGTCCCATTGTAGCCTCAGCAAACTCTAAAACTTCCTGACCAGGGGTGGGAACTGGCTGGGTTCTACTTGCAGATCCAGAGAGCCTCCAGGTGGTAGCCATCTTCTGGTCCTGGGGTCCTATCCCTCCATGATCAGTCTGCAGGACCCACACTGCTGTAGAGGCCTTCTCCCTGGACCTATCCCTTGGGAAGGAGGATGGATTAATCTTAAGGAAACTCTGATTTTCTTTGTGTATGTAGGTTAGGGATGAACAGAGGACCAGGCAGGAGCATCCCTAAGTCTCCAGTGATCCAGCAGACCCTGGCAGTCTAACCTAGGATTTTTATGACCTCGTAAGCATGGTCTCAGGGGGCTGATGTGACCTCTTGAGCATGGTATGGCAGGGCTGGGAGTGTCTGGGTTACAGTGAAGATGATGGGGTGCAGGTACAGGGTCCTGGGATCTGTCAGCTGAAGACAAGCCTTAGCTCCTGGTCAGCTGTAAGGAATGAAGAACACTCTCCCTCCTCCCTCCTGTCCTCCTTCTCCCCACCCCTGAGGCAGGCACCAGGCAGGTGAGACATTCCCCAGTGGCCCTCCTGTGACCTTACATAGCTAATTTCCAGTAACTGCTTCCCTGAGTATCTCCAGGCACTCCCCAAACATCCCATTCTGGTTCCACATACAGTCTTGGGGATGTCTGGAAAGATGGCTGGCTTCTCCCGCTGGTTCATACATCACTGCTGTGTGTCCTCTCCTGTCTTCTCTGTCCCTGCAGCTATGGTCCCTGATAAGGCCATGTCCTTTGCCCCACAAAAGCCCCTCTGCCATACAGCTCATGCCACGATGAGCCTGGAATGCCACTTCCTCGGAATCCGACTCAGGGCCTCAGCTGAGGCTTCTCCTTCCTACAGTCCTGCCTGCATAGCCCTCCATGGCTGGGTTGCCTCATCTTACTAAGCTCATACAATCTGTTTTCCCCGGGTTCCCCACATGTGGGAGCTTTCTTTCTTCACAAGACCCCCGTCTAGGTGGGGCTTCATTGGGAGCGCCGGGGCGGGAATGATCTGCAAATGGCCGAGAGTAAATAAATCGAATGAAAGCCTGGATACATGGATAAGGGAATGTGGGGACAAGGGGGCCTCGGCAGGGTGTGGGCTGCTCTCCCCTCTCCTCCTGGAGACAACGTCAGTCTCTGTGCAATCTATTTTCCAGGCCCCTCTCCCCCTTCCCAGCAGTCCAAGGGGGCCTCCCTCCCCAATGTGCACCAAGGCCAAAGCTTTGGGCCTCTCCCTTGCCTGCTGTCAGCAGGGGCATGACTTATGTGGCTGCTTGGCCCCTGCTTCTCCGGCATGGGGGGATTAATCACCCTGTCGCTGGAGAGGGGGCAGATGCTGGGAAGCCAGAGAAACAAGGATGGGGCCTCCTGTGGGCTTGGGGGGGCGTTGAGCAAACCTTGAAGCCGGTGGAACGGCTGCAGGCAAGGGCCCTGGGCCCCCAGGGGGCCCATCCACCCCCTTGGCAGGGCTGCATCAGTATTCTGTGCACAGGGCTGGTGAGGCCCTGGGTGACTCACACTGGCTGACTAATATGAAAGCAAGCTATGAGTGGGAAGCTCAGAGAATCTTAAAAGCCAAGTGATGGAGAGCTGACTCCTCGTTCTAGAATGTTCCTTCTGCTAAGGAGGCTGCTCTGCTTCTACTGATGATACACGTCTTTGGTTTGTTCCCCCATCTTGCATCCATAGGGAGAATTGTGGCCCAGCTGAGATGTGGAGACTCGGGGTTGCTGAACCTCAGCAAATCAGTCAAACTTGCAGAGTCATTGGGGACAACAATCCCGGACAGCAAGACAATCCCCAAAAGATGTACCCACAAGCAACATGCAGTGGCACATGACACAGGCCTGGGAGGCACATCCATGAGCCAGGATGAGCATGACTCTTCTCTAGGCACAGAAGACGGGACACTGTACCCCCTAGTCTGAGAACTTCCTGTGTAAAGGACAAGGCCATCCTCTCATGTGTACAGATGGGAGGTCAGGAGGTACAGGGAGGGAAAGCAACTCACTGGAAGCCACACAGCTGCTAAGGGCAGAAGGGGGGCTAGAACCCAGGGTGCTTGCTGCAATCAGCTTTCCCAGTCTAGCTTACCGCCCTCCGTTAGAGAGAGGTGTGGAACCAGGTCTTTCAGGTTTGAGGAGGCAAGTCATACCCCTGTATGCTCTTGTGTGTTTGAGTACGTGTGTGTGTGTGTGTGTATGTGTGTGTGTGTGAGTGCATATATCTGCGTGTTTATGTGAAGGTCAGAGGTCAAGCTTAATGTCATTTACCAGTGCTATCTGTTCACTTTGTGATTTGAGATAGGGGTCTCTTACTCAGCCTGGAGCTTTCTCAAAAGGCTAGGTTGTGTGGCCAGAAAGCCCCATGGATCCTCCGGAGCACTGGGCTGACAAGCATGTGCCACTTGACTTTTAAATAAAGATTTATTTGCCGGGCGGTGGTGGCACACGCCTTTAATCCCAGCACTTGGGAGGCAGAGGCAGGTGGATCTCTGTGAGTTCGAGACCAGCCTGGTCTACAAGAGCTAGTTCCAGGACAGGCTCCAAAACTACAGGGAAACCCTGTCTCAAAAAAACAACAAAAAAAAAAAGCCGGGCGGTGGTGGCGCACGCCTTTAATCCCAGCACTTGGGAGGCAGAGGCAGGCGGATCTCTGTGAGTTCGAGACCAGCCTGGTCTACAAGAGCTAGTTCCAGGACAGGCTCCAAAACCACAGAGAAACCCTGTCTCGAAAAAACCAAAAAAAAAAAAAAATAATAAAAAAAAAAATAAAGATTTATTTATTTACATGGTCTCTGGGCAGCTTGCTCAGTGAAAGGTGCCCCAGGGCCCTGAGATGAGTTTTCCTCTGCTTCTGGCCACATAGAGAGGAGGAGGGATGGGGAAGTTGAGTGCGAACTCCCCACATCCAAGATCCTAGGCTGTGGAGGCCAATTTCTTTCACCAACTCCTGTCTTTGGGAAAGCAAGGTAAGTGTTTGTGCCTCAGTTTACCTCACAACACGGGAATGCTAATAACAGAATTAAAATCTTCTTGCGTATTTTTTATGTGTGCGCATGTTCACGAGTGTGTGAATATGCAGGTGTGCATGTGTGGAGCCCAGAGGCTGATGCTGGGTGGCTTCTTCAACTCTTCTCTTTACTCATGGAGACAGGGTTTCTCACAGAATCTGGAGCTCACAGATTCTACTAGGCTGGTTAGCCAGTGAGCTTGGGAGATCTGTCTGTCTCTAGCACTCCAGTCTTGGGTTGCATATGTATACCACTATACCTGGGTTTTACATGGGTTCTGGGGATCTGAATTCAGGTCCTGCTAGCATGGGAGACACTTTACCCAGAGAGTCACCCATGTCCCAAGATCATGTCCCTAAGGGGCTCAGGGGCTCTTTGTGTATACATACTCTCTCTCTCTCTCTCTCTCTCTCTCTCTCTCTCTCTCTCTCCCTCCCTCCCTCCCTCCCTCCCTCCCTCCTTCCCTCCCTCCCTCCCTTCTGTCTGTCTTGTTCTTGGAGACAATATGCCATGTAGCTTAAGCTGGCCTCCAAATTTCTACATAGCCAAGACTGACCCTGAGCTATTGATCTTTCTGCCTCTACTTCTTCATTGCTGAGGCTACAGGCCCGCCCAGTTTGCGCAATGCTAGGCGCTGAACCCAGGGCTCTGCGCACCTACTAAGTGAGCTCACCAGCTCTCCAGTGCCCTCATGGACCCTCTTCTTGGATGGTCAATGTGATGTGCAAATGGACGAAGATGGGTGAGGACTTGGGCCTGGCTCAGGGGATGTACCCGAGAAAGATGACCAGAACGTTCCTTTTCTCTCTTTGCTGGCTGTGTGCTTTGGGACAAGCATCGCAACCTCTTTGAGACCCGGCAGCTTCCTACAAAAAGTGGTGACATCATCGACCGTGTTTCCTGGGAAACTTGGAAAGTCCTGATGATGCAGCTCATCGAGGAGGCCTGGCACATGGCCTGGCACTTTTAAAAAGTGCCCATTAGCGTGCTTGCCTCAATGATTATGAGAGACTGGCACCCAGCCCAGGGAAGGCTCACCTGCCTTGCAGCCCTAGCACGCTCTGTAGTCACCTCCCTGTTCCCCCAGGAAGCTGCTTCTGTCTGACAGAAGATGATGGGCAGAAAATGGAAAAACTTCGCCCTAAGAGTGCCTTCCTTCCCAGAGGCCCCTCCCTCTGCTGTGAGGCAGAGATAACATCCTCCCAAATAGGTTTCATGGAGTCAACCCATTACAAGTGGGGACATGCGTGAAGATAGCAGCCGTCTGTGAGTCCTTAATATCCTGCCTGGCACGCGGGCAGAATAAGCGAACAACAGAGGCGAGACAGCCCAGCTGCAAACACTCTGTCCTGTCCCCTGGTCATCCATCAGGCGGTGTTGTGGGCCCTGGGTTTGGGAGATATGATCACCATAGGGATGGGTGCAATGTACGCTTTCAAAATTAGAGCTGCTTAAAATGCATTGTCTTCAGCAGCGGTACAGCCATGAGTTCCCTGGGCTTTGTAACCACACTCCACTGGGTTTTTCCACAGTGTGGGGCGCTGAGGAGAGTCACTGGGTGTGGTGAGGAGATAGACCCC
Organism: Chionomys nivalis; assembly: GCF_950005125.1. NCBI lineage: Eukaryota > Metazoa > Chordata > Mammalia > Rodentia > Cricetidae > Chionomys > Chionomys nivalis. The sequence goes on along the minus strand of NC_080095.1, from coordinate 18,217,861 downwards.
ACAAGATGTGACAAGGGGATGCAGACAGTACTCTAGCCCTGGTGTTCTCTGGCTAGTTCTGACCCAGTTACTTTCCTGTATCCGTCTCTGCAGTGGGTCATTGGTCACCCAAGCTGGGCTAACCCAACCCGCTGCCTGCCAAGCTCTGGGCCGGGGTCAAGGTGCAGAGAACCCAAGAAGTGGCTGTGCACCCTGTGAGTCTCAGAGAGGAGACAGGCACAGGCGCCAGGGGTCCTAGTGGTGATGTCACCCCAAATATAGCTGTAAATTCCACTCCTTCCTGGCGAGCCCTGAATTTACATCTGCAGCCTGGACCTCTCTCTTGAGCTAGTCTCTGCATTTAACAGTCTCTCATGACAACTGCATAGCCATGTCCCCTGGGCATCTGAGATGGAGCGCTCAGTGCTCCCTGATGGGGGGTCTTTGTGTCGTCTCTTTCCTAGGCACCTCACAGTTATCTCAATGGGGAGTCCTCAGGGCCCCATCACCTGAGGGTCACCGGCCTCCATCTATGGCTCATTCTTTGTGGGTGACTCTCAGACACCCACCTGGTCTGTTGGCCAACCTTCCACCTGGCCTCAGCCCAGTGTCTGAGGGAATCTGTGTGTGTGTGTTCACCTGTGTGTGTTTGATCAAGAGTATGTGTGTGTGTGTATGTATATGTTTGCATGTGCATGCATGTGGGAGTGTTTGTGTGTGTATTCACCTGTGCGTGTTCGATCAAGAGCGTGTGTGTGTGCCTATGTTTGCATGTGCATGCATGTGGGAGTGTATGTGTGTGTGTTCACCTGTGCGTGTTCGATCAAGAGCGTGTGTGTGTGCCTATGTTTGCATGTGCATGCATGTGGGAGTGTATGTGTGTGTGTGTTCACCTGTGTGTGTTCAATCAAGAGCGTGTGTGTGCATGTGTTTGTGTGTGTGTGTTTGTGCAGGCATACATGTGGAAGTAGATGTGTGTGTGTGCACGCACGCATAAGGGTGTGTGCGTGTGAATGTGCTGTCTAAGCCAACGGGAGACTTTTGGGATATGCAGTCAAACTCAAGTCCCTACCAAGCCTCTTTAGTTCTTAACTATTCTATTCTTCACCTTTCCTGGCCTCGTCTCCATCATTCCATCATGGCTCTCACTTCTCTACAGCCTAACAGGCCTACTTTTTGTTCAAAAACACGGAGGCCACACTCCTATCCCAGGGCCTTTGTACTTCCTGCATTTCTAACTAAATACTAATAGCCCCAGTTGTGTGACAAAAGTTTTTCTGGGAAGATCCAGCACACATGTCTTCACCCCAGATAGAGAGCCCCCCGCAGACCAGAGTACATACACCTCCAAAGTCCAACTTCCCAACCAGTGAGCTTTACTGCATTTCCTTATGGGAATCTGGGTGAGGGGTAACTTCTGGGAGCAGAAATGGCTTGAAGACAGCTGCATCACCATCCCCACCTCAGCATGGGTGACAACCGGCAAATCTGGGAATGTGGAGTGCCCCACACAGCCTGCAGACAGCTCAACAGGTGGGAGGGCCCTCTCCAGGCAGCTGGTCTGGTCTCGGAGTCTCTGCTGCTTGGCTTGTCTGCACCGTATGCACAGTGCAGCTTCCTTTGGTCTAAGGGTATTGTTTACTCTGGCAAGGAGGGGCCTATTGAACGTGGTCAGTTTCAGGGACTTCCTGAAGCTATCTTCAGATGTTACTGTCTTTCTGGAGGAGTTTCTGGTAGGAAACTGTTGCCCAATGCCCCCTCTCACACACACTCAGAGCTGTGAGTCTATACCTACCGATATCTACAAGGGAAACTTCCTTGGCACCCTGAAACAGTACCTTGTACCTGCCCAGCCCACCTGGGGCCACCCATCCCCTGACCTGCCATTTTGTTTGCTCTCAGCCTCTGTAAACAGAATGGAAGTTCCTCTTCCAGGTGGATTTTCCTGATGATGACCTGAATTTGGAGGGAAAGGGTTCCATGGACTCATGATTTCAGAGGTTTTAGCGCATGGTCAGCTGATGTCGTTGCTTCTGTTGTGCGGTAAGGTGGACCAGGAACCTACCTATCCATAGTCATCCATGGATAAAGAGAGAGGCCTCACTGTCCTGTCAGCTCCCAAAGATGTCACTTGTGAGCAACCAAGTCTTCAACACAACATCTGGGGGGCATTCCAGAGTCACACCGTGACAGGGTAGGAGTTCTATGCCAGTGTACACTCAAGGGAGCCACACCCACCCACCTGGACAGCAGTCTCTCAGCCCCCCTCAGATACTCCAAGGCAACTTGTCCCTGTCCAGCTGGACCCTGAACTCCCATCTCACCCCCGCTGCCAGTCATCCCTTCTCACTAGGTACAGCTGGCACCTGCTCACCTCACCTGCACTCAGCATCTGCTGGGACAGCAATGACCCCTAGGTGGTTTCTCATTTTCAAAGACCTCCTTGCTTCTCTCTCTGCCCTCCCTCTTCCGTGCTTCCCTTCTGGAACTTTCGACCATTTCTGTTCTAATTCTCCTTCTAGGTACTTGCTGGCCATCCCTGGGAAATATCCATGCACAGTTGAAACTCTCCTTTCCCCAAACCCCATGCTCCACCCTCGGCCTCACAGGTAGCCTAATGGAAGCTCTTCCTCTTCCCCAGCCCTGCTCTGACCACCCTTAACTTCTCTTCCACATTCCCCCCATGCCTGTCAGCCAAGATGCCCCCAAGGGAGCAGCTTGAGGGACGATAGGCAACAGCCAGCATTCAGGTAGCACGCCTGTCTGTAATGAGCCCAGAAGGAGAAGCCTCTTCGGAAGCTTCTAGGCTGTGTGCCCTGTGCTCTCTGTGGACACAATTCAGTTTGATTCATTTTACAAACATTTACCCAGCCTGGCAGAGTCCTGCCAAGCCCTGGGGAGGCCTGGGCCTGCCTCAACCCCCCTCCCGCTCCCTGTTTCCCTCTCCTCCCCTTCCTCCCATCTCCTCATCTTTTATCCTCTTTCTCCCTGCTCTTCCCCACCTCTCCTCCTCCCTCTCCCCTTTCACCTGCTCTCTTTCTCCCCTCCTACCCATCTTCCCTCTCTGGCACCCTCTGCAGCTCTCCCCTCCCCTGGCCACTGCCATGTTGCCCTAGGGGATGGAAATCAGTATCCTAGACATGTGCTGTCCTGGTGGTCACGCTTGATGTCCAGGAAGGGGGTGCCTAAGTGGAGACAGTGGCCGGGATAAGGACCCCTCTCCCTGCTTCTGTGATACTCAGAAAGATACTTCCCAGCCACACACATAGCTAGCAACGCCCATGGCTTTCAGACGGACTATCGGGCCTATACATGACCATCATGGTGGACCTGGCCCTGGGGGCATCAGTGTGGATCTCCTGGAGGGAAGATCCTCTTGCAGATGGACCCAGCTCAACGTCAGGTCAATAACACAGGTAGCTGCCCTGGCATCATGCCTGCTGTATGCCAGGCATTGGGCCAGTGTATTTACAGAGACAGGAGTCCCTGTTCTCCCCTTTGGGAGGGAAATGAAGGCACAGAGAGGTTTAGTAACTTGATCAAAGACACATAGCAGAGCAAGAATCTTCCCTGACAGGTGACTCATAACATTAATGAGTTATAAGACTGAAATTGTAACACAAGCCTCTGACGCAAGGGCAGGTAAGCTGGACTCTGGGCAGCAAAGCCGTGGTAGTGACAGGAAGCCCCTCGCTTGTGCTTTGCTGATGAGATGAAGGGATGTTTCTTAGCTGCCTATGTTCGTTCCTTGGCTCACATGTTCATTAGTCAAAGACTAACTTAGCAGCCAGACCCCAGGGACTCGGGGACCACTCCAATGTGCCTGCTCTCTATCTGAAGTCGCTACCTCGCCAGCAAGAATCCATCACAGGAAGAAGAATGACTTTATGAGAGACAGGGAAGAGGCAGGCTGGGGTGGCCACCTCAAGCCCCTGTGTCCCGCCAGCAGCTCTGAGAGATCGCCTGGGGAGCAGACCTCGGCTGCCCTGAAGTGCCCAACACTGATTGTACTCACTCTCCCCTGTCTTTCTCGCCCACTTCTAATTCGTCTGGCGGCTCTGGTGTTCCTTCCTAAGCCCTGCTAAAGCCTGAAAGAATGAAACGGGGATAAATGACATAAAAGCTGTCAGCCACGGAGCCTGGGATCACTGGATCTGCCCTCCATCCGTCGGCGCACCTGCCCAGAGGTGATGAGACAAATGCAGAGAACTTAATTGCTCCAAGACTTGACTTTTTATTACAGCCAGAAGTGTCTAAGGTTGACCTCATGTCCCTTTCCCCGTGCCCCCTCCTCCAAGCCAGACACAGAACAAGTGCATGGGCGGGAGGGGCCGCTGAGCAAGCTCCATCAACGCACATCCTCCGCTTTGTGAGTCAGGCAGCAGCATCATCAAGTAAACTGAAGAGCAAATTCGCTCTTGTGTTCTAAAGCACAGCCTCCTTCTTCCGTTCCCACTTCCTTCCTGTTTTCCTTTTGAAACAGGGTCTCAAGTACCCCAGGCTGGCCTCTCCCTTGTTATGTAGATCAGATAACTAAATTTTCTGATCCATTTGCTTCTTCCTCCCCGGCACCGTGACAATAGATCTATCTCATCAAGCCCAGTTTTATGTGGTGCTGGGGAGGAAACCCAGGACCTGCTGCATTCTCGGCAAGCTTGCTATCAACTGGGCTGCATTCCTAGCTAGCCCTCTTTTTTATGAAAAACAAAATAGCCACAAGACCACAGGTCAGGGCCCCCCTGCCCCTCTAATCTCTTCAGCTTCCTTCTGGAGGAAGGGTGCAACTTATACTATTTCCTTCCTCTTCCTTCTGAATTTTCTAGAAGAGGGGGTTGACATAGCCCACTCTTCCTGACAGAGGTGAGCACCATGGACAAGAGTCTCAAAGGGCTGGGATTGCAGTTGTTGAGAGAGCCAGGGAGAGCCATGCCAGAATGGAGACCCCACCCTAAATAGGAACCCCATCCTCTCCAGTCCATACTTCCTACACCGCCCCCAGCAAGCTTTCCCTCTAATCCCCCACCAGTCAGAACATCTTCATGCACGCTATCTCAGGGGGCCAGAACCAAGAGACAAACCACACAAAACAAACACAAAGGGAGTAAGAGAGTGGGAGAGGGAGGGAGCACTCAGCAAGATCCTCTCCTGTACTTCCATCGCCAGGGCCATGCTCAGCTTCAGAATGTTCAAGGCTTCAGGCAAGCTCGTGTCAACATCCTCTTCTCTGGAGACATCAGGCCTGACCTTGAAGGCTTTGATCCTGGCTGTGCGTTGGCACAGCACTGTGGATGGATGCAAGGCCACTCGTTCTGTGCTCAAGCAAAGGCTTCAGATGTAGTTCTCTCTCGAGTGCATGACCAGCCTGTCAATGCCACTGCCTTGGCTGCCAAGGCTGGTTTCACCCAGTGGCAACTTTGAATTTTCTCAGTGGAAAAAGCTACCCAGGTTTCACCAAGCACAGCTTTCATTTTGCAAAAATGGAGTCCACCCTCTGGGCCAGCGTCCAAGATCATCCTGATCTTTTTGCCCCTGCTCCTAGGGTCGAGGAGAGCTCAGGGCTATACCCAGCAAAGTACCTGCTCTTGCCTCCCCCTCACAGGATGCACACATCTGGCTCTCACTGGCTTCTCCAGATGCTGTGGGATATTCATTCAAGAGCAATCAGTCCCCAGAGTTCCAGGACAGTCTCCTCTCTGAAGGGGACCCAGTGTCTAGAGCAGTGCTTCTTCATCCTCTCAGACCCCAAAGGCCACTTATTCAGGTCCTGTCTCCAGATTCCCCTTCTGACCATTCTGTAGAAATGGAATCAAAGTACTTGAACTCCGTGTCTGGCTTCTTTCATGTCCCCTAATGTTGGGAGACTTACCCCAGCCGTGGTCTGATTTAGACTGAATTTCTCTTCGTGGCTGACTACTGTTTCACTGTAGGGCTGGACTGTAGTTTCCACACCAACTCATTTGCCTGGGAACACTTGAGCGAGGCACCTTGTGGTCCCTGTGAAGAAAGGAGCTGCCAAAGTGTGGCACCATGTCCGAAGGCTACAGTTTGTCATCCCCGAGGTCCTGAGGGTGTTCCCAAGTGTGCTGCGCTCGTGTGAGGATGGGGAGTTTGGGCATGGAGGTTCTGCTAAAGAAGTGTATCCAGCTGCGTGGGTGTGACCACCCTTATCACCCTGCAGTGCTTGAACGCTACTGATCTGGCACTTTCCACACCCGGTTTTAATCTGTGATTCTCATTCCTGGTAAAATCACCAATTAAACACGTGTTTATATATTGAAGCGTATATATGTATATGCATATATATGCATGTGATGTGTAATAGCAATGAAAAAGGAGGATATGAGAGAGAGAAACTAGGGCGATATGGTCAGCTTAAAGAGGGAAAATGTAAGGGAGAGAAGATGCAATCACAATCTCTAACAGACCAGCTTCGATGTGTACTTTGAAAGGTAAGCCAGGGAAGACATGGCTCAGTGGTTGAGAGCACTTGCTGCTCTTGCAGAGGACGTGGGCTTGGTCCTCAGCACCTACACTGTAGCTCACAACCATCTATAACTCTAATTCCAGAAGATCCAATGCCCTCTTCTGATTAACTAGGGTACCAGGCATATATGTGGTACATATACATACAGACAAACACTCGTGCACATAAAATAAATAAATAAAGCTTTAAGTGAAATAAAACCTGGGGCTGAGGATGCGGCTCAGATGGTGAAGTGTTTTCCCGGCATCGCAGAGTCCTGGGTCCAGTCCTCAACACCGCACAACCTGATATGCCACCCCAGCCTATAACTCAAGGATACAAGGGACCTTGTCAAACAAACGAACAACAACCCAGTCAACTGAGCTGACTAGGCCTAGTGCTAACTCATAATCCCAGTTAGTCACTCAGGAACTGAGGCAGGAGGATTATAATTTTAAGTCCCAACCTGGACTGCAGAGCTCAAGTCCATTCTAGTAAACTAAGTGGGTCTCTGCCTCAAGCTAAAAAGTCAGGGGGAAAAAAAAGCCTGGTGGGTTACCAAGATGGCTCGGTTGGCAAGGGGGCTCCAGTTGAGCCTAATGACCTGGGTTTGACCTTGAGACCAACTTGGTAGAAGGAAAGAGCCAACTACTGAATATACTCTGCCCTTCATGAGAGAAAGATGCCATGGGAGCTCACACACACATCAAACGATCAAAGACAGGGGTTAGCTCAGCTGTAAGCATTTGCCAAGCACTGCATGGTGCACAACAGCAACAACAACAACAACAACAACAATAATAATAATAATAATAATAATAATAATAATAATAATAAATATATGAAAAGTAAGTAGAAGAAAGTTTCCTCTTGGCAGTGCCTCTCTGTCACTCACATGTGTCTGGATGGGTGGGACTTCAGCAGAGACTGGAGGTGCATACAGCATGAAGCCCTGTCTTGGAAGTTAAAGCACTCCTCTGACCCTCCCAGTCACTCTTGAGTCCCCATAGCAGACCCTTGATGGTGAGTGAGTATTAGGGGTGAGCTTGTCAGGGATATAGCTGGAGCTCAGGTTCAGCTTTCCCTGTGTGTCTGTCCCACCTGAGGCCAAGTCTTCATGCCTCAGCCAGAGGACAGAGGAATATGAAGCCCCAGGTCTTCAGGCTCCTCCTAGGAGGTGGTCACCTAGCATAGGCAGAAGGACCCCTGAAAAGCAGAAGGTGCTGCTTGTTGAGAGTGTGACCTCGTGCTTTGGGGCCTGTTGGTAGCCATTTCTTTCTTGGGGAAACTGAGGCATGGGCTATGTAGTTCAGAAGACGTTAAGATGCCTGACTGGAGTCCTGCAGTGGTGGCGCACGCCTTTAATCCCAGCACTTGGGAGTCAGAGGTAGGTGGATCTCTGAGTTTGAGGCCATCCTTGTCTACAAAGAGAGTTCCAGTACATTCAGGGCTACACAGAGAAATCCAGTCCCAAGGGGGGAAAAAAAAAGGAAAAATAAAGATGTATGATGATTTGGTACTGATAGGGTTTAAGGGACTTCCATCCTTTGGAGAGAGCCCCAAGCGAATGAACAGCAAGACGACACAGGGACCTTTGGAGTGATATGAGCTGAGTGACACGGGGATGGGATAAGGAGCCAGGGTCAATTGTAGTCACCACCCACGGGCTGGAGACTAGGGATTGGTACTTCAACTACGGTCCCCATAGCCCACACCCAGTTCCAAGCTGGCCAGCTCTCCATCCCATCCCTCCAGCTGTCACGGGGCAAGGGCAGCCCCAGCTTTATCAGGCCAGTTTCTCCTCCCACTGTGGTCAGACTTTCTCTGAACCACCAGTTTCCAAATAATGACAAAGAGAAGTCTTATAAATTATGGATGATTGACCTTAGCTTAGGCTTGTTCACAACTAGCTCTTCTAACTTAAATTAACCCGTTTATATTAATCTTTGTTTTGCCACGTGACTCATTGCCTTTACTCCATATGTATGACTCCTCTGTGCCTAGCTGGTAAAATCCTTGGCCTCAGATTCTTCCTGAGTTCCTCTCTTGCCTAGAAATCCCTCCTATCCTCTCCTGCCCAGCTATTGGCCATTCAGCTCTTTATTAAACCAATCAGAAGATGCCTTAGGCAGAGACACATCTTCACAGGGTACAAAAAGATTACCCTACAACATCCCACCAGTGTATCTGGACCAAAGCAATGCTCTGGAAGGTTCCTCCCCAGGCCTTCCCAGAGTCTGCCTCCTTGGTCTTTGCTCAGGACTTTTTCCCTCTTTAGTACTCAAAGTTGAGTTTTTTTGAAAGCAGCTTTATTGACACAGTGTTTATAAACCATGAAGAGTGCCCGTTTTAAGTATATAATCTAATAGCGCTGAGTAAATTTACAGAATTGTACAACCATTACCAGAATCTAATTCTAGAACATTCCCTTTAGCACAAAGAACATTTGAGGCCTCTTAATCTGTTGGAGATTTGGATTCTTAGAAGCCTGGCACTCCTTTCCCACAAAGGATCAAGCTGGGCTCAATTCCCTGCCCAGCGCTGCCCGTGGGGCCTAACTAGGACTTAGTTACTCACCTGCCTGAGCAGTCCAGGGGGTTACCCTTAATCCACCGGCAAGTGTGGAAATCACAGAGAATCCTAGACGACAGGAGCCAAGGCTGCCGAGAGCTGGCTGGTCAGCTCTGCCGCGTACATGAGGCAGAGACTCCTGGTCCAACTTGGATCAGCCTGTCTCCCCTACGGTTCCTGTGTGTGAATGGGGGGTGTTTTCAGAACAAAAGGACCAGGCACCAGTGAAGACAAAATAAGCAGCCCAGGTGATCCGGCCTTATAGAATGCCTCTCGTGTTGTTTCCTCAAAGATCTGCATCCAGGACAACTTCAGAGCCCCTAGCTGAGACGGTCCAGCCTCACAGATTACTCCAACAAGGACTTCACTTTCTAGAATATACTTTCCCATCACACAGAGACCAGACAGCAAACAATACAGCTAGTTCTCCCAGGACTTGACCATTATCTCAATTTTCTCAGGGTCCCCTACCGATACTGTTGCCCCCAGACAGCAGGAAGCAATTTTAAGAACATGATGCCCGCATTCCCAAGAGATGGGCCGGGTGGTTTGGGGTCATTTGGTGGGTTATGGATGTTTGTTGTCATTTAGGGGGTTTGGTTACAAATTGTTATTGGTCATGGTCAGGGTGGAAGCTAAACAAAGGAGGTCTTATTAAGGAATTTCTTTCTTTTTCTTTATATTTCTTTCTCTTCTATCTAGCGTTAGGGGGAAAAAGGGGGGAGGAGGATAAAAAGAAAAAGGGGAATATAGGAATGATAGGAAAAAGCGTGGATTATTGATTCTACTTTTAAACTAAAAAGCAGCTATTTTACATTGGTATGGATATTTTTGTATATCGATACAGATTTAAGGTTATTTTTGCTATAACATACTGTGTGTGTGTGTGTGTGTGTGTGTGTGTCTGTGTGTTTCTACTCTTGTTTAGGGTATTGTACCCAGGCAATTCACTTAAAAATGTAATGGGAAATTTTAGTCCTTGAAAGCTACTGCTACAAGCTGCTTAGGACAATTAAGAAATGCAGATTACGAGTCAGTTGTCTATAACAATCAAACTCACGTGTAGGTATATTTTCAAGGTTAAACAGAAATATATTTCAGACAGATAAGAGCTCTTCAAACACTTCAGAGATCTGCAAAACATGGCATTTAAGATGTTCTAATCACATAAGACTTTTCATGACAGAAAGATACATCTGTTCCTGGCAGCACCAATCTACTTCAGAGAAGATGATGTGCATCAAAGAACCTGCATAGAGAGTTTTCTTTCAATGTGGCAAAGCTAGTCACTGGGCAAGAAACTTGAGCCCTTGCCTTGACTCCTGACAGTATGTTACCCACAATGGACAAGCAGGGCACAAAGGAAGTCAACTACTGAACTTTGTCTAGACAAAGTAGGCCAGTACTTCAAAATTCTTACTTCGCAGAAGTCTGTCAGGTATTCTGAGCCTGTAGGCCAAAGACGGACATTCCAATGTTGCAGAGGTACCTCGGGTGACTGTCCAGGCAGTCACAGTCTCTGCCATTTCTACAGTTTTGAAAGTTGCTTGCTCTGCACTTCCTGTTTACTCAGGGAAACCTAGGGGGCAGGGGAGGGGGCTGCAGTGAGGGCCAGGCCTGACTTTCAGCCCCACAAGAACAGAATAGACTCTTGACCCAAGGAGAACAGAGGGTAGAGCCAGGGGTCAGGGAAACAGTTAGCTAGTACAAGAATGAGATGGTTATTTTTGCCAGCCTTGGTGGCCCACGCCTGTGATTTCATTACTTGGGAGACTGAGGCAGGGTGACCACAGGTCAGAGGTCTACCTGTTTCAAAGCATACACAAAAGTTAATTTTTCATAGCAAAATTTAGTTTCTTCACCATGACCCAGAGGAATCAGCACTGGCGTTCCTGAGCCCCTCTGTATGTCCCCAGCTGTCGTGTGCCTGTGACGTGATCCATGTTGGGGCTAAGAAGTTCCCTGGGGTAGGGTGTCTTGTGCATCCCTGGGCAAAATCTGACCTCTGCCTTAAAGATGCCACAGTCAACCTTTGCCTTCCCAGGTACAGCCAAAGACATCTCCAGATGTGACTAGGTGTCTCCTACCCTCAGAATCAGAGAGCCGCCGGCCCTGTAACAGTCCACAGAAGATGCTGTGCTCTGTCTCCGGAAGAGTGGACCAGATACTGTGCTCTATCCCCCAAAAGTCAGCCTCTGTGCAAGATTCTGCAGGAAAAGAAGCTAGGAAATTTATTAGTTCTTCCCCCTGCTTTCTCCTTCTTTGGGTTGGCTATTTTAAAACTGTAAGATTCTGGGTTTGTGGCTGGGTAGCAGAGCCCTTGCCTAACATGAAAAAAGCCCTAGTTTCATCCCCCACCACAATGACATAAACATGATATAGCGTTACTATAAATGTACACAACATTAAGTTCATCATTTAACTACTTAAAATAGTGTGTATGTGTGTGTTTGTTTGTTTGTTTGTTTTTAAGGCAGGATCTCTTCTCTGCTTAGCCCTGGCTGCCCTGGAACGCAGTATGTAATCCAGCCTGGCCTAGACTCATAGAGATCCACCTGTCTCTACCTGCCGAGTACTGAGATTAAAGGCAAACACCAACACTGCATTTTTTTATTGTGTGTCTATTTGTACTTGCGTGTGTGTGTACATGCCATGGCCTGTGTGTAGAGGTCTGAGAACAACGTGTGTGGGATGGATGCTTTCAGTCCACCATGTGGATCCGAGGAACTGAATTCAGGACACCAGGCGTGGCTTTTCCCATCGACCCCTCGTGCCAGGTCCCAGCGTTTGACTTTCTGAGAAACCATCATCCTGTTTAAAAATAAATTTTTGGACTGGAGTGTGTCGGCACACTGAGGAGGCAGAAGAAGGCGGATCTCCATGAGTTCAAGGCCAGCCTGGATTACACAGTAGGTTCCAGGCCAGCTGGGGTCATACAATAAGACCCTCTCTCGGTAAATAAATAGTCAATTTTTCTGAGTCAGTTCTTGACTTTTGGGTTTAAAACTTGACCCTGTGCGTCCCCTTGTCTCTGTCTCCTCAGACAGCAGGTTGACGGCAGGTGAGTGAGCCATGGATGTTTTGGACTCCAAAGGGGTCAGGTTAAGGCCTAGATCTTTATATGTTACTTTTGCATACTAAAACAACCAAGTAACACACTAAGCGAAGCTTGGTTTCAGTTCACAGTTTCAGAGACTTCAGTCCACAGTGCTTGCTTCTATTGGCTCTGAGTCTTGGAGAACCAATGCGCCATGATCGTGGAAGCATGGAAGGGACCAGAGACAAGATCCCCCGTGACCACCTGTTGAGATTTCCAGAACCTCTCCAGCAACTAACTGGGGACCAAATCCTTAGTGTGTGAGCCTTTTTACTCAAATGCTTTCTGAGTTACCCAATCCTGGGAGTAGAGTTCCAGAGATGGGAGGGGGGGCTGCTGGACTGAGGCAGCTTTTGTCACAGGACCCTAGGAAAGCTGGGTTGTAGAAAGCATAATTATATTCCCTGCAGGCCTGAGTTGGTGACTGGAGGTTCAGACCCTTGCACGGCCCCCAAGGCTCTCAAGCCATTGAGCATGAATATGGTATTTTTAGCCTGGAGAGATTTGCAGCGGGGAGCTGCCCAACACCTACATGGGCCACAAAATAATTCCCATAAAGCAGTTGAGAACACCCCACACGGAACACTGCAAGCGCCTGTGAGCCCTCCAAGACTAACACAGTCCCAGCGCCTGCCAAGACCCCGAACAAGAAGGGCTGCTGTATGGGCTGGGCTGCAGCAGCAGCATCCACACAGCACCTCCCTGGAACAAGGCCGGCAGTCTCCCACCCTTCCTTCGCAGCCTCCTCTCCTGAAGGGCCGGTGACAGGACCAGGTGTCTGGGAGGAGTTGATAAAGGCCTTCTGTCTCTCTTCTGGGGCCTGTGTTGACCATGGCTGGATTTCAGTAGTCCCAGCAGAAGGACCTGGTACCCTGAGCTCATGAGTCACCCACAGACACAGATTTTGCACAGTGTATGGCTGTCTCAGAATCTTCCCCCAATGTGTTGGTGAGGAAGGCAGTGAGCTGGTCACTTCTCTTATGTATGCATGTACACATATGTGTGGGGATACGTGTGTGTGTGTGTGTGTGTGTGTATTATGGAGGTCAGAGCACAGCCTTGAGTGTCATTTCTTAGATTCCAGGGTGTCTCACTGGCCTGGAACTCACCAAGTAAGCTAGGTGGTCAGACAGTGAGCCCCAGGGATCCTTCTATGTCTGCCTCCCCAGTACTGGGTTATAAACACATGTCATGCTAGCAAAAAAACACACACACACACACACACACACAGCTACTGGGCATCGAACTCAGGCCTTTGTGCTTGTAAGGCAAGTTCTTTTCCCACTAAGATATTTTTGAGGCTTTCCAGTTCCATCAAGATGAAGAATCTGGGCTCAGAGACCAATGGAGACCCAAGGAAGGACACCCACATTCCCAGCTCAGTGTCTATGTCTGAGCATCCTGTCGGCTTAGCTGGGTTGGATCACACAGCCTAGAGAGGATGGGGTAGATTGCTGTGGAAGGAGAGTTCATCACCACTGAGGAGGAATGGACCCGACGACCCTGCCACCTCTCAGGCTGAGTAAAGATGGGTTCTTTCCTTCCTGGGCAGATGACTCTGTAGCAGTATAGTTGTGTACTTCACTCTGGGCCCATCAGCCTAGGCTGTCCTGTATGTCTTTGAGACAGGCCTTTAAGCTCTCTGAGCCTTTCGCCAGTGAACCCAGCAGAGGGATCCTGGAAGGGGGTGGTTATAGCTGCCATGTAGTAATAGGCCAGTCTTGATCCAGGTGGGCAGATCTAAGCCCCAGGTACTGACTCCAAGTTAAGAATGTAAAATGTCAATGTGGAAGATGGGCAGGCTGACTGGTACCATGAAGCCGTTGGCTTGGCTGGGTTTCAACATCTGATCCAATACCCGCAAAGGCTCTTCTTTCTTGCCCTGTGAGCCCGCATGCATTGGCTAAGCCTGCTTTCAAGGACAGCACAGAGCTTCTGGGCTCCTGAGGAACATGTCAGACTCCTGGGGGTCCCTGGCACTTTCACTATGGGAGAGAAGGAGGTTGGAGGCTAAGACAAATGGAGGTAGAACCATCAGGGCCTTCAGGACTCCATGGGAGAATCCAGGTCCTGCCATGCAAGCCTCCCACTGGCAGAGGTACTATTGGCATGAAATGCTAAGAGGGTGGATGGGTGGTACAGGGGCAGTGATAGGAAATGCTGGGCATAGCCTGGGAAGGTGGCATCGTCATGGCATACGGAAGCTGAAGGAACTCATAGAGAGCAAAGGGAGCAGGCAGGTGTTGCTAAGGCCAGAGCTGTTGTGGCTGGAGGGGAGGCTGAGGAGAGGTGGTAGTCAGACCACCAGTGGAAGAGGATGGGGGAGGGCCAGAAGGACCTGGCTAACAACCACACAGGCTTTGATAGGCCTCTCCTGCATGAGAGGAGTGAAGTGACTAACTACAATATTCCCATGGTCCAGTGAAGAGCTGCTGCAGGCTCAGCTTGGATAGGGAAGGCACAGAAAGCAAAGATATGATGGATTCTGGATCTAACAGCCTGGATGGGATTTGGACACGAATACAGGAGAACAGTGATTAGGTGCTGGGGTCCTCCTGAGATGAACAGTGAAGATATCTTTGAGGCAGGAACCAGCCTCTGAGAAATGCTGGCAGGGTCAAGGCCTGGCTACCCTTAGTTCCCTAAGTAATGGCGGTTCTCCTGGTTTTAGACAGTCTCTCAACATTTCCATTAAGGGAGCATTGCCAGACTGGGGGCCAGGGAAAGGCATCCCAGAAGGGTCCGCCAGGAGGTGCCAGAAGCTCAAGGTCTACAGTCAGGTAGGTACAAAGTGCTATGTATGTACTGGGGGCTCATAAAATTTAAGATGGTGCCTGTCCCATGACTTTAAACACAGAAACATTCGGGCTGGAGAGATGGCTCAGAGGTTAAGAGCATTGCCTGCTCTTCCAAAGGTCCTGAGTTCAATTCCCAGCAACCACATGGTGGCTCACAACCATCTGTAATGGGGTCTGGTGCCCTCTTCTGGCCTGCAGGCATACACACAGACAGAAAGAATATTGTATACATAATAAATAAATATTAAAAAAAGAACACAGACACATTCACACTCACACAAACACACACAAACACATACATGCATACACATGCACACACATGAATACACATGTACATATAAGTACACACAGAGATACACATAGGCACAAACACACATGAACAAATATACACACATGCATATGCAAGTGTGAACACACATGCATACAAATAGTGTGGATGCACACATGCACGTATGTACATACACTCAGTGTAGACACTCACATACCCATATATTTATTGAAAAAGTATGATATCCTCTCTACACTTGTCTCTAAGTTTTCAAAAATAAACACATGTGACTTGTATTACAACAACCCACACTCATTCATACTATGCACCAGAAAGTTCTATTTGTTTTTTTTAAAAAAAAGTCTGGGCTGGGGGAATGTGGCTTGGTAATAGAGCACTTGTTTAGCATATGCAAGTACCTGGGTATTCCTGGTGGCCCATACATACACACAGACATACACACACACACACGTGCGCGCGTGTGCGCGCATACACACACACACACATGCACACAAAATCTTATAAGCAGACTTTTCTGTCCCACCAGTCAGCTCCCAAATAACCACATAGGGGCTTATTACTAATTATAAATGATCAGCTGGTAGCGTAGGCTTGTTACTAACTAGCTCTTGCAACTTAAATTAACCCTTATTTCATATCTACCTTCTACCATGTGATTTGGTACCTTCTTCAGTATGGTATGCTCATCTTGCTTCTCCCTATGTCTCCTGATGACTCCACCCTCCTTCAACCTGGCAAACTGCCTCCCTGTCTGCAAGTCCTGCCTAACCTCTTCCTGCCCAGCTATTGGCCATTTAGCTCTTTATTAAACCAATAGAGGAATACATCTTCACTGTGTGCGAAAGATTGCTCCACAACATTTTCCCATTTTTGTCTAATTACAAAGGGTTTGAACTTAAGCATAGTAAAATTATATACAGCAAAAACAGTTATCAAGCAAGAATTACAATTACAATATCCAGTCCATTTGTGTTTGGCAAATTTAGAGAAAATACTCTATTATCTATCTTATCTTAGTGAGTCTAAAGTTTTATACCTAATTTGCTTTTTATCATGACTAAGGAAAACTATAAGTTTAACTATTTAGTCTCCATGAAAGAACCCAGAAGGATGGAATATTACCTAATGACAGGGACATCTGGCTGCATGGACGGTCACCTAAAGTTCTTCTGCAATGTTGGGACATCCATCTTTGGCCTACAGACCTAGAATATCTGATAAACTCTTCTGAGAAGCAGGGAATTTTGAAGGGATGCCCTACCTTGTCTTGGAAAGGGTGGCAGTCACTTTTTAGTGTTCTGTTTGTACAATTTGGACAACATACAGTCAGCAGTTGAGGCAAGGTCAGCTTCTTATCCAAAGAATGTTAACTCCATACAAAGGTTCTTCGATGCCCATCATCTTCTATGAAGTAGATTGGCTTTGTCAGGAGTAGATGTGTCTCACTGTCATGAAAAGCCTCAAATTATTAAACATCTTAAATGCCATATTCTGTAGGAAGTGTTCGGAGACCATCTCTACCTATTTAAATATATCTGTTTAACTTTGAAAACATACCTAATATGACTACAGGTTTGATTATTATAGATGACTAAATACTAACCTTATTTCTTAATTACACATTACTTTTTTTTTGTTTGTTTTTGTTTTTGTTTTTCGAGACAGGGTTTCTCTGTGGTTTTGGAGCCTGTCCTGGAACTAGCTTTTGTAGACCAGGCTGGTCTCGAACTCACAGAGATCCGCCTGCCTCTGCCTCCCAAGTGCTGGGATTAAAGGCATGCGCCACCACCGCCCGGCTTTACACATTACCTTTTTAAATGAGTTGCATAAGTGCAATACCCCAAACAAGAGCAGAAACACACAGCATTACAAAAATAACTTTACATTCGTATCAATAAGCAAAACTCCATACAAATATAAATTATTTTGAGACTAATAGTTACTTTTTGGATTAAAGTAGATTCAGTAAGCTACCCTTTTATCTCATCATTTCTATACTATATCATCCTTTTTCCTTCAGAAAGAGATCCTTGAATCTAACTTCTTTGTTTTGTTTTTTCTGACCATGTCCAATAACAATTTATAAACAACCCCCCCAAAAATGAAGACATCCATAATCCATCTCTCGGGAATGTGGTGTTGTTTTATCTAGACTGCTTCCTGTTGTCTTTGGGGGACCTTGAAAATATCAGGATAATGATCAAGTCCTGGCTGGAGTAGTCTATGAGGTTGGACCATCTCAGCCAGCAGCCTTGAAGCTGTTATTGATGCAGAACTCTGAGGAGACTGAGCAGAGGCACTCTGAGGCAATGGATCACCTGGACCACTCATTTTCATTGGTGTTTGGTCCCCTTGTTCTGACAGCAATAAACTTCTAAAGGCAACATACATATCTGCATTAATACAAGTACAGACCATGCGTTGTACACAAGTCAGCCAAAGATGATTTTTTTTTTTGCTTTATGTTTGAGCAGGTGAAATATAAGTCACATATTTTGTAGTTTGTCTAGGTTTATTTCTTTAAGTATGTAGCCAGGATTTTATCTTTCCTGATCAGACCCGATCTTCCTTAACCTTGAACAAATACATGCCTTTCACTTTCTGTGGAAATGAAAGCATAATCTCTTCCCCAAAGCAACATATACTTTTAATCCCATTTTGAAGTTAATACATCTTTAAAATTAAAATATAGGTTCATTTAAGTTAGCAGTTTCCATAATCCAATGTCTCTCAGCAGCTATTTTTTATTGCTCAGAAATCAAAAAATTTAAAATTAAAACAACACCACACAGTATTCAGACTTCCTGTGTATTTTCCTTCTCTAATGTGGCTATTTTAAAACTTCTCTCCTTAAAGACTGTTTTTAAACTATTTTTTCTATGACTGTCTATACCCTTTCTCCTTTTTTCAAGCTATGCACATTTTTAAACACACTGTAGCCTGTTTTGAGCTTTTTTCCCCCCATCTGGATCTGTCTTTACTGAGCATCTGTAGTGTTCTCTGATGGCAGGAGCCAACTCATAAACCACTGTGTCAGCTTAGCAAACAGTGCTGGCAGCTGGCCCCACCCCCTTGGTTCTCAGCCTCATGATGGAGGTACCAGCAGAAGCCACATTTATTGTCCGAGCTCTGGAGTTGTTTGATCCATGCTGCTATAGGCTTTTCTATCTAGTCTCATATCACTAAGTAGCACATTTCCCGCTACTCATAAACCCCATATAAGTGCTCAGTAACACTTAAAAGAGCCACACCTCTGTTTGCTGCTAGCATGGAACCTACCTGAGAGGCCGTCAGGTAACCATGTTTGACTCTGTGTTCTAAACTTTTTTTCTAAACTTCTCAGGCTTTATGTGGATTATGCAGCTGGACATTGGGCACCATTTATTGGCAGACTTTTCTATTCCACCAGCCAGCTCCCAAATAACCACACAGAGACTTATTATTAATTATAAGTGCTCAGCTGATAGCTTAGGCTTGTTGTTAACTACGTCTTACAACTTAAACGAACCCGTATTTCTTATCTATATTTTACTACAAGGCTTGGTACCTTTCTTTGGTATAGCATGTTCATCTTGCTTCTCCAGAATCTCCTGGTGGCTCTGCTCTTCTTCATCCCAGTGAGCTCTCTCCCTGTCTGCAAGTCCCACCTAAGCTCTTCCTGTCTAGCTATTAAGCATTTAGTTCTTTATTAAACTGGTGAGAGCAACACATCTTCACAGTATACAAAAAGGATTGCTCCACAACTTACATACAGAGATTCAACATTCGAAAAATCAGGGGAGTGTGTCTGAACTATGAAAAGAGAATTAACAAGCAGCAAAGCCACAGCAGAGATGTGTTTTCTCAAGGAAAGTTCAGGGACTTGGGGCACGAGAAATGGCCCAGAGACTAAGGGCACTTGCCACTCTTGCTAGAGGATCTGGGTTTGATTCCCAGTACCCTTATGGGAGCTCTCAACTATTTTACGCCCTCTTCTGGTCTCCTCAGGTACCTGCACTCACATGCACATATCCATCATATACAGACACACTCATACATGTAATTAGAAAGAAAATAAATCTTAGTTTTCTTCTTCGGAGACAGAGTCTTCGGACTGGTTACGAATTCTTAGCAATTCTGCCCCAGCTTCCTTAGTGCTGGGATCATAGGGATGGAAAAGTACAATTTTAAGTCCCAGATGTCTCAAACAAAAGGTAAACCCCTGGATGTCTCTGAGGTTGCTGCTGATAGTGACTCTGGGGAATCTGGGAAGTCAGAGGAGAAGGCCTCCCAGAGGAGCTAAGGGGATGCCAGATTGCAGTCACAGTCTCTGACCCCAAGGAGGCCAAGGCTTGAGGGATCTCAGTTCAGAGCTCCTGTGGAGGGTACAGTGTGTGACTTCCTTTTATCTCTCAGTTTTCTGGCCTCTCTGAAGTTTCTTTAAATGGCAGAGCAACAAAATCAGCCATTACTTCTCGCTTAAAATGTCCACCCTGTCTTCGAATCTCAGCTAAAAGGCCAACTCCCTAGCCAGACCACTCAGTTCCCACTCCAAGGCAACCCTCGGACTTCATGCACTCCTTTTTGCTCCTGCCCTGGATCCAGAGGGCCAAGGAGGGGAAGCAGATGGAACTCTCTCCCGGCTCTGCAGATATGCCTGACAACAAGGCATATCCACACAGAGCAAGGACCAGGATCTGCCTCTGTTCTGTTCGCCACAGGCACCTAGAAACCCCCTCAAAGTCCCCCACAGGTCAGTTACTGGTCCAGGCCTCTGGGTGGCACTACCAGTCCTTGGAGTCATCCTTGCCCTACCCTGCCTTGCCCACAGCTCTCAGCACGCCTCTCATATGTCTTCCTGGGGTGGTAGCCAGGACCAGACTGCCAGGGAGGGGTGTGCCCAGAATATCGTCTCTGTCCTGTTTAAAGCAGTCCCAGGGCAGGCTGAGACAACTGTCCATCTAAAGTTCCCTAATTGGGACAGAGGACCACTCTGGGGACAAGCCCATGTTTGTACAAGGAAGGTCAAAGTTCTAGGACCCATGTCACCACAAAGGCTGTGTGAAAGTGGGGCTGGCTGAATTAGGAAGGGCTTCATGTTTGTATAAGGAAGGCCAAAGGTTTGGGAACCATGTCTCCACAAAGGCTGCGCAGAAGTGGAACTGACCTTCTCACTTCAAGAGTGGGCAGGGCGGGCGAGTGAGAAAGACTAATGGAGAAAGCAGGGCTTCATCCTTTCTGCTTGCACAGTGAAACAGCCCCTGTCTGAGCCTCTGTTCCCCTTCTCCATCCTCCTGCGCCCCTGAACGGGCCTCTTCTGTGCACCCCTCCTGCTGAGGCCCTGTAGAAGACCTTCACCGCCCTGACACCAGGGAGCCATTTGGCTGAGCCTGGCTGTGCGGATGGGAAACTGTATGGAACAGGCCCGTAGTCTGGACTGTGTCTAATGCAGCTGTCTGTGCTGCTCCCAGGAGGGGTGAGAGCATCCAGCCACCTGGCTGAGCTTGCTGGGAACGGACGTCAGGGGCAGTAACTGGAAGGCAGGGGGGCCTAGTTGGGGGAGAAAGACTCTGCAGGCCTGAGGCACCTTCTACCCCATAGGACTGCCCAATATCTTGCCCAGAGGGACAAGGACCCCTTGCACACTGTCCACCTCGTAGACTGACCATAGCCACAGTTACAGACTACTGGCTGCCTCCAGGTTCTCTCTTCTCATATAAAGTCCTGCCAGCTTCCTCTGCCTGGCCTTCACACTGCCAAGACTGATAGGGATGGGCAATGGGAGGAATTAACCCCAGTATTGTCATCCAAATGCCTGCACAATGAGCTGTGAACGTCTGTTTTCCCAAAATTTGTTATCAGCCTTAGTCTTGGGCCTCCTGAGCAGCCTGTATTGAGGAAGTTTGGGACAACAGTGTGGTTCCTGTGACATGAGTTATGACAAGCCGGTGGCTTCGTGGCTGGAAGGACTGAGGCCCTAGAGGAATTTATCACTCTGAAGAGAGCCTTCAGAGGGCTTCATTAGGCTGAAAACGATAATGGATAGTCTCCCCTTGCCTGCATCCATTCATAACGGCTCTCCTCTTATCTTTTCACTACAGGAGCCTCTCTCTGAGAAAATGCAGACATCCCAGGATGAACTGTTAACTGCCTCAGAGAAGGCGCCTTCCAGCCTGCTTCTTCCTCCACGTTGGCAAGGGAAGGCCAGGAGACCCGCCGGCAGGGGGCGCAGTCAGCTCGCCGAGAGCAGGGGTGCTAGGCAGGGCAGGCGTGCTGCCTTCGGAGTCTGGGGCCCAGGGTGCTGGAAAAGTAGAGAGGTGCGGGAAGGGAGACTCAGCCCCCTGGGGTCTTAAGGCTCGCACTGCCTTTCAGATAACCCTACCCGGTCGTGAGTGGATATTAGCCAGATGCCGCCATCTCCAGCTCCCTCTTTTCCCCACTCCGTTTCTTTGTATTTTAGAAGTGGTTTAAAGAGTAACATTGATTCTTATACACAGCACTTTAAACATGAAGTGAGTCCTCTTTCCACCCCAGTCCCCGGCCCACTCACCACAGGTGAGCGCTAGCAACTGTTTCTTTCGTGATCTTCAGGAAACATCTATGCAAGAGTAAACATATCAATAGAAAAGCGGACCTGGTTCGTTTTCACTCTACATAAATGAGTTTATTGAAAAACACTGTTCTGAGGCGCGGTTTTTTTTTATTTTCCAGTCTTACCATCCATCTTGGGGATATTTGAATGTATTTTCCCCTTCTGTGTTATATAGAACAGACAGAGAGAGTGGGAGGGGGTTGCTGGAGGGGGACAACTGCCTTTCCCCTAATTCTGTGTCTCTCCCAGCTTCCCTGCTCTAGGCCCCTTCATTTCTGTCCTTCTGCCCTTTCTGCTGTCGCCATTCCCCTCTTCCTCCATGGCCGCCAGAGTGACCTGCTGAGGTTTCTCACTGCTCTGACCTTGTGGCTCCGCTTCTTGGAACCTGCCTGAGCTTTTCCTGTGGCACTGCTCAGTGAGGTCACATTGGGGACCCCTCTGAGCTTCACCTCCTTAGAGACAGCTGCTCCCCTCACTCTTCTCAGACTGGGTTCCTAAAATAGCCAGGCGCACTGGCGCCCTGGCCTGCCCTGGCTGGGCCTCCTCCTGTTGCCGGGAAGGCCTCCCCCTCCCCTGCATTGGCACACTAATTTGAACCTATCAAGGTCCATCCCCACCTCCACTGGGATGTCTTCCAAAGACTTTCAGGCCTTGCTAGGGCCACGTCCCACTGCTGCAGTCCAGCTAGGCGGTAGATCGACAGACTGCCCTGCCCCACGCCGCATACCTGTTCGCCTTGGGGCTACTGCGAGGGCTGGGGGGGCTTTGTTCGGTTGCACGGTCCTGTTCTTCCCCATACACGGTCACCTGCTAGCTTCCACTAGGCCTGTAGCAGAGCGGAATGTACTTCCAAGGTCTGTCCCGTGCTATTCCTACTTGAAAGGTCCAGTAGCAAGGTCAGAGAGGGGCCCAGCAGAGAGTCCAGCACCCTCCTTTCAAAATTCTAGTTTCGTTCTCCAAACCAGAACAGAAGTTCACGTTCAGACTACCAGTTTAGACTCTCCGCGGAACATTCCAGATCTGTCAGTGGCATTCCCAGCTCTGAGCAGTGGCTTTACCAGAGAGCACACAGAGTGGGTTCCGTTTTCCTCTGGGCTATACATAAATGATCAAATGGGAGCTCTCTGGGTTCTCTTGCCCAGGCTAGACCCAAGAGGACACACTTGGGTTCTGACAAGTGGCTAAAGTGAAGAAGTCAACAACAGGACTTAGGGTCCAGGGGTGGAGACAGTAGATGAGCAGGAAATGGGCCTCTGTCTTTGTCTCTGGTGGTGGTAGGAGAAAGCCCCTGGGGTAGAAAAGTCCTTGAGCAGCCGGGAAGGATTGGAAGGATCTGACCTTGCCTCGCCTGCTGTCAGCTTACGGTGGTGTCTTTGGATTTTATTGCTACTGTCTCCAAGGGCAGAGAGGAAATTGAGGCCTGAGCAGGGAATGCAGGGTTGTGTCAGGACCTACTATGGGATCTACCAGACCATTGGTTCCTGCGTCCTGCTCCCAGGTCTCAGCGCCTGGACCCTCAGTGGATTCTCTTTTGGGTTATTCCGCAGCCACAAAGTCAGGCTTACTAAACAGTTGGTGACTGCACAGAAGAGCACTGCTGATCCCACTGTCAGCTCTGTCCTCCCTGCTGACCCGCCTGCCTTCCCAGCAAGATATAGAGAAAGCAAGATACAGAGAAAGCCAGCAAGATACAGAGAAAGCCTCTAGCTATCCCTTCTCCCGAAGAAGAGCCACCTCTGACGAACAAAGTCAGGGCCAGGGAACATATGAATGCCTCCATCCCCGCCTGCAAAGCCCTCCCTTGCCTGCTTCTGTCTCGACAAGTGGGGGTTGGGGGCGGGAGGCCTGGGGGGGAGACAGGCAGATGTGGAACCTGGGAACACAGCCAAGGCTTTGTTCCGGACAGTGTTCTCTATCACAAGCAGAACTAAGGAGCACACAGGAGCAGAGAAGCTCCGAGATAATTTGGGGCTCCAGGGTACCCACAGGCAGCCCACTGGCCAATCATTGCCAGGACATCCTGAGCAGGTGGCCTGGCTGCCCCCACCCTTGAGAGAGGCTCTGTCACCCGGAGGCTCAGTGGGTACATTCCACAGTTGTAATAAGGACAATTTGGGCAGGTGGTGATAGCACACCCCTTTGTCCTTCGGCTTCAGGCTCTCTCTGAGGCCCATCCCCCTCCCATAGCCTTTCAAAGGGCTGTGAGTATGTAGTTAGTTCATTAGCCCCTGTCTCATATATACATACTGGAAACCTATGGAATCCATGGGACCCGTTCAATCAAAGATCTTGAAACTGGGTGTTGGAGTCCCTGCTTACTAATGGCGACTGAAGCAGCTGTGGAATCCTTGGGGTGGGGAGGAGACAGTCATGACACCATCGGATCACATGTAGAAGGTGACTACCTCCTTTGGTTTCCTGGCAAGCCAATCCCACCTGAGAAGGACTAATGCAGAAACACACACTGTTGCTCTCGGGACCACTTTGTAGCTTAGTCTGGGAATGTCCTCACTGGCCTCCCCAAAGAGAGGGTGTAATTGTCCCTAAGGAGCAGATAGCACAGCCAGGCTCATCACGCCCAGAACCCAGGCAGGGTGAGGACAGGGATGTGATAGATCCTGGCTAGGCCTGGGCATGGAGGAAGAGGAACTGACCATAGGAAAAGGCTGTATTTCCTTCCCACTCTCCCTAGATGAAGGGAGGGTAAAGCCATTGTTTCAGCTCAGACAGAAAGATGGGGATGGATAGGCAGACAGACTAAGCATCTCCACTGTAGTCTGCCATATGCCCTTGGTAAAGGGTTGAGCGAAGAACAAGGGTCTTGTGGAGTTAGGAGTGAGAAGCATGAGCAGCAGGTAGGAGTGAGAGGCAGAGGTAGGGACCCCTGCCAGGTGCCCAGTGTTTAGGAGAGCCAAGCACTTAGAAGGGAATCTCTGGAGGGCATTGCAGCAGGGTCTGAGACAGAGTTGGGATACAGAGAGGTGTGAAAGGCAACTGCCAGGGGCCATGATGTCACTCATCTGTCCCAGCTCTGCAGCTTCAGTGGCCCGAGGAAGCACAGACTTCTCCGGACTCAGACTCGATGAAGGAGGTTTTTCTCAGAATAGCGTGATAGCGAGTTGAGTCTTTTAACTGCTCCCTACACAGTCAGGCCAAGTTAAAAATACTGGCATCAAGGAAGTGCAGACACCCCAAACTACCAGAAACCCACGACTTCTCCCAGGGGAATCCCTGCCCACGGCCTGTGTGTGTGTAGCTCAGCTGACAGGCACCCCGCCAACTGTGTGGAGAGAGACAGGTCAGCCCCCCCTCCCCCAGCTGCTCCAGCTCCTCTCTGCCTGAGCTGTGATCAGGCCCGAGACCCCCGGATATTGAAGAGGTCTGGATTGGGGTCAGATGAACACCCCCTCTCCACCTTCAAGTGAGGTAGGGTTAAACACATTCACATACCCATCCCTGGCACTCAGTCCACAGCACTGAGATCCACTGAAGCAGGGAGTTTGAAAGGACAGGCTACAGGGAAAAGTCCCGGGGGGGGGGGGGGCACGTCCTGCATGGCAGGGACTGTGTGGGAGATACTATGAGAGAATCTCTGAAATTCTATTAAGACTCCTTACACAAGAAGAGAGGTATTTTTCCTATAGACTGTTCTACCTAGCTGTCCATCCACCCGTTACATATTCAGTCAACAAACGTTCTCTGGGCCCTGACTGTGTGTCCAGGATCCGGATGAGAAGTGGGCATCAGATGGATCTTTCAGACCCTCTTGATATTTCCCAGTGTGCAAAGTGGCTCGCTAGCTTCTGAGGCAGAGCGTGACAAATGCCAGGTTCTGTGTAAATAAAATCAATGTGAAACCACTTTGAAAGTTAAAAGCACAATTAACGCCCAAGTGTGCCTATGACAAGGCCAGTGGCGGAGAGCTTCCAGCAGGCTGGGCTCCGCAGCATGGCCGTTCCCTTTGCCAACGGTACCAGAGGACAGATGGAAGGGGATCACGGTATACCGACTCCTTGCCCCACGTGGCCCACCGCCTTGCCCCCACGGATGCTTCAGACTCAATTAAAGAGCTCATAAAAGTATTGGTTCAAATCCTCATCTCTCTACCAGGCCAGAAACCCACAGAGGAGCGGGCTGTGTTTGCCTCATTCAATTAATCATTTAGGTCCTGGATCATCATCTGTAGCCTCTTCAGTCCGTAAACACCCTTGGGTTCCTCTTATAGTTAAGTGAAGGCTTAGGCTCCCACACACGCGTGCACACACTCCAGTGTTGATATTCGCTGCATCCTGTAGCCCTTGTCTAGCTAATCCATTTGCTTTCTCCTCATGGCCACAGCTGATCCTCTCCATGTCTGCATTCCCCACTCTCCCAGGACCCTGCAGTGCCAGAGGTGTCCACCCGGTTGTCCAATGCCTTGGTCTCCATTTTCTTAACTGATGATCTTGCAGCATGGGATCTATGGAGACTCCCTTCCCCATTTTCTCTGAGCATCTGCAGTCCCTTTGTTCCCATGGAAAGGACTGAAGGGTACTCATGGGCTTCAGGCAAAGAGCCAGGAGAGTGAGCAGCTAAGGACACAGCCGTTTGGGGATTGGGCATCAGCAGTTGAGATCACTTGTTGCTTTTGCAGAAGACCTGGGTTCAGTTTCCAGCACCTACATGGTGGTTCCATATCTAAAACCCTTTTCTGACCTCCACGGAGCACATACACACGTGCAGGAATAACACATAAAATAAACAAGTCAGTTTTTAAAAGAGGGAATTGTGGGGTCACCTATGAGGCAAGCCCTAGGGTCCAGACCCCAAGCTCTGGACAGCGCTTCCTGTGTATCTTTCTGGTCCCTTGCATGCTTCTTCCCAGGATTTTATCCTGCACACAATGCCCTGGGTTGGACTCCTCCCTGCTCCTGCAGCTTCTGGCACCAAGCTCATTCAGTGTCCAGCCTCCATTCCCGCATGTCCTACTTAGCACAGATCACAAACTGGCTTCACCCCCAAAATCCCAATGTACCCTTTCCTTCCTGGCCACGGCCCCTCCACCACTCAGGCCCTTGTGGTATGTCAGAGCTAAAGAAGATGAAATTAGTCGGGAAGCGGAGACCTAGAGAGCAGAAAGACTTTATAGATCTCCCAGAACTTTCTTCCAGTTCTGACAGTGAGTCCTCTGGCTCGCTTGTCTGTTGGAATATAAATGTCAGCTCATATGGTATTGGGGATGGGCCCTGACTTTATACTCAGTGGGGTTTCTCTTGTTGCAGGGCTGTGTGGGTGTGGCCACACCTGGCACTCAGCAGCCTGGTTCTCTAGGAGAAAGTTCCCTTTCCAGAACCCACTGCATCTTGGTGGGGTGGTTTACCAACACAGCTCACTGCTTTGCCCATGGATGTGAACCTTACAGAATGAACCAGCGCACAAAATTAGGGCCCAGGTGAAACCTCTCCCCCGTGAACCCAACTCCAGGGACGGAGCTAACCCAGGATGGGCTTTCTTCCTGCTGATACAATGAGGGTGGGAGATATGAGTCAGAATACACGCTCAGCCACTTAGGTTTTTCGGCCCTCAGTTACCCCCATAAGAGAAGGCAGCTAGACTCACTGATTTCTGGTCATGTGGGCTTCTTTAACTTCCAGAACCTCCACCTCTAACCCTTTGTGTCTAGACCTGGTGAGCTCCGTCACTGATTGGGGTGGACATCAGACTCCCGGATAGACTGGAGCTTCCTCCACTGACCTCCAAAGCCACCCTTAGCTTCTCCACTATTCTCAATTTGCAGTCCAGGTACTGCGATACCCACCCCTCGACCCCTAGACCTGCGGGGTAACTTGGCCTGCTGTCATCCTTCTGGGTTGTTTTTTTTTTTTTTTTGCACCTCACCCACATTGCTGCAAATAGTCTCTCTAATAAGCTCTCTCTGATTTCACCATCTTGCATGAACCATCTGTCTTGTGCTGAGCCCCGCCTGACTCACGCAGGCCTCCCCAGTCTTGTCTTTTAGCTCACAGCGCCCCGTTAACTCATGCTGTGAAGCAAAGAGACTGGGCCCAGATCTCTAGAAGCAGATCCTGGCTTGTAGCATCCATTTTAGATAGAGGTGCTGGTCCCAGATGCAGAGGATCCTGGGCGTGGGGTCTTCTGGAAGCTGGCTGGAGGGTCACTGGCCTGACATCCCGTTGTTCTTGCCACAGCATTTTCTCCCAGCAGCGGAACATCCTGTTGGAGGGTCAGACCCCTATAAAGTGTCCATCACAGGCCAGGGGCTTTGTACCCACCAGGAAACAACCCTCCAGGTCCCCCTCCATCTTCATGACCCCACACCCTTGCTCACTTCCTGTTCTTCGGCCTGTAACAAGTTCTGAAGATACTGTCAACAGGAAAATAAACCGAGAAACCCAGACAATGTGGAGACGGGCTTGCTGGGGTCGCCCACATGCCACACCAGGATTGGGGGGGGGGCGTGTCTTGCTGCTGATACTCAGACAGGGAGGCAGAATGTAGTGAAATACAGTTGGAAATAATTGGTCCGATACGGAGACATGAAGAAAAGCCATTGAAAAGAGACTTACTGAGGAATCACTGTTGATTGTAAGGCTGAAGGCAGGTCTTTCTGGGGAAGAGGAGCGCGCCTGCTTAGAGGACTACTTATACCTGACCCCATCTCCCTTTCTCCCAAAGAAAGCCAAGGACTTCCCTATTGATTCTTTGATAAGATGCTACAATTCAACTCCACAAATACTTAATGAGAACCTAATGTGCACTAAATTCATAGCTTGGAGCCCTGAGAAAACTGACATGATTTCGGGTCTGATTTCCCTTTTCTTTCCCTCTCATCTCAGCTCATCTGTGGAGGTTCACACACACATACACACACACACACACACACACACAGGCATACAGCCTCTGCCGCTTGCCCTGTGGTTCTAAGGTGGTAGAGAATACTGGTCCAGACGCTGCTATCATGGTCGGGTCAGGCAGATGGTGACCAGGATGGGCCATAGAAAAGGGTTGCTGAGCCATGGGCAGCGTGGTCTCTGGGTCTTGGGCAGTAGGCGCAGATGATGTCTAGCCAGGAGAGCAAAAAAGCCAGACATTGACTTGGGGGAAGTGCAAGGTGGTGGAAGCCCTGAGAGACCGGCCCTTAGGGAGGTGAGAGATGGCTTAGGGTCAGTTATCTGGGAAAACCAGGAGGTCTCATACTTGGGGCAGGCTTTGGATAACAAAGGCGGAAGAAAAGCTGCCTTCCAGGGCAGGGAGAAGGAAGGAAAAGAGAAAGGAAATGAGACCGGAGAAAGCAGGCGTAGGCCTAGGAGGTAACACTGAAGGGGTAATGGGGCGGCGGTGACCCCACCATGGAGAGAGGGGGGATGCGGGCGCACAAGCGCCTCTCTTCAGGTGTGGAGGACAACTTGCAGGAGTCAGTTGTCTCCATCTGTGTCCTTGAAATCGAACCCAGGTACTCAGACTTGGTGGCAAGTACCTTTGACCGCTGAGCTTTTTGTTTGATTTTATTTTTTTAATTTTTAATTTTTGTTTGTTTATTTATTTATTTATTTATTCATTTGATTGATTGATTTTAGTTAGTTTGTTTGAGTTGGGTTGTTTTTGTTTAGGCAGTCTCATTATGTAGTGCAGACTGGCCTCAAACTCTCTCTGCCTCTGTAGCGTTAGGAGTAAAACTGTGTGCTATAAAAAGTTCCTGTGCCATGCTTACTTTCTTGCTTGCTTCCTTCCTTTCTTCTTTTTGACAGTCTTACTACCTTGAAATTCCTGGAGAATAGAGGACTCTTGACAATCAGCTTTTGCAGTTTTCCTGACAGGGCATCACTTCCAACATTCTTGTCCTAGTCTGTCAGTTCCTTGCTGTGTGACTGGCAGAGAATCACTCTCCCTCTCTGGGCCCCATGAGTGTGTTAATGTGACTCTGTTAAGGGAGGGGAGGGGAAGAACTGGAAGGAGGAAGCAACATCTCTATACTTGGGCCACATTCAAGCTCAACAAAAGTTTACGTTTGGGTTTTAAGGCACCCAGTGTGTGTATGAGGTAGGGGCCATGGGCAGCTCAGGCTGGCAACCTGACTGAAGTCTGGCCACAGACAGCTAGGTAGGGCCTCTCAGAGGTGCAGAGCGTCACCATAGGAACGGCTTGCTCGCTAGCACGCAGAGAGCCTTCAGGGGAAGCAGGCCCCCGCTGGAGGAGTCAGTGGGGGGCTCTGGATGTGGTCTGACAGATCTGCTACCCACATTCCCAGTGCAAGGTCTGGCAGCGTTAGTTGTGATGGAACTAGGTGGGAACACTGTAGCGACCTAGGGGACCCTCTCTTCTGAAAGGCTGCTTGAGGAGGTCAGCCACCCCTGGAGCCTGTAGAGGGCTGCTGTCGGGAGAGGGACCTGCTGCTGGGGCCAGTTGCTAGGACACAGGCTCTTTCTGAGGGGCCCATGGTAACCCTCAGAGAACATGTTGTGCCTCATTCATTTATTCATTAATTCACTTAATCCGCAACCAGCTCACGGGCAGGGCTGCAGGCCACCAGCCGCGAGGTACAAGGAGGAACAAGATGTCTCTGGTCCTGCTGGGGTCAAACACATGTGCACAATCCATTAACACCAGAGCGGGAAGATGTGTTCCGCCAGTGATGAGGCCCCAGGCTGGCTCGCTACAGGGCCAGGGCCCGGGCCCGGACTCAAGGAGGGGGCGGGGCTGGTAGGCAAAGTGGCTTGGGCTCTTCTCCCCTGCCCCACCCCTTTTCCTAGGGACGGGGGTAATTCCTCCTCCATTCAGGAGATTCTAAAATCTGTCCTGGACCCAGAAAGCACACTAAAAACATTCTTTGAATATAATTGAATGAAAATGGAAATGTTTCCTTGCAAAACTGAAAGGGAAAATCTCAGATTCCTCGAGAGCAGTGTTTTCACAGCCTTAAACTTGACAGAGCTTCCTGCCAACAGGCTGGGGGGCCAAACCGCCACACAGCACTCCCTTTTATAGGCAGTGCAGAGTGAAGATTCTGCCTCAGGCACACTGAGATCTGATCAGGGACCAGGACACCGGTCTTGCCCAGACTCCAGGCTTGAACCCCGGTCTTTTTTTTGTGACTAAAGGCAATCTCTGGTTTTCACTGGAGCCCGGTCCTTTGTCCTTCCTCACTCGCGATCCCCAATCAAGGTGGGTGGGTGGGTGGTGCTTCACCGAATAAGTATGGATGTCTTGGCTTTATTTCCAAAACTCATGGTCAAGTCTGGGCATGATGCCGATGCTGCGGCCGCCGCTGCTGCCGCTGTCGGCTTTTTCACTGTCGTCGTCGTCAAATGACTATGTGAAAAGGTTTCTGACTCTGGAGACACTGTTTGCCATGGCAGAGGAAGTAGAAGAGTTTAGTCATATTTTAGATCCAAATATTGAAACTTTTACACAGTGGTCCAGTCTCATTGTTTTCTTCACATTAATTCTGCCTGAAGAACTAAACCACGCTGTACTTCATTGTTGGTTTGTAACAAAGTCTCAATATGTTGCCTCAAACTTCTGGGCTTGTAAGAACCTCCTGCCTCAGTCGCTGCCCTATTTTTTTTTTTTTTTTTTTTTGGCTTTAGAGTTCAGTTTTAATTATGTGTAATTGTGTAGGTTTGTGCATACAAATACAGGTACCGTCGGAGGTCAGAAGAGGGTGCTGGGTATTGGCTCTCCTAAAAACTGGAGATATATATGGCTGTAGGCTGCTCAACAGGGCTGCGGGGAACTGAACTTGGGTCCTTTGGAAGAACAGCCAGAGTGCTCTCCTTGTGATTTAACAGCTCCACAGGAGCAGGCAGAGACACTTCACTGGCGCTAGCTCTCACTTACAGACACAGACGAGCTCTCTCGATCCTGCAGGTTCTCTCCGCAGAAGCATCATGCTGGAGACCGCCTATGCATCCTGTTCAGTCCAGGGTCTGCCCACCAGCAGACCATCCAGTAATTCTGGATTGGATGAATATTGCACTTAAGGAAGAGAGACCACTCACCGTTTTATGGAAAATTGACTTCTGAAAATCTGTGATCGGTGAGGAATTAGCGTAGTCTTTGCCAAAGCTAAACCTCCTCATTCCTCTGAATGTCCTCCCTCCTGGCTGGGGGGGTGAGTTTACCTTCAGAGTGTGGGTGAGGTCTGATGAGTCACCTAACCCCTCCAGAGACCCCCAGAGCGCCCCACTGCGGCAGCATGACTCAGTGTGCCCTTTAAGAGGATAATTTAGCTGATGTGTATGTGACGAACTTGATACTCACGTGGAATGCCCTGGTGAAGGAAGCAAGGAGTCTATTTTTTTAATCCTATCACTGATAGAGGAAAAACTAGTGATATCTGGAGACCCTGCTCCAACCAATGCTTCTGTGACTCTCTCTCAAGCATGCCAAAGCGGGGAAAACGAGTACTTTCTCCCCCACATGATAGGCAGACCCACATGGGAACTTTCGACTGTGCAGAATTTGTGCACCAATGACCCACAGATGGCCTTAGTGTGCCCAGGAGTGGGTCCGGGGGTCACGATGCACATTTCTGGTCTCCCACATCAGACCAAGGCAAGACTTGCATCTCTATGGCCACAAGCCGCAGTCCCAGTTCTCTGTATCCAAAGTCACTGATGAACCTTTTCTCTGAGTGAACTTGAAACAGAACTGTCATGTTCTCAAGCCTAAATGTACCCAGTGTGTCTCTTATTCTCCTCAGTCTTCTGCCTCTGGCCCACCCCATTATGGCAGAGAGAGAGGATGGGGGGGGATTTCTCTCAGGTCCTCCGCTTGGGTGTATAATCCCCAAAGCAGTGGTGTCTCACAGCATTGGGTCTCTGTCCCTGGTGAAGAATTTCACAGCATCCAAGGTTGTTGAGCCGCCCCACCCACCCCACAGAGGAAGCTGGACTCTGGGAATACCCTGAGGTGGTCCCACTCTCTGCTCACCAAGTTCTCTCTTGCCCCTGAGCAGAGAGCAGAGGCTGATAAGGCCACTAGGCCATAATTTGTGTCCCAGCTTTGCTACTCTGTGATTGTCTGCAAAACTCTTAAGCCTTGGATGCTCAGCTCTGAAATAGCCTTGCAGACTCACAGCTCCAGGCTGTGAGGAACCTTCCATGTAAATAAAGATGAGATCTTGGGGAAAAAGAGGAGGCAATGGGGCTCAGCAGCTGACGAGGCCGGCCACAGCTTCAGGCCTAACATGCATCCGCTTCCCTGTGCTCCCTTTAGTGAACAGCTAGTCTTGGGGGGGGGGGGGCGGCCGAAGAAAGGGAAGGGGAATACAGGCAATGTCCTTGGGTGAATGGAGAATGTCAGCTGTAGGGCTAGCACAAAAGCACTCCCTCTGACACCCCACCCCACCCCCAAGAACCTCATCAGACCTCAGTTTACTCATCTGTAGACTGTCCCTGGACTGATCAACAGAGAATCTGACACCTCCTAAACCTACAGCCCAGTCTAGGCAGAAACAAAGCTTCAAGGCTGAGAGATTCTCAATGGGGGTGTGGTGCAAGATGTCAACCTGGGGTTAAGCCCCTCCCCCCACCAGCTGGCCTAACCCACTTGTGAGACCAGGGCTGGCTTGTCTGAAAGGCTCATCAGCTCCACCCCCATTGAGCTTCCCTGACCAGCGACTCTGTATTTAATCAAGGGCCGAGTGGTCTGCTGAAGGCTGGAGGCAGTGATAGGGGCTGGGGAGGGAGGGTGGAAGAGGGGAGCAGGGTACTGGGAGTGGTCCAGAGACAGCATTTCTTGGATTTTTTCAGAAAACTTTGACCCCCAACCAGGGCATCTCTTTTGTAGGACAGAATCCCCTTGCCTTCCTCTCCTGCCTGTCAGAGCCTGGGAGTTAGAGTCCTTGGCTTGGCTAGAGATAAGCAGCCTAGTTCTGAGGCAGCCTAGATTTTCCTGTGAGCCCCCGCCCCCCCCCCCACACACACACAGAGCAGATTCAGTCTCTGCTTGCTGCATAGCCCCCCACCACAGCCCACCCCATTATGCCCTGATATGGTGACTGTTGAGCAATGCTTTAGCGGTAGGGGGCTCCTGGCCTCACCACTGAGACCAGGGGTCTGCGTGCAGATGCCTGAGAAGAGGAGGGGCCGAGGAGGGATACTCAGAGAGAAGAGTGGGGCGGGACTCCCAGCCCCCGAGATCTGTTCAGCAAAAGGCAGACTGTGCCGACTTCTCCCCAAGGGACTGGATTGGCATTTTCATGCTTTCAGTGCAGCCTCTGAGCCTGTGACAGTCACCAGCCCCCCTCCCGCGAGCGCCCCCCACCCAGTACTCCCCCCTCCATGCTCCTGTGCTACTCAGCCGTTCTCAGCATCTGCTCATTACACAGACATCTTCAGCCAGCAGCATTAACAAACGCTTTATTGAGACCAGAGCAAACCCTCATAAAACTCCTGGGCTTGTAAGTCTTGAAAGGGGAAACTCACCCACCCCAAAGCCACCCTGCAGGGGCTCCAGAAGAGGATGCTGCTTCCCTCTGAGACCCCTCTAGCTATCTGGGGCTGAAGCCAAGCTCCAGCTGCGGTGAACCTTTTAGGCATTGAGCTTTCCTGCCCACAAAACCCTGAGGTTTTCTTCAGTGACAGGTGTGTGATCCTGGCTTCCAGACATGGAAACATGGCTCAGAGAAGGAGGTGATTGGCCAGAATCCTCAGCAGGCATGGGATGGATCTGGAATTAGAAGGCAGGCGCGTGCCCATCAACCACAGGAGTGCCCTTTAATTTAAGCCTGTGACATTTAGGCACCTAGGCTGCCCCTGTGACTTGCTTCTCTTTCCAAACCCCAGGAGGGCAGGGTATAGAAGGGCTTGGGAGAGGGAAATGGCATCTAGGTGAGGGGCTCACTTCACTGCTTCTGGGACTCTTTGGCTCTCTGTGCCCCATTTTTTCTGCTGCCCAGAGCAGGAGTGCAGGAATCTACCTCTTATTCCAGTGGCCCCGCCCCAAGTTCCTCCAGTCTCCTCAGCTCTGGCTGAGAACTTGGCCCCTCCAGCCTGCTGCACTCCACTACATGGGATAAATTTGGAGGCTGAGGTCAGGGGATTTGGAAGGAAAGAAGAGATGAAGGAGGGCCAAGGATGACCTTGGTCATCACAAAGGAGTGGACAGTGGCACCTGCCAGCCATTCTCACTTTAACCAGGGGCTTTGGGTAAAAAATACATACAACAAAAAATTCAAACATCACCCCTCCCCCAAACAAAAATATTTGCTATGCTGGTCTCAGTTTAATAACTGAAGACAGGATGAGCTCATGGAAGTCAGTGGGTCCCCACCAATTCTGGGGTACCTTCTAGCCTGCCTCAGAAGCTATTTTCTTCAAGTTGTATTCATGGGAGGCTTCTGCAGAGAATCCAAGAAAAAAAGCATATCCCCCCCCAAGAAAGCGGGAAGTGTTCTTTCAGTCTCCACCCATCCATGTACCCACCGTAGCCTTCTTCCCAAGGGGTCTCACTGTCTGGCTCTTCCAGAGACAGCGGAAGTCTTCACCTGCTTGGGCAAGGTCAGGTGCTCCCCCTCAGATTGAAGTACAACCCCTCAGATTCAAAGAGATAAAGTCCCTTGGCTAACCACAAGCTCCTGCCTCCCGAACTGTGGGGGAAAGGAAGAGATGGCCTGGGAAACCCCAGCTCACAGCACCTGAAAGCTAGATGCAAGTTAATGTATGGGAACTAAACATACCTGAATGACCCGCCTAAAAACCCTAACATCTTTCCTCAGAGGGCAAAAGACTTCATATTTAGTTAGTTAGTTACATTTTTATTTTACTTAAAGTTCTTTCTTATGTGTATAAGCATTTTGTCTGCTTATATGAATGTATAACACGTGTATCTGGTGCCCTGGAAACTGAATTTACAAGCAGTTTGAGCTGCCATATAGGTGTTGGGAACTGAACCTGTGTCTTCTGGTAAGGGCTCTTAACTGCTGAGTCATCTTTCCAACTTCTGCATTAAAAAAAAAACATTTATTCATTTACATTTTATTTGTGATTTTTAACATTGATTTGTTTTTAGATTTTCACTTTATTTTTAGTTTTTACATTGATTGATTGATTGATTATTTGTGTGTGTTGTAGAGACAGAGAGAGACAGGGATGACAGAGAGAAGGGGGAGTGCAAGCCATGGGAGGCATGCACAGGCCTGAGAGCAGTTCAGTCTCTCGCCATGTGGGATCTGAAGATCATACTTGGGCTGTCAGGCTTGGCAGTGAGCACCTTTACCAACTGAGCTATCTCAATGACCCTATTTACATTTTATTTAAGGGAGTGCCTGTGGGGGTCAAAGGACAACTTCAGGAGTCAAGGATTGAACTCAAGTTTGACTGCAAGCACCTTTACCTTCTGAGCTGTCTCCCTGCCCCATTAAATGATTTCTTCCTCCACTCAGCTACTCTTTCTTTTGAGCCTCAGAATGGGAGATAGGGCAGCTTCCCAGTTGAGTGAAGGGCTCTAAGCCCTTGTCTGAGGGCTGGCAGGAAAAGGGGTTGCCCGGCGAACCCCCCAGGGACTCTAGCAGAATCTGTACCTGTACACACACACCCCGGTTTCCTAGCCATCTCTGGATGAATGTCCCTAAGTGTGGTTGCCTGCATTTGACTGTGAATAAACTGTTGAGACTGTCACTGTGGACAAAGATGGATTCGATTGTGTGTGCTTTGGGGTAATTTGTGTGTTGGGTGACCCCATGAATCTGATACAGTTTGGGGGACTGGGCATAGGTGTCCCTATCAGGTGTGTAGCCATATATATAGGATAGAGTCATTGACTTTATGTTTCAGCACCATAAGGCCCAGGCTGTGGCTGCAGTACCTGAAAAAGGGGAGGGGGAGATGGTGACGCATGATGTCGTCGGTGTTTACCAGTGGTCTCCTGTGTTTACAGGCGGGCTGCGTGGAGGGGCAGCATAAGCAGGAGGACGCTCAGTCTTTCATAGCTGGCGTTTCTCTGCTTGGAGCAGATCGGACAGTTCCTGCTGCCCCAGTCTGTGACCTGTGCCCCAAGGAGGGGTATTAAGGTGCGCCTGTATTGAAAGGTGTGTTTGGGTTGGGGCTCCGTGGGGCAAGTGCTTTTGCACCTTCCCCATATTCCACAATGGCCAGACTCGTCGGGGGGCTTCGGCTTTTCGTGGTCGTTTTCGTGTGTGCATCTGTGATCATGTGCATTTTCCACATCTTCGTGGTGTGCGTTTGGGTCCTTCTGGGCTTTTGACCCGCGCCATGTGTGCGCGGGTCCCAAGCCCTAAGTGTCTTACTATGTCTGTGAGCGTTTTGTATTCTGAGTGCGTGCTAGGGCTTTCGCCCGCCCGCCCGGCTTGGTTCCTGAGACTTGCGCTAAGCCGGCCTGTGCGAGCGCCTCCGCCTCCGCCGCGTGCTGTCCTGTGTGCGGACCGCGTGCCCATCGTGCGCAGGTACCCGTCTAGCCAAGAGTGCGCCCGCGTGCGCAAGCAGCTTCCGGGCGCCGCGGCGCTGGGGGGCGGCCCCGCCAGGGGGTGGGTCACCGGGACTGGCCGGCGCCTGCCCCGTGCGCGCGAGGCGTGGGCGTGGGCGGGGGCCGCGGGGGGGGGGGGACGACAGTACGAAAAGGCGGCGCGCGGGCCGCAGCCGCAGCTCCTCGGCGGCCCGCACCTAGCAGCGTGCGCCCCAGTGCAACCCTGGCTTTCCCTCCGCTGGACACCCGTGCCCCCTTCATCGTCCGCAACCAGAAGCCCAGTGCAGCCCCCGGAGCACCCTCTGCCCCGCCGCCGCTCCCCGGACCGCGACCCAGGCCGCCCCGAGATGACCGCGACCGGAGCCCTCCTGCGCGTCCTCTTGCTCCTGCTGGCTTTCGGCCACAGAACCTATGGTGAGCCCCCCTGGCGGCTTGGCTCGCGCCCCCTCTGGGGAAGCCTGCGATGCCCCGCCGACCACCCCGCTGACCACCCCATACTCCCTGTCCCGTGCGCCCCAATTCCCGCCCGTCCCGCCTAACACAAAGTCCCGCACTGCGCCCACCTCATCCTCCCTGCGCCACTCTGCATGCTGAGCCCAGTCCCAGGGTCCTGGGGTTTGCGGGAGGTGGAGGGTCCCAGCCCCTTATTGCCCCGGCAGAAGTGGCGTTCGGAGGGGTGTCGTTGCGCAGATTGAGGAGGTATGGAAAAAGGAGGCTGAGCTGGGAGGTATTTTATTTAAGAAGAAAAAAACGGCTCTGGGTGCAACTTTGGGGGTGTCTGTTCCTGCATATGTGCTTAAGAACAGGTATTGGGGTCTTTGGGGGGATGATTTTACAGTTGTAGGCCCCAATTTCCAAAAGGAGTAAAGCCAGAGCTCCTCCTGCGTGGCGTGTTTCTCTAGGTGAGGGGCTGCGACACTTCTGTCTGCAGCAGCCATCTGTCTCTAGCAGCAAGAGAGTTGCCCCCTCCCCACAGCGACCCCAGGTCCCACTGCGCCAGTGGTTGTGTGTCGGGGGGCAGGGGGCTGTCTGGTAAGCCCGAGAGTCGGTTGAATAGATGCATACAGTAGGTGTCTATTAGTGTTGGAATCTGAGAGGCCCTGCAGAGCTATTGCGCAGTTTTTTTTTAATGTGACCAGTGTTGGGTAGGGAAAGGGGGAGGGATAGGCTTTGCCTGCCTGGTGTAACGGGTTAATCTTGGGGAAAAATCTAGTCGCTTTACCTGTGAGGCAGGCAGGTGAACTTGTCTGAGCTTTCCTAGACCTCAAAATCTCCCCTTTAGGTCACTTTGCAAAAGTGAGTGCTTGAGGGAATGCCCAGAGGTCAAAGGCTACCTCTTCATTGTCCCCCATTCCTACTTTTAGTGGTCTGGGGGTTCCTATTTTCTTTGGAGAGAAAGGTGTCTGCTTTGCACTTGGAGAATCAGGGGTCTGCTGTGCTTATCCCATGGCTGCTAGGAACAGGCAGGATTGTTTTCCTGGGTAGGTTGAACCACATCCATTCACAGACAACAAATACCTACTGTGTGCCAGGCTGGAAGGACACAGGGGTCTTTGGATCCCCTCCCTGCTGAGGGGCAGTGGGCCATTTGAGAGAAAACAGACTTTGTAGTGTCTTCCAGGCCTTGTGGGGGTGAATTGCGTACCTTTTTTTTCTTCCTCAGGGGCTGAATGCGACCCAGCCTGCGACCCCAAAAATGGATTCTGCGAGGATGACAACGTTTGCAGGTAATGGTGTAAGCTGCTTGGGAGCCATGCTGGGGTCCTGGGGGTCTTGGAGCCAGGCTAAAAGGAGGGGGGTGCTTTTTCACAAAACTGCGTCACAGCTTTCTTGCTCCTGCAGAAACTGGTGGAGGGGGGAGGGAGAGAAGGAGGGCATGGGAAAGGAGGGGCAGGATAAGGGGGGGCAGGAGGACATCTTACAGGGTGAGAGCACTGGGGGGGGGTCACTGCATCAAATGTGGTTCATGTGGGGGTCTGTAAGACCCTTGTTTCTGCTCTTGAGCGCCTTCTCTGAGTTTTCCATTCAGGTGTCTGCTGCCTGCTCCAGGGACCCACTGATTTGCCACTGTACAAAGACCACCAAGGGTTCTCCTTTCAGCACAGAAACGGCCTGAGCCCTCTTGGGACCCCTGCTCCCCTCATGTGCCCCCTCTCTCCCTTTTGTTCACACAGGTGCCAGCCCGGCTGGGAGGGCCCTCTGTGTGACCAGTGCGTAACCTCCCCTGGCTGCGTCAACGGACTGTGTGAGGAACCATGGCAGTGCATCTGCAAGGATGGCTGGGACGGGAAACTCTGCGACATAGGTGGGCACCGGCCTTGGCCCACCCTGACCCCTTTTCCCCTCCCCGTCCCTGCCTGGCTGCGGTCTAGAACCCCTAAGGCTCACTGTTTGTAGTATGTGATCCATAGCGCATATACATTTCCTGCTGGGCCTCAGAGGTAGAGACCGTATTCTGTTCACTTCAGCTCTGCGGGTTCCCAGGGTTGGGGGTGGGATGGGGGGTTGTTGGGAAACTGCCTGTTGAATAAAGAGTTACAAAATAAAACCCAATGCCCAGGGTGGCTGGACCACGGACTGGAGCCACTTGAACAGGTTACTGGAGCTGGGAGGTGGGTGGGGGTCTTCTCTGCGTGCTGTGGGAGGGATGATTCTCAGGGCTCAAACATCAAGAAAGGGGAGCCAACAAACAAATAGGGGAGGGGGGCTGAGTATGAATCACCAGGAAGGCCAGGGTTGGGGGGGCAGTCAGGTGTTGCAGGAGGTTGGTGGTGCGGAGAGGCTGAGGAAGGGTTAAGGTACAGACTGGTGTGATCTGTTAATTTCACTAATTCATGTGATCTTTGTAAAGTGACAGCTGCATTGTTGTAGGATTGTTCTCATTTGCTAACGCTGTCCCCAAAGCCCAGGAAAACTGAGGTCCCGGAGAATAAAGGCTATGCCCCCCCCCCCCCCCGCAGATGGTACTCCATCAGGAAGGCAGACAGCTAGATGCCCCAGGACCTGTCTGCTTAGCATTGCCAGTGACAAATAGGGAAATCAAGGATCAGAGATGCAAAAGGGGCCTCTGTACCCCAGTTGTCTGCTTTCCTCTCCCCGAGTGGTGGGTGGGGGAAGATTTTTGCTGCAGCTGACTCATGCTCTGGTCACGACTCTGCAGCCCCTTGCATCAGCAGCATCAGCAGCAGCTACCGTTGTTTGAGGGGTGCTAGAAAAACCACTGACCAGAGTTAGGCTTTTAGCCTGGATCCCATCCTTCTAGATATATGAATCCAGAAGACCTTTCCAGACAGAATTCTCCATCACAGGTCCCTCAGCATGCATAGCCCCCTCTCCATCAAAACCACAAAGCCCAGCTGCCTGGGTA
This sequence comes from Chionomys nivalis, assembly GCF_950005125.1. Taxonomy (NCBI): domain Eukaryota; kingdom Metazoa; phylum Chordata; class Mammalia; order Rodentia; family Cricetidae; genus Chionomys; species Chionomys nivalis. The sequence continues at coordinate 18,177,300 of NC_080095.1, read as the reverse complement.
GAAATGGTGGGGGTTGAGGATTGTCCCAGGGGGAACATAGCCCCTGGGTAATTGCTGTCCCTCTCCCTTTCTGCCTGCCTGGCCACAGCTGCTATTCAAGTGGAGAGCCCCCTCAGCCTTCTCCTTGCGGTAGCTGATTCACCCCTGTCTTTGGGGTTGGAGGCTCTGGAGAACTGGTATTTAGGGAGACTGAACAGTCTAGGGGTGGTCGCCAGATCCTTATCTTAAATTAAGATTCCAAGTGGTGAGAGAGCAGAGGCAGAGAAGCCAGAGCTAGCTTCAGAGGCTCAGCGCACTAAGGTTTTGCTAGCACTATCCCGGAAAGAGAAATCCTTAGGTTTCCTTGCAACACACCGGGATCTGCAGAGAGTCCACCAACACGGTGCACAGGCTTTTCCATGGACGCTGGTCTCCCCTTCATCAGGGTGCAAGTCTCTTTGAAAAAGGAGAGAAACTCTCCACGTGTGGTCTTAGCGTCAGGACTCCTTCTCTGGGGCTGCCTTTACTTGCAGTCTCTGGCTTTTTACAGCTCACATTGTAGAAAACTCTCAGAGATCAGCTACAGAGAGCTTTTCCTTTTTACATGGAGGGAAACTGAGGCAGAGCAGGAAGGAACTGAACTCTGTGGGGCAGCAGGTTGGAGCAGCCACAAAGGGCCCCTTCCTGCCCCTTCTGGGCAGCTGGGGTCTCCACCCGAGCCCCTTTGTTCAGTTCATCCTTGGCTTGCTGAGCCGAATAATGGAGTGAGCCTGACAGGAGGTGTTAAAAGCGCTGGAAATACAGCAGTGCTCATGGAAACCCAGACGGTCAGGAGAGCGCTCAATAGTTTTAATTTTGCTGCCTTCAAAAGATGCAGCCTTTTTACCTTTAGACCCCCTTAGTTCAGAACCAGAGAACAGAAGGACCAAGGGGTGGGGAGGTAGCCCTGGGGCTAAATTAGTCTTCTTGTTTCCTGATGGGGATCTTTGATGGGAAAGTGTGAAAAGCTAGTGTTTCCCCCTGTACTAGTTCCCAAGGTGGCAGAGACCCCTTTCTCTAGCTCTGAGAAAGGAGCCCGACTTTAGGGAATCTTGGCTCACTCCCCGTTTTGTGGAGGGACAAAGGCTTCTGCGGTGAAGGTTGTGTTGCCACAGGGCAAGGGTGCCAGGAAAAGGGTGCAGCTGCTTATCTTGGTTCCCCATGGCCTTGGCGTTCTCACTGCTGACCTTATAGTTAAGCTTCCTTACCCTCAGCACTTCAGGACTTTGTGGGGGAAATCACTGCACCCCCTTTCTACAAATCCCACTTGGAAATCACTAGCAGAGCCACTTGGGGTTCCTGTCACACTGGCCTCTGAGCACGAAAGCTAAGCATTGGCTTTTCTGCTTCCCAGATACACGGGCTTGCACCTCAACCCCCTGTGCCAACAATGGGACCTGCGTGGACCTCGAGAAGGGCGGGTACGAGTGCTCCTGCGCCCCTGGGTTCTCTGGAAAAGACTGCCAGAACAAAGCTGGGCCCTGCGTGATCAATGGGTAAATAGTCAGAAGACCCTTTCAGCCTAACCCCGTAGGACCTGTCCCCTGATGAAAGAAATGCTTCAGGCAACCCCTGCCCCACCTTCTGCTCTCATGGGGTAGGGGACCTTGGTGGAGGAATGAGCCATTTCCATATTTTTTCAAATGGCTCTGAAGGCAATTTCATATTCCCTTGATGTCCCCAAGTCCTGATGCCAGTGAATGACAGCAGATTGAGATGGGGACAGAGATGCCAAGCTGTATAATTTTCTAAAGGCGACTAATAAGGGATCAGAGTTCAGGAGGACCAGACTGTCAAGCCAGCTTAGCATGTTGTAGGAGGCAGTTTAGGGCATTGCAATTGGGTTTTCTGGGATGTCTGAAGAGATGGGAGGAGATGGGAGGGGGCACTATTGGATAGCCACAGTGGGGGAAAGGCTCTGGGGCTCCTGTCCAAGAGCCAGGAATCTGCAGAGGCTTCAGTCAGGAACACAGGGATCTAAAGATCTGTATGCAGGAAGGACATCAGAGGTGGTGACCATTGAACTCCACTGCAGTTAACTAAAGGGAGAACACAGGACAAGACCTTTCAACTTGTTCTGTTCTAACGGACTTGATCTAGTCCATCAAAATCGAGTTCAGGGGGGCCCTGAGGAAATTTTCAGAGCCCAGCTCCTTGCAGCCCTGGGGCTGAAGTCACAATGCTTACTCCTCATGTGTGTTGAGGGGAGGGGGCTTTTCTTTCCCTGGAGTTTTGGCATTTATCAGATGACAAAGGGCTAGCTCGTTTAAAAGCACTTACATGAAATGATCCGTGTGCTGCACTCGGGCAAATGGACCGCTGTTAAACAGCTCGCCATAGACACCACTCCCGCCAGCATAGATACGACTGGTAGTTCTTTCACTGACAGCCCCAGGGTTTTTTTTTCACGAGAACTGGCTGGGCCCACTCCACTAGGAATACTAATACAGGGTGGGGGTGGGGTGGGTGGCACGCACCGGAGCCCCGACTAACAGCAGACCTCCTCTTGGACAGCCCAGAGACCCTGTTTCTTGCCCTCCTCACCTGAGGGATCTTACCCTAAACTTGGGCTGTTACTAATACACCCTCTCCCAGCCTCAGTTTCCCCCATCTGTCTAGTGACTGACAATCCATGCTCTGGACTGAGACATGAGAGAGGACGTGAGAGGTTGGTTCTGTTTGAAGCTGACCAGGTTGAGCTCATGGCAGGGTGGGGTGTGCATGCCCTCCACCCTTGGGCAGCTGCTGAGCCTCCAAGCCAGGGGTGCCATCCCCAGGCGCCCACCTAGTTGGCATTATACCCTTCGTAGCCCGATGTGTTCTGAGCCCGGCCTTTTGTCAGGTCCAAAGGAAGGTCCAGAGAAAGGGAGCCTCACCTCTGCCCTCTGCCCCCTGCCCCCTGCCCCTACTGCTCCGTCCTAGCCCAGCCCCCCGAGGGCCCTTTACCTTGTCTATTGTGTCGTACGTAGTTCTCCCTGCCAGCACGGAGGTGCCTGCGTGGATGATGAGGGCCGGGCCTCGCATGCTTCCTGCCTGTGCCCCCCTGGCTTCTCTGGCAACTTCTGCGAGATCATTGCCAACAGCTGCACCCCTAACCCGTGTGAGAATGATGGCGTTTGCACCGACATCGGGGGCGACTTTCGTTGCCGCTGCCCAGCCGGCTTCGTCGACAAGACCTGCAGCCGCCCGGTGAGCATCTGCGCCAGTGGCCCGTGCCTGAACGGGGGCACCTGCCTCCAGCACACCCAGGTGAGCTACGAGTGTCTGTGCAAGCCCCCGTTCATGGGTCCCACGTGTGCGAAGAAGCGCGGGGCTAGCCCCGTGCAGGTCACCCACCTGCCCAGCGGCTACGGGCTCACCTACCGCCTGACCCCCGGGGTGCACGAGCTGCCAGTTCAGCAGCCCGAGCACCGCATCCTGAAGGTGTCCATGAAAGAGCTCAACAAGAGTACCCCTCTCCTCACCGAGGGACAGGCCATCTGCTTCACCATCCTGGGTGTGCTCACCAGCCTGGTGGTACTGGGCACCGTGGCCATCGTCTTCCTCAACAAGTGCGAGGCCTGGGTGTCCAACCTGCGCTACAACCACATGCTGCGCAAGAAGAAGAACCTGCTGCTTCAGTACAACAGCGGCGAGGAGCTGGCGGTCAACATCATCTTCCCGGAGAAGATCGACATGACCACCTTCAACAAGGAGGCTGGCGACGAGGAGATCTAAGCAGCACCCCCCCAGGCCCCTCTCTAGTATCGGGGTTCCGCAGAGCTCACTATATGCGGTCTGTGCTTCTCCTTGTGGTGCAGTTTGCTTCTGTGTGGAATCTAGTGAACGCTATGCTTACGTATATTGTCTTTGCATCGCTGTGTGCCATGCTGCCATGCTATATAAGAATCCTCTTTCTCCCTCTTAATGCATGATAATGAATAATAATAATATCTCTAAATGAGTTAAAGAAATAAGTATGTTATTCTAAACTCTTAAGTATCAAATATCAAATATAAAATCAAAAAAGACCAAAAAAAAACATGGTAACAGAACCAGGGCTTGGTACTGAGGTCCCTCTCCCAAGGGGCTCTCAGCTACCCGGTCCTCGTGCAACCATACGAATGCTGTGCCTGACCACTCACTGTGAAAAGGGCTAAACTCTTTCGTTCGTTAATTCTCACACACCGCTTCGGCTCTCACTCACATCCAGTCTCACACCGCAACCCTTAGATCTTTCCAGTCGATTTGTGACTTTGCAGTGTGTAGTGGCTGTGTGTCAGGCAGAGAGAGACCCCAGGTTGGCTGCTGGCAGACAGGTCAGGACCCAGTCCCAGCCCTGCCACCTCCTCGCTGTGTGACCCTTAGCGAGACCCCCATTCCAACCCTGGGCCACCTCCCCACCCCTCTCTTGAGAGAGGGGTGGAAATACCCACACCACCAAGGTCCTCTCTAGCTCCAAAATTAAGAATTAGGAACGAGGGAAATATACCAAAACAACTCCTGACTCCGAGAAGAGGATCTGATGGAGACTTGGTCTCATCCTGGGATCCGAAAGGTTTTGGCCTATCCTGGCTGTACACTTGATATTGAGGTCGATCCCAATAGCGTTTCTCAAAGTGGGGAGCCTCCTGGCTCATGTCCAGTTTGGGAAAAAATTGGCCCCTTTAGGTCAAAATGTGCCATTTGGTGTTGCCTCTTGAGCAACCCACTCCCGCCCTAGCTCAGCCCTGCCCGGCCCCATACCCCCAGGCTCCACCCTCCTCTCACCTCTTCCCCCTTAGAGTAGCCATGAAATGCTTTCAGACTTAAGTGTACCTTGAACCACAAGTGCCCCCTGGCAAAATCTGAGCGAGCAACGCAGCCCTCACCAAGGTTTTCACAGGCTTTAGTGGAAATTGCTGCTTGTGGGGCGCTTTCTTGTTCTATGGCGAAAGTGGGATAGCACCTGACCACAGCCATGGATGTACCCTTGTGTTGCTGAGAATACTACCCTCAGATCCCAAAAGACCTAGCCAGCTTCTGAATTATGAATTTGCTTTTTTAAAAAAGAGCTTTAATCTTTTTTTTTTTTTGCAAAATAAAAAAAAAATAACAAAAAAATTAGAAAGAAATGGGATAGAGCCCTGTGTAGCTTCCCAGCTCTTATTTGGGGTCTGGTTGCTACACAGTCGTTGGGTCCCGGTTAGGAATCCTTTGCTTCTTAGGTTACTTGGGTAGGAACCTATGCTCTTAGCTTTAAGTGTGAGCCATGTTTACCTTGCTCTGAATACTTGCTTGCAAGTCATTGTCACCATTATCTACTGTCATTCAAATCATAATCACAGCACACACTCACAACTTCATGATCATCACCCATTGGTCGGTCATGTGCGTCACCGTTGTCACACATTATGGACCTTGTCACCCTTCAACCTCTACCCTGGGGTCATTTCACCAAAAGCCCTGACTCAAAGAATCCCTCCCCAGTCATTGGTCATCATCAGCCCAAGCCCCTCCCAGTCCCACCCTGAAGCCCCTCCCCATTTTGCCCCACCCTCATCCTGATGAGGGTGTGTCCCAAGTCCCCAAATCCCTGCCTCCTGGTCCCCTGACTCCCTTCCGCCCTCCTCCAAGATCCCCTCCCCTGCCTCCAACCACTCCCCTCCCTGAGGCCACCCGCCCCAATCAGGTCATCATACCATCTCATTTTAAGAAAAAATCCTAAAAAATTAAAAAAAAATCACTAACAATTATTGACCTTTGCCAGGCTGGTGTCTGATATGCCCCCTGGCCTCTTTCAGCGTGAGACCTTGGCAGAGTCTGCTAACAATTCTGTTCCTCAGTTTCCCCAATGTGAAATTCTACAATTGGACAAAGCAGATTATTTCCCCACTCCACTTTTTCTTTTTGATCTCCATGTTGTGGAGAGCAGCCACATCTCTGAGGATAGGGGGTCCGGCTGTTCTCCCAGCAAGTCCTCATCCATCCAAAGTATTCATCATTCACCATCCATCCAGTCAGGGAGCGTTTCCAAGCACCTGCAGAGTGTAAGGCGGTGTGTTCTTGGAGCTGTGGGATGTGCGGGCTGAGGGGAACATTCTGGGAGGGGAGCAGATGTACAGGTGTCCCCGGGAAGCCAAGCACAGTGCAGGTAAAAAAAAAAAAAAAGAGACAACAACACCGTGGGAGAGTCCTGAGCAGATGCCTCCCTCAGCGAGCTACCATCTCACCTTCCCATGTGACAAAAGATCAAGAGACCAGCACCGATGAGGCCGCCCTGCCAAATTCCACAGCGTCCACCCTCCACGCAACAGGAGCAGCGTTCGTTTGCAGTCTCATCTTGGTCTTCACGTCTGCAGATCTGCGAGAATGTCAGATCTCTGGCTGCCCATACACAACTCATGTGTTTGGTGTAGTGCAGTTCATTCAGCGGGTGGAGTAGCTGAAAGATGGCTGTCTGGGACATCTTTACTAATTCGGTTCCAAATTCACAGTGGCGATAATTCTGTAACCAAAATGTTAACGAAATGTCCATCATGACGCGCTTTCTAGCCTCCCCCATCTTTTTTGCAGGCAAGTCCAGACGCAATGCAAAAACTAAACGACAACTTGTTTGTTCGTTTAATAAAGGAAAAAGGGCTTTTACTTGTGTTTGCTGTTTATTTGTTACTCGCCAGCTACACTAACCCCTCCCAGGGATAGCCTTGCACATAGGCCAGGGGTATTGAGAGCTCTGCTTTGGCCCAGCTCCAGCTCTCTCCGAGTGGCCTGGTGCCACAAGGTTAAGGGGAAACCCTTGGACCGCCACACATCACCTACATTGCCTTTACTTGGAGAAGTTTGAAATCCATGCATTTCCTGACTACAGCGACCAGGGCTTGGGAGACCTTGTCTGTGTCTAGCTCCATAAGTGTGGCTGCCCATGGGAGCTGTGGATGGATCTGGGACATGAGAGGGACAGGGACAAGGAGAGGGGACCAAGCGATTCACGCTTGAGCAGCTAGCTCTTTCCATGCACCATGTTTGGGCGCAGAGCTCTATGGAATCCTCCAGGGATTTTTCAACAGTTATTGGAGGGTGGTCCCTAAGGTGAGAGAGAATCTATAGGTTGATGGGCACCCAGCAAGGGCACCGAGGACCATGGCAGTGTATAGGCTCCTTTTGTACTCCTAATTCAGTCTCTATATGTCCTGGTGGTCTCTGCTGCTTCTCCAATCCCAGGGCACCATTAGCTGTGCGTCCAGTCAGTGAGTGTATCCCTCCCAGCACCCCACTCTGGAGAACTACCTCACACATGCAGCCTCGGGAGCCTCATTCTAGTCCCTGCTGATCCTTGGTTTAGTGTCCCATCTCTGGCCTCTCCCAAGACCTGTCCCTTGCCTGCCCAGCTTCCCAGGCTCAGAACCTGGTGTCTCTGGAGGATCACCTCCTTGCATTGCCAACCCTCCTGACTCCTCTCATCTCTTTCTAGCCTCATCCTCTGCCCCTTAGAGGCCCAGGCCCATTTTCTCTCCTTGCTTCTCTGATCTTTGTACCATGGCCCATCCCCGTCTGAGCACAGATGAAGCAGAGTACACAGGAGGGACTAGAAGGGAACATAAGATCTCAGACATGGGCACTGTTCTAAAAGCTGTAGGAAAATAGCATGTTCATGTCGAGTTAGGAAACATAAAAGCATCTACTCTGGGAATATGTTTTCTATGAAGATATTAACCCACAAATGCTTCAACATACCAGTGGGATAGAGCAAGAATCCCAGGAAACAAGGGCAACCTGACCCAGGGACTCCAGCACCCAACGCTGAAGGAATGAGCAATGCCCAGGTTATGGACACTGACTCAGATGATAGTTGGTGGGATAGGGAGCATTCAGCGCTAGCACTGGGTGACAGTCACCTTCTTCATCTCTGAGGAAAGAAGCAGACCCTCAATAAAATAGCCATGCGGGCTTTTAGAGATCCATGACCAAGACTGTTTTCTAGAAAAGCAAGTCTAACCAAATGTTAGATGAAAGGTCCAGGGGCCTTAGAAGTCTTAGGGTAGGGGATGCCCAGAGTCAGGGTGGTAAGCTTGGGTTGAGATGCCCCCTGAGACCACACCACAGCATGGGCATAGTAGTGGGAAATCCGAGGCTCTCCTGGTCTACGAAGGGGACCCCCCTCACACACACACACACACACAAAGTTATTTATTGAATTTGCTGTGCCAATGTGGCTCTGCCTGTTCTCTGTCCATCAGTCTGTTTGCCCCTGCTGCTCTTTCTGCCTCAACCAGGACCCCATTCTGCCTCCCCAGCCAGCCTTACAGGAGGCACAGTTAGGCTCCAGAGACTTTTGTGCTAGAGACTGGACCCTGGGAGGGTGTGGAACTTTTAAGAGATGGGGCCAAGTCGGGGTCTTTAAATCATTGGGGTCATGCCCTTTTGGGCCTTAGCAACTTTCTACCTATGAAATAGGTGGTTTTCTTAACAATGTACCCTACAAACTCGAGCAGTGGAGTCAGCTACCTGTGAAGCCACGCTATGTGCCTATGCTTGATTTCTTCCTTGTCTTACAATGTTGAGGAAGGTCTCCCTGTCACCCCCAACAAACACCTGTTCAATGAAACACCCACCTCCTGCTCAGAGGAAGGAAGGAACCCAGGCCTTGGTTAGCTGTGCAGGAAGACTATGCTCTCCCAGCCCATGGAGGGTGTTGGGTTCTGCATGCTGTTTCATCATGCCCAGGGCAAAAATGAAAACACAGGAGGTAACTCGACTGTGACCCAGGAACTCGTGAGAAGAGGAGTAAAAGGGTCTCCTTAGTGTCCTAAACAGCTTGTCTTAAATTAATATGCAGCAGCTTACTGATCAGGATGACCTATGGGAATGTTAGTCTAGGGCTATACAGCAGGTGATGTGGAAGGGTTGTATCGGCTCAGGACCCCCAAGACCAAGTTGTCAGCACAAAGGAGATGTATTGGTCCTGGAGAGACAAAGGACAGGGGTAAGGGACAAAGGAACAAGGTAAAGGGGGCAGGGGTGTTTGTCTGGGGTGGGGACAATACTGATGACAAATGGCTGCCCCTGGGTGTGGAGGAGACAGATGTGGCAGTTTATAAAGGTAAAAGGGGAAACCCCGTGTTAGAATGAAGTGTTTAATTTTAATTGGGCATGTTAATTGGGTGAGCCAAATGGGGCTCCCCACACCAGTTGAGGACCAAACTGAGCTAAATTCCCAACCTCCCAAAAGGGGGTTTTTGATTGCTAGACTTCAATACTTTGATAACTGGACCTTGGTAGTCAGCCACAGGAGGAGGAAGTAGTCAAATAGGGGATTAGACCTTGGGGGCTCGCTTTAGATTGTAATCTAATGGATTTTTGCAAGGCAGAGGAAAATGGGGAGAAGGGCAAGGCCCGCCTGATCCATGGATGCCATGCTCGGGTTGGCTAGAATCCCTTCATGATGGCGCTGGATTTGGATGTGAGTCTGGCTTGGTTTCCTTGATGTCTTCACTTCGCGCTGCCTGCTTTTGTGTGTGTGGAAGAGCGCAGTGAGCTGCTCGTGTGCCAGCGTTCCAGCGCTTCCAGCCAACATGGCAAGAGAAAGCAAACCAGAATCTGTGCACTTCACAGACTCCCATGCAGGCAAAACAGTTACGTACAGCAAATCAAATCACAAAATTTTTGAAAGAACAAAAGGAGACATGCCTGTCACCAAGGAGATTCTGCTTATCCTCCCCAACCCTAAAACTTCAAAATCCTCTAGAAGAAATAAGCCAGGAAGGGGCTGGGGGCATGACTTAGTAGAGAGCTTGCCCAGCGTGAGCGAAATCCTGGGTTTCATCCCCACCACTACATACGCTGGGTGTGGTGATGGACACCTCTAATCCCAGTCCTGAGAAACAGGAGGCAGGAGAATCAAGAGTTCGAGTGGTACAGAGTGAGCCGAGGCCTGCCTGGGTTTCCATGAGACCCTGATTCAAAACCAACAACAAAACCAAAATGAGGGCTGACAAGACAGCTCAGCAGATAAAGACACTTGCCACCAAACCTGAGGCTCTTAGTCTGATTAGGACCTCATAGGTCCCGGGAATGACCATGGGAGAGACCCAACATCCACAAGTTATCTTCTGATCTCCACCTGCTTCCTCTTCCCAACAAAAATAACAATAATAATATTTAAAAAAACAACAAAAGGCAAAGCAATAGCAAAAGCCAAAAAAAAAAAAAAAACCCAAACAAGTAACTAAACAAACGAACAACAAAACCCAACCCAGGCAAAAGGGTATGCTGCACATCATATCACAGCTTCCAACATGACCACTACTGTGAATGATGGGGAGGGGGGCAAGACAGAGGACCAAAGTGGGGCTTTTCCTTTTCTTTTGAGGGGGAGGCTACAAGGGTGGAAGGCAGACACAAAAAGATTAGAAATGAGTAGGATTGGGAGGTTCATGTTGCGAAATTCTTAAAGAACCAAAAAAATATTTTAAATAATAACGAAACAAAATAGAAATAGCTCAAGAAGTCAGTAAGACAGGGAACATACCCTTTGATTAAAAGTAATGATCTGAGTAATTAAATTCTATAATTTTTAAAATAAAACTTTTTATAGGAGTAGAACATTTCTAATTAACCCCTAAATTAATGTCAGTGTGTATTAGACTACTTGATAATATCATTCTGAATTTTAACTTAAAATGATAATATCATTTTAAGAAGATGATGAGAACAAGCGAGAAAAAGAACAACTGGGCTGCAGAGATGGCTCAGTGGTAAAGAACATCGGCTGCTCTTCCAGAGGACCAGGGTTCAATTCCCAGCACTCACATGGCAGCTCACAACTATCTGTAATTCCAGTTCCCTGGGATCTGACATTTCCATGTCAATACACATAAAATAAAGTTAAATAAATTATTTCAAAAATGATGTGGGATAACCCTCTGTATGCTGTAAATACCATTGGTTAATAAAGGACTGCTTTGGACCTATAGCAGGGCAGAACTTAGATAGGCAGGGAAAACTAAACTGAATGCTGGGAGGAAGAAGGCAGAGTCAGAAGAAGCCATGGAGCCAGTGCTGGAAAGAGAAGCTGGGAACATTACCCAGTAAGCCACAGCCAAATGGAGATACATAGATTAATGGAAATGGGTTAAATTAAGATGTAAGAGTTAACCAATAAGAAGCTAGAGCTAGGGCTGGAGAGATGGCTCAGTGGTTAAGAGCATTGCCTGCTCTTTCAAAGGTCCTGAGTTCAATTCCCGGCAACCACATGGTGGCTCACAACCATCTGTAACGATGTCTGGCACCCTCTTCTGGCCTGCAGATATACACACAAAGAGAATATTGTATACATGATAAATAAATAAATATTTTTAAAAAAAGAAGCTAGAGCTAATGGGCCAATCAGTGATCTAATTAATACAGTTTATGAGTGATTATTTTGGTTCTGGGTGGCTGGGAACAAACAAGCAGCTCCTCTCAACACACACACACACACACACACACACACACACACAGAGAGAGAGAGAGAGAGAGAGAGAGAGAGAGAGAGAGAGAGAGAGAGAGAAACAATCACCAAATAAAACAGAAAAGTAGAAAAGTCAGGGGGAAAACTGTGTAGCCAACTGGGGTGTGTATCCTTTAATCACAGCTCTGGGGAAGCAACAGGCCAATCTCACCAGCTGAGTCTACATAGTGAGTTCCAGGCCAGGCAGAGCTACCCAGTAAGGCCCTGTATTAAAAAAAAAAAAAAGGAGGAAAAGAACAAGAAAAAATACCATGACTCAGGTCTGGCAGGTGTTGTTTTTCAGCACGAGAGGGAAGGCATGACTGAGGCATGAAGCATCGCTTTGGAAGGGATCTCCATCCCCAGTGCCCATGTACTTTATTATAAACACAGAGAGACTTGAAAGTGTGGCTAGTTAATGCATCTCAACCAAGGAGATAATTGGCAATTCTAGTGACACCCTTCATTGTCAAAGCTTGCTGGGTGGTATCAGAATCCATCGGGGAAAATCCAACAATGCTGGTGACTAGCCCACAAGGCCCAGGAGAGCAGAGAAGATCCTGTCCCCAGTGCTTATAACATGTGGAAGAACCCGGAGTAAGGCCGTGGGTCAGGGCCGGGATTTGAAGAACAGCACACCCTCGTGTAAATCATTGTGTGTCATCTAGTTAGCAACTTATGGAACATTAGTAGTTCATTGCTTATAGCATTACAGATGATGACATTGGGGTTCAAAGCAGTCAATACCCACATACATCTGAGACCACTGGGTTAGATGGTGGTAGCCCGTGACTCCTACTAACATACACACCCACCTGTGCTTGTCTATCAGTTGGTCCAGTTTGCTTTTGCCTCCCGATTTTCTTAGTCTCCTTGCTTCTTTAAGAAATTGTTTCAGGTTGTTTCCCTCCCAGCAGGTCACTGGTAAACAGAGCTCATCGAGGTTCCATCTTGATCCTCTTGTGGTAAGTATTCCCTGCTTACTGAATACCCCCCTTGTGGGACAACTCATTGCACCTCTCAACCCCCTGCCCCTGGCAACTGCCCAGAGGAATCAAGACGACACTTTGCCAACCTGAGGATAAGCATGGACTCAGGAGCAGTTGATCACATGACAGCAATCACAGCCATACCCACTATCTTCTTCAACAGCTCAGAGCTGCACCGAGGGCTTCATTTGTAGCTTATCAGATGTCTCAGAGATCACAGAACACTCACTGTAGGGCAGTCTTCCATCTGGAAAGCAATATTGTGTTTCTCAAGTCAGAATGGGGACCTTGCAGATCAAGTTATCAATGGTACTGCCCACCAAAGGGCCCAATGGTTCCCTGACCTCCTGGGTTATCTTCTTGAATCAGGAATTCATCACTGGAATTATGAACTTAGCACCTGTAGACTCCTCACAGAGTCCTGGACTCACATAGTAGAGGCTCCAGTAGTAGGAAAGGCCAAGTGCAAGCTACTAAAATTATCTGAGTCCATGAAGACTGTTTACCTACCTGTGTCCATGAAGACTGTCTGTCTATCTGAAGCAAAACTACGTTGATGGAGATGGGTGCCCGCTGTGACTTAGATGTGGGAGGGATGTGGTTTGTCCTGCAAATACTTGTGTGTTGGAAGCTACGTCCTTTGTGTGATGACAACTTGGATATCTCCCTTGTAGCATGAAGTGAGCAGGCCTGCTTTTTGTCCTGTCTGGCTCCTGCACAGCTAGCTTAGCCCTAGAATAATTACACGGAAACTGTATTCATTTAAACACTGCCTGGCCCATTAGCTCTAGCCTCTTACTGGTTAACTCTCACATTTGATTAACCCATTTCTATTAATGTGTATAGCACCATGAGGTGGTGGCTTACCGGGAAGATTCTAACCTATGTCCATCTTGGGCAGGAGCTTCATGGGGAATGACTCATTGCCTTTTCCCCAGCATTCTGTTCTGTCTACTCCACCTATCTAAGCTGCTGTCCTATCAAAGGTCAAGGCAATCTCTTTATTTGACCAATGAAAGTAACACCTGTAGGGATAAGTCCCACCCCTTAGGGGGCGTGTTCGCCTCAGGCTAATGTTTACCTATAAATCTGGTGAGACTGCTTGCCGAGCTTGCTTCTGCTTTCCTGGTCTCCACAGGAACGGTGGTTCTGTAAGTCTATTTCCCCATTAAAGCTGTATATATTTTTACAATCTGTCTGCATTCGTTTACGCCTTACATTTTGGCGTCCAATGTCAGGCTATTTTGCCCCCGACTCAAGCATAGCTGGCTAGCTAACACAGCACGCTCCCGGGTACCGTTTTTTAGTTCGTGACTCGGGCCCCAGTGCCGAGTCTGAGATACACTAGGCCACATAGGCCCATTCTGCCCCGCCTGCTCACCAGTTGTGGTGGCGCACGCCTTTAATCCCAGCACTTGGGAGGCAGAAGCAGGTGAATCTCTGTGAGTTCGAGGCCGGCCAGGCGGTGGTAGCGCATGCCTTTAATCCCAGCACTCGGGAGGCAGAGACAGATGGATCTCTGTGAGTTCAAGACCAGCCTGGTCTACAAGAGCTAGTTCCAGGACAGGCTCCAAAACCACAGAGACCACCACTGGCAGGAACCGGTCATTGCAGGTAAAAAAAATTTCTTTTATAAATAAAATGTCTAAACACGTTACCATTCAAGAATTTAACAGTTTTTTTAATTGTACCATGTGGGAGATTTTACAAGAGGTGTCTATCACCCCACATCTATGGATCCTTCTGGGATTCGTAGTTTTCATTGGCACTAAATGGTTTGATAACAGAAATATGATAAAGTCTTTACAAGACGAATCCAGGATTCTTAAGGCAGAGATTGAATGCTTAAAAACAATTGAGAATGACAACAATCTTCTCAAGAATCAGTTTGAAGTCCTTCAGGAAGAGAACAGATCTTTGTTTAACATGACTCGATCAACCGAGCAAAATTTTAAAAAGGTACAGGCTGATGTTAAGGAGAAATTCATTACTATGGAAGAGGGAATAGCTGATTTGGATCCTAAGCTTCAGTCCCTTTCTGTAGGAACTGAAACATTAACTGAGAGAATCAAAACTGCTGAATGTGACAATCGGGTTTTGTCTAAAGTTTATGACAGATTGGCGGGAAGATTGTCAATACAAGAAGGCACGGTTTATGCCATAAAAATTATGTCCAAATGAGGTGTTATCTCTAATGGACAAACTTCATACTTTAGAATCCTCAATGAAGGCTTTGGAACATAATTCTGGACAGGAGATTCAGACATTGCAGAAGGCAATGGTGAATAGAATTGAAAAGATTGAGAAATTTCTAAATTCTGATGAAGAAGAGCAAAGGGTAGAAAGGCAAATTTTAACTACATCTGTGGGTAAATCTCTCTGGGACAATTTCCACAAAGCTCTACCTACAGCTCTACCTGCCTTTCCAGTAATAGCAACAGAGAAGGTGATTGGTTCCAGAAACCCTAGGGTCATCAAGGAAGATACATGGGAGCTTGCCCGTATGAATGATCTCAAAGAAATTAAATAGGCTGTCATAACTTTTGGGATGCACGCCTCTTTTTTTAAAGAGATGCTAAAATCTTGGGCCACAACAAGCAGAGCAACCCCCTCAGACTGGCTCCAGCTGAGCTCTGTGGTACTTGAGAGTGGACCGCAATTGAAATGGAAATGCTTATTCAGGCAAGAGGCTAGACTTTTAGAACAGCAGGAAAAAGTGAAGGGAATTGACATTTCCCTAGATAAAATTCTAGGTAAAGGGCTCTTTTCCGACCCTCAGGAACAAGCTAATTTGGATGAAAACACACTCTCCATGTGTACTACAGCAGCCTTAAGGGCTTGGGACAGGGTACAAGACCCAGGACAAAGAATGGAATCATTTGTCAGAGTTAACCAGGGTCAGAGAGAACCCTTTAGTGACTTTTTACAAAGACTAACTAAGGCTGTACAAATAGGGATATGTGACCCAGAAGCAAGACGTATAATGATTGAGTCTTTGGCTTATGAAAATGCAAATGTGGAATGCAAAAGGATTTTGGGGCCTTTAAAGCTCAGATCAGCGCCCTTGGAAGAATGGGTCTTGCATACACTGAATGTTGATACATTTGATTATGGCACTGAAGCATGGGTAGAAGAAGCAATTTCCAATGGTAAAAGGAGACACCAGAATACCAAATGTTTTAATTGTGGCAAAATGGGTCATATGAAAAGGAATTGTAGACAACGGATTTTCAGAAATAATAACAATGCATCTTCTAGAAATAACAGAAATAGGAGGACTCAGCCTTCAGGTTTATGTAGAAGATGTGGAAAAGGCAGACATTGGACGAATGAATGCAGGTCTACAAGAGATAGACAAGGCAACCTGATACAGATGGGAAACGTGAGAGGGGGGCCTCACAGGCTCCCATTGCAAACATGGTTCAGTCATTTCCAGTTTCTGCAGAGAACGTGCCTCATCAGGACAATTAGGAAGCCCCATGCCTACTGTTACAAGCAATAATGATCAGAAAGATAAGTTACGTGTGTTTTGGCAAACTTCTATAAATGATCAAAGACCTAAACTGAAAGTGTGTGTAAATGGCATTTTTATTACTGGCCTGCTGGACACAGGTGCTGATGTAAGTATCATTACCCCAGAATCTTGGCATCCGTATTGGCCTCTTCAGAATGTAAATGTTCAGCTCCTGGGAATTGGAACCCTATCTCGAGTAAGGCAGAGCATGAGATGGGTTGAATATATAGGGCCAGAGGGACAAATAGGAAAATTAAGGCCATATGTAGCCAATATTGCAATGAATTTATGGGGTCGTGACCTATTACAACAATGGAATATCCAAATTAACATCCCTGCTACTTCTAGAGCCTATATTTCTGAAAATAATATTAAAAGATATTACAAACAAAGAAAATCGGCCATTCGGGCTGTACAAGAACAAGCAATTGATGTCCCTTCAGAGATACCAACAGCCTTGCCTCTAAAATGGTTGACTGAGAAACCAATATGGACAAAGCAATGGCCTTTAGCTGAGGAAAAGTTATAGGCTTTAGAACAGCAAGTAAAGTTACAAACTTTACTGGGAGAGGGGACGTCATCCTCTAGAATTACTTCCAGCTGTCATATATATATATGTCTATATGATTAATGTTTAAGTTTTTCACAATGAACAATGAGTTTTTCCTGAAGTAACATTTGAAGTTTCCAGGAAGAAGATGGGGCCCCACAACAACAACTCTACCTGGTTGATATGACATCATGATACTGATAGCGCTACTACAAGACCTGTTTTGGGTACCAGCTGCACAAGACGATCCCAACTTGGTTAGCTGAAATGGTGCACATCTTGTACAACATTCTGGCCAGACCTCCACAAAATACTCAGAGACTATTTGCAATTTTAAAAGACATTGATCTTGAAATTTAACCATCATTTTACTTTCACAGGATCCCCCAGAAGGAACGTCGCCCCATGACAGCTGGAAGTAATTCTAGAGGACGACGTCCCCTTTCCCAGTAAAGTTTGCCCCTGGGTTTAGGGGCATCATTTAGGGGTTGGGAGATTGGGGAGGAATTTTAAAAGCTCAGGGATCATTTTTTAAAAAAAGAAGAGGGAATATTGGGATAATAGATTTATAATTGTGAGTTACTGTTTTTAGACAAATATATTGGTATCAATTCTTGTATATTGATACAAAGTTAAATTATATTGACTATTGTATGCATGCATGTTTCTACCTCTGTTTAAAGCATTTTTTATGTATTGACATATATTGTATTGATATATATATTGTATATATTTACCATATTGCAGTGTACATTTCTACCTCTGATTAAGATACTTATATAATGTTTGTGTATTGATATATATTTACCATATTGCAATGTATATTTGTACGGTGTTTATATTTGGAGGTCATTATCCTCATTTGTTACACAGTTGTTTATTGTCTTAGTCTTTAAGTTAGATAGATATTGAGAATTATATAGATTAATAGTCATCTAAGTTTGTCATTTATAATTAGACTAATCAGGTTCTTTAGATATATAGAGATTATACTCAGTATAGATAGATAATCTTCAACCTCTTCAAAGAGCTGTAGAAAATGGCCTTTAATCTAACTCAGAGTTTCGTGATAGTGAGACACAATTGCTCCTGGCAACACCGCTCTATTCCCGAGAGAATGTTGAGCACCAAAGACACTCCACTTGGAGCCTTTTTTTTTTGACAGAACTGGCCTTTGGGCAAAGAAATGCCCATACCTCAACCACTGACATCATGGATAAAACAGGACTGTCATATCCTGCCAAGACAGGGTAAGATAGTTTTGAAAAGTTCCTTGCCTTTAATAATGGTATGTCAGTTATGTTAGGCCTTAGCCAAAGTTGGTTGACTCAACATTGCAAACGAGACTTTGGGTGATTGCCCAGGTAGTCAGTTGTCTCTGTCAATTGTTGCACATCTTGGATATATCTCGTTTGTTAAGTAATATTTATTCCCTTCTCAGATCTTTGACGGAGTTGAAGATTATATAATTGTAGTTACTCTACATTATTTAGACTCCTTGAGATAGAATGTTTAGCAAAACTTTTGTTCTCAATATTGTTTGTTATATTTATTATTATTGTATATAGTTGTATTTGGTTTAGTTCTGTCTTATTTAGTCAAAAGGGGGAGATGTAGGGATAAGTCCCGCCCCTTAGGGGGCGTGTTCGCCTCGGGCTAATGTTTACCTATAAATATGGCGAGCATGCTCTCAGTGCTTGCTTCTGCTTTCCTGGTCTCCGCGGGAATGGTGGTTCTGTAAGTCTATTTCCCCATTAAAGATGTATATATTTTTACAATCTGTCTGCATTCGTTTACGCCTTACAAACACCTAGATAGAAGAACCACCTACATCACTCCCTCCCTCGTGTACTATGATACCACCCACCATTGTTTAAAGTAGTCACAGTTGAGCAGATGCGGTCATAGGAGCTTGGCCCTTTCAGCTTCTAAAACGGTGAGTGAAACGGAGCTCCAGGGTGTGTGTGTGTGTATTTGTGTTCATGCCTGTGCAGGTTCACACATGCATATCTACATGAAGAGCCATCCACCTTGTGTTTTGAAAGGGTCCCTTGTTGAAACATGGAGTTTGTTGAATAGGTTAGACTGGCTGGCCAGTGCACCCTAGAGATCTGCCTGTCCCCACCTCCCTAGCGCTGCTTCCATGTGCTGCCATGCATGGTTTTTTGTGTGCTAGCGACTGAAGTCAGGTGGTTGTTTCTACCACAAGCCCTTTGCCAATAAAGCTCTCTAGCCAGTTCCTCTTTTCTTGATAAGTTACAGAGCCCCAGGTGTTTCTGAATAGGAACATAAGATGGCCAGCATCGAAGTTGAAAGAATAGCAATGGCTAGGATAGTCTGTGTTCGTCCCCTCACTTCTTTGACCTGAGAAGAAAGCAGAGAGAGCTTGGGGAATAACAGTGAATTATTTAAAAAACCAAGTGTGTGGCTGCTGCTCCTGATATGAATCCATTGTCAAAGCCCATTCACACAGGAATCCCCCAGCATATAGCCCTGCTTTGGCAAGAGCTTTTTCCTTTATGTTTGTTAGTGGAGGCCATCAGAGTGAGTTCACTTCCCAACTGTATTGGCAAAGCCAGAGGCCCATCATCGCTGCTGGACCTCAGGTACTACGTAGGGGGTGTATCTTTTCTCCCAGCACTGTGCTCTAATCTGCTCCCCAGGAGTTTGGTTGTCTTTCACTTACACTGTGGATCCTGCCGCTTTATCACATTGCATTTCCTCAGCTGGCTGGACCTGGAAACAGGACACGTGGCTGAGACACTTGCAGGCCAGAAAGAGGGAAATAAATTCCTCTTCCACCTCAGTGGAAACCTAAGCAGTCCTGGGGTTTGGGGACATGTCAGAATACTCTCTCTCCAGGGAGAAAGACAAACAGTTACACATAGGATCTCCTGTCATACAGAAGAAACATACGCTGGTGTCAAAGGCCTGTCCTTCTGCTACCCAGGAAATGGAAACCAAGGGCATTGCCAAGTCCAAGGCTTGCCTTGGCTATAGAGCAAGCTCAAGTCCATCATGGAAAACTTAGACTCTGTCTCCAAATAAAAAAGAAAATTAAAAATTGTGGGTATCTAGATTACTGACAGAATGTTTACCTGTTATGTATGGATGCCCTGGGTCTCTAGATTATTGACAGAATGTTTACCTGTTATGTAGGGATGCCCTAGGTTCATTACCAGAGCTGGAGAGAGAAAGGGGGGGGGGAAGAAGTGAGGAAGAAATTAAAAGAATAAAGGAAGGGGAAGAGAGGAGTGGAGGGAAGACAGGAAGGAAGGAAGTGCTGGGGCTTAGAGGTTTCTCCTGCCTGACACATCAGTGCTACTTGGATCCACTCACTATGACCTACTTGAAAATTCAGTTCTGAGTTAGACCCAGAACCAGCAAAAGTTTTGCTTCCAGTGTGCACTGACCAGCAGCTTTGCCAGTTGGGCCAAGTGACCCAGCAGGTTTCAGGGTGTTTTAGAGCAATGGGGCAGAGGTTATGATATGAGCAACCTCAGGAAGATGCTCAGAAGTTGCTCCAGCAGACCACTGGCTTTTCTTTGGGAGATGAACATCACTTTTGCTTGGCATGTGCTTCCACGGATCTCAAACTCTAAGCCACAGCCCCCAAGTTACCGTTTGACCAGAAATACCCACTTCATGGACTAGGGTGGCCTGACCCATGTATCTGGCCTTCCAACCAGGCATGCTCAGCAGCAACCCATCACCACATGAAGCTGTGTACAAAATCTTGGCTCTAACAGGTTTAGGCAGGGTGAATTATTTGAAAAGGACGTGATCCAGATAGAGCCCCAGTTCTTCGATGCACCACTTTCTCTCCCTTTGCCTGCAATCATGGCTTCATGGGGAGGTTCCCTGTGATCAGCTCACCAAGAAAGAAAACATTGAAGCCTCCTTTTCAGACAGTTCTACACAATATACAAGTTCTACCAAGCGTGACCAGCAGGGATGGATGTTGAGACTGTCCAGGGAGCAAAATGCAGGTTGTTCATCTTGCCCAGAGGGAGGGATGGCGGTGACTGTGGGCCACTATTGCCCCAAAGGCTATGGCTGATGAATTTGGAGAGTAGCCAGGAAACTGGAATGATTACAATTGAAAACTTAGTGATAGCATCAGAAGGACAAATAGGTATACCTCTAAACTGCACAGCATGCTCATGTGTTTGTCCCAGAATTGTCACTCAGAGTCAACAAAGGGTTTGCTCCGTAGATGCATATGCAATCAACCAGGTGGGTAGGTTAATTGTGCAGATCCCAGGACCATTTTCTCTTGTCGTTGTCACACAGTCTCGTGCACAAAGTAACCCTTTGGAAATGATGGGGTTGCATAGTCTGGTAACATTTATGTCTCCATGGAGGACAATCATTCAGGGCCATGATTGAGTGACCAATTTGTCAAAGGCAGAGGCCCACACTGAGTCCCCATGGGGATTGCTCTCCAGTGGATCAATTGAGTGCTGGAGGCTGAGTCTGTTGGCCTATTTTCCTCATAGACGAGGATGCTGTGCTGAGCTACAATTGCTCTGTGTGTGAGCTCGCCCTCCCTGCCTATGATGCTTCTGTGGACATGAGCTTCAACATGTTCTCTGAGTGTCTCTGTTGCCCTCACACAGGGATACCACCGACTCAGTGCCAAGACTGTCACCTGTCCGCTGAATCAACAACAAAGTAGGCTTCTTTGCTGGCTGGGAGAGGTGACCCTAGTTCATCCTAAGCTAGAGAAGGTGATTGACCCCTTTTATCAGGAGTTAGAGGAAGGTATCTGAAATGTTATCATAGCTGTTAACTCTCTGTCTCAGTGTTGAAGCTGTAGAACCTAAAAAGGGTGGAGTGTGAAGGAGAGATGGAAGAATCCAGAGGCAAAACACGGGGGCTTTATATTCTCTTCTAGCATGCTTTTGATAGTGTGGGGAGCAGTTGTATAATGTTGTGTAAGGCAGGCACGGGGTTATGTGAATATTTTTTATAATTTGGATGATAAGTGCCAGATCACTGTACCAGATAAATGTGGGTGCCAAACCAATAAGAGGTGGCCTTGGGGGCCCTGTCATTCATGAGTCAGCTTTTCTTGGTTGACCCATTACTCAGAATTCCCAATCCTTGGTGTGGCTAGTTAAGAGTGCACAAGATGTAGGCCTTGGGATGTTCTAGAAGCTGAAGGGAGCCACAGTCAGTCAGTAACTCCCTCATTGGTGATGGCTGCTGAGCTGAATGGCTCCCCAAGCAAAGCTCAGCCAACCACTCACTTTACCCGACTCCTCCCCTTTGTACCCCGAGGAAGGTACTGTGTTCAACTTTGTAATGAAAGTCACAGAATTCTACAGGATGGTCACACCACCCAAATGAAAGGAAACAGCTGAGCTAGGCCTGCCTGTCTTCCAGGGGCCCTGCACCACTGCGGATGTGGTTTGCTCTTGGCCGCCGCATTTTGTACATGTCTTCCTTCCATACACGCAGACTGTGTGCTCCTCGAACTCTGATATCAGAAGGGAAGGCAATTGCAGAGCCTGTGACTGGCCCCGTGGTTGTGCCTAAGGTCAAGTTCCTGGAACAAATGGTTTGCTTGCTGCTTGCCCTGCTTCACCAGCTTGGCTCATATGGTACGACTCCCGGGCCAATGTTGCTCCCAAGCACTGTGCAATTCAGGTCGGCCATCGGATTGTCGGAGAGATCATATTCTCCAACATGATCGTTCCCCGAGGAAATACATCCTTGCTCCCCCCAAACTGGGAACCAGGCCCAGACTGATGAAGACCTGTCAACTCCACCCATCATCGGCGGCTGTGCTCAGCACAGTCCTTGTAAGTTCTATGCAACTGTCAGGAATTATTGTCACACTCCAGAGGTCACAATCTTGGGCAAACCACATTTTTCATCATTGTAGATATTGTCGGCGAAAAGGGTTTAATTACCCATTCATAAAACAGTCGCCCTCAACTTTAACATCTGTCAGTTGCTTTTTGGGTTTTGTTTTGTACCACTCTTCCCTCCCTGCCAGCTGCCAGGAGAATAGAGAAGGAGGATTGATTTGAGGTAATTGTTGGGCTTAATTTGTGTGATTACATCAAATGAATGAGACACTGTCTGTTGCAGGTTTGGGCTCCCTTGCCAGAACGCTTTGTATGAGAAATTGTCTTAGGGACACTGCCCATTCCAACACCTCTGCAGGGGGTCACGGGAATCTGGAGGGGATGCCTGAACGAATTATCTTGTCATCCAGTTTCACCGGACATGAGAAATCCCAGGAGATTTGGGGGGCTACTTGGCCGCTCAGGGCTGCCCTGTCTAGGAGGTGGGATTTAAGTCTTTTGAGGGCCACGTGGATCTGTTGTGGGGGCATGGATGCCCCACGATGGGGGTCTTGCTCCAGCCAGAAGATTGTCTTCAGGCAAAAGGACTTGTACTAGGGACACCGACTGACTGACCACACTGCCAGTAGCTAGGAAGCGTGCACCTGTTTCACACAGTGGAGACAACAGTCGTTGCTGTCACCTGACTCCACCTGCTACAAACCCTGATCCCTGAGTCACTCCCTGGCTCTTGTGAGCCTTTTTCCTGCAGGAACTTATGGGTGGAGGGCCAGGGTGAGGCAGCGACAGCCCTGCTTCTGCTGCCGATCTGCGGCTCTTGCTGTAACCACCTCTTCTACCCACTCCTTATGTTGTGTCTGGAATGATCCAGGCTGCTCGACTGGAAGGTGTCTCAGACCCTCATCTCTTCTCAAACAGTGCGCAGGTCGGGCTTGTGATATTTGTTGTCAGCATTGGCTTGTCACCAGCCAAATAAAGTGAAGGTCTACTAAGAAGTGTCCATAAACTAACCCAGGTATGAGCAGATGCCTTCTGCCACCGCATTCAGCAGAGACTCATCCCTCCCTGATGGCAGGTCGCTTTCTCCCAGCTAGGAGACTCCTCCCCTTTTCTTCTGGCCCTTTGATATGAAGAGCTAATAACACACCAATAATAGAGGCTAAGACTCCTCCCCTTTTCTTCTGGCCCTTTGATATGAAGAGCTAATAACACACCAATAATAGAGGCTAAGGTTTAACCAGCAGCTAGGTGGAGGGCGGACCTCGGCAACTCTTGTCTCTTGCCATGATAAAACTGGACCATTGTCAGAACCCTGGAAAGCCACCAAAGCACGTAGCAAACTGAAAGACACAGATTCAATTAAAAGCCTCCGAGCTTTGGTAGACAGTGGCAGGGTCTGTGCCATTTGACATGGAGCTGTCCCTGTCCGCCTTTCCAGGAGCTGTGTCACCTAATAACCGAGAGCTGTAAGTTTCGCTGCTACTGGGAGAAGCAGATTTAATTTGGCTGATTCGTGTCCAGGGACACTGCCAAGAGCAATCGTCATCCTTGTAGCAAACAGTTAAGGAAGGCTGATAGCACAGTGGCCTAAGGTTGTGCGATTCCGACTTTGGGAAGCAGCAACCAGACACAATTTTGAAAGAGAGACGAGGGAGATGAGATGGCCTTAGGGAAGGTCGATGTGGCCCACACAGTCTTCGGTTCTGGATGGTTATGAGCACATCCAAAGATTCACATTCAGGAGACACAGGACAAGGCCCAGTGCCGGTGCTGGGGATGTGTCAGGCTCATTCTGAGTCAGGTCCTCAAGGCCCAGCACAACCAGAAAGTAAAACAAAACAAAAAGTGACATAGCTGTAGACTACAGAACTCCAAGAGTCCATCTCACCAGAGAGAAGGTGGGAGCGTGTGGCACCAGGCATCGAAGCTGATCTTTGAGCCATTGTTAGCTGACACGTCATGCTGACCAGGGTTGAGCTAAAGGGTACTATGCTTCTTTTATCTTATTATTTATTTACTTTAAGCTTTAACTGTGCACATGCATGCGCACGCGCACACACACACACAGATGCCAGAGGACAGCTTGTGGGAACTAGTTTTCTCCTTGTACCATACAGATTTCAGGGCTGCAACTCAAGTTATCAGGCTCATTCGACTTGTTAGAGTGTACCATTACCTCCAGAGCCATCTTGCTATGTTTAAAAATAAAGGGGGAAACATTTTTGCGAAAGTAGATACAGATTTCAGAATTTCCACACTGGAGAACAAGGAGACCCTAACTAATTCATCTGCCTCCCTGCATGCGGTGATACACACCTCTAATCCATAGCGCTTGGGGGACTGAGGCAGGGGGATCTTCAGTTTGAGCTCAACCCAGATTAATAGTGAGATCCTGTCTCAAATGAAACAAAGGAAAGCCAACCACATCATCTGTCCAAGAAAGTCACCAAACAAACAAATACAACGGCCCCTTGGGACGGCAGATAGAAATCTGGATTTGCTATAATGCTTATCCAAAATGCTTATCTTTCCCCCAAAAGTTTGAAACATAAAGAAACAGAAAAGTGTAGCCACACATGGAATAGTAAGCAGTCAGTGGAAACCACCCCAAGTATTGGCCTTGGCAGACACAGACTCCAGATTATAAACAAAGACCTGCAGGATGTCCTGTTTAAAGATTTAAAGAAAGGAGTCAGGCAGTGGTGGCACATGCTTTTAATCCCAGCACTTGAGAGGCAGAGGCAGGTGGATCTCTGTGAGTTCGAGGCCAGCCTGGTCTACAGAGGGAGTTCCAGGACAGCCAGGACTACACAAAGAAACCCTGTCTTAAAAAGGAAAGCAAAGCAAAACAAAACAACAACAACAACAACAAAAAAGATTAAAGAAAGGGCTAGGGAGATGTCCCAGTGGTTAGGGGTTTTAGCTTTCTTGTAAAGAACCTGGGTCTGTTCTGCATACTCACATGGCGGCTAGCAGCTGCCTGGGACTAGTTCCCCAGTATCTGAAGTCCCTTTCTGACCCCCACAGACTGCACAGATGGTGCGCATACACACACAGGCAAACATTTATATACATAAAACTATCTTTTAAATTATTAAAGGAGGGCCTGGGGTATAGCTTAGGTGGTAGGCTGCTCAGGTGTGTTATCCTAAACCTTTCTTCTCAGTACTGTGGCTGTGGAGACAGAAAGGTCATTCCCAGCTACTAAGAAGTTTGAGGCTAGTCTGGGCTGCATGAAAACCTCTCTTTAAACACCCATAAATAAGTAAACAAAAAATAACAAATAAATGTAGTCAGAAAATAAAATGTGGAAAGAACTGGGGAGAAATGCAGGAGTTGAAAAGTGCCCTAATTGTAACGGATGTCCACTGAGAGCTTCAATAGTGTGTTTGAGTCGGGAGAAGGCAGATTCAACAAACTCAGAGACAAAAGCAAAGGAACTAGGCTAAATGACAGAAAAAAGAAACTCATGAAACAAAGACCCCTGGGACACCATCAAGTCAGGGAGGAAACAGAAGTGACAGCTGGGAAATGCCCCAGCCCAGGAAAACTATGAGAAGAGCACACAGTAGGCACAGCAACCCCTCCTTCCTCCCTCCCTCTGATCCCTGCTCCCACCCCTCCTCTCCCTTCCTCCTTCTTCCCTCCTCCTCCTTTCTTCCACTTCCCTTCTCCTGCCCTTCCTTTCTCCTTTGTCTTCCCTTCCTCCTTTCTTCCTTCCCTTCGTCTCCCATTTCCTTCTTCCCTTTTTCCTTTCTCCTTTCCTCCTCCCTCCCTTCTTCCTCCTTTCCTTTCCTTTCTTTCTTCCTTTCTTTTCCCTTTCTCTCTTCCTCCTTCCTCCTGTATGCCTCCTCCTTTTCCTTTCTTTTTCTCCTTCCCTGCCTCTTTTCCCTCTCTCTCCTCCTTTCCTTTCTCTTTTAATTTCTTTCCTCCTTTCTTCGCTCCCTTTCCTTCCTTTCTCTTCCTCTCTCTTTTTACTTTTCCTCTTTGTTTTCCTTTTATTCTTCCAATCTTCCTCTTTTGCTCTCATTTTCTCCTTCCCACATTCATTCTTCCTTTCCCTGTCTACCTTTCTGTCCCTTCCCTCTTCTCCTCGTTCTTCTTTTTAAAGTCCTCTCTTTTCTCTCTTCTCTCCCTTCTCCACATCTCCTTCATTCAACATTTTTCTTTCTCCCTCTCTAGCTCTCCTTACCTATATTCCTCCCTCTGTTCCCTTTCTTCCTTTCTTCTCTCCCAGCCTCCTTTCTTCTTTACAATTTCCTTCTCTTCTCTCCTTCTTTCTTCTTCCTTTCTCCCTCCCTCTTTCTTTCCCTTTCCTCCTCATCTTTCCTCCCTATCTTCCCTCTTCTCTATTTCCCTTCTTCCCTTCTTCCTTCTTCTTCCCTCCTTTCTTTCTCCCCTTATTCTCCTCCTTCTGTTGTGGAATAATCTTTTTGTATACCGTGAAGATGTGCCTCTGCTGAGACACCTGATCTGTTCAATAAACAGTTGAAAGACCAATAGCTACTTCCGGCTAGAGAGAGGAACTCGGGGGAAGAATCTGAGAGGGTGGCGATCCACCAGCCAGATGTGGAGGAAGCAGGATGCATGGTACAGAGGAGAGGTAATCTACACGGCAGAACAGAGATTGGTATAAACAGGTTAATATAAGCTTTAAGAGCTAGGTGGGAGTAAGCCTAAGCTAAGACCAAGCTTTCATACTTTAATAAGAAGTATCCATTTCATTATTTGGGAGCTGGTGGTCCAAGAAAAGTCCAGCTATGCCCTTGTTTAATTTACCATTCTTCCTGTCTTCCTCACTCTTTCCCATTACCTCCTCTGCCTTACAGCCTCCTTCCTTACTGTCTTCCTTTCTCTCCTCTCCCATCTCTTTCCCTTCCTCTCTTCTTCCCTGTGTTTCCTCTCTTCTCCTCTTCCTTTCTTCTCTCTCCATTCTTTTTCATATATTTCTTCTTTCCTTTCCTCTTTCCCTTTCTTCCCCTCCTTATTTCTTCTTTTTTCTTTCTCTCTCCATCCTTCTCTTTTCTTCTTCTATTTTTCCTTTTCCTTTCGCCTCTCCCTTCCATTTCCTTGCCTCTCTCTCCATACCTTTCTTCTTCTCTCTCTTTCCTCCCTACTCCCTCTCTTCCTACTCGTTTTCCCTCCTTGTTCTTCCTTTCTTCTTTCCCCCACTCTCTTTCTTCCTCTCTCCTCCTTATAATCATTCGTCTTCTTCCCCTTTTTTCTTCTTCCTCTCTCCATCAATTCCCCCTTATTTCCCTCTTTCCTTCTGTATTTTCCTTCCTCCCTTTCTCTCTCCTTCCCTGTTCTTCATCCTTCCTATATCGTTGCATCCCCCTAATTCTCTATCCATCCTTTCTCTTTTCTTCCTTCCTTTCTCCATCCTTTCTTTCCCTCTCCTCTCTCTTCCTTCTCTCTTCCCCTGTTTCTCCTCTCCCTTCCCATCCTTCTTTCTTTGTGTTTTCTTCTCATTTCCTCCATCTCGTCCTCTATTTCCCTCCCTATTTACTTCCTTCTTCCTGTTTTATTTCCATCATACCTCTCTCTATTTCTTTTCCTTCTCTGCCTCCTTCCTTCTTTCCTCTCATTTTCCCTATCTTCCTACATCTTTCCCTTCTTTCACCCTCTTTTTCTTTTTCCCTCTCCTCCCTATCCTCTTCCCCTATTCCTTCCCTCTCCTCACCCTTTCTTTATTCCTTTCCCCTTCCTTCCCTCCTTTCCTGCCATTTCTCTTATGGGTAGGATTTCAATGAGTAAATGTGAACAGAACACAGGAATTCAGACCATAGCATAGGATAAACAGATCCATAACCACATATTGACTATAACACATCTTAAAAGAGCAACAGTAGTAACTGAGGGTGGTATACTACTGTAATTCCAGCACTTGGGAGGTGGAGGCTGGAGCTTCAGGAGTTTGAGGCCAGCTTGGCTACATGAAACCCTGTCTCAGAAAACAACAGTGAAAAGCAACAAGAGTCAAATGACTCTTGATCTAGCACAAAGGACGCACACTCATACACTTGACTCCTTTGCAGAAAGCTGTGAGGGGGCTCAAGACAGTGAGATAACATCAGAGTACTGAGATAATAAGATGATCAAGTCATTAACTTTATACCCAGCAAAACTTCACTTCCTCAGTCATAAAAACAAAACAGAAACATTCCTGGACAAACAAGATTAAACGAGTCCATTGCCAACAGACCTGGCTTACAACACCCATTAAAGACAGCTTTTCAAACCACAAAGAAATCACACCAGATGGTGATCGCCATCAATGGAGAGCAACCACTAAGGTTAGCCAGCAGGCAAACACAGATGAATCACAAATGATTTTCTGTGTTTGCAGTCTCTGAGTGTGCCACACAACTGCACAAAATAAGAACATTACATTAGCAGAACAGTAACACATCAAGGTCTAATGCATGATGGTGTCAGCACAAAAGACAGGAAAGAGAAGGCTGCATTGGGGCGAACTTCCTCTACTCTAATAGAAAAAGACTGATACGACGTACTCCCTAAAATGTATGCTGTAATTCTCAATACAATCATTTTTCTTAAAAAGCTTTGTTTTTAGTTTGGAGAAATAAACCCTAGCCCTTTTGCACTAGGTAAGTGCTGTGAACTGAGCTATAGCTGTAGGCTGGAAAGTTTAGATATGTATACCAGGTGTAGTGGAGCGCTTAGATAGCCCAGCATTCATGGGGCAGAGACAGGGGGATGCCGTAAGTTACTTTCTCACGAAATCTGATAGTCTCTACATTTTGATTTTCTTAGTTACATTATTTTGGTGTAATTATTATTGTTGTTTTATTTATTCCTGTCACTTTCATGTAACCCTGTCTTTTGCTTTGCTTTCCTCTTTGACCGAGTTCTTCTTTGTTAAATGCATATTTTCTGGCAGTCCATTTAATGAATGTTTTGCATTAATTGGTTGATTAATTAATTTTCATTCCTGTCGTTATTTATTGTTTTTGGTTTTACAGACAGGGTTTCTCTGTGTAGCTCTGGCTATCCTGGAACTCATCCCATAGACCACGCTGGCTTCCAACTCAGAGATCCACCTGCCTCTGCCTCTGGAGTGCTGGGATTAAAGGTGTGTGTTGCCACCACCAACAATTCATTTTCTAAGACAGGGTCTTACTGTGTAGTCTTGGCTGGTCTAGAGCTCAGTGTGTAGACTAAATGAACTGGAACTCATATCCATCTGCCTCTGCCTGCCAAGTGCTTGCTAGCCTAATTTACAGAGCAAGTTCCATATGTACGTGGGCTCTAGAGCAAGACCTTGTATATAAAAAACAAAACTAAGGCCTGAGGAGATAACTCAACACTTAAAATCACTTCCTGCTCTTGCAGAGGGCCCAAGTTCAGTTCCCAGCACCCTGGTAGCTGACATCTGCTTATAATTCAAGCCTTAGGGGAGCGGATGCCTCTGCTGAGGTCCTCAGGCACCACACAGGCACATGGTACACACACACACACACACACACACACACACACACACACACACGTGATTACAAACACTCATACACACAAAATAATCTTTTATTTTTTATTTTTATTTATTTATTTATTTATTTATTTATTTATTTATTTATTTTTATTTTCGAGACAGGGTTTCTCTGAAGTTTTTGGTGCCTGTCCTGGAACTAGCTCTTGTAGACCAGGCTGGCCTTGAACTCACAGAGATCCGCCTGCCTCTGCCTCCCGAGTGCTGGGATTAAAGGCGTGCACCACCACTGCCCGGCCACAAAATAATCTTAAAAACCATTTAGTAAATATAAACAAAATATTTTAAAAGTATTAAAGTGAAAAACAAAAAACCAGACAAACAAAAAGGTATTAAAATGGCCCGGGTATGGTGGTGCACACCTTTAATCCCAGCATTTGAGAGGCAGAAGCAGGTAGATCAAGATTCAATTCATTTTGTCTACAGAATGATTTCCAGGTGGGGGAAATGGCTCGGTGGGTTAAGAACACTGGCAGCTCTTCCAAAGGACCCAGGTTTGATTCTCAGCACACATCTGGCAGCCCCCAACCTTCTGTAACTCAAGTCCCAGGGGTTTCAGTGACCTCTTTTGGCTTTTATAGGTGCCAAGTACACGTGGTGCACAGGTATACTTACAGACAAAACTCTCATACACATAAGATAAATGAATAAAATGTTTTGAAAAGCAAACCGAGTGGTGGTGGTGCATGCCTTTAATCTCAGCACTAGGAGGCAGAGGCAGGCGGATCTCTGTGAGTTTGAGGCCAGCCTGGTTTACAGAGTGAGTTCTAGGACAGGTTCACAGAGAAAGCTACACAGAGAAACCCTGTCTCGAAAACCAAAAACCAACCCCCCCCCCAAAAAAGAAAGAAAACAGAAAGAAAGAAAAAATAAAAGAAATGCAAGCAAAGGTGATATTTTTTTAAAAAAAAAATAACATATCAAAAAAAAAAAAAAAAAAAAGAGAAGAACTAGAGGACCAGTGAGAAGACTCAGTGGGTAAAGGCAATTGCAGCCAATCAGCACACCAGGCAACAGCCTTTTCTGGACCACCAGCATCCAAATCATCATGACACAGAGACTTCTTATTAATTATGAAAGTTCAATCTTAGCTTAGATTTATTAAGTTTTTTTTTTGTTGTTGTTGTTGTTTTGTTTTTACAAGACAAGGTTTCTCTATAGTTTTTGGAGCCTGTCCAGGAAACTAGCTCTTGTAGACCAGGTTGGTCTCGAACTCATGTAGATCCACCTGCCTCTGCCTCCTGAGTGCTGGGATTAAAGGCGTGCGCCACCACTGCCCAGCTCTTAGGCTTATTTCTAACTAGCTCTTAGAACTCGAATAAACCCATTTCTAGTCATCTCCATGCTGTCGTGTGGCTCGTGGCTTTTACCTTTCCTCCTGTAGGTTCTGTTTCCTCTGTGCATGGCTGTTGACTCCACTTTTCTTCTTCTGCAACACCCGTTCCATCCCCCGAAGTTCCTCCTAACATCTTCCTGCCTAGCTATTGGCCATTCAGCTCATTATTAAACCAGTCACACGGACACACACTCACACCCTGTAAAGGAATAGTCCACAACAACAGAGCTTCATCTCTGGGGCTCGCATGGATGAAGGAGAGAACCACCTCCTCCAGTTGTTCTTCGATGTCCATATGAGCCATGCTTATACCCCCTCAAATAATAAATAAGTAAAAAATTTAAAAAAACTAGAGCAAGGCTGGAGTTTGGCCCTAGATTCCAACCTCGGTATGGTAGAAAAGGGTGGGGAGAGACGTGGTGAGAAACAGGGTGAGTTGGAGGGTGGAGGTCTCAGGAACGGGATGAATGGTTTGGACAGATGTTTGTCCCTCTACCTTTGTACCAGGGACTGAAAACAGAGACTGTGCTTTCTTTTTCCAGCCACCCAAACTCGAATAATCACACAAAATTATGTTAATTACAGCACTGTTTGTCCAATGGCTTAAGTGTATTCCACGCTAGCTCTTACATCTTAAATCCATGAGGCTGTGCTTTACTGGTAAAGTTCCAGCGTCTTTCTCCTTTGGCAGGTATATGGTATCTCTTCACTCTGCCTTAGTCCTCCTCTATCTCTGCTTGGACTTCCTGCCTTGTTGTATTCTGCCCTGTCATAGGCCAAAGCAGATTCTTTACTAACCAATGGTCATAAAACATATTCATGGCATAGAGAGGAGAATCCCACATTACCTCCCTTTTTCTGTCTAAATAAAATGGAAGGTTTAAATTTTAACATTGTAAAATTACATATGACAAAATAGGTATCAAACAAGAATTACAGTTACAATAGTTATATCTATTTTATTTTTTATCATAACTAAGGAAAACTATAATTATAACTATCTATTTTTCAACTCCATCAAAGACTCCAGAAGGATATAATGTTACCTAAATAAACAGAAGGATGTCATAAGCAACTTCCAAAACTCTCGAATTGACAGAGACATTTTGCTGCTTGGACAGTCACCCAAAGTTCATCAATTGCTTTCTTCTGTGTTCTGCAGAATGTTGGTCAGACTCTTTTATGAAGCAGGAACCCTGAAGGACTGTCTCACTTTCTTTAGGCAAGTTCAGCAGTCATTTTTCTGTGGGTCCTGCAAATCCAGTTCATACAGCATACCATCAAGGAGTCCAGGCAAGAGCAGTTTCCTGCCCAAATAACTAGCCTTGTCACATTGAAGGCAAATTCCATAACAAGTTTCTTCAATGCCCATCAACCTCCCTGAAGTAATTGTTGCTGCCAGAAGGAGACATGTCTCACTGTTAAGAAAAGTGCAAGTTCTTAAAACATTTTAAATGTCATATTCTGTAGGTCTTTGAAAGGTTTTAAAAATACCTATCCATCTAAAATATATCTCTGTACATTTAGAAAACCTAACATTTTTTAAAAAAGAGATTGACTGTAACCATTAACGATTTATACTCAGTCCCCTTTAAATGAAAACAAATATTTATAAACAATCATTTTGGGAATTTGGATGTTGTTTTCTTCAAACTGCTTCCTGCTGTTTTGGGGGTAAATTGTTTTTAGGATTTGTGGAGATTTTTCTTGAGGGTCTTGTTCTAGTAAATCACACTAGCCTGAAAGGAATCCACAGGTTCTCATCTTCTGTGGAAACAAAAGCAGAACATTTTTTTCCAAAGTAACATATTCTTAGACTCAAATTTTAAAGACAAGATTCCTTTAAAATATATATGTTGGTTTAGATTAGCAGCCCCCAGAATCAAATGTCTCTCTGCAGCCAAAAAATTCCAAGAAAACAGAATAATGAACATAATCCAGTGTATATTCTCTCTTTATGTAGCTTATTTTTCACTCTATTAGTTTTTAATATTTAATTATCTCTATTCCTACAATCTATGACTTTTTGTACTCTTTCTTCTCTCTCATAAGCCCATGTACATTTATCCAACACTGTGACCCACTCAGAGGTCTTTTGTTTTTGTCTGAATCTGTCTTACTGTATATCTGTAGTCATTTTCTGAACAGGATTTTTTTTTTTTAAATGCTAAGCAGCAGGTGTGGCTCAGACTAACTCTGCAGCTTTGCCTGTTGGCTCTATCCCGTCCAACATGGCAGAGTTATGTTCACCGCCTCTGCGAGTCATGCTCACTGCCCCAGCTCCAGGAACACAGCAGGTCTATGTCACCATTAAGCAGCTTGTAGCACTCTGCTCACAAACTCCATTTAAATGCTAGGTGAACCTCCTGAAAGAGCAAGAGCCATTTTTACAATGAGCACAAACCAGGAGGTCATTTTTAAAAGAAGCCATGTCTCTGCTTGTGGTCAGCAAACAGAGCCTAGCTGGAAAAAAAATGGTGGCTACCTAGAAGCTGTACTTGGCTCCCATTTTTGGGTCTAGAAGCCCCCCCTTTTTTTCTTAAGTTTTTTTTTTTTTTTAGGTTTATGTGGATCCATGTCCCAGACAGTGGATGCCATTATGTAAAGAGAAACTGTTCTTTTATTTTCCAGCTGCCCAGACTCAAATAATCACACAAAACTATACTGATTACAACACTGTTTAGCCAATGGCTTAGGCATATTCCAGGCTAGCTCTTACATCTTAAATTAATCCATTTCTGTTAATCTGTGTATCACCACGAGGTTGTGGCCTACTGGTAGGTTTCAGACATCTTTCTCCTTCAGTGGTTTCATGGTGTCTCCCTGACTCTGCCTTCTTTTATCATCTATCTCTGCCTGGAATTCCTGCCTTGCTCTATTCTGCCCTGCCATAAGTCAAAGCAGCTTCTTTATTAACAAATGATAATAAAACATATGCACAGCATACAGAGGGGAATCCCACATCAAAGAACAGTGTCTACTCCTTGTCCCACAAGAGATGCCTTGAGAAGATACCATCTGTTGAACACACCACACCAAACACCGAGTCTAGTATGATTTTAGACCTGGGTTTCTCAGTTTCCATATTTAATAAATGAATTTGCTTTTTTGATAAATTATCCAGTCCAAGGTATTTTTTATAGCAGCAGAAACACTTTAATCCTTACCATGACCATTTGTGTATGGACCTGGGAACAGAGGCTGGGGCTAGTTCTTTGAGAAGAGCAACAGATTGGAAGCATCTGTAGTCATGGTCAAGAGAAGCAAGGGGGAGTGGGAGATGCCCAGTATCAGTGATGAACAGGAGATGAAAACTCTGACCCCATGGAATGTAGAAAGGATTTGAAGGGAATACAATGAAAAACTTTGTCTCAACCCATTAAACAACTGGGCAAGGATCTAGGACCAGAAAGAAAAAGAAAGGAAGGAGAGAAGGGGGAGGAGCAAGAAGAATGGAGAGACAGAGAGAGGAGGAAACAGAGAGATGATGAGAAGAGTGACAGAGGAGAGAAGAGGGTGGGGACAGGAAAGGAATGAAAAAGAGGGAAGGAACAGAAGAGAAGAGAAAAGGGGGAAAGATGGAAGTTGTGGTGCACAGCTGTAATCTCAGCACTTGGGAGGCAGAGATGGCAGTTCAAGGCCTGCCTGGTGTATATCATAAGCTCCTGGCCAGAGAAGACCACATAGAGAGACCCTCTCTCAAAAAGTCCTGTATTTCATATCCCACTTGATGATGAGGTACTGATGTTGTTCCCTGTAGATCAGGAACAAGTCAAAGGATTTACCCCCTCACTGTCCTCTAGCTTTTCATGGTTCACTGGTGTGGATTGGTGGGAAAGGTTTTATTCATTTTCCTCTTGAATCACTTTGTCAGCCCCTCTACCTTTTTCCTTTTTAAAATGTAATATTTCACTAATTGTCTGAGAATTTTATATATGTATACAATGAATTTGATCATATTCATCCCTAACTCTGACTCTCCTAACCCTTCTCAAATTCATGTCCTTTTCTATTTATTTATTTATTTATTTATTTATTTATTTATTTATTTATTTTTGAGACAGGGTTTCTCTGTGGTTTTGGAGCCTGTCCTGGAACTAGCTCTTGTAGACCAGGCTGGTCTTGAACTCACAGAGATCCGCCTGCCTCTGCCTCCCGAGTGCGCCACCACTACCTGGCTTTCTTTTATTTTTAAATAGTAATAGCCAACTGAGTTCAATTTGCGCGGCTATGTACTCATAGATGTGGTCCAAACACTGGAGTATGGTCAGTTCATAAGCAGTCATACCCTTAAAGGAAACTCTCCCTCCCTAGAAGCCATCAACTGCCCATTTTAGTTGGACTTTCTTTGGACTGCCAGCTCCTGAATAATGACATAGAGACTTTTTATTAGTTATGAAAGCTTGGGTTTAACTTAGGCTTATCCCCAACTAGCTCTTAAAATGTAAATCAACCTCTTTATAGTAATCTACGTTCTGCCACGTGACTTGGCACCTCTCTTGAGTACAGTAAGTCCCAGTTCTTGTGTCTTGCTTGCTAGTAGATCCCTTGCCTCTCAGACTCCCAACCCCTTCAACTCCTTTCTCTACCTGTAAGCCCCACCTATCCTCTCCTGCCTAGCTATTGGCCATTCAGCTCCTTGTTAAACCAATCAGGAGGTGCCTTAGGTAGGCGAGGAAGGACAGACACATCTTCACACAGTGCGATCACATATCCCACACTGCTCCTAGTTCTTCATTTGTTGTGGGGTCTTGTGAATGCCTCCCCTCCATGTTGAAATGTTGCCCGGCTTTGTCTTGTGCAGGCAACCACAGTTGCTGTGAGTTCACAGATGAACTTGGACTCTTTGAGTCTCTGTGTTAATCACTGTCCACTGCACAAAGAAACTTCTCTGATGGGGTCTGAACACTGCACTAATCAACAGATATAAAGACATAAATTTAGATGACAGTTTGATACTATGTTTATTTAGTGCCATAATGGTAAGAGGTTTGCCCTTGAGGCCTGAGAGCTCCATGTCACAATTTCATGACCAGACTGACAGTACTAGGCATGTATTTTTTCTTGGGGAGCAGGCCTTATATCCAGTTGGAAAGAAGATGGTTACTTCCATAATGTTCATGCCACCATTGCGCCCATATCTTGCCCATTGCATGCCTATCTTGCCAACATGGTTGTTATTGCAGTTCATAAGGTTCCCATCTGGAAAAAACAGTTGAATTTTCCCTCACTGTGGCCTGCATGATACTTTCTAGGACCGTGAAAGTCAGCCAGCAGGAAGAAACCTTCCTGGTCAGTACCAACTTGAGTTCTCCATGTCTGTGACTAAGTCTGTGGTATCATTAGCAATGGAGTCTTACTATCAGGTTCTAGTGGGCAACCATCGACCTTAGTATTTGAGATGGGATACCTTCACTGAACCTTGAACTATGAGGCGAGGTGGCCAGTGAGTTCCAGGGATCTACCTATCTCTGTCTCACTAGCTGCAGGGTTGCACACGCACTCTATCCTGTGTGGGTGCTGGGGATCTAAATTCAGTCCACCATGTTTGCATGGCATGTACTTTATCTGATGAGCCATTCCCTTAGTTCAATCCTAGGGATTTTAGACGTTGTGATCAGATATGACAAAGACAACCATGATGGAGAGAAAAAAAAGTTAGGGCTGGCAGGATGGCTGAGTGGGGAAAATTGCTGCCAAACTGGATGACTGGAGTCTGATCCCCAGAAGCCATCTGGTAGAAGGAGAGAGTCAGCTCCCACAAGTTGTCCTCTGACCCCTACATGTGCACTACAGTGCACACTTGCCTCACCCCATTCAAAATAAAAAATTTAAATGTAAAAAAATAATTTTTTTTTTAAAAAAAGGAAACAAAATTGCATCTACACAGCATGATCTTCTATGTAGAAAATCCTCGGAATCCATAAAAACATTATTGCAATTAATAAATTTATCAAAGATAAAATATAAGGTCAAAGCTTCAAGATCAATGTGCGCAAATCAATAACGTTTCTTCGTATTAACAATGAACAATCTGAAATGAAATTAAGAAAGCAATTCTATTCAATAGCATTTGAAAGGAGAAAATACTTAGGAATACATTTAATAAAAAGACGTGGCGACTTGTACACTGAGAAGTATAAAACTGCTGAGGGAAATTAAAGACTAGCTAAATAAATGGAGACAGTTCACGCTTGCTGATTGGAAGATCAATAGTGGTAAGATGGCAATTCTCCCTAAATTGATCTATAGAGCAAACACAACCTCTATCAAAATCCCAGCAGGCTTTTTTCACAGAAATTGACAAGCTGATCTTAAAATTTATATGGAAATGAAAAGACCCAGAATAGCAAAAACAATTTTGAAAAAGAATAGGATGGAAGGGCTTTGATTTCCCAGTTCCAAGGCCTGTGATGTGCCCTTGGTAATGGAGAAAGGATTCTGCCAAGAGTCCGGTGCAGGCTGCTCATGTTCTCAAGACACAACCTAGAATCCTTAGTGGAGAGAGTTGCAATGAGGAATTTTCTAGATCAGGTTGGTCCCTGGAGGATTATCTTGATTGCTAGCTGATGTAGTAGAGCCAAGACCAGTGTGGGATACACCATTCACTAGTCAGGCGTCCTGAACAGGAAAAGAGAGGAGAGAGGTTGCTGAGAGCCAGAAAGGAAGGGAACAAGCAAAGATGCATGGGGTGATTCTCTGCTCTAAGTCCCTGCCTCTGCTTCTCTTTCCTTCCCTATCATTTTGTTGCGATGTTTTCTTGTGCAGTAACAGAAATGGAACTAGAACAATTTTCCTTATGGATAGTTAGGCCACAAGTGATGAGCACGCCATAGTCCTCACGTGCAAGTCAGAGGACACCCTTTGGGAGTCGGTCTCGCCTTCCACAGTGTCTGTCTTGGGATATGAACTCACATCAGCAGGCCTGTATTTTTGAGTAGCAAAGACACTGCTTTCTCAGCCGTCTCCCAGGCCCAGAGCTGGTTATCGACTGAACTGCAAAGCATTCAGTGAGGAAAGGACATGTTTCCGTATCTTTGGAAAAAACGCAATATCCATAGAGGAAACTTAGAGTTTGCTTTATACCACTCCCCCAAGGTCAGCAGTACAGATAACATCTCAGAATAGGGGCCAAATCCATGCAGTTGTTAGAGGCACATACAGCAAAAACATCTCTATTACTTTAGTTAGGCAGAAAGGTCTCGGATTCAACATCAGGGAAAGAAAAGAAAAGGAGGTGGAAAGATGGTTCAATGGTTAAGAACACTAGCTATTCCTGAAGAGGATCTAGGGTCAGTTCCTAGCACCCACATAGCAGCTCACAACTGTCTGTAACTCCAGTTCCAGAGGATCCAACATCACCTTCTGATCTCCCCAGGCGCCAGGCACACATGAGGCACACATACATGTCTGCAGACAAAACACCCACACATACAAAATAAATAACAAAAAGTTTTAAAAAAGAAAGAAAAAAAAACAGGGTGTGGGGGTGCCCACCTTTAGTTTCAGCATTTGGGACATAGAGGTAGGTGGGTCTCTGTGAGTCTAGCCTGGTCTACATAGCAATTTCCAGGCCAGTCAGGGCTGCATAGTGAGACCTGGTCTGACAAAACAAAAACCCCAAACCACAAAACATACAAAGAAAAAACAAAAAGGATATCAATGGAAAAGTGGAAATTGGATACCATGGGCTTAACCAAAACTCTAAATTGTGGGTTGCAGAGATGGCTAAGTGGTTAAGAGCACTTACTTACTGCTCTCCCAGAGGACTCAAGTTCAGTTCCCAGCCCTCAAAACTGCTTGCAACTCCAACTTCTGGGGATCTGACACCCTCCTTTGGCCTCCAGGGCTACCCCCTGCCCCCCCACACACACACTTGCAAATGTGCGTGCGCGCACACACACACACACTTGGAAAAATAATAAAAATTTAATAAAAGCTCTGGACTGGGGAGATGGCAGAGAGGATGAAGTGCTTGCTGTACAAGTATGTGGACCAGAGTTCAGAGCTTAGCACCCACGTAAAATTCGGGCAGACACGGTGACCTATCTGTAATCCCAGAGCAGCCTAGGAGGCTAGCACAGCTCCAGGTTCAATGAGAGACTCTGCTTCAGTAAATAAAGGGGAGCAAGACTGAGCAGGACCCCCAAAGTCAATCTCTAGCTTCCACATGCGATCGTGAATGCACACACATATGTACTCACATTCACACAGACTTGCACCTAGATATGTGGGAATACACGTCAACACATACACCCCTCACAAATGCACATGCATTTTTTTTTAAGTTTGAACTTCAAAAATCACCACCAGGAAAATTAAAAAGGCTGACCATTGGCTGGGAAGAAAATATTTGTGAATATCTGATCAAGAACTTGTAGCCAGGATATATAGAGAGGTCAGCAAGAAGATACTCAACTAAGTTTTAAATACATGGGCAAGAGATTTGAATAGACATTCCACCAAAGATGCTACACAAGTGAGTAATGAGCACTTGAGGAGATGAACAGCATCAAAGTCATTAGGAGAATTCAAAGTAAACCACAGTGAGGAGCTGGGAGGATAGCTCAGTGGTTAAGCACACCTGCTGCTTTTCCTGGAGACCTGAGGTCAATTCTCAGAATCCATATGATGGCTCAGGACCACCTGTAACTCCAATTCCAGGGAATCAATGCCCTTTTTCAGATCTCAGACACCAGGTATACACATGTACCCAAACACATGGAATAAAATGAATGAATCTTAAGTAACTAATACACAATGACATACCACCCTAGCATCTCTGTAACTGAAAAGAGCCAGTGACAAATGCTAGTCAGGTTTTGGAGAAAGGGGCTTCCTCATATGTGATGGTGGCATTTTCTAAAAAGTTCAGCATGGCTAGAGGTTCAGCTCAGTGTCCCGTGTGTGTGTGTGGCATACACAAGAAACCAACCAGGCACCTTGACAGTTGCCTCCTAGGTCATTAAGAGAAATGAAAACAAAAGCATTCCCAAATCTGCATGCAGATGTTTTTAGGGATTTAATTTTTATTTAAGATTTTATTTATTTAGCTAGCTATTTTGCTGGGTGTGGTGGCATACACTTTGGAACCCAGCACTGGGGAAGCAGAGGCATAGGGATCTCTGAGTTCAAGGACAGTATGGTTTACACAGAGTTTCAAGTCAGTCAGAACTACACAGTAAGACTTGTCTCTAAAACAATCAAAAAAAATAAATAAATAAAACTAAAACAACAAGAAAAACACGGATTATGAGTCAGGCATGGTGGTGCATGCTTTTAATCCCACTTATCAGGAGGCAGAGACAGGTGGATCTCTGTGACTTTGAGGCCAGCTTGGTCTACAAAATGAGTTCCAGGACAACCAAGGCTGTTAAATAGAGAAACCCTGTCTCAAAAAAACAAAAACAAAACAAAACAAAAGCAAAAACAACAACAACAACAACAAAAAAAAAGAAACAAAGTACAAACCCAGATTATTAAGATGGTTCTAAAACTCAACAAATTTATTGAAACTCGCCA
This sequence comes from Chionomys nivalis, assembly GCF_950005125.1. Taxonomy (NCBI): domain Eukaryota; kingdom Metazoa; phylum Chordata; class Mammalia; order Rodentia; family Cricetidae; genus Chionomys; species Chionomys nivalis. The sequence goes on along the minus strand of NC_080095.1, from coordinate 18,136,596 downwards.
TCTTGAGTGAATGTTCACAAAGCAATGTGGCTGTGCACTTTAGTAGACTTATTCAATGTTGCTAGGCAGAAAGGGCTTCAGGGAAAATCTAGACTCTGCATTCACAGGCTGCTGGGTTGCCAACGGTACCTCACATCCTCCAGTGGGTCGCAGGAGTAATGCAGAGCCACTTCTCCCTCCTCCTCGGGGTTCCTGATTGGGGACTGTATACCATATTATCGTCCATTGAGGGTAGGTGGATCCTGGGAGAACAGCACCCCTGTCTTGCAGAGTGGAATCCTCAGGCCAACCTCAGTGTGTCTGCAGTGGGCCATGCTAACATTCCTGGATACTGCAAGAGTGATTGAGTTGTCAGTGGTCCTGAACTTACATTTGTCCTCTCAGACTCTTGGTCATGATTTTACACGAGATCCATGTTGGATAGTTGAATATTCTGTGCTCCTCAGAGGGAATGAGGTGGGTGCTCGAACAGTGGGGATCAGACTGAAGTGATGTTGTTGTTGTTTTGTTTTGTTTTGTTTTGTTTGTTGTCTTTTGATTTTGTTTTTTTCAAGACAGGGTTTCTCTGTATAACCTTGAACCCCAGCTGTCCTGGAACTTACTCTGTAGACCAGGCTGGCTTCGAACTCACAGAGACTGTCTTCCTCTGCTTCCTGAGTGCTGGGATTAAAGTTGTACGCCTCCACCACCCAGCCCAGGCTGAAGTTTTGTGGCAAACCTTTACCCTGATGGAAAGTTTGTGTGTTACCATGGGATTGACGTTTAAATTGGTAAAACCTGGAGGAGGCAGATTGCCCTCCAGAAATTGCACTGGCCTCTTGCAATCAGGCAAGAACTCGAATAGAGGGAGACTTCTGAGCCTTTGCAGGCTCAGTCTCTAGATTGCTGGTCACACTGCAGCGGTGAACTTCCCGGCATCATCACTGGTCAAATACTTGATACTGAATCTCGATCTGCATACACACCCTCTTGGTGCTGTCTGTCAGAGAACTCTAAACACTAAGCATGTGCCAGCTCCAACCACAAAGAACTCTTCCAGGGTAGAAGGGTCCAGTGTGGTCCCCTTGACATGGAGAACTTGGTTGATCTTCTCAAAGGCTGGGTTATATCAGAACTCAGGGCTGGCCTGTGTTGCTGACAGGATAAACATTCATACCTGAAGCTCTACCAGCTGTGGTCAGTGAGTGGAGATCATGGTGCTAGATCAGAGGTACTGTCTTTTATACCTCATCTATACTGATTTGATTAGTGAGAAGCTATCTGACATTCAGCTGGCTGTAACGAGTCTTTCTCTATCCTGCCAGTCAGCTCCCAAATAACAACACAGGAGACTTCTCATTATGAAAACTCAATCTATAGTTTAGGCTTGTTCCTAACTAGCTCTTACAACTTAAAATTAATCCATTTATATTAATCTACATTCTATTACACGGCACTACTTCTCTTCCATCCTGTACCTCCTGTTTCCCCTCCATGTCTTGGTGTCTCCTATGTGTCTAGATTCTCCTCGCTCTCTCTCCCTGGAAATCCCACCTATACCTCCTGGCTAGTTATTGGCCAGTCAGCTTTTCATTACATCAATCACAGCAATAAATCTTCACACAGTCTACAAACATCCTACAACAGCTGGCCAAGCCATTTTGCTGACTCCTGTGGTTTGACTTACCCCTCCAAAATTCAAGTTCACATTACAGGTGTGGGGCTGGGAAGATGGCTCTGTCAAAACGTCAAGGCAATGTTTAGCCTAGAACCTAGAACCTGGGTTTGGATACCCAGCTCTGTGTAAAAAGCTAGGTATACCTACAAACCCAGATCTGGGAGGTGGAGGCAATAGAAACCTAGGGCCCTGCCAGTTAGTCTAGCCCAATCATTGAGCTACAGGATAAACAGTTGAGATGGAGAACCAACATTGATCTCTGGCCTCCACACATACATGGATGCACCTTCCTACACACACACACACATGCACACACACATATACACACACATATACACACACATGCATACACACACACAAAATGATAAAGCATTTCATGGCCTTTATAATAGTCTAAGATAAGACTTTAAAACAACTGGGATTGTTTCCAAGGTGGTAGGGTCACAAGGGCTCTTCTCTGAGCTCTGAACCAAGGAATGTGACCAGAGCAGAAGTGAAGTTGCCATTGCACGAGGTTGTCTTGATAAACAGATGAGCTCCACCTGCTTATCTGTCTGTGTTACCTATGTTTCCTCAGCCTTCTGCCACGTTATGATGCAAAAAGAAGGCCTTCCTTGATGTGACTGCCTGCTCTTGAGTTTCCTACTATCCTGAGCCAAATAAACTTCCCTTCTTCCCAATTTTCCCAGTCTGTGGGACTCCACAGAACTGGTAGGAGATGGCTCAAGTTGCCTAATCGGAATTTTGGAGCTGGCTCAGCCAGCATATGGCTGGCATCAGGACTCTTGTCAGTAATGGTGTGAGTACCCGGTTCCACGGACTAGGTGTGCAATCAAGACTAGGGCTTACAGAGCAGGTCAGCCCCATGGATCAGGTATGGAGAAGAAAGAGGGATGTCATCATTGGGTGTCCATGTCCACTTCCTTTGCAGTTGCCCTTGAGGGACATTCTCCCAAGCATAGAGATCATCACATAGGGTCGCCCAGAAAGCCCACCCACCTGTATCTTCCTTAGGACCCTTCCTTCATCTCTCACCCTGTCTCTCTTTAGGTTGGTGGAAGCCAGTCAAACCTTTAGTCACAGCTGAAGCAGCCACATACAGTCTTCCAGACTAACCTTTCTACACACTGTGGCTGTACACCATCGAAGGCTCGACCCTCTGGGAGAAGTTTCCTTCTGTGTGGTGTCATCTGATCATACCCTAGGCCATAGAAGGCTGCAGAAGACTTCCCTTGGCCCACTCTCTTAAGATATTTGTTTGGGGGCTGGGAGCTGCTGGCTGAGCAATGCAGCCACTCTGAAGCCTCTTTGTTGTTCACACCACATGGTGAAAGCACAGACAGGCTCAAGTTGTGGCAGCTGTTTCCACTCCCAGCTGTTGGTCCCCCTAACCCAGGTACCACACAGACTAGGGAGTGTTCCTCCGGATGACTCCAGCCCCAGCAAGTGACCTGCAAGTTGGCTCTGCTTGATTGAGAATCAACTCCCTTCAAAGCCTTCTAAGACTCATAATTAAGTCCTAGGTCAGGGCCTCCGCTTTTCCTTCCCTCCAGCTGTGGTGGTCTTTCTAATTTCTATGTGAAGGAGAATTTCTTGTTATCTTAATTAGGCTTTAATTGGTGATTAGCCACCTTCTGTCTTTTGATTGTCTTCCTCCACTGCTTCAGCTGCCCCCAGCAATAGCTCTCTAACTCCAGAGGCACCTGATGCCAAGTTGCCACGTATCTTCCTCATACCTGGTTCACCGAGCTCTCCTGTGGGTTCTTCCTGCTGATCCTAACTGCACCTCTAGCCCTCAGCAGGGACTATTCATGCATTCATACCGCCAGCAATAGAGTCCTCATTGTCAGCCATCTGGTGGCTGGGCTAGATCCAGAAGCCTATTTCAGAGATTCTTGGAGCTCTCCTGGTACCATCTGTTGCAGGTTGAATTCCCTGGCATTTGGTCCCTGCAATGGAAATCTGCGCTCAAGAAGGAAACGGTTCCTGGGACCTAGCCAGTGGGGCAGAGACTGAAGGGAGCCGGACGTGGCAGTCAAAGGGAGGACTCAATCGGTCCTATGAGGACCACCAGATTGACATCACATTGGAGAGACGGTGCCGAGCTGTAGGACCCTCCATACCTAGCAATCGGGGATATGTAGGCAACTTCCCATAAGGGAGTATGTTTTGGGGCTAATGTTTTTCCATGAGGATGACCCGCAGAGAGGATTCTGTTGAGAGATGTAAGTCCACAGCCCAGTCATAGGTGGGGGAGTGTGGATGTGACCTGGGTCCAGGGGAACCAATGATGAGTATGGGTGGTGTCCTGGAGGGGCCGCCATACCTGCACATTTCCTCTGTATGTCTGAGATTAGGTAAAAATCCATATTTGGACTCCAAGATAGAGATTTATGACCCATTTGGATAACTTCTGTAAATTCTAGAAAAAAAAGATGGTCATGAGGCCGCCATCTTGGAAATGGCTCTTATGAGCGCACGGCGTTTGGCAGGGTCGAGGCTTTCTGGGGCAGTGGTTTTGCTTTATAGGTGAAAACAATCGAGGTCTCAAAGCCGCGCCCCCTCCAGGTGTAGCTGAGCAGAAAGAAACAGGTGAGAATTTATATATAAAAAATATAGCATCGCACACATTGTGTTTGTCAAGCTTTATGTTCATTTGTCTATTAGCAAACACTCACGAGCACCCACCAGGTATCAGGCGCCACATGACAGCTGAAAACGTGCTCCCCGCAGTGCTGCTTTGACAAACCAACATCTCTGCTTGGGGAACTCACTCCGGGAAGACTGCTGCAGAACCACGGACCTCACGTTGCTGGTCCCTCTTCACGAGGCTGATCCCAGAACACTATTACCCTTCCTGCGGATGTGAGAAGGAAACAGCTTTCCGTTGGAGTGGTTAAGTTGGTAACATCAGCGTGAGGAAGGAAAGAGAGGGGAGCAGAGACAGCAAAGGTAAGAGGGAGAGCTTCTGGGAGATATAACCCAGCGTTAAAGCACTCAACCAGCACATGAGGGCCTAGGCTTGAGGAAAAAAAAAAAAAACCCGGTGTGAGTGGGAGGTGGAGAACCTAGAACATAATCAAGGTCTGAGATTTGATGCTGCAAATTCCTCAACATTCTTCCTCCCTTGAGTTAGTTTGCATTACCTTTCTATTGCCAGTGACCCCTCAGTCACGTCCCGGGTCTGTAGTGCACAGCTCCAGGCCCTGCCCGTTTTACGGTTCAGGCTTTCTAGTTCAGTATGCTCTCATGAGAACCTGGTCCCAAGCCCACAGGGACTGTGCCGTATTTGTCTGCTTTTGTAGACACAGAGCTGGTCATTGAGATAGGCAGTAGGTAAAGGAGCTTGTTGACAAGCCTGGAAACCTGAGTTTGAAGCCTGGAACACACACGGTAGGAGAGAAGCAACTTTTTCAAGTTGCCTTCTGCCCTCTACATACTCTTTATGGCGTGCATGCATGGGTATACACACACACACACACATACACACACACATCCACACACACACATCCACACACATCCACACACACATCCACACACATACACACACACATACACACACATACACACACATCCACACATATCCACATACACACACATCCACACACATCCACACACACATCCACACATCCACACACACATCCACACACACACATCCACACACACATACACACACATACACACACAACCACATCCACACACATCCACACACACATCCACACACACATACACACACACATCCACACACACACACATCCACACACACACACATCCACACACACATCCACACACACATCCACACATCCACACACACATCCACACACACATCCACACACACATCCACACAAACACACATCCACACACACACACATCCACACACACACATCCACACACACATCCACACACAACCACATCTACACACATACACACACACATACATACACACACACATACACACACACATCCACACACACATTCACATCTACACACAACCACATCCACACACATCCACACACACATACATACACACACATCCACACACACATACATACACACACATCCACACACACACACACACACATCCACACACATACACACACATACACACACACACATACACACACACATACATACACACACACATACACACACTAAACAAATAAATGCAGTATTTTTTTTTGTTTGTTTGGGGGAGATTTAGAGACAGAGTTTCCCTATGTAGTCCTGGCTGTCCTTAAACTCGTTCTGTAGACCAGGCTGGTCTTAGACTCACAGAGATCCCCCTGCCTCTGCCTCCTAAGTGCTGGGACTAAAGGCAGGCCCCACCACCACCTGGCTACGATAAAAAAAAAATATATTTTTAAAAGAGTCTAAGAGAGTCTTAAGTGGAAGGCCCGGATTGGAAAGTGTGTTGTAAGATGGACCTTTTATTGCTACCGATATTGAGTCCCTGCAAAATGAAGAAACCCCTCCCACAAGGTACCACCCATGCTCTTGAGCTTCAGCTTGTGGCACTGGGTACTTCCTCAAGATCCAGGCAGAGTTTTCCATCCTTCAGAACCCGAGGGCCCTGGGCTGGTGTGGTCAGAGCCGTTCTGACTGAATTGTTGGAGTGCAGTCGCTTCCTGGGCAGTTTAATTGTGATCTACAGACGGTGGTGACAGAAGCAGGGCCCACAGCAAGAGGGCATACTCAAGGCTGGCCACTGGGACGTTCGGGCCTAGTCCGTCCCTTGTGGAATGAAGTGTATCTTCATGCATGTTGGCTACATCCTGGTCACTTTAGCTCTTATGACTTCCACGGACAAGGACCAGATGGCTCTGTGGGGTTTCTGGGTGTGTATCCTGGCTGTTGGAGCTCGTGAGAAGGGCTAAGAGAGTACGGGCTAATGACCTTAGGTCAGCCTCCTGCCCTGCTTCTCTGGTGGGACTCCCTGAGTTATCTTCTGCCATGGCTCCCTGAAGTCACTGTGGGATGGAGCCTACAGGGAAGGCTGTGCGCCAAAGCTCTCTATCCTGGCACCTCCTTCCTGCTCACACTATTCTGAGGGCATTTCTGGATGAGTCTAGAGTAAACTCCAGCTGTCCTTGGAGCTCTCCACAGAAAGGGCTTGGTTGACTCACGTCATAAAAGGGGGAACCAGTGACATAGTAAGGAAGAGCCAGGGCAGAGTGACCCAGGGACTGTGTCTCTTCTAGATCTGCTTGAGTCTGTCTCTTCATTCTCAGACTGATTCTCCAGCGTAGGGTCAGGTCCTGCCAGCTTTATGAGCAGCACACCCTAGTCCCAAGGCTCACAGCAGAGTGTTCTGGACCTCTTACCTGGTGGGTCTCTCACTGCACACTTAAGGATTCAGAGTGGGGAATCTCGCTTTCTTGAAAGGAACAGGAAATGGTTGGGGGCGGAATATACAACGCCAACCAACGTCAGTACTAACCTCTCCTGGCTTGAACATCGGCCCCTCGAGGGCTTGCTTGTTGACTAGATCATTCAGCAAACATTGACCCAGCGCCGTAGAGGGCAGGCAATGAAGGGCAGGTAGAAATTGGGAGAGCATACAATCTCCTTGAAGACTTAGGCCTTTTCCGGAGCAGAAACATGGCAAAGCGGGACAAACAGACTTTGAACCGGTCTGCCAACTGCTGAGCATGGGTCAGGCCTTGGATTTCCAACCGTCAGATGGGCAATATAAGGGAAAATGCTTTTGAATTCTGTGCCCAACACTGGGCCCCCAACTTTCTCCCCGCCATGATGTGTGTGTATGTGTGCATGTGCGTGTGCTTGTGTGTGTGTGCACAGGCGTGCACGCACGTGCATGTGTGCTGATATTGTTTTATCTTTGAAAGGAAAGGGAACAGAGAGTAAGTGAGATTTCAGGGTGGGGTATATCAGGCCTCCTAGGGACTTGTGGAGACTCGACACAACACCACCTCGATAGCATGCAAACTGTGTCAGCCCTGGGAGGTGCTGTTCATCCCTGGTTTGACAAGGCTGCCTGCCACAGTGCTAATGAAGCCCCTACTGGGGGTTCAAGTGTTGAGGACAGCTGCCTGAACTCTTTCAGGCCTTCTCACTAGCCTTGCTGACTCTCTGGGGGGTCTTCTCCCTTGTGAAAATAATGAACTCGGAGGTGCTATGTGCTCATCAGAAGAAAATGAGGCAAAATGAGGCAGAGCTGTAAAGTGGTCTGGGCCCTGATGCCCAGTCACCCTTCAGTACGGGGGAAGAAGAAATTACTGAAATTGAAGAAATTAGACCTACTTGGTCCAAGATTAAGGCTAGTTCTAATGAAGCGGCACCATCTTTCTTGCTAGGGAAGGAAAAAAATCACTTTAGCCCTTAATTTCTCCAGCCTCCCTATAAGGAAATATGTGCAAAGGCTTCTGGGTTGTTTATTAGGTCGTTTTGTTTTAATCACCAGCACAAGGTTTGCTGGGAGAGACTGCAGACCTTTTGGTAAATTCTCAATCAGCCACTTTAAAAGGATGTCTGGAACCTTCTGAAGGCTACCCCATTCTCCGGTAGGGAGGAAATTTCCATTCATTTCTCTGGGTTTTGCTGCACCATCAAGTGCAGGAGGCCCTGGAGGCTAGACCCTCACATAGGGGTCCAGTTTTAAAGGTCCACCTTAGCTCTGCAGCTGCTGGAGGGCCAAGAACGGTGTCTGTGAGAGGTCAGATGAGCCAGGCACGAGAGAGGAAGTGTATTTCAAAGGTTCTCCGAGTGATGTGGGGTTGGAACAGGCATCCCGGAGGAGGTGGCATGTTCATAGAGATGACGGATGGGAGGCAATGATGTGGAGCGGGAGTGGCTGGGAGAGAGGAGGCCTAGGCAGAACTCCGCGAAGCTCAACAACGGAGCCATTGTGGAGTGCCCAGAGGGCGAAGGCAGAGAGGTGAGGTGGTGAAGTCGGCAAGGCCAGATCCTGTGCGGTCTTGTCGGCCTCGGTTGGGACTTGAGGTTTTTATTCCTGGGGTTTTAAGCAAGGGCGTGACAAGTTCTTTGGTTTTTAAAGTTGCTCTGACAGCTGGGATGAGCAGGGGCTGTGTCTGGAGCCGTGTGGAAGATGCAGAAGCCACCAAGGACTGGAAATGACAGTGGGCAGAGCCCAGAGCCATTCCGTTCCACCATCAGAAACCACCACATTGGGAGGCAGTATGGGGAAGGGAGAGTTTTAGCCCTGCCCCTTAGGGGTTTTTATCTGGATCTGAGAACTAAATCAATTAGATTGTCACAAGGCAGATCAATAAGGGAAAAGCGTGCAAAGGGAAGGCAACTTTCCCATGACCCAGGAGCCGTCTTGAGAATGCAGAGGAACAGGGACCCAGAGGAGCAAGTGGGCTGGGATGTGATAAGGGTCTCAGGTGAGGGTGAACCGGGTGGAGAAGCTGCCAGTGCGATAAGGGCCCAACTCCCTGTGCTGATTTGCACAGAATTTTCTCAGCTGCAATTTCCCAATCTTGGTGGTAAAAGTGAAGGTACTTCCTTCTGCTGCAGGGAGGAAGTTTTTCAGCCTCCATCTTCTAAGGGGCAGAAAGAAAATGATGCAGTCAGCCAACAGAGTGCTGACTGAGCATGTAGCAAGCCCTGGGATAGATCTGCAGCACAGTAACTGGGAATGGCGGTGCAGGCCTGTAACCTTAGCACTTGGAAGGGGGAGGAGGCAGGAAGACCAGAAATTCAAGGTCATCCTCGGCTACAGAGCAAGTTTGAGGTAAGCCTGAGCTATAGGAGACTGTCTCAAAAACAAAACAACCACTTAAAACAAAAGGAAGGAAGGAAGGAAGGAAGGAAGGAAGGAAGGAAGGAAGGAAGGAAGGAAAAAGAGAGGGAGGGAAGGAGAAAAGAAAAAAGAAAAGGAAAAAAAGCAAGAAATAGGCCAGGCTGACCTGCCAATCATTAAGCTTAGACAACAAAATTCCACCTTACATCTTAGTAGCTGAGGCGAATGTTTAGGACATAGAACGAAAGTCCTGGCCGGAGGTGGTGGTGCTCACCTCTAATATTAACATGGGAGGCAGAGGCAGGCATATCTCTGTGAGTTCCAGCCCATCCCAGCTACAAAATGAGACCTTGTCTTAAAAAAAACAAAAATATTGGCTACTGGGTAGATGTGGGCATACACACACACACATGTGCACACACACACACACGCATGCACATATGCACACACAACCAGGACCAAAGTGGAGAAGGCAAATGTGGTCTTGGAATTCAGAGGGACAGAAGGGAACCACAGTCACTGACTGGACTCAAGTTCCAAGGGAGTGAACAGGGAAAAAATTCCTGACCTAATGTTCCCTTTCATTAGTTAATGCCTCCACAGGCCATGACCCAGGGCCCAGAATCCTACAGAAACACAGAACAAATTGGCAGAGCCACCAGAGAGCAGCCAGTGAGAGGAGACATCCCAAGCATGGTCTTGCCTTTTTTACTGTTTGCCCTTTGCAGTAGAATACCTCCTGAAACAAGAGCTTGAGGTGGGGAACTTGCCTTGATGCAGGGCAAGCTTCCCTGTGGGAGAAACATCCATTAAGGTTGCGTGGGCTCCATGACAGCTCCCTTGAGTCCCATTCCAGCAGCAAGCATGAGCACAGGCTCAGAGCTCGTGTTGAGAGTCTGTCCTAGAGTTTCTGCCTCTCTCCCACTCTATCAAGTATTCTGACTGGTCAAGCTCATGCACTTGGCCCATTTATTCCCCTGGGTTGCCATTATCAGGTCCAAAGTCATTGCTTTACTAGGGGGCTTTCCACACACCTGCCACCCTCCATACTGAGAACTTTCTTAGATCCCTAGAACTTTCAACCATGGCATGACCCTTGGAGGCCCTTTCTGTACCCCTCTAGGCCAAGTGTGTCCCTTTAATATCTGGTGTTCCAGAATGTCTGTCTCCCAGAGGACCCTAAGAAAGTCAACTACTATAGATGATGATGATGATGGTGGTGGTGTTGATAATGATGATGATAGTGATGATGCTGATGATGGTGTTGATGATGATTTTTTTTAAGAGAGGGATTCTCCATGTAGTCCTGGCTGTCCTTTAACTCTGAGGACCAGGCTGGCCTCAAACTCAGAGATACACCTGCCTCTGCCTCCTGATTGTTGGGATTAAAGGTGTGCACCACTACCACCCAGTGGATTTTATTTTAAGACATAGTCTGTCAGGGCTAGGAATGTATTTCAGCTGGTAGAATGCTTCCCTATCCTGACAAAGGCCTAGGTTCAACCCCTGGCACAAACAGAAAGCCCGGTTTGGTGGTGTGTTGGTACTAGAACACTAGGATTACAGGAGACGGAGGAAAGTGGAGCAGAAGTTCAAAGTCACCCTCAGTTGTGTAATGAGTTCCAGGGCAGCCTTGGATACATGAGATGGTCTTTAGAAATAAAACTCTCTTTGTGAGTTCGAGGCCAGTCTGATCCACAAAGTGAGTTTGAGGACAGCTAGGACTGTTACAAAGAGAGACCCTGTCTCAAAATATCTAAATAAATAAATAAAATCTTCTTTGATATTTGTTTTGTTTTGCTTTTTGAAGCAGGGTATATCTGTGTACCTTTTTACCCTGTCCTGGCACTCACTCTGTAGACCAGGCTGGCCTCTAACTCACAGAGATCCACCTGCCTCTGCCTCCCAAGTGCTAAGATTAAAGGTGTGTGCCACCAATGCCCAGCTATTAAAATAAAACTCTTAAAAGGAGTTCTACTATATAGCCAGGGCTGGGCTTGAACTCATGATCTTCCTGCACTAGGTTATTATAGTTTTTGATAGATGGGTGGATGCTTGAAAGAGGAGTTGTGCTGCCTACCTCTGCTTACGTAGATGTAGGTGCTAAGGAGGAGGGACAAGGAATCCTGGTGGCCATTCTTCCAATAGGACCAGAGCAGTAAGGCAGGGTGAATCCCTGGGCCCCAGGACAGAAGTTCCACCTTAGAGATCTGGCCCTGTCTGGCTCCAGTCTGGTTGCCCCTACCCAGGCTGTCAATCTCCCTTGACAGGTTCTAGGATTAGGTTTGCTTGTTCAAACTACCCGCCCTCCTATCCTGGAAGGTCTGAGGCCCCAGGATGCCATAACCCAGCCAAGTCACACTGCCAAAGCCATCTGGGCCCACTTAGGCCTGTGGTGTGGGGGCCAGAGGCACCCTGGCTGGTGAAGTTCTCCGTGGGGGCTAGCAAGGGGGTGTCCCAAGGCTCTTGGGGGCTTTCTGGGCCAGACCTCCACACGATGGCAGCATGCTCGCACTGAACCCGCTGGTCTGCTTGGCTGGGCCTGGACCCAGCACCGCCCTGGGCTCTCTGGCCCTGCTCCCCGCTTCTGGAGGCGATGGTTTCTGCTGTCTCTAGTTCTGTCTGGAAAAGCCTCTGATCTCACTAGTTCCTTGCTTCCACAAGAACCTCTTCAGCTCACATATTTCCCGTGAACCCCATCCAAAGGAGGGCATCACCTCTCTCCCTACGCCTTCCTCTCCCTGCCCCCAAACTCAAGTAGGTAGGAAAGAGCAGGCATGAGCGTCTGGTGCCTTTGGGGCCACGAGCGAGCGTTGTTTTCTCCACCTCACAGGCTGCCTCTCCAAACCCAGCCTAGCTTGATGGTATCCTGTTCTTCTGGCTGAGGATGCTGTCAAGGGCTGTCTATAACATGAGGGGCTTATGCTCTTTGCTAGAGGAATCTGAATGAAGGAAAATGGCTGTCCTAAATCCACCCGCTAAGCAGAGATTCCCCTGACGACAAGTGGAGGGAAAAGCTACAGTGTCAGTGCTCCCTAGTCTCCAAACCTGCCCAGAGAAGAACAAACAAGGCCTATCTTACCCTGACCCTACTTCTTATCTTTTCCTCTCTCCACCAGCTTCAATATCCTCTCCTCACGTCCCTAACAGCTACATGTCCCCCAGTCTACCTTCTTTGTGTGTCTACCTCTGTCCCCTATAGGTTTCCCCTGCCCCCCCAAATTCTCTCTCTTCTGCCGTGAGCTTCATTCTATCTCCAAGGACTTGGGTCCATGCCAGACTTTTTTTTTTCTTTAATGAGAGAGAATACTTAGCTTCTTGGGTAGGCATCAGACTGAACCCAGTACCTATTACTATTTCATTGTGTTTAGTGATGTTTTTTCTTTCCACCATGTAGGTCTTGGGGTTGAATTCAGGTTGTCAGGCTCAGCAGCAAGCATTTTTACCTGCTGGGCCATCTCATTAGCTTAGGTCTAGGCAGCAAGGACATTTGTGTTTGGACATGGGCTCTGTGTCTCTAGCTGACAGTAGACAGGGGAGAAGGAGGCTTGCAGGTCCCTTATCACCCAGGCTGTCCCCTCCACAGCCATCAGGTACAGTCTACCCCCAACAGCAGTGTGACTTTAACCTGGGACATCTGGCAGTGCCTACAAAAGACTTCAGGAAGCATTTTTGTTGTTTTTAATTCAATATTATTCCTTTGCCTAATTTTTTCTCTACTTATAGAACTCTATAGAATTTTGGAAAATCCAGGCAAGTACAAAAAAGAAAACAACATTCATAGAAACCCACACTGTGTGCTGTGGATCTAGTGCCATAGTAGGGCGTTTGCCTAGAGTGTGCTAGGGCCTGGGTTTGATCCCAGCTTGGGAAAATGAACAAACGATAAACAAAAAAAACTCTTACTTTTTCACTACTTCAAGGTAACCACTACTAATAAGTTTGCATTTTCTTTCACATATTTTTGTAAATGTAATTCCATGTATTTTCTCTCTCTCTCTCTCTCTCTCTCTCTCTCTCTCTCTCTCTCTCTCTCTCTCTGTAGGTCACAGTGCTGAAAACAGTTTTTTCTTTCCACCATGTAGGTCTTGGGGTTGAATTTAGGTTGTCAGGCTTGGCAGCAAGCATTTTTACCTGCTGAACCATCACATTGACCCTAAATTTTATATTTATTTTTATAATACAACACACAATTTTACATACGTTTTTACTTAAAATTTTGTTGCAAGCATTTAACATAATTATATGCATGCAATATTATAGTCTTTTCTTAAAATATCAAAAGTACTCTTCATTGAAATCATTTAAGTTATAATTTAATTTTTATTTCTTATTGAACAGTTAGGTATATTCTACTTGTGGGAGGCCATAGCACTACGAGAATTGGACAAGATCCCACAAGGCACTGGTAACGACTACTACAAAGTGTGAAGGCAACAGACCCTCCTCTCTTTGGGTGTTGTACTGGGTTTTCGGGGCTCAACTTCAAGAATCACTTCTGGGTGCCCAGTCCACCTGGTCTCTTGCCTGGTTATGCATTTCTTTCCACATTTCTGAGCTCAGTTTTTCTTCCTATAAAAGGAGATGGCTGGGGTCAGGCTCCTGGAGCTGGGCCCAGCCTGTGATTGCAGACATCAGCTGCATGAGGGCCATCCATCAAGCTGCAGCCCATGTGGGTGCTGACCTCAGCCCCCAGCCTCGGAAGATATGTGTGCTGTTGATCCCGGGGCCTTCACAGGAATGAGTCTACGGAGCCCACCTGCCTTGTTGATAACTACCAAGCATAAACAGGGCACCAGGAATGTTTAAATGTTGGGTTATTCTGTTCCAGAAGATGCCATACATACATTCGGGCTATTTCAGGATGGCGCAGGCCTTGTAGGAGGATGGCGAGGGGCTCTCTGCTGATCCAGTTACAAGCATGTGCAAAGGCAGCAAATGCCACCATTCCTGTCCAGTGACCTAAGAGGGGTGAGAAAAGACTCTTGATCTACATGTAAAGTGTCCTTGCTACAGGCGCAGGACAGGAATGGACAGAGGGAGTGGCGGGGGGGTAGGCAGCTGTTCAGTAATCCTCTGAGTTGGCTATATCCCAAATGGACAGACTAGACCCATAGCAACTAGGAAAGACCCTGAATAGCCAGAAAACTTCAGACAGGGGAAAAGGGGTGCTGGACCTGGTGTTCAAGGGTCCCTAGAGCAAGGCCTGCCTAGACTTCCCTTGACCTCTGCAAGGAGAGAGTAGAAGGCAACTAAACTTCTACCTCCAAGCCCTCTGTGAAAAGGTTGGAATGTTTCATGTTTGAGAGTTGTTTGGTGGGAGAGGAGTCTAAGTGTCCCTGCTTCTGGTAAGCCCTGGGTTTGGTATACCCCCAGCCACCATGTCCCTGAGGCTCCCACAACCCTCTTCCACACACACAGCTCTCTCGGGCTGCTTCTTGTCCAGTCCTTGTACTAGGGGCTTCTGTAGACACACTGGTACAGGGAGAAAAGCCTCTCTACCTTAGGCTGGTGGTGGCTCTTTGTGGGCTACAGAAAGACGTGCTCCTTTGTGGGTTAGGAGGCGAGCCAGGGCATACTAGGGCCTTTGTGCGGGCATATTCATCTTGACCCCATAACTCTCTCTATGGGGTTGCATCTGTCCTGAGGACTTAGTAGGGATGGCTGCAGAAGAGAAAGACTACACTTCCATTGCTAATTTTCAGTGCCCACTTCATGTGGCAGAACAAAGTCAGAAGTCAGGGACGGGAAGCCTTGAGTGTCCCATCTGTGATCTGGAGGATAGTACGGCTGAGCTGTATGTGGAGTGAGTTTACTGGAGAGGGGCACCTTGTGGGTCCACCTCAATCTTCTCTCCTGCCCCACCTCCCTGCTTGCTGGTCTTATTCCCAGCTAAGTTACTAGTGTTGTCTCAACTCTGCCTGACCTGGTGTCTTCTGCAATTTCCTATTAAAATTGCCAGTGAGTCCATTTCCGTCTTCTTGCCCATGTGAAGCACAGGCGAGGAGTAGCACCGTACTAAGGCTGTGGTGATCTGTCCCATTAGATGTACACAGTTAGGGATTTAGCGAGAGGAGATTCTTGTCTGTCTCTATCACAAAGGGCCTGCTGTCCTCTCTATACAGAGATGGAATTGAGGTGTATATTTGTCCGTTTTAATCCATTTAGTTGACAGGCATCAGACCTAAATCAGATTTGCAGTTGAGAGGAAAATTCTTAAATGCTTCATTTTGCTCTATTGACGTGCGGCAGAAGCAGCTATGGTCTCTCTTTCTCTGCCTCCCACCCCTGAGGAAGAGAGCATATGTCCAAGTGTGACTTGGGGGCAGAACACCGCCTGTTTTCCAGGCCCTTGGAATGGCTTGGCTCAGCACATAAAAAAAGATCCTGACATTTGTGTCCTCTTGACTCTTCCCAAAGTAGCATCTCTGGCGGGCAGTATTGCCTTGTAAGGCAGGTAGTGGCAGGGGCCAGGGAGTGCGCGGTCAGCTGGGAGCATGGGGACAGGGACAGTCATAAACAGCCCAGGGGATTAACTCTGGCCCACATGGCTTTTGGGAGTTCAGAGGAATGAGGAGGTGGCGCCAAGGGAGGGAGAGGTGTTGGTGTGTTTTTCGAATGCCAGGACTATAATTAAGGGGTGAGAAGATTCGTGCTAACCCGTAACCAAGGCTGCAGAAGAAATCATGAAATCCAATAGCCCCAGGAGCCTGGATTTGGAACCTCACATGGTCCAAGCTTTGAAGCCGATTTCGGAGCTCAGCACATTCATCAAGGGGGTGCTGAGGCTCTGACAGCGTCAGGTGGCGTGTGGCAGGCTCCTGGTGCCTAAAGTAGCTCTTGGGCACCTTCAAGTCACCTGTTCCAGGACTACCTCAAAAGACACAGAGGGACTTTCCAGAGAGTCTTGTGCGCATGTGTTCAGTTGGGAGGGGGCGTCCTCATCTCAACAGAGGGCTTTCCAAGGGCATATGCCCAGGGTTTAAGCAAAAGTTCTCCAAAACCTTACCGTGGTAGAAAAAAATGTTGGATGGGTGTGCCTAGGGTGTGAGGGGTGGGTGATCCATCTGGACTGGGTTAAAATGTAGCCTAAGAGAGTGTGCCCCCGTGGCTACAGTTCCCGGGAACGGTGTATGGCAGTTACGTGTTCCTTTCTGTAACATAGCATATACTGGACATGTTGTAATATTAAAAGTTTTTTTTTTTTTCCTTTTAAGTCGTCCCTGCCTTTCTTCAAGCCCTGTGATGTCCACGGTGTTGCCTGGGTGTGCCTTCCTCAGCCCCTAATAGGATAAAGCCGGGAGACCAAACCTTCTTTCTTCGTCTACCATCTCTGACCACATCCTCTAGATCCAGTGATTCCTGGAGAATCCACCAGACAGACTTGGTTGTGGCCAGGCCATGTGGGCACGCCGTTGCCTCAGGCGCTGGCCAACAGCCTTTCTTAGAAAGCCGTGGGTTTGGTGTCGTTCCCCCCCACCTCCTATGCTACGGCGCAGCCTGCCCTGCTGGGCACCACTGTTCCCTCTGGAGTTGCTTCTGAGGGAAACTGGGTTCCGGGGTCCCCAGTGGGATTTCCAGATTAGGACCTAAGTTGAGAGGGACACTGGTCTTTAACTGAGGCCACATTAGTCAACAAATGAGAGCATTTGAGCCCAGCTTGGATGAAGCCCAGCGCTGCCCACGGGTACCCATGCTGCTCTCTGGGGCAGGCAAAAGTATGAACTTGCAAAGTCTCAGCTTAATTCCTGGCACTGGGGCGTCCACCTCCTTCCTGAGCTGGTGGTAACTGTGCTAATCAGCTAGGCCACAGGACAATCAGACTTGACCTTGTGGGGAGCTCTGCCAGCCCAGAGCTGTTATGGCTGACTCAAGAGGCTCTCTGGGTATCAGGCATTCCCAGAGGTCTTCACACAGAGTCTCACAGTAAGCTTCAGCTCCTGAGGGTCACCTGCCACCCCAACTTCCCTGCTCAGGGGTCTTAGGCAACATGCCCACCCTCACAATGCCAAAAGTGAAGGTCCAGAGGCTACACTCTATCTGGATAGCAATTCCTCTGGAACCTGGGCCTTAAGCAGGACTCTGGAAGTCTCAACATTAAGAGGGTGCTTCAGTCTTATTGCTTTGGGCATCATGGCCCTTTTACCTCAATCTTGGCCCCTCTCTGCCAGTCTGGACTTGTGGCCACACCCAAGGCCAGCTCCCGCACTGCAGGCTCATTCGCTGTATGGTGTTACTGTGGCCTAGCAGCGTGCTCTAGTCCTGCCTACCAATGGAGCACATTCCAGCTGAAGGGACCCGCTGTGAGCCCTCTAGGCTTCCCCTGGGAGGCTTTATCTTTGTGCTTCATAACCTCCCTACCCCACTCCGTCACAGCTATTCCCAGCAAGAAGGCTGCGATGTCAAAAGTCTCGGGGCCTTCTAGCACCTTCTCAGGATTCAGGTGAGGATAGGCTTCCCTGCGCAAATCCTGGACCCGACCTCCGAGCTCTGTCAGACGTCATTGTCCCCTCCCTTGTGCCTCCCCATCGTCTCTCTTCTTCCTCCTTTTTCCCGAAGCATCTCACATACAGAAAGCAATTATGCTGACTGCATAAACACGCCAGCTGATGGATGGGCTGTCACCAGATGAGCGTACCTTTTTAGCTCTGAAGGCTGCTCAAAGGCCCTGGTCCACAAAGTCCCTCTCTGCTGTGCTCAGCTCCTCTCCTCTTAGAGATCTGGTGTGCTGGGGCCATCAGGGTCGGAAACAAGGAAGACTTAATGGAAGTTCTGGGCACAACCGAGCCATACAGTCATTCTTTCTTCATTGAGTTACCCAGTATTTATCCATGGTATCTTGTTGCCGGGCATAATTAGACCTGTGCGGGGGAACAAAGAGTCAGGGTACCTTCCAGTCTTGGGAATATGAGATTAGGTGTGGCCTGATGGTGTGCTCAGACTCTCGGGGAGCAGAGAAACACTTGGACTGAGACAAGTTTCCCCAGAGAGGAGCATGGGAAGGCAAAGTAGAGGATGTGGGGGTTCTTGGAGCTCCCCATCCAGAAGAGGCACTGGGGCAGGCTCAGGGAATATAGGAGCAAAGATCTCACAGACATTTGGGGTTTTTTTGTGTGTGTTTTTTCAGTTTGGGGTTACTTAAAAGTTGTGCTAAGATAAAATCATGTGGCACATAATGACAAAGAGAATGCATTCTGAGAAATGCATCACTAATTAGGCCCTTTGGTCGCTGTGTGTACATCATAGTGTCCCCACACCGAGCTGAACAGTATGGTCCATGGCACATTTGAACTGTATGCTTGGCATACTGTGCCAAGATTGCAGACACATGTGGCACAGACCTTTGTGAACATAGCAGGCAGTTAACACATAAGGAGTTGGGTCAGAACACGTAAGTCCAGAAGAAATACCAAGAAAAGGCTGGGATAGGGCTTGATGCTGGGGAACTTGGCTGGTATGTATCCGGTTCTGGTTCCCATCTCAGTGCCAGAAAAAAAGAAAAAAGGAAAGAAGAAAAGAGAGAGGGGAAGGGAAGGGAAGAAAAAGAAGGGGTGAGGGGAGATCATGAGTGCAGAATTTTGTTTGCTCTTGCACCCTGTGGGAAGTGCCATGTGTTTGGTCTACTGGGAACAAAACTGTCATCGTGGCACATAGAACTGTAGACATCACCTAAATCCAACCTTCCCGGCCTTGCATCCAGGTCAAGGCAGAAAGCATGAACTCTGCTACCATCCCTACTCTCTACCCAGTCAGAAGTCCGTTCCCATGAAGCAGTTCTTCCCACTCAGCCCGACACCCACCTATTTCCTGTCCATGAATCTGGCTCCCCCAGGTTCATCATATGAGTGGAATCTTATGGAATCTATCTCTTATCTGGCTCATCTTATTCGGAACAGCATCCCGATATCCCACTCTGTGGCAGCATGCTGCTGCTGTGTCTTCCTATCCTCCCCATTTTGAGACAGGGACCTCAAGGAGATTGGCCTCTACCTTCTGAGCACTAGGATTACAGAAGTGCACCACCATGCCTGGCCTGTGTCCTGATCTTTTAAAGACAGGCATCATCTTGCTGTACCCATTGGGTACAGTGGGTACATTGACCACGCTGGGTGAACCCCATTTGCGGGGGTACTTGGCTGTCTCCATTGTTAGGCTATTGGAGCCAGGGCTGCTAGGAATATATTAAGAGTACATCAGAGCCCCTGCTAGTTTTTTTCCCCTCGTGCATGCCCAGAAACTGACTTTTCAGATCACCTGATCATTTTATTTTACTAGTTCTTTTTTTTTTTTTTTTCCTGAGCCACTGACGGTGGAATCCAGAGCCTCATGAACACTAGGAAAACACTCTCCGGCACCTCTATACCCCAGCCATCTGGATATTTGAAAGTACAACACTCTGCGTCCAGTTGGCATTGCAGAAAGGCCGGTAAGGAGCCACCTTGGCTGTAGGCTGTGGGGGCTGATATTGGAGGCAAAGCACAGACTGAACAGAGGCATTGGGGAGAGACAATAAGCCCCAAACCCAGTCTGTGAGAGAGGGGTAGAGAAGCATGCAGGACGAGGGGGGGGGGGGTTCTGTTCTGAGCCAGACAGGCTGCTCATTGGTTGCTAGCATGGCGAGAAGACAGTGGAGATGCCCCTAGCAGCTGGGCGGGCTGAGTGGCCGGTAATGACACCATTATCTACGTACAGGGTCCACGGTCTCCCTCTTTGGCAAAAGGAAGGGGGGGGGGAGGAGATAATGAGTTCAATTTGGCTGATTTAATCATTTCTTCCTTCATGAATTCAGCAAACATTTCTGGAGGGTTCATTAAGTGCAAGGCATAAAGCTGGGTGCCTAGAAAACACAGGCATGGAGAGAGATCACTGCCCTGAGCTGGAGGCGCCTATAAACACATACTGGGACCCAGCGTGAGGGGGAGGGAACCTCAGGGAGAGCTGCCTGTTTCGAAGTAAGAGAGACTAAGAGTTCCAAAGAAGTGGTACCATAACCTGCAAGGGACACTCTAAGCCAGTGACTAACTTTGTGGCCACAAATCCTGTGTGACAGAGAGGAGGCAAAGAAGGAAGAAGAGGTTGGGGTGCACATCCCAGAGACTTACAGTCAGAGTGAGCCTGAGGGCTTGATTGAGGTGCTAGGGTGCTAGCCACTGATGGTTTGGAAAGTAGATGCTGCTGCTGGGGTCTAACTAAAAAGGAGAAGGAGAGGGGGGTTCTCTCAGGCCACAGCAGAAGAGGGGACAATCAATTTTACTTTCCTTCACTGCCTTCAAGGTGGGCCCCGTACATGGAAAGCTTTGATGGGATTCTGCCCAGCCATGCCTCAGGGAATCCAGAGGCCCCCATTTCAGTGCCTGGTATTAGGGCAGAGCGTTAGCAATAGAAGAATCCTGTGGGGTCCCTCAGAACTACAAATTCAGGCTCTGGGGTGATGGGGAAGCAGGGCTCAGAGCTGAGTGGGGACAGAAAACCTATTAATGAGGGTCACGACTCAAAGGGCCAGCCTCCCGGTGCAGTCTGGGGTCAGCAGACACACATGGGGGGTGGTGCACACCTGCTCAACCTCGGTGTGAGGTGAGTGGGTTCGCTCTGTGCGGCCAGAGGATTAGTACTGATTCAGAGCAGGTCAGGTGCACTGCGCGGGGGCTTTTGTTCAGCCTTGCCTGCCTTTGTCCCTCGCCTGTAGCACGCCCCAGCTACATGATGTCACTTCAGCCGCACTAAGCTGGAAGAGCTCGAAATTGAATAATTAATTATACTCAGCTTCAGTTGCAGTGACTAATTGATCAGGGGCCGCCAGAAGACACCTGGACAGGATTAACTGGGTACAATAAGGGCTGCAGGCAGGTGGCACGGGGCCCCCATCCTCCAGACTCTGTGTGTGATTTAATTAGGGCTGACTTGATTTCTCTATTCTTGCTG
This sequence comes from Chionomys nivalis, assembly GCF_950005125.1. NCBI lineage: Eukaryota > Metazoa > Chordata > Mammalia > Rodentia > Cricetidae > Chionomys > Chionomys nivalis. The sequence goes on along the minus strand of NC_080095.1, from coordinate 18,115,294 downwards.
TAGGTCTCAGGAAGATCCTTTTCTGGGCGAGGGTAGCATCTGGACATGGTGACAGGCTAGGGGTCTGGAAGGATACAGGCCCCAGGCCACCCAGGCCATGGCTAGATCTACGGCTGCCGTAGGGGGTCTAACCTCATGGCATTTTGGTCTCCTCACCATCAAGTGGGCATATCATGGCCAGGTCCAGCATCCTGCTGAGCCCTGGAGTGGGCTTACTTTTGTCACCGGCTTTTTGGCCCCTCCAGAGAGGGTGATCCAGCTGGCCCTCATCTCTTGAATAGTTGGAGCCATGGCCCCCTCGACCTGTACACGGTCTGTCTTATTTCTTGTGGGCCTCCTCCCCGGTCCCCAGAGTAACCAACTGTCTTTCAAAACTGCATCTCTAGAACCTCTTCCATTGCGGAGTATAGCTTCCTGGATGTGTAACAGTGTATCATCCTTTGGCAACCAGACATCCAGTCCTGTTCTCAAACCAGGCTTAGTCAACATGCTATGGAAACGGAACGCCCTGCTCCTGTGAAGGGCTGAGTGTATAGGTGACTGTGAATGAACTCATTCCAAGTTTGATGTCAGTGCTGTGATACGGACTTGCACAGTAGAAACAGTCCCATGCTTACACCACCGAGTCTTTGTCTCCTTCACAATTGCCCTGGCTTTCCCCCGGGCCCCACATGCTTGCCAGGCGACTGCAAGTTCGGGTGGCCACCATGAGATAGATGGTTATTTCTGGTCTATGCTTCTGCGTTTTCATTCGAAAAAGGCGAATGCCTAGGGTGTATGTGGAGGGCGGTGTCTACCCCCCTCTTAAGTGAATCAAACCAGAGCCAATAAGCCCCTGGTAGGTGTGGGACAGGGATGAGGCGATAAGATGGAGGGATTGTCAGCATGGCTGGGATGGTAAGGGGGCTGTAGCTCTTCAGCGGCTGGTCCCTGTCCTTTCCTCAACTTCTCCTATGCCTACTTCTAGGACAACAGTGCACTGTTTTCCACTCCCCCCTCTTTTCCTAATTCTCTCTCCTAACAAGAGGTTACAATCTGTGAGGGCAGTATCTCAGAATACCTCTAACCAGGTTCTCTTCCAGAAGAGGCAAGGAGTTTGTGTCTTTTGTCAGCTACCCGGGTCAGATGTCATGGTTCATGTTGGCAACACATAGGACAAATCACTTACCCATACTGGAGACCCAGGCAACTTCCTGTCCCTGCACCCAGCTCCGTCACAAAGCCTGCCAGGACAACTTCTCCAGAGTTTACGCAAAATATTTCAAAGTGGCTACAGAGGGAGGAAGAGACCAGAAAGAGCTGAAGGGACATGCCACAGATAGTGGAATCTATTATCAGCTGGGAGTGGTTTCTGGATGGTTCTGTTTCTCCTACCCATATTTACTCAACTACCATAAAGACACAAAGAGCTCCACTAATCTAAACACATTGTTGATAGAGGCTGCTGTGTTCTCAGTCTGTAGACACCCAATAAACCAGACCACTGCTGGGAAGGTCTTTTCATCCCAGAGGCCCTGCTATGGCTCTCATGGGTACCAGGCAGAGCCCATAGGGTGCATATGGCCCTGACTGCCTCCCAAGGTAAGTCATCTGGTGCCAATCTTTGTTTTTATGCCACAGTAGTTTGTTGTAACAGATTCAGATAAGGAAGAATGTAGTTCCCCCAAAACAATCCCTGCTGACTGGTTGCTGTGGCTCCTTCCAAATATTTTTAGGCATATCCAGTCATTTAACTAAATATGTACACACTCACGCTTTTTTTAACAGATGGGATCATCCGCCACAGACGGTCCCTTCAACTTGTCTTTGCTCCCAACAACACGCTCCCGATTTCCCCTGCCCGTGCATGCAGCCCGGCTTCATTCTGTCTGTCAACTGAGTAGTAAATAGTATTCCTTAAATGGATGCATTTCATCAAGCCGCTTCTCTAATGACGGGCAACAAGATCACAGCATTTTTTTAAAATATAATTACAAATAGCGCTGCTGGGAGAGAAAAAAGCGACCCAGACACTCTATCCATGTGTGCAACATACCGCAGAGGGGCTTTTGAAATGCGCTTTTAAAAGGGCTACTCCAATCCACACTCTGATAATGGCAGATGATTTGAAGAATTCTATTAAATCAAGAGAGGCTATAGGATGACTGACAGGAGGCAGAATGCATAGGAAAAATGGGAGCTTGATATGAGCTCTGGAGGAAGCCTGTGCCTCTTTTCCTCTGCCCTCGGGGGTTGCTGTGGGGGGGGGGCTAAGCTTTGCTGGAAGGGTGGGAGGATCCCAGAATGTGCTGACCCCCTCTATATCTATCCGAGAGTCCTACCCAGCCAGGCAGACTACTCATGTATTGATCAGCTACATGGAGTTGATCTATTGGGCAGTTTGTTGCCTTTCCCCAGAGGCCCTTTCCAGTGAGAGACTGAAAGAGCTGGAGACTTAGGCGGACATGAGACTTGTTAGGGAAAGCATCCTTTCTGAGCGGGTTGAAGGGAGTCTAACTCTATTCTATTTCCCCCTCCATTACGTCCCAGGAAGTACTTGCTTTTCTAAGTTGCAAATCTGCCTGACGATGCTATGGCAAAAGGGTGGCTACTTGTTTCAAAACTCCCTCTTTCAAAGCATCTGGTTTTGGAGACGAGGGTCCCTCATGAAGGATGGGATGAAGTTCCATATTTTTGTCATGGTCAGACCTTGACACAGGGTCCCCCGGGCCTGCCAGAAGATAACCGGCTGCTTGGCTGCTATGGTCAGCCTCTTCTGCCCTCTCCCTGCCCTCACAGCACTTCAGAATCAGGAGCACAGCTTCAAACAGAAGGTCACTGGGCCCCTGGCCTTGGTGACTCCCTTCAGAAGTCAAAGGCCATCCAGACACAGGAATCTCTTTAAAAGTCAAAGGTCACACGAAGGCCTTTTCTGCTCTGTTTGTGCTGGCTGGGGGCGGTGTCTGTGGCAATGCTACCACACGGAAGGTCAGTGCCCCCCTCCCACACACAGGGGCCTAGAGAACATTCTCTTGGGGATGGTTTAAATTTCTACTGTCTAAGTGCTGGGCTCTGTGCCTCAGTTTCCTTGCTTGCCCAGATGCCTGGCACAAAGCCACCTCTGAAGTTCACTGTATCTCATTTCTTAGACGTTCACCGTGGGATCCCCAAGTCCAAGCAGTGCCTTTTGTAAAGGTGTGAACAAATAAATACCAGAATTTTCTAAGTGTAGCCATGGAAGCTTAAACCCTCACCTAGCCTCCAGATGGTGTCTGACTGTGGAAAGACACAGTGAGCGCCCTGTTTTAGAGCAATTGGCAAACACAGGTCTTTCTACCCATTGCTAAGTCAGGATCCATGGAATCCCCCACAAATGGACAGCGAGGAACAGCTTTTTTCAGGGCTCAGGAAGCTGCACACATAGAAGGGGTTCTCTCTCTCTCTCTCTCTCTCTCTCTCTCTCTCTTCTAACATGAGCTGCACCCACCACTCTGGACAAGCCTGGTCTGGCCCCAGCATCCAACTTCCTTATGTATTTATTTAAATCCTGCCTCATCCTGAAGAGGACTTAAGGCCTCACCATGAATGACATCTCTGTGCAGCCTTCCAGCGCTCAAGGCCGGAAAACCCAGGCAGCGTAGCCTGGCTGGGGAGGTGGGGGCCCCAGCTGGCTGGAGGCCCAGGCAGGTCACCTAAACACTGCTGCCTCCTCATACAGAACTTCCCCAAGCTCCTCGATCTCGGAACAAGCAGATCTTGGCAAGCTCCCTTGATGGGAAAATACAACCTATTGAAACTCTCCCTACACATATAGATGGCACCCCTGGACCAGAACCTTAGTGCACACTCTCGGGAGAGCTATGGTAAGCAGGAGGAAGGGTCTGAGAGCGGCCTCCTGTTCAGCTTCCATGTATGTAAGTCCTTCAATGTATAGCCAATCCCCACCCAGTGGGGACCACATCTAGCAGAACTGACACCTGCCTAGGTCTCAGGATGCACCACTGACCTGGTGTGACTCCTCTCTCCCTGTTTGTGAGATGTCTGTGTATCTTCTTACTTCCTAGCTGTTCCTCAACATCCTGAGGGCGGCTCTGAAGCCACCCAAAGGACAGCTAGAGTGGGGGTTCCGTTCTGCTCACCCTGGAAGCACACCCCTTCCCGAGCTTCAGGAGGTAGGCTGGGGACCAAGAGAATGCTGGCTACTGAGGATCTTAGGGAAAGTCATGTTGCCCAATAGCTTACAGTCAGGAGAGGTTCTCAGTTCTGTCCCCAGATGGATGAAAAGACTGAGAACTCTGAAGGTACTTAGGCGCCTTCTTTGCAGATCACTGTGTCAAATCCCAAAGTGCTTTCACTGTCTGAATGGCCAGTCTTCTAGAGAATTCTGTAGGCCTATGAATGAGAAGAAATTATTTTAGAGATTTCTGTCCCCTACACCCAATCTGAAAACTTTAGGAAACTTGTCCTCCTAACACCTACGCAGCTTTGGGCTAGATAATAGAAGAAAATGTGTAAGTGTCAGAGCCATGGGGGCTACTTCTGCCATTACTAAGACGATGGCTGTTTATGGAGTTCAGTGGAGGAAGGCAGGGTTGAAACCAGACTCCAGGCCCATGTACATTCCAGTCTGTGCAGGGCTGAGCCTGCACGAACTCTGTCCCACTCTCGAGTGGCGCCTGCCCCACTTGTGACAGGGGGACATTTGGGTGGTCCTGCCACCTGTTGGAAAGCTCAGACGCCTGTAACCAAAGCAGGGCCTGGAAATAGCCTGGAACATGGCACACTGTGCTGGCACTGCCCTTGACCGCCTGCTAGGGCGATATCTTGAGAAGAATCTGAAAGGCAGACATTTTATGTTGCGAGTCGGTTGTTCTGCAGTGCCAGGGATTGAACCCTGGTCTTGTACAGGGCTTTGCGAGTCTCAGCCTAGCCTAGAACACACTCTATAGACGCACCTTACCTCAAAGTTGGAAGCTCCTGCTTCTGGCTCCTGTGTGCTGAGGTCCCAGGTCTGTGCTGCTTCATCTGCAGACACAGATTCTGTGACCCTCTCAAAGTTCAGCTACGGGTTTTAGACACAGGTAGACCTGCTTTCTCACACTGCTTTTTCTCCAGTTCTGAGTCATGGTTCTCTTACTTGCAGACTAGGGGAAAGAACCCTCCTTTGGGCTTCTACAAAGCCCAGGGACAGTTAAGAGTCTATACAGAAGCTGCAATATGACCATAGTTGTCCTGGAAGTCACTTGAGGACAGAGTTAAAATTTTTGGAGACAGGATCAATCCTTTGGTGGCTCTCGTGGTAGAGCAGAGGCTACCACTTCAGAGAGACCCTACAGAATGGTACAGAGGTTACAGTCCATGAACAGAAGGTCAGCAATGGCCACAGCTTCCAGGCGCCAAGCCACCTGAGTGTCCCAAGGGTAGGGGTCATCAGAAAAAGATGTCATTGCCCACCTGCCAGCTTCAGGTGACAGTGTTGAGGTAGGATCCAGAGAGCCAGCAAGACAACAGACCCACTCTGGGGTCTCGGCCAACATGCTCAACACACACTGCTGACCCTGAAAACAACCCGGGACACAGGGCCCAGTGCTGGAAAGCTCGTGTTTGACTTCTCACACTTGGTGGCTTCAGTCTGAGAATAAAGGACCTGTATTAGCAGTTTTTATGACTCTGAGCGGGTGTATATGTGTTGGGGACACAAACACGCATGCCAGATTGGGACAAGCTGGGTGTCATGGTCAGAGCTGGTCACTGCTGGCTGTATGAACTTGAATATGTTACTTCGTACTGGTGGGCCTGAGTTTCCTCAGCTGAGAGCCAGGACAGTGGGCATCTTGACTGACTTCTGTAAAAAAAATCACACACACAGCCTTTCCGAGGGGAATCAGTTCAGGCTGGACCCTGCTTCCTACCAGGTGAAGGCCCTGCCTGGCCCCTGAGCCCCAAGTTGGAACCTGGTAAATCAGCTCTCTGCCAGGAAACTCAAGCAGCAGCCGCGCATGCTGCTCTCGCTGTATGTCAGCTGGGGACACTTGAAACCAGCAAGGATAGCAGCTTTAGGCAGGAGTAAACTGCACACTTCAGAGCACAAGGTGAATCCTTGCAAAGCTGACTCTGGGTGTTCGAGGTCTATGGAAGAAGTAAGGCCTGGCTGCAGGACTTTGAATTAAGGTGCTTTGGAGAACGGTGAGTCTCCAGGCTTCACAGAGGGAAGGGCAAAGAAGGCAAACAGGCTCAAGAGCTCGGAGACTTGCCCTAAGTTTGCAGCTAACAAGAACTGGGGCAGAAATATAGGGCCAGGCCTTCCTGGTACCTACGCTCCCCAGATCTCCACCGATTTGGGGAGCAGGAGGGATTAGCCTTTGTATCTGTCCACAGAAACTCCTTACAGGGAGGCAGGGTACAGCGCCATCAAGTCTCCTGTCCTGGACTATTTTAGGGTTTCTGCTGAGAGCACAAGAATTCAGGCACATGGGCCCGGGGGCCAGGACCACCTGTCCACCCTTCCCAACTAAAGGCCAAGGATGGGAAATCTCAAGACTACCTCAACTCCAATTTTAGCCCCACACATGTGTGAGTCCAGGGCATAGCTGTCTCCTGCCAGATTCCCAGCATGCCCTATTTAGGACAGACCCTCATCCCACACCCTCTCAATCCATCATTCCCCGCCACAGGTGGCACTGGATACGTGTGGATTTGTTCTACTTATAAGGCCTGGAACTGGGCAGGAAGTTCTCTGGTGTCTTATTTCTATCTAGGCAGTGGGCCAAGGCTAGAGTCTGGGGTCTGGATGCCCTGGAATTTGAGGAACAGGGGTTTCTGAGAGAAGGAGCAACTTACGGCTACAGCATAGGAAGACTTAGCGTTGACCCTTCCGCCAGTTGAGTTTTGGCTCTTAATAATGGAAAATGGGGCCCCAAACTCACTCTTACCGGCCTCTTGTAGGGGTTAGCTGATACCCTGGCGGCCCCTTGACTTGGACAGTCCAGTTATGGGAGGCTTCGGCTTGCCCTGCCTCGACCCTGAAATGGCCTGCTGGCTGGCTTGACTTTGTCCCACAGGCAAAGCCCCGAGGGAGAGAGGAGGGGGCTTCAGGTCCAGAGATGGCCCGGTAAGTAGACCGGCCTTCCGCAAGAAATGCTGGTTGCTCTCCAGAGCTGAGCCCCCGCCCTGGCTGTCGACAAGTAACAGCTGGTGGGATCCTTCACTTGTCGCTCCGCAGTCTCCACCTCCAAGGGCGCTGCTTTCAGTGCCATGTTGTCCCCAAGACCGCCTGGTACTTCTTTCCCTTCTATCATGAGTTCCGGCTTCCTGATAGTTTGAGCTGGAGCCTGTGTGCTTGTGACCCCTCAAGACCCTTTGCGAGTCCTGATCCCAAGCTCGCCTGAGCACATTCTTGGCTTTCTAGAGAAAGCAAAGGGGGTGATTTTTATACTAAGTATTAGGGGATCCCCAAATGGCGGCTGCATCCTTCCTTCAGGCCTAATTGAAGCTGTGGGGATATAGGTAGTCACCTCAGGAAACATGGCTGCTGAACTTCCACGTCTGCAGCTGGTGGAAGAGAGAACAGGGTGCATCTCATGTGAAATCATAAAAGCTGGCTGGGGAGATAGTCCTGTCCATTAAGTGCAGGTCGTACAAACAAGAGGGGTCCCCAGGCATCATGGAAAAAAAGCTAGACACAGTGGTTACGTTCTTATAATCTAATCTCAGAGTTTTGGAAGAGAGACAGGAGGACCCCCGGGGCTCGATGGTTGGCTAATCAGCAAGACCCAGGCTAAAGGTGTGCGTGTGTGTACACACACGCTTATACCAGCACCATCACCACAAGAACACTGGCAAACCCATGAAACTGGGGTTTAGGCTAAAGAACACGACTGAAAGATGGAAAATAAAGAGTGATTGCCCTAGCTTTTGTCCTTGGCTGATTTTGACTCCAGAAGGGAAAACTCAGACAGTTTCTGAGGAGACAGAGTTGAGCAGGGAGGCAATCACGGTGCCAGAACTCTCAGGTCAAGCCCAAGGAGAAGGCCAGAAAAAAAGAAAATCCCCGGAGGCTGGCAGGAACCCCATCAGGCATCTAAATTGTGCCTATGCCTGTGCTATAGAGAGTGAGGGCACTAGAGGAGGTTTCTCAAATCCAGTCCTAAAGAAAAAATGTTAGGAACTGTGGGTGCCCCTCCGAGGTAAAATGCTTGCCTAATGTGCTACAGGCCCTGGGTTTTGTCCATAACCCCACACAGCAACAACCAACACAGCTTAAACCATCCAAAGAGATTAGAGGGGAGAGTGGCCAGCCTTCGCAAGGGCTGGGGATCACAGCTCTTAGCCCCCAGTCACTCTGGAAAGCCTCACATTCTCAGGGTGCTGGTGGAATTCTCGGAAGGTGGTGCCCCAGCAGAGGGAAACAATTAGCCCGAGATGAAATGTGTTTCCAGCCCACCTCTTATGTGATAGAAACCAGATCCAAAAGGATGAAACCGTTCCCAGGTAATTCGACTGCGCCCCTGGACGGAGCTCAAGAATATTTACAGGAATGCAGAGATACGCAGCACACATGCGAGGGGAAATTTCCAATGTCTGGCAGCCAGTTAAAAAGTTTACCAGATATTCAAAGAGGTAAGAATGCCACCCACAACGTGGAGACTGGCTAATTACAGCTGACCTGGAACTCCTCAGACGTTCAAATAAGCAGAAGAGGACTTAGAAACCCTGAGTGCAATTATATCTCATATTTTCAAAAGATACATAGCCACGCGGGAGAATAGGGAAGGAAGGAAACAAATTGAACTTTCAAGGACTGTGGAGGTGAACGGGAGATCACTAGCAGATTGGGTGTGGCTGGTGGGAGGGGTGGAGGACAATAAAATTGAGGATGGATGGACAGGGACCCTCTAAAATGAATCCTTAGAGGAAAAGAAAAAAGGTCCAGGAACCAAAGTAGTGCCAGAGAGTTAGCTGTTGAGTGAGGCCATGCATCTCAATATAGAGGTGACTAGGGAGCCTGAAGTACAAGGGAGAGGGGGTTTAGATGAAGCATTTGAAGAAATAATAACCAACATATGGTTAAATTCAGCAACAATCAGAGGAACTCAATGAACCCCAAGTGAAGAACGAGAGAGGAAAAAACAACACCCAGACACCCCACAATATCTCCAAATTAGTAACCATCGCAAGGAGGAATGAGCCTTAAAGGCAGTCCCAGGGGAAAGGCAGGGATTTAAAGAACAAAGGCAGGGGTTAATGCAGATTTCTGGCTAGAAACAGCACACAAACAAGAAGATGGGTGCAGCAATCTTTGAAGCTTCCTTAAGGAAAGAGCTGTCACTCTCAGAATTCCACCCTCACTGAAAACAACTCTCAAGAACAAAGGTGAAGCAAAGTCTTTCCCAGACACAGTGGAGCTGGAAGGGTATATGAGCAACATACCCACACCTCGGAAAATGTCAAGGAAACCCACCAAATAAAGAACTCCAAACATTATAGCTACGTAGGTAAATATTCAAGACTGGGTTTTTTTTTTTTTTTAAATTCTTTAAATTCCTCTTTTAAAAAAATATTTCACACGCTGTGTGTGGTAGTGCATACCTTTAGGCCCAATCTAATACAGTGGTATGCAGATCAATGAGTTAAGAGTCCAGCCTGGTGTACATAGTTCCAGCGAGCCAGGGCTACAGAGTGAGAGACTGTCTCAAATGAAATATTTTATGTGTATGCGTGTGGGCACAAGCAACAGGTTCCCTTGGAGCTGGAATTGCAGGCAGTTGTGAGTGCTGGGAATCAAATTCATATACTGTCAATTGTTGAGCTATGTCTCCAGCCCAGTTCTTTAGATTTCCTTAGGGGCTAATTGACAGTTTTAAAATTCTGGAGATGTATTATAGGGCTATCATACACAGAAAGTAAAACGTGCCCTCAAAGGAGAGAAACAGGATCTTGGGTGAGGGCCCCACACCCTGTGTGAAGCAGACAGTTCCCGAAGGCAGCAAGTGGCCCCTTAGTGGTGTGTGCTACAGACCTTAAAGCAACCATGGAGGCAGTGAAGCCAAGAAGGATGGTTAACAAGCCCTCAGGGGAGATAAACTGATAGGATACAAAATAACAGTTAGCCTCAAAGATCTGAGAGGAGGTGGTAGGAGAACTGCGGGAGAAAGAGAAACCTAGTCGATGATAGGTTTAAAATCGATGATCACAAGACATTGATAAACACCCAATTAACAGACAAGCAAGGCCCAACCCGCTGCCTGCAAGGATGTGAAAATAAAAAGAATGAGAAAAGATGGACCTGTTAACCCTGGCCAAAAGAAAGTTGAGGACTGTGGGTGTGGCTCGGCAGTAGAGTGCTGGGCTAACAAGAGGGGGCTGCTAGGTTCCATCTCCAGCACTGCAAATAAAGGCCGCATTAATGCCAGACCAGTGGGTTTCAGAGCAAGCCCAACAGCAGTGCTAAAAAGGTTCATTTTATAATGATAACGGGTCATTAATCCATTGGACATAACGACCCTGCACAGCTTCCAAATACACAAAGAACTACAGAGAAATAGCAGACTCTGCCACTATAGGTAGGCATTTCTAGATTTTTTTTTCCAAACTTGATGGAGCAAGTAGGCAGAAAGCCAGCAAGGGTATGTGGGGCTTAGACTGGCTGAGCCGCCGACTGGACACAGCCAGAATCTATGGAACACTCCACTCAGGCACAAGGCATCTCTTTCAACTGCACATGGAACATTTACAAAGATAGACCATACTCTAGGCCACAAAACAAGTGCTGTGTTTAAAAAGATACAGGCCATAGCACATTTTCAAATACCCCTTGAGACAAAGAACAGAAAGGACAAAAAAAGGGGAAGGCAGACAGAATTTTTCTTTTATTTCAGTTTTTTGAGACAGTGTCTGGCTATATAGGCCCAGCTAGCTTTGAAGTTGTGGCAATCCTCCTGCCTCATCCTCCCTAAGTCTTGCATTGCAGGCATGTACCACCATGCTGGCCAGAAAGTATCTTACACTGAGTTAGACATAAACATATCATACAAAATACAATATATCTAGAGTTTGAGGGCTTTGTTCACCTCTGAAGCAAGAGTTAAATGTTTAGTTTAGGTCTCTAACCCTTCCCTCCAAACTGATAACCCAGGAAAAGAACATCAAATTTAACCCAAAGCCAGCAGAAGAAAGGAAACAGCCAAGATCAAAACAGAAAGCCAGAAATCATAAAACAAACGTGACAAAGAAAAATCAATGAAACCAAAAGCTGATAGTGTAAAAGATCAATAAGATGGCGGGCTGTGTCTGGCGGTTAGGCCTGTGATCCTAGCTGCTCCGGAAGTTCAAGGCCTGCCTGAACCATAGGGTAAATTCAAGGCCTGCGGGGGCAACTTAGTAAGACTTGGTCTCAAAATGAAACATACAAATAGAGCTGGGTATAGCTTTGCTGTAAGACCCTAAAAACCCAGAGGTTCAGCTTTCAACCCCTGAGACCATAATAAACACGTTAATTAATCGAATGGATACATTTGCAAGCAGGGAGACTGTGGAGAAGAAAGGAAGAGTTCACATCACTGAACACTGGGGATGAGAAAGGCAATTTGTTCCTTACCTACAGATATTAGGAGCATAGTAGGGATGGTTACAAATTCTCTGCCTCTTGCGTTCTAGAGTTTCACGAAAACCTATCATAACAAAGCTATGGAGACCCCTCAAATGACTTTAGCAAAGTTGAAGGATGCGAGATCAACATGAAAAAGCCAACCAGAAGTTGAAATAAAAATGCCAACTACAGTAATGTCAAAAGGCGTGAAGCGCCAGGAGAAACGCTGGTCAAAGGTTCGCACATTGAGACTATGAAGCGTCGTGGAGAGAAAGCAAGGATGAGAACAGAGAGTGGGGCCTGGAGAGATGGCTCAGCACTTAAGAGCACTGGCTGCTTTTCCAAAGGATTCGGGTTTAATTCCTAACACTACTCCCCCGCCCACCACACACACACATGATAATAAATGGAGAAGCAATGGCTTGGTGAATTTAATGTTAAAACATCATTTTTAGCAGGCTGTAAAGGCACAGGTCTGCAACTCCTCTCTGCCCCCATTCCCAGCTCCTCCCACACACTGGAGAAAGTGGGGAGGTTGGTGAGCTAAGAGGCCAGTCTGGACTACCCAGCAAGACCCTGTCTCAAAACAAAAGCAAAAGTGGCATTCTCCCCAGTCAACGTAACTTCAATAAAAGTTCAAGAATTTTTTTTTTTTAAATATAAGAATTGGTACACTCATTCTAAGTGGACTCTAAAATGTATACGGGAATACAAAACATGTGGAAGAATCAAAGTCACTCTAATGACCAAGACTAAGCCCAGCAGATGCTCCTGCGAAGGTGGACGGGACCAGTCCTTCCCCTCTGTCTCCCAAGTGTTGATGAGAACCTCCATATCCAGGAAAAAACTCTGGACTGTGACTCTTGGGAACATCTTAGATCCCCTCCCCTTGTAACCTTCTTCTCCTGCCGTGGCAGAGAGAAAAGAACACAGCTAGGCATGGTGCCTCCGAGGATGGAAGGGCGAGGGCCTGGTGTCTTCCCGCCCACAAATGCTGCTGGTAAGCAAGCCGGTCAATAATAACAGTCTGATAGTCTTTCGCAGGCGCCCCTTGTGAGTCAGTTGGGCTCGAATGGTTCTGGAACATCCCTAAGTTGTATTCTCGTGCTGCTAACTCTGTCTTGGCCAGCTTTGTTCCAAACACTAGGGAGTGTTGTGCAGCCTTGCTAGGGCTCAGGACAAATGATTCTCCTAGGATTGTAAGACCTGCCTGTTCATGGGAGCAGCCATTTTGCCAACAACCCATTAATGGGCTCCCTGGATCCATGAGGGGAGTGTTTGGGGGGAGGGATGAAAAGAAAGAAGCTAAGAAGGAGAAAAGATGGTGTGTCCCCGCCCCCCCCCTTTGGTCCAACCCCTAACATGTGGTCAAGAAGAGAGAGTAGCTGTAAGTCAGCCCCTGGGCCAGGGGTAGCTTTGTTCAGCACGTGGTTTTCTCTTAGCACCTGCACTTTGATTTCCTGAGGATTGAAAGGAAATACGCATGACTGCCCCCCAGGAATTTGTGAGGCTCAGCCCTTGCTCTTGGGGAACCTCTCCACAGCAGTTAAGGCGCCTGGAGGGGCCTTCGAGCGTTCCTTTCCCTGCCTTTGCATTTCAAGAGAGAGTAGTGTCTAGGTAGCAAGGGGAAGGGGAATTTGTGTGAACTTGTTTTCAGAAGAAGGTAAAATTCTCAGAAAGCCCGTCAAGCCTAGGCCCTTTCACCCCAGGGCCTCCGAACTCCCAAGGAGCCCCTTAAGGCATCTCTTTTTACAAGACAAGAGGGGACTCTGCCAGCCACCAGGCCAAAACTAACCAACCAGACAAACAAACATTGAGACAGATCACAACCTAGCGAGAGAGAAGGAGACCCTGCGAACCCTGAGGGCCCAGACCCTCTTGGGGTGACATTGTGCCCCACAAATAAGATCTTTCCTCCACAATAGCCTTCCCACTCCTGACACATTCAGAACATGGACACTTACACATAGACACACACATACACATATACAAACACACGTACATACACAGACACACACACACAAATATACACACCTATATACAGACATAGACACAGAGACACACACAGAAATACACAGACATACACAAACACATACACAGACATATACATACACACAAAGAGACACATATACATATAAACATATATATATACACACAGAGACACAGATATATACTCACACAGAGACACACACATACACACACATGCATGCTCTCACACACACCATGTGCCCTGCCAGGTTACACAGGGGAGCAGGGTGAGAAAGGATTGGAGGAACAATGCCTTTTTTCAGTCACACACCATTGGGTTCTTTGGTTTTTGTTCATATGGTTTTCACCATCCCCTCCCCCTCAAAAAGAAAAGAAATATTCCTATAATTGTCTTAAAGATTATAATTTTGCGACAGTTTCCATGTTGGGCTATCGGGAGAATTAAATGAGACAGGTTCCAGCCAACATCAGGGAGGCATTCTGGATCATTTTGTTGGCGTGACAACAGGAGCATCCCTTCTGCCACCAGGTTCCTCAGCCTCAGTTGTCCAAAGGGATTTACTTTGTTCCTTCAACTTGTCATGTATCTGTGCTAGCGGTTGGCATTTAACACATACCAGAATCTCACCAACCTTTCAGGGGACACCTGCTTGTATCCTTATAGCATTCTCAAACCTATGGTTTTCATCGTGAAAGATTCTAGAAAACTCTTGGGATCTGCCATGCCCCTGTCCCAGGTTATCTGTCCCTCCAGCCCTAAGTATAGCGCCTGTCTTTCCTGGGGAAACACTACCCTTCTCAGTTTCATCTATACAATCTACAGACATCTATAACCAACCTGAGAGCTGACAACAGAGGAGGTCAAAGTGCACTGACTGTCCTGACTTCAGCACCTGCAGTATTGGAGACTGAAAAGTTTTTATACCCCATAAGCCTCTCCACTGACATGATAATCAGAATCAGACCAAATCAAACTGAATTAGAAAAAACCCAGGTTAATGGATGGATACCAATGCTCCCAGATGGCTGTCTACCTCTCCAAAGAGGAGCTGGGAAAGGAACACCAGAAAAACCACATTTGTTCTCTGGGGTACAATTTAACTACCCCGTGAGAGTGGTCTTGAGCATCTCTGGGGAAGGGTCATCATTTGACGGGCTTTCTTGGAGGTAGAGTCTGGACTGAGGGAACTCCCAGGGGAGGGGGCTTGGGATGGAGCCTGAGCCCAAACATTCTAGACTCTTTGGATATACGAATGCCAAGGGCTAAGGTGGAACTTCCACCCAGAGACTAAAGCTACCTCTGGGAACTGAGGTCAAGATCCAGTAACGTAAGGTTTAATGGTGGAGCACCTACAAAACACAAGCAAGGTTCTAAGTTTGAATCCTACTGCTATAACAGGAAAAACAAAAAACACCAAGGAACATTCCATGGGGTAAATGACATCAGAGCCCCAAGGTAACAGTAAACCACTGAATAGCCATCATCCAGATACTGGGTCCCCCAGATGTCCCCTAAGAATCTAGCTCTCAGTGGCATAGGAAGGAGCCCTTCCCCACTCCACCCACTGCAGAATTTGCCCAGCTAGAGAGTTTTTGTGACCTACAGGCTTCGCTGAAGCCTCCGGCAAGGGTAATGCTGGCCAAATAGGGAAGTGAAGGACAGAAAACTCTCCAGGAAGGTGCTCTGTGGGTGGAACTACTGCTCCTTCCTTGCTGACGTTTCTTTGAAAAGATAAAAGCTCCTCCGCTCTAGAAGGAGCCTTAGACAATCAAAATTCAAGCTCTCAGCCCACCAGCTGATGCTCTTTTGGGTGTGTCTGAGGGAGGTGCAGTTGAGGAGCAGGTGGGGGCCTGTGTGGGGGATGTGAGTCCTGCATATCCCCTTGGCATACAGAAACCTCAGGGTTGGAGAAATCAGGTTTGGGGGCTTGCTTGGGAACTATTGGGACCACCTTGAGACAATTCCGTGTTTGCCTCAATGTTTTATTCACCTTTGAGCAAGTCGGGGAAGTGTTTGCAGAACAAGTGCGGGGTTGGTTGCCAGGTGGCACTGGAAATGAGATGCAAGAAAACTCGCACCCGTGACTACAAACTGTCAGCAATGACTCCACCTGGCAGTAGCTGGGAGGTACGCAGTGGGCCCATGCCAAGGAGCATCTTCTGTAATGTGCACCGTACCATGCCATGTAGCTGTGCTGTGGGGCATCCACACATCTGTGTGGCAGTGCATCAGGCGTGCGCCACAATATACTATGTAGTTGTGCACTTGAATTCTTGCCATAAATATCCTGCCCGAAGTGTGCCTCTGGGTCTATGGAAGTATGGTGGTCCTTCAGCCTTATGTCCTGCGGAAGTGCCATGGGGAAACAGTCCCTATTCCTAGAGATGTCACCTGTGTGTCCTGCCGGGCACAGTTCTGAAGCTAGGTACATCATGCATCTGCCTAGTGCCTGGCCTACACTGCAATACTCTTGTTTTTCCCCAAGACAGAGTTTCTGCAAAGCTTCGGACCCTGTCCTGGAACTATGTAAGGGCCGGATGTTTCACGGCAAAGATATGTGGGTATGCTATGGTATACGCCAAATGCCTCGTGGCACAAATCCATTATGTACTATGGTATAGCTGGATTCCATTGCTGTACAAATGTGTGGTTTAATATACAGACCGGTTGTCTCTCGCCACAGATATGTGGGTGTACTACAGTATGACCAGGGTGTCTCAAGGCAAAAATATGTGTGTATAGTATGGTAAATGACAGATGTCTCGCAGCACAAATACATGGGACTCTACAATAGAGGTTAGATGCCTTGAAGCACAAATATATGGTGTATTACGGTACAGCTGGATTCCATAGCGGCAGCGATATGTGGTTTAAAACAGTCCGGTTGTGTCATGTGACAGATATGTGGGTTTACTACAGTTTCAGCCGAGTGTCTTGTGGCAAAGATATGTGTGTATACTATGGTATACACCAGAGACCTTGCAGCAAAAACACAAGGGACCCTACAGTTGAGACCAGCTGTCTTGTGGCACAAATACATGGTGTACCATGGTACAGCTGGATTCCATTGACATTGAGGCACAGGTAAGTGGTTTAATACGTACAGTCCGGTTGTGTCATGCCACAGATATGTGGGTGTACTACAGTAAGGACCTGGTGTCTTATGGCAAAGATATGTGTGTAATCTGTGGTATACGCCAGATGCCTTGTGGTGCAAATACAAGGGACCCTACAATCGTGACCAGATTTTTGCTGCATAAATATATGGTGTACTATGGTATAGCTGGATTCCATTGCAGTGCAGGTATGTGGTTTAATACACATACAGTCTAGTTGTCTTACACCACAGATATGTGGGTGTACTACAGTATGGCCAGGGTGTCTCGTGGCAAAGATATGTGTGTAATCTGTGGTATACACCAGAGGCCTCACGGCACCCATACATGGGACCGTACAATCGAAACCAGTTATCTCGTGGCACAAATACATTGTATACTACGGTACAGCTGGATTCCATTGAGGCACAGGTAAGCTGTTTCATATGTACAGTCCGGTTGTGTCATGCCACAGATACGTGGGTGTACTACAGTAAGGACCTGGTGTCTTATGGCAAAGATATGAGTGTAATCTGTGGTATACGCCAGATGCCTTGCTACACAAATACAAGAGACCCTACCAGGTTTTGCTGCACAAATACATTGTGTACTATGGTAAGCTGGATTCCATTGTGGCACAGGTAAATGGTTTCATACATACAGTCCGATTGTTTGACAGAACACGTATGTGGCTGTACTACAGTAAGAACTGAATGTCTTGTGGCAAAGATATGTGTGTAATCTATGGTATATACCAGAGGCCAATAAGGGCCGAGTGTCTCACGGCAAAGATGTGTGTTTTCTATGGTATATGCCAGAGGCCTCGTGGCACAAATACATGGGACCCTACAATCGAGACCAGCTGTCTCTCTGCACAAATACATGGTGTACTACGGTACAGCTGGATTCCATTGTGGCACAGGTATGTGGCTTAATACATATGGTCCGGTTGTGTCATGCGACAGATACGTGGATGTACTACAGTATGGGCCGGGTGTCTCGAGGCAAAGATATAACTGTAGGCTATGGTCTATGTCAGATGCTCGCGGCACAAATACATGGGACTCTACAATAGAGGTCAGATATCTTGCGGTACAAATACATGGTGTACTATGGTACGGCTGTATTCCATTGCGGCAGTACTCTGTGGTTTAATACCTACAGTCCGGTTGTCTCGCAGAATAGATACGTGGGTGTACTGAGGTAAGGGCTGGGTGTCTCGCGGCAAAGATACGAGTGTAATCTATGGTATATGCCAGATGCTCGCGGTACAAATACATGGGACCTACAATCGAGACTAGCTGTCTTGCAGCGCAAATACATGGTGTACTACGGTACAATTGGATTCCATTGCGGCAGCGCTACATGGTTTAATACATATAGTCCGGTTGTGTCATGCAGCAACAGATACGTTGCTGTACTACAGTAGGGGCCGAGTGTCTCGCGGCTAAGATATGTGTGTATGCTATGGTATATGCCAGAGGCCTCACGGCACAAATACATGGGACCCTACAATCGAGACCAGCTGTCTTGCTGCACAAATACATTGTGTACTACGGTATACATTTTGTACTACGGTACAGATGGATTCCATTGTGGCGCAGGTATGTGGTTTAATATATACAGTCTGGTGTGTCACACAACAGATATGTGGCTGTACTACAGTATGGGTCGAGTGTCTCGTGGCAAAGATAAGTGTGTAGGCTATGGTGTATGTCAGATGCTCGCGGCACAAATACATGGGACCCTACAATAGAGGTCAGATGTCTGTGGCACAAATACATAGTGTACTACGGTACATTGGATTCCATTGCGGCAGCGCTACATGGTTTAATACATATAGTCCGGTTGTGTCACGCAGCAACAGATACGTGGCTGTACTACAGTAGGGGCCGAGTGTCTCGCGGCTAAGATATGTGTGTATGCTATGGTATATGCCAGAGGCCTCGCGGCACAAATACATGGGACCCTACAATAGAGGTGAGATATTTCGCGGTACAAATACATGGTGTACTACGGTATGGCTGTATTCCATTGCGGCAGTGCTCTGTGGTTTAATACCTACAGTCCGGTTGTCTCGCGGAATAGATACATGGATTTACTGAGGTAAGGGCCGGGTGTCTCGCGGCAAAGATACGAGTGTAATCTATGGTATATGCCAGATGCTTGCGGTACAAATACATGGGACCTACAATCGAGACCAGCTGTCTTGCAGCGCAAATACATGGTGTACTACGGTACAATTGGATTCCATTTTGGCAGTGCTCTGTGGTTTAACACATACAGTCCGGTTGTGTCACACGACAGATACGTGGGTGTTCTGCAGTATGTGCTTGGTGTCTCGCGGCAAAGATATAAGTGTATGTTATGGTATATACCAGAGACCTCACAGCAAAAATATAGCAGACCTTACAATCGAGACTAGCTGTCTTGCAGCACAAATACATGGTGTACTACGGTACAGCTGGATTCCATTGCAGTACAAGTAAATGGTTTCATACATACAGTCCGGTTGTTTTGCAGAACATATATGTGGCTGTACTACAGTAAGGGCCGAGTGTCTCATGGCAAAGATATGTGTCTATTCTATGGTATATGCCAGAGGCCTCACGGCACAGATACATGGGACCCTACAATCGAGACCAGCTGTCTCGCTGCACAAATACATTGTGTACTACGGTATACATTTTGTACTACGGTACAGAGGATTCCATTGCAGTGCAGGTATGTGGTTTAATATATACAGTCCGGTGTGTCACACAACAGATATGTGGCTGTACTACAGTATGGGTCGAGTGTCTCGTGGCAAAGATAAGTGTGTAGGCTATGGTGTATGTCAGATGCTCGCGGCACAAATACATGGGACCCTACAATAGAGGTCAGATGTCTGTGGCACAAATACATGGTGTACTACGGTACATTGGATTCCATTGCGGCAGCGCTACATGGTTTAATACATATAGTCCGGTTGTGTCACGCAGCAACAGATACGTGGCTGTACTACAGTAGGGGCCGAGTGTCTCGCGGCTAAGATATGTGTGTATGCTATGGTATATGCCAGAGGCCTCGCGGCACAAATACATGGGACCCTACAATAGAGGTCAGATATCTCGCGGCACGAATATATGGTGTACTACGGTACGGCTGTATTCCATTGCGGCAGTGCTCTGTGGTTTAATACCTACAGTCCGGTTGTCTCGCGGAATAGATACGTGGGTGTACTGAGGTAAGGGCCGGGTGTCTCGCGGCAAAGATATGTGTGTAATCTATGGTATATGCCAGATGCTCGCGGTACAAATACATGGGACCTACAATCGAGACCAGCTGTCTTGCAGCACAAAAACATGGTGCACTACGGTACAATTGGATTCCTTTGTGGCAGCGCTACGTGATTTAATACTTATAGTTGTCTCGCTGAATAGATACATGGGTGTACTGAGGTATGGACCGGGTGTCTCGCGGCAAAGATATGTGTGTAGGCTATGGTATATGTCAGATGCTCGCGGCACAAACACATGGGACCCTACAATAGAGGTCAGATGTCTATAGCACAAATACACGGTGTACTACGGTATAGTCTGGGTGCCTCGCGGCACAGACACGTGGTGTACTATGGTACTGGAACTTTGGACTGATATTTCTTGTACCTGTGTTGTAATACTTCATGCCAAGATGATGGTATACTACATGGGCTTCATGTCAACAGGCCTACACTGTAGTGCACCCTGTACCATGTACTCATAATGTGACTCACTGTTACCTGTCATGTACAATCTTGGGGCACCATGGACACACATCACGGTCCATACTCTATGCTGTAGTACCTCATGCTGATGCTGTGAAGAATTGTGAATCTCTACCAGGGTTTACTATACACCTCTATCACGGTGCACTCCGAATCCATATCGCAGTTCACTGTGGACTCATGCTGTGGTTCGCTGTGGACACGAACTGTGGTTCGCCATGACCCGTACCACAGCTGACCGCCGTTTACTGGCAGAATTTGCTGGGCATGTCGTCTTTTTCAAATTGTACTATAATTTTCACATTGACATCCTAGCAGCTATGCTGTAGTTTCTTCTTTTTTCTACGGAGTCCGGCACTTGAGGGGTCCCCATAGGACCTCCAATAGCACGGAGCTCAGGTTCGCTGGGAAATAAAGAGAACTTTCACATCTCAAATTCTAAATAGAGGGCGACAGTTTGTGAGCCCATTTCCTTCGGTCACAGTTCCGTGGCAGGCCTTGGCTTGGACTTCCTGATGCTGTGTGCACACACACCGTGTTCTTTGGGTTCTTACCTCCCTGCTGTATGCTTGCCAGAGTGCAGGCTGTGCTGAAATCTCTGCTCCTAGCTTGCTGTTTGGGGGCCTGACTGTAAGAAATCTTTTCTTTTTCTTCTTCTTCTTCTTCTTCTTCTTCTTCTTCTTCTTCTTCTTCTTCTTCTTCTTCTTTTTTTTTTTTTTTTTTTTAACCAGTGATTCCCCAGCCCCCACTGTCGCTCCAAATACCTCTCACTGGGCCAAGTGTAAGAATAATATTAAGGACTACTCCCCAGGTTGTCCTTGGTAAATTCCAGTCTTCAAATACCTCCTGGAAGCCTGCTGGAGACGCCTGTTTCTTTAAGAAAAGGAAGACTAGAAAGCTACGGGGATCCCAGAGGAGATGCTTACATTCTCATTGTTTTGCAAATAGACCAGTCGCAGTGATTAACAAAGCCACCTCCAAAACAGGACCTGCGGGCTCTGGGGAAGTGCCTCACAGTGGATTCTCCTCAGCTCCATTCTGGTGTTCAAGGAATTGAGTTTGGGATTTGAAATCTGAAACTTTAGCTCAAGATATTATTTATTCCTAAGAGAAAGAGCAAACCCATGCCTCCAAGCTGGGCTTTTCTAGCTGCCCGTGGTCAAACATGAATGTCCGTGGTTTACCAGTTGCTCGCGGTATGGTGTCTGCAACTTGCCAAATTTTCCGTGGTACACAAATATGCTCTTGTTAACTACAGCACTTGGCATCCTGGGTCTCCCTTGCCTAGAGGCATTTTTCTGACCACAGCTCACCACGTTTTGCAACTCTTTCGGTTTCAGAGAGTCTCAGGTTTGTGGATTACCACCATAGGTGATGATATTCTGAAATTCTGAATGCTCTTGAGTATGTACTAAAACTCTGGTTTGATTGTTTCAAACTTTCATTATCATGCAAGGAGCTATTCTAGGCTGTCCCAGTTCTGCTGGGAGCCTTCCTGTAACCCTAACTCATATCCAGGGTGGGTTTTGTGGACCTGTCCCACATGATGAATGAAAGATAGTGGTTAGTAATATATAAAACGGAAGAGCAGAAGACCCATGTTGTAGCATCGTACTGAGGCACAACTCAGAATAAAACAACATAGGCTTTTAATCTCACTCGGCCAAGGGTTCAGTCCCTTGCAGCTGGTATGGTTGCCATCCAGAATAAGACTTTTGGTTTACTTTTCTAAGGTCTGGAAGCTAAGTTACTAGATTTTAGGGTTATGGGGATATTTTCATCCCAAGAACTGCTCATTATCCCCTAGTAGCTTTAGAGCCAAGGCGAAGTTTTCGTGTCCAATGCTCAAATGCAAAATTGCTAAGGATGGGGAGTCTGTATGAGCGACTTTTCTTGCTAAATTGGGGTTTGCCAGCCATCCACATGCCACTTACTGAAGTCTGTCAGCTGCCTGTGTTTACCAATTACCCATGGTTGGCTCGCGGTTGTCGATTACCTGAGGTCTGCCAGCTGTCCGTGGTTTGCGGCACCCTCATTGCTGGTGTGGTAACTAGCCACAGTGGAGAATCTGTCCCCTCTGCTTTCCGGCTCTACTCTGTCCCACTCTACTTCTTTGCAATAGCTCCCTTTGATTGCCTGCAATTTGTCACGGGCCTGTGTTCTCAGACAACAGGTTATCTACTCTCCTCGGGCGACTCTGCGCACGTCTTTATTTAGTGAAAGCCTGATGTTTAACTACTACGGGCCACGGGCTTTCGGCGTCCCCTCCCCCCACAAAACCTTCCTTTCATGAGAAATGGCATCTTGATGACTAGTTAGCCCTCCCCCAAGGTTCTTGGTTCTTAGTGAATGGGCTGATCCTAAGCCCAGGAAATCCCTGCTCGCGGCCAGTGGTGGTGGTGGTGGTGGTGGGGGATGGTATAGCCCTTGGTGGGGGATGGTACAGTCCAAAAAAGGAAGCTTCTGCCTCCTTTCCTGCTTAGGCAGACCTGAGGTCTCCACAGTGCAAACAGGGAGGAGTGGCGGGTAGGAGGCTAGGGTTCTTATGAGTGCTTAGGTACAAGGCCAAGCCAGACACCATCCTGCAAGCATGCTATCTTCAATTCTCTAATTCTCTGCACACAGTCACGTATATATGTGTGGGGACACACACACACAAACACACACACACACACACACACACACACAAGCACATAAGCTTTCATCCTGGGGACTTCTGTCCTCACGAGCTGGATCTTGAGTTTTGTATTGGATTCACATTCATTTGTATTTGTTTTGTGTGTATTTGTATTGTGTGTATTTGTATAGCTTGCATTTGTATTGTGTGTATTTGTATTGTTTGTATTTGTATTATTTGTATTTGTATTGTGTGTATTTGTATTGTTTGTATTTGTATTGTGTGTATTTGTATTGTTTGTATTGGTATTGTGTGTATTTGTATTGTGTGTATCGGTATTGTATTTGTATTGTTTGTATTTTTATTTGTATTGTGTGTATATGTATTGTGTGTATAGGTATTCTGTGTATTTGTATTGTCTGTATTTGTAGTGTGTGTATTTGTATTGTTTGTATTTGTATTATATTTGTATTGTTTGTATTTGTATTGTATTTGTATTTGTATTGTTTGTATTTGTATTGTGTGTATTGATATTGTATTTATATTGTTTGTATTTTTATTTGTATTGTGTGTATATGTATTGTGTGTATAGGTATTCTGTGTATTTGTATCGTTTGTATTTGTATTGTGTGTATTGGTATTGTATTTGTATTGTTTGTATTTTTATTTGTATTGTGTGTATTTGTATTGTTTGTATTTGTATTGTGTGTATTTGTGTTGTGTGTATTTGTATTGTGTGTATTGGTATTGTATTTGTATTGTTTGTATTTTTATCTGTATTGTGTGTATTTGTATTGTGTGTATTTGTATTGTATGTATTTGTATTGTGTGTGTTTGTATTGTGTGTATTGTTATTATATTTGTATTGTTTGTATTTTTATTTGTACTGTGTGCATTTGTATTGGGTGTATTGGTATTCTGTGCATTTGTATCGTTTGTATTTGTATTATGTGTATTTGTATTGTTTGTATTTGTATTGCATTTGTATTGTTTGTACTTGTATTTGTATTGTTTGTGTTTGTATTGTTTGTATTTGTATTGTGTGTATTGGTATTGTTTGTACTTGTATTTGTATTGTGTGTATTTGATTGTGTGTACTTGTATTGTGTGTATTTGTATTGTTTGTGTTTGTATTGTGTGTATTTGTATTGTTTGTGTTTGTATTGTTTGTATTTGTGTTGTGTGTATTTGTATTGTGTGTATTTGATTGTGTGTATTTGTATTGTATTTGTATTGTATTTGTATTGTGTGCATTTATATTGTTTGTATTTGTATTTTATTGTGTGTACTTGTATTGTGTGTATTTGTATTGTGTTTGTATTGTTTGTATTTGTATTGTGTGTATTGGTATTGTATTTATATTGTTTGTATTTTTATTTGTATTGTGTGTATTGGTGTTCTGTGTATTTGTACCGTTTGTATTTGTATTGTGTGTATTGGTATTGTGTGTATTGGTATTGTATTTGTATTGTTTGTATTTTTATTTGTATTGTGTGTATTTGTATTGTTTGTATTTGTATTGTGTGTATTTGTATTGTGTGTATTTGTATTGTATTTGTTTTTGTATTGTTTGTATTTGTATTGTGTGTATTGGTATTGTATTTAGATTGTTTGTATTTTTATTTGTATTGTGTGTATTGGTGTTCTGTGTATTTGTATCATTTGTATTTTATTGTGTATATTGGTATTGTATTTGTATTGTTTGTATTTTTATTTGTATTGTGTGTATTTGTATTGTTTGTATTTGTATTGTGTGTATTGTTATTGTATTTGTATTGTTTGTATTTTTATTTGTATTGTGTGTATTTGTATTGTTTGTATTTGTATTGTGTGTATTGTTATTGTATTTGTATTGTTTGTATTTTTATTTGTACTGTGTGCATTTGTATTGGGTGTATTGGTATTCTGTGCATTTGTATCGTTTGTATTTGTATTATGTGTATTTGTATTGTTTGTATTTGTATTGTATTTGTATTGTTTGTACTTGTATTTGTATTGTGTGTATTTGATTGTGTGTACTTGTATTGTGTGTATTTGTATTGTTTGTGTTTGTATTGTTTGTATTTGTATTGTGTGTATTTGATTGTGTGTATTTGTATTGTATTTGTATTGTGTGCATTTATATTGTTTGTATTTGTATTTTATTGTGTATATTTGCATCATATTTGTATTGTTTGTATTTGTATACTTTGTATTTGTATTGTGTGTATTGGTATTATATTTGTATTGTTTGTATTTGTATTGTGTGTATTTGTATTGTTAGTATTTGTATTATTTGTATTTGTATTGTGTGTATTTGACTGTGTGTACTTGTATTGTGTGAATTGTATTGTTTGTATTGTGTGTATTTGTATTGTATTTGTATTGTTTGTGTTTGTATTGTGTGTATTTGATTGTGTGTATTTGTATTTGTATTGTGTGTATTTGTATTTGTATTATTTGTATTTGTATTGTGTGTATTTGATTGTGTGTATTTGATTGTGTGTATTTGTATTGTGTATATTTGTATTATATGTATTTGTATTGTGTATTTGCATTGTACTTGTATTGTGTGTATTTGTATTGTGTGTATTTGTATAGTGTCTATTTGTATTGCTTTCAAGTCGCTGTTAATCTAAGTCTCACTGGTGAGTCTCTGCTCCTCTGGCTTCAGCTTACAGGAGACCACTATAGTTTTAGAAGCTACATCTCATCTAGACCACAGCCTGGTCCTTCCAGGGCTCATCTTACAGTTTCCCCTTGCAGAGTCTCTTGAGACCAAGGAATGCCAAGACTTGGACCCCAGACCCCAGCTCTCGATGACCCTAAGATACATGCCAGCTTGTGGTCAGCTAGGCCTTCTTCCTGGGATTCTCCCAGAAGGAAATGGAGACAAGCAGGCCAGCACTGAGACTTAGCCAGCCTGGAAAAGGCTGGACCCCGCAATGTACAGCCTCTCTTGGCAAAGGTCAAAAGTTAAAAGATCAAAAAGGAACAGTTAGAAACCAATGGATTCTCAGCACTCGTTAAATAACCCTTTCCTTGTTTCAAGAGCCACTGTCATTGTCATAAACTAGACAATAATGAGTCCCAAGAAAGATGCATTAGTGATGACAGTGGGGGATTTATTAAGCTACCCCTCCCCTGAGAGCCGCACGCCCTGTTGCGAGAGCATCCTCGTGAGGCTTCTCTGGCTCACCTAGCCCCGTCACCTTTGCTGCTCCTATTGCACACATGGGATCCAGAATCCTTTCCCAGTGGTGAGAGAAAAGACATTGCAACACGGCATGATCATTGCCAAGACTCAACTGTGCAATCAAATTAAAAAAATATGAAAAGAAATATATCATAGTGTTTTTAAGCAAGCACACAGCTTTGTATTGGACCACGTTCATAACTATCCTTACTGCTTGTAGCTCGTGGACTGGGTTGGACATGGCTTGTTCTAGGCAGAAGTGCCAAGAAGGCCAAGGTATCCTCTTGAGCTACAAGCCCTGTGATGTCTGTGGGGATCCTCTTTCTCTACCAAGGAACAGTATAAGAGGACACTCTGGTCTCAGGAACCAGCTCTCTGTCACCTTGGTCTCTCTGCCTCTCCTGTCATCTTCTGCCCCCTTCTACCTGCCCCCACCACTCTTCTATTGCTTCCTTTTAGGAGGTGGGAGAAAAGGGTTTGTATAAGGCCCCTTGTCACTTCCTGAGTTCCCCAGTGGGGCTCCTCCATGCAGATCCACCCAGGCTTCTCTGAAGGAGAGCCCTGGCTCCAGCTGTGGAAACAGCCGTAAGTGGGCCTGGGTCTGTGCCTGCTGGGTGGGGTGTGTGTGAGGCCCTGTGGGAACCCCTAGAGCAGGAGCCAGGTTACACACTGTAGCCTTTCAGGGACAGCCCTAGTGGGGAAGGCGGACGGTTTTGCTTGGATTTCTGGGCTGGCCACGTGGCCATATGTTCAACACTCCAAGAAGCTGTTCCTGGAGCCAGACTGAGAGGGAGTTAGGGCTGCAAACAGGATCTGAATGCCCCCCCCCTCCTGCTCCGGAGAGGCCCCTCCATGTAAACAGTATGAATTTCTGGGAAACATACAGAAGGCCAGACTGTCAGGAAAGGACGTGGCCCACATTCCTGAAGCTCCCACCCAGGCAAGGGTGCCAGCTCTTCATGGGCATCCCAGCCCCCAACTCAGCTCTCCCTGTCAACTAAATGACAATTTCCCACTTGTTGATTCATCCTGCCAGAGAAGCTGGGGGCTCTCACCCACCCCCAGAAGCTAGGCTGTACCAGCTGTCTACTTAAGATCTAGGCAGAGGCACCTAGAGCACAGCCCACGCACAGTAGGGACACAGTCAGCTCTCCTTCTGGCTTTGAGCATATGAGGAGAGTCACTTTCCCCGATGCTTGTCATTTTGTCCCTGGCACCTATAGTGGTGCCAGCCTCATTGCCTTCTACGTTTAGTACGTGCGCCTGTGTTCTTTGAACAGAGGGAATGAACCTATGTACGTGGCTCCCTGGCTTTCCTAGTGAAGTCTACAGGATTCAGGGTAACCATCTGAAAACTTTTGGTGAATCTCAGAAGCAACCAGGCATGAGTGTGGCCAGCCTGGCTTCCTGGGCCATGTGCCACCTACTCTGTTATTAGGTCTGAGAGCCCCTCAGCCCCCAGCGAGGGACAAAGTCCCCTTTCAAATAGGTAGTAGGGGAGGTTTATAAAATCTAGTCTGTCTTATTCTGTGTTAACAGGGAATCTGTGGCATGGGTGTTAACTTTCATATTTTTGTAGACACAGAAGTTACTGAATGGGGAATGGGAGGTGGTGGCGGGGAAGAGGTAGAAATCTTTAATAATTAAATTAATTAATTAATAAAAAAATAAAATATGAAAAAAAAGAAGTTACTGAATGCCCCTCAGCGGCCACCCCCATTTTCCCAACCACCCCAGGCTGTCTGCTCCATGAGGTTCACAAAGTCAAGGACAACTTATTGGGAACTGGTGGGAGCAAGGGCAGCCTTTGGAAAGAGGCCTCTGTTTGCTTTTCTTTATCATCAAATGCACAAAGGCAGCCCCGTTTACCTAAAGGCAGTTGCCTTTCAGCTCATCCTTTGCACAAACACCTAAAGGGTATGTTGAACATTGGAGCCCAGGTCTCTGAGGGCGCCGCGTTTGCACAGCATAAGCCCGGGCAACTTGTTAGATGAGGGAAGGGCACAGAGCACCACGGTGACCTTTGGTCTTAGCTAGCAACCCAGGGTGTCAAGATTACCCTAAAGGAAAGAAAATGAAATTTGGGGATAGGCTGCAAAATAACCTCCAGAGAACTGTGAAGTGAGCATTCAATGAGGGTCTAGCCTGGAGGCTAAGTGGGCTAGCTTCAAATCTTTGCCACTGCCCTGATCCCAGGATTCTTAGGGCTGCCAGAAGAACAAGAGATTCATTGTCTATAACTGCTAGACCCCAGAGTCAATGTGTCACGTGGAGAATTTGGTAATGATTTCGGGTTCTGTACACTTGGGGGAACAAGGTGGTGCTGCCAGGTGTGCCCTCCCTGGGGACAGCTTGAGCTGTCTGCTTAGACGTTTTGAGGGATTTTCATACTTTGCCCTAATGGCCCTTGTGTATAACTCCAGGGAATGGGTGTTGCGACTGTCCTCAGTTTACAGAAGGGGAAACTGAGGTACGGGGAGGTGGGAAGGGACACATTCAAAGCTGGGCTTCTGGTGCATACGCCTCCACAGCTGACCATGTCGTGAGGCTGAGGTAGAGTCAGGTGATGAGTTCGAGACCAGCTGCTATGTAGAGGCTGGATATGTGTTCATAGGCATGACTGCATGGATCAATTAAAATGTATACTGAGAAAATAAACATGAGCAGCAAAAGCAAGGTTTCTTCTTCAGCAACTGGTCCATAGCCATTGAGACAGTGTGTGTTCTTAGTTCTGTGACATGCTCTCAAGATCCCAGGGACCAAACCCTGGGCAAAGATGATAGCTTTGCCAGTGTTCAGGACTGTGGTCAAGGTTGACTCTTTGCTTATCACCCCTCGAATCAGGGTATGTGACCTTCCCTTCCCAACCCAGCAGCTTGTCGGCTCCCCAAAGGGTCACTTCTCTTTACACCCTGTACTCTCCTTGTTTCTCACTTCCTTTGGGTGCCCTGGGTGTCTTATCTGTCTCCTGGACTCTTCTTCAAGGAGCTGGTGACCGCTGCCTAGCTTGAGAGGCCAGATCAGCAGGCACGAAGCAGGCAGGTTGCCTGGGAGTTCTGGAATGATCCAGACCCTGTTTAGAAGGCAAGTTCTATGTGAACCCTCATGTTATCAAGACAATCCCACGGTAATCCAGTACCAGTGTCTTCTGCAGTCTCTCGGATGGGGTGCAGTTTTCCAACTGTCATTAATTTTTTTGTTTAAAGAAAAAAAAAAAGCAAACTTTCCAGTCCTGTTCTGCCTAGGATACACTTTCTCATGGGGGTGGGGGTAGGGGTGTACCCCGGCTTGGCTGCCCTCTGTCAACAGAGTGAGAGCCACCCCCTCCCTAGCTGCAGGCAGTTGAATGAAGCAGTTCTTTGCTCCACCGAAGGAAATATTTCCATGGAGCCGGGCCAAAAAAACCCCTTGCCTGAATCCGGGGCTGGCCCCTGCCCAAAGCCAGGGGGGGATGGGTGGGGGTGGAGCTGGCGACGTGGCCCTCTCTTCCATGTGTCAAGATGTGAATTCTAAACTCCACCCTACAGCAATGGCCTGCTTGGCTTCTAGTCCTGGGTTTTCTAGGAGCCTCCAGAAGAAAGGAAACTTTAGCCCCTAGCCACTAAGAAACCCTTTCTCAAAGAGAGCCCTTATAGAAGTGGGGTACAGCATTATAGAGGTGGGGTACAGCTATGTACTTTCTGGATACTGTACATCCACTGCCCATGAGGGGTGCTTCTCACAGAAAGGGCCCTAGACCACGCAGCAGTGAACCCTTGGGGCCTTAGATTTTAACTTACTTGTTAGAAAGAGATTTTTTTGTAGACTATGTTCCTTTCTATGAAAGACATTAAAATGTTCCTCAGTCTTCTCGAACTGCTGCATGCATTTATGTATGATCATGTGTGTTGCACACGTGCATAAATCTGCGTGCACATGTGTGTGTATGCATGTGGAGGCTAGAAGCTGATATTCTGTGCCATTATGAATAATTCCCTACCTTTTTTTCCTGGAGACAGGGTCTCTTACTGAGCCCAGAGCTCACCTATCTGTCTGGACTGGCTAGCCAACAAGTACCAGGGATCCTCCACAAAACGGAGACACCGGGTATTAGCTTTATTGCCTGGGTCACATGGGCACTAGGGATCTGAACTCAGGGTCTCAGGCTTGGCTCAACACCTGACCGCGAGTGCTTTACCCCCTTAGCAATCTCCCCCTCCTCTGCCCCTAATTGCTACTTTTCCCTTTTTCCTCTCTAACTTTCTTTGTAGATTTCTTTGTTTTTATTTTATGTATATGAGTGCTTGCCTATATGTAGGTACTGCATCTCCTGGGTGCCTGATGTCTGCAGAGGCAAAAAGTAGATGTAAGCCGGCGTGAAACTGGAGTGACAAGTTGTGGTGAGTCACCACGTAGGTTAAGGGACCCAAACCCAGATCTTCTACTAGAGAAGGTGCTAACTATTGAGCCATCTCTCTAGCTTCCTCCTCCTCTTTGTCTAAATGCACATTATAAAAGTAACACATCGTAGTTGAAAAATCATAAGAAGAAAAAAAAATACACCCTAAATCCATTTACCCAGAGAGAGGAAGTTAGAAAACAACACACTGCCCAAATGGTGAGGAGACCAACTTTCTCTCCAGGGCCCCACTTAGGAAAAGGAGTTCTGAAGAGCAAAGCCCCCCTGTCTCCCACATTGTGTACCCAGTCAGATAAAGCAAGGGAGTTATTCTCCCTGGTAAACCATTACCCCTGGGTTGCTGCTGGCCTTGACCATGGCTCAAGCTGATATAGCTCAAACAGAACATGTACACAGGCCTGCCATGAGGCACGGCAGTCTGTCAGTAAATGAACTTTACTCTTGGCCTTCCGTAGAGGGCAAGGGACTGATTTTTCTTTCTGCGGCTACACAGTCTAGTCAATTCCTCTTTGCAAGGGGTAAGGTTGCACCGTGGATCTAGACTTCAGAGGAAGCAGGGTATTTCTGAAGCTGGAGATTTGGGACTGCTGTGCTTTCTAGAAAAGAGTTCCAGACACCTGAAAGACAGGGCTTCTGCTGATGAGTGTTTTCTGAGTCCTTTATTTTCTGGCGGTGCCTAGCACAATAGGAGAAATACATGTCCCCCATCTCCCGAAGAGACCCAACCTCTTGCAAAGACCCCCCTACTGCTCTGGAGCTGGTCTGGCTTTAGCTGAGGTCTATCTATACGTGATAGGAGGAGGTTCAGAAGCATGTGACCCAGAGATATTTGGGGAGGACATTTAAGGGAGACCTGGAAGGGCTATTCTGAGAAGGAGGCACTTATAGGCTGTTTTATAGTAGCCCTCACGGTTAGACAAGAACGCATTATTAGCCTAGGCTTGGCAAAGGGAAAATGAGACCTTGTGTTCAATTCCTAACTGAATCTGAGGACATCGGCATACTTGATCACAAATATGACGTATGGATAGGAGACTGCTCGCATAGCTTTATTTTATTGTTTTTTGACAAGGTCTTAACTATGGCTTGGCTGGCCTTGAACTCTCAGATTTGTCTGTCTCTGCTGAGATTAAAGATGCAAGCTCCCAGGCCGTCTCATGGCTTTTGAGAGTTCCTAAATATTAAATTTCTAAAAAAAAAAAAAAAGATTTATTTATTTTATTGTGTATTGATGTTTTTACCTTCATGTATGTCTGTGTGAGGGCGTTCGATTCCTTGGAACTGTTATGACAGTTATGAGCTGCCCGTATGGGTGCTGGGAAATGAACCCTCGGTCATCTGGAAGAGCAGCCAGTGCTCTTACCCTCTGAGCCATTTCTCCAGCCTCCCAAATATGAATTTTAAACAAACAAACAAACAAACAAACAAAACCTGCTTGAAATTCTAAAAGCCAAGGTGAAAGAATTGCTGTAAGTTTGAGGCTAGCCTGCAAGATAATGAGTCTGAGGTCAGCCTGGCGTACTTTGTCTTAAGAAAACCATTTTAAGAAGAAGAAAAAAGTATCTACAGGGAAGCAGAGGAGGAGGGACAGGCAGGGGCTAGGTTAGCCTCCGGTCTGAATGCTGGCTCTTCTCCAGCCTGCAGGAGAGCCACGTTGGAGTACGCTCAGGGCGAGCGAAAGTGCTCTTTCTCAACAGTGGATCCAGTCCTCTGCTTTCCTCTGGAGATACCAATCTGAGCCTTCACAGATCCTTTTTGAGCAGGGGAACATGCTAGCATTGCCCAGACGGAGAAACAGTTCCCATCCAAACATTACCATAGGTTTGGCTTCTCCCAGAATTCTCCCATTGCTTTGGACCAATAAATATTTAAAAAGTTAGGTTCTGAGCTCCAGAAAAGCCAACAAAAACATTTAAACATATGGATTTTTTTTTTTTTAAATTGTGGTTAAACCATGCTCAGTAGAGATTCGTTTACAGCAGCCTCCCCCACCCATCCTTTCTTTTTCTTTCTTTCTTTTAGGAAGCCAGAAGGATAAACATGTTGCCATGGAGTTCTGTTTAAAATAAAATACAATGGAAAGAAAAGCCGCATGATGTAGTAACCACATGGACTGCAGGACACACCTGATACTAATTACTGTCATGAAGAATGTTCTGGAAGACATTTGACTCGCCTGATGTATACATTCAAATCAAGCAAAACAGGACTGGAAGGCTCCTTAGGGACCCTCCTGTCCAACTCCTTCCTTTTTCCAGATGAGGAAATAGGGGCCTAGAGAGGGGAAGGGCCTGGACCTTGGCCTCCCAGCTGGGAGGGAGCAGAGCTGAGATTCCAACCACTCTGCTTCCAGGGTCTGTTACCTTGGCCTGTCAGGAAAGGCTTTGAAGCAGAGGGATGGGGTTTTGCTGCCAGGAACAGGCTTAGGAGCGAGGGGCCCAGGAAAAAATGCAGAGGCTGACTTTGCCGCGGAGGCCCTCCTTCTCTCAAGGGCACAGGCCTGAAGGACAGAATGGCCGTTGCTTGTCGAGAGTCCTGCCCGTGCTTACCAGGGGCTCTTACCAAGCACCAATTCATGTTCTTTGGGGGTTGCAAGGCTGACAGCCTCCAGGGACCCCCAGTACATGGCTGCTGATGCTCTCTAGCGGCCGTTGTGATCCCACGCGTGGGCCACGAACATGAGCCCCCATGACAATGCGCACCCCTTGTCTCTGCCCCTAGAGGCTAGCAACTGGGCCTTCTGGTGTCTGATTGGCCACAGGGGCTTGACGACAGGGTCTTCTTGCTGATGATTGGCTTTAGCCAGCTCTGGCTGTTTCCTAGCTATTAATACTGTGGGCTAATAAATGTCTCCTGTTGACTGGGGTGCTGGGAGCCATGTTTTTTTGAAGCTTCCGTGACGTATGTGGATGGTGAAGGCCTTTCTGGCTTGTCAGGGGCCCTCTTTTGGGGGGCTGTCTGCATGTTCAACAGGCTGAAAATGGGGTGTTTTTTCCTCTCCCAGTATCTGATACATTCAGACAGTTCTTTGTGATGCTTCCAAAGCCCTAAACCTTCATTCCCCCCTCCCAATAATGCCTCCGGCTCCTACATTAACAGACTCCCCCACCCCCGGAAAGACCTGAGTCATCCGCAGAGGATGGTCGGTAACGTGGGGCTCAGCGGTGGCCCTTCTCCGTGCCTCTCATCCCCGGACCTGAGTTACGGTGGTGTCCTAGGCTTGCTGGCCATAAGGGGCTTATGCGGAAGCAGCTGCAGAGCCCCAAATAAGGGCAGGGGGCTCTTCCAACCTCGAGTCCTCCAAGAAGCCTCTGATTTTCCTTTTAGGGTCTTTCATTCTCGCTCCGTTTCTGTCATCAGACATTTCTTCCTTGGCCTCCCAGTTGCCACCCACCTGTCACCCTAAGATAGATCCTTCGTCCCTTTCAACAGCATTTTGACCTTTTCGAGAGGACATTTGATTGACGGGCTGCCCACTTTGCCACTTAGGGCAGGGCAGAGCAGCCGGAGGTACCACCTGTTAAGGATTAGCTCTCCTGTGCCAAGTCCCAGAGAGTGCGCAGCCAGGCAGCTATGCGCCATAGCAACATGTGTCACCGTCTGTCTGCTCGGGCTGCGGAAGGGGGGGCACCTTTCAAAGTGTGGGGAATCAGCCCAAATAGGGGGTCTACTCTAAGCACTACCACATAGGACCCCATTTTCACTCACAAAATACTTTTCTTTGGGGGGCACAGCTTGCGTCCATATTCCTAGTACGCTCCGGTTGCAGGGTACCCCCTTAACGGGGAGAAATGGACCCTTGGAAGAGGAAGGGATGTCGTAAGCTTTTCAGTGCACAGGTTGCTAGCGGATGAGCCCGGGACTAAAAATTGGGGTCCTTTGATTCTAAGATGCCAAGTCTCCCGTATCAAGGTAGTCCATTAAAAACCGGGTGTGCTAAGTGACGGCGACAGCCTCGGATTGACATCTGGGAATCAATTATTTTATTTGGGCTTTTTTATTTTCCGGAGCAATAATAATGATCGTAATAAAACACTGCTTTCTCTTTTCCTAAGCCCGGAGCATCTGACTGACGTTCCGAAAAACCCAGGCAAAGGAGCTGTCAGTCCCCGGTACCCCACCTTTATTCTTGGCTTTTTGAGTAAAACCGTAATTTGGGGTGATTTCCCCCCATTTTGTGTCTACAAATCGCCCTTCCATCCATGATCAGGGCTCATGTAGGGAAAAAGCATCTGCGACCACAGGGTGTTGGTCATGGCGGCCAGGGGCACTGCGGCAGATTTTTTTTTCCTCCGTTCTTTGCTGCAGTCTGGGTGCGGCTATAGCAATTTGTCATAGAATCTGGGGGGCTCATTTTTCCGGCCAATCACTTTTGGAGAAATGAGCGCATTGCAGCAGAATGCGCTGACGTCAAAGACCACCCCTTCTGCGCCTTTATATAAACCCCACCCAGGCAGCCCCTAGCGCAGACGGCGAAGAACTGGGATAGAGCTCGCCTCGGCTCTGCTGGCCTTGGCTGCAGCTCTCCCAGAGAGCGGTGCGCCCACACGAGAATCCCATACCTGGTGAGTGGTTGGCCATCCTTTATCCGAAAGGATGTGCAAAATGAAGACGACATTCCCTTCTGGCCCAGGCTCTGTCCTCCTGGACATGCCGAAAGGCCGATGCTGGGACCTTCTCCCGAAGGCAGCCCCTTACTAAGCCTGGTCCCCAGCATCCGACACGAAATTCTGCCAGGAAGCGGATTTTAAGGCACATTTTCCTGGGGGGGGGGCGGCAGGGTTCCTTTCTCACTTAGTCTTGGAGGGTGGGCTATGTAGCAGAGACCCCGATTAAGAAAAACAGCAATAATCAGAGATTTCCCCTCTTAAATTCTGCGTATTGCGGTTTCTGGGGTCTAAAAGCCTGATTTTTGGGGTTCAAAGCCACCTTTAGAATTGCGTTAATGGTGGGAGACATGGCGGCGATGCGTTCTGCAAGCCCCATGAATTGGGGGGGAAGGTACCTGCAGAGAAGGGTCTTGAGCCATCTTTTTCTCATAGTCGTCAGCCAGGTTCTTGGTGAATCGTGGGCGTGAGGTTCACCAGCGATTCCAAACCCAGGTTTAGTGTAGATCTGATTTCAGGCAAAATACAGAGAAAAAAAAATTGCAACCGTTATTATTTGCTTCTCCCCGATGGAGCCCCTTTAACTGTGGGAGCGATGGTGTTAAAGGCAATCTGCTTGGAGACCCCCAGATCACCATACGGGAGGCGGCAGTTGATGCTAGGGTCAAGGAATCGGGGGGTGCGCAGGTAGAATAGAAGCAGGGGGTGGGCTGGGGCAGAAAAAACCCATATCCTTGCGCCTGAGAAGAAGGAAGACAGACATGTAGAAAAGGGGGTGTGTGGCGTGTGTGTGGGGGGGTGATCTGCGTGCTGGGAATTTGGGGGCAGGGTTCTTTTCAGTATTGCGCATGATGGTCGCTGTAAGATTCTGACATGTTGAAGGCTTTTGACTTTTGATAAATCACCTTTTGCCGTTTCCTTTGTCCCTGTTAAGCCCCCCCAGGCCGCCCCCTCCCCATCTTGGGCTGGCTGGCTGGAGGTGGGGGGGCGCCAGAGGGTTGCTACGTGGCAGGCTTCTAGAAGGTTCTTTTGACAGCCGCAAGAGGGCGCTGGTGGCACTGCGGAATTTTGGGGGGCGGGGTGGGGAGGGGAGGGAAGAGGAGGGGAGGTGGCCTTTGTTCTTCTGCAGGAGGGGGTCGGGCGCGAGACTGGCTGCAGAACTGAGGGTTCATTTACCTAAAGGGACATGTTAGGAGACAGATTGATGGGTTCACAGAGGCTCGCCTGTAGAACTTGCAAAGGCCAGAGATGGCGTCATCTGCAGTGGTTGTGTGATTTGGGGTGTCATTGACGCACATTAATTTATTTTCATTAATTTTCGTTTTCTGGGGTCTTAGAAAGGTATGGCTTTTTGAAGAGAAAGGATTGCAAAAATGTTAATTAGGTATCATCCCTAGGGGTCTTGAGACTTGGCTTGGTAAATGGGGGCAAGATTTTGGGGAGAAGGGTGTTGGAGGCATATACGTCATATAGCTGAAGATCTCAAAAATGAGTGTGCTGTGTATTGAGAACTGGGTCTTTAGATTTTAATTATGCTTAATTAAATGGTGGGAAGCAATTTTCTGTTTTCACTTATCAGATGTAGAATTGTGGTCTGGGGGAGCCTCTTACTGCAGGGTCTTTGCCCTGGCTGTGGTACATACAAAGTGGCTCCTAGGCGCGTGTATAGGTGCTGCGTCATCTCTGCAAAATGGCTCTGGCTTGTGGTAGCTTGGAGAGGCGATGGGGGTGCAGAACGACCCTGAAAGATGGGCTGGTGTGGGCTATGCCCCCCCTTCAAGCCTGAAACCTGTTGGGCAGCCCCCCCTCCTCCTACGTCAGCCTAGCTCTAGCAGCTGCGCTGTGGCGCCAGTGGGGGCGCCGCAGGTGGTTGCGCTATTGGACTCTTGGTGCGGGCCGCGCGCCCCCTAGTGGTCTTTATGTGCAAATGGTTCTTGGCAGGCTAGCCTGGCGCTAGAGTTGCGCATGCGCATTCAGCTAACACTTGTGACCTGTCAATCAACTCATCTGTACCCCTCCCATTGCTGTCCTCCCCTCCCATTTCTCCACCTCCTCATCCCTCCCACTTCTCCTTTCCCTCCTCCCCCTCCCTTTTCATGGCTCCCTTCTTCCCCCTCCCATTTCTCCCCCTCCCATTTCATCTCTTCCTCTTTCCCCTCCCATTTCCTCCCTCTCTTCCCCCTCCCACTTCTCTCCCTCCTCCCTCTCCTTCCATTTCTCCTCCCTCCCTCCCTCCCTCCTCCCCCTCCCCTACCCACTTTCCTCATTCCTCTTACCCCTCCCTTATTTCTCTCTCCCTCCCATCCCTGCTCCTCCTCCCTGCTCCCTTCATACCCCTCCCTCTTTCCTCCTAAGCCTTCCCCTCCCTTCCCTTTCCCTTCACTTGCCCCCTCCCTCTTCTATGCTGTTCTTGTTCTGGCCAGTAGAGGTCCTCAATATGGTTTCTAATGGCCCCCTCCCATGCCATAGGATCTCTCTTCAGGGATGACATCATCGGCTCACCCCAGTCTTCAAGGACCTCCTTCTTTGGATGCCAAGCTGTCACTCAAGTACCTGTGGCGATACCTGATGAACATCTCTACCCTCTGGTACCACAGCTACTCGCTCAAGTTGCTTGAACATTATATGGACAGCAGACTCCCCTAGCCCATTTCCTGCTTTTCACCCCCAGACCCATTAGCCATTGAAGGCAATTATAAGTGTTAAATAATTGGCTGTAATTTTAATTAATTGGCTTAAATTATAATTAACACCTATACCTGGGCATTTAGTGAATTCTCTAACCTTTGGTTATTTGTAGAGGCAAGGAGCATGGATTCCTGGAACCCACCAGCATAACAGCAGCCCCCTGTGGACCTCCAGGACCAGGACATCGAGGGACAAGGGACAAAGAGGATCAGCAGTGGTCATCTAGCCTCCCTCTGGGTTCAAGCCTTGAACCAACGCCCTAGTGAGGGGGCATTGGTCATGACCTCTCACCTCTGTTCTGCTTGTGCCTTGAATCTGAGCCCTTCCCTGTGTGTCTCTGCTTGTGTTCATCTGCCAGTGAACTGGAGTGCTTCCCTCCCCAAGCGGGGGTCGTCCCTTGTGACTGACCATGTTGTCCTAACAATGTCCTGAGCAGAAGGATCCCTTTGGGAACCTCTCAGGAGGCGGGACCTGGGCAAGGGGCCACCAGCATCATGCTGGCAACTCCGTGGGTGGGGGTGCGGTGCTTCTTGAATGAGCATGTGGCTGACCCCCAAAGGCATGCCCCCCCCCACCCACCTTCTCGGAAATATCCCTTCATTTGGGGGTAACGGGGACATTAGGAGCAACCTCCTAGGGGTGTTGTGAGAATTAAATGATGCAGAAGAGCCTGAGGCAGGGCTGGGCAGACCCCTCAGCAGTGTTTGTTGAAAGGTGTGCAGGTGGCTGTTCTCCCACCCGCGAGCTCGTCTCACTCATCTCATCTGTCCTCCCGCAGCCCCTGCACAGGTCTCTCCTTGCACCAGGTAGGGGCTCCAAAAGACAGCAGGCCGCCCGGGAGACTTTGAGTAGGAACTCGAGTCACGTGTGTGGCCATTTCCAGAGCACTTTCTATTGTAACGTGTCTATGTTGTTCCTATGTGATATGCGTGTGCAAAGTGGGGAGGCATCATGTCTAGAGAGGGGTGAATTGGCGTTGACTTTTCATGATTTTAAAGAGGTAGGTGGGAAA
Source organism: Chionomys nivalis (assembly GCF_950005125.1). NCBI lineage: Eukaryota > Metazoa > Chordata > Mammalia > Rodentia > Cricetidae > Chionomys > Chionomys nivalis. The sequence goes on along the minus strand of NC_080095.1, from coordinate 18,076,400 downwards.
GAGAACCTGGAGAATCACCCAGCTTCACTCATGGGCTGGACTGAAATTTACACCAAGTATTTTGCCACATTGCTGGCAAGAGATGGGGTCAGAGTTGAACCTGGGTGCCACTGTGGCTACCCCTGACGGTTCCCTGCTCTGTCCTCAGCCTAAAGTTCTTCTAAGAGTCCTTCGATTTCATACCAGACACAATGGTAAAAAGTCTGAAATCCTAGTTTCCCAAGGGAGCTGCTGGGGAGCTGCTTGGGGAGCTGCTGGGGGAGGGGGTGGTCCAAGTCTGGTAGCATGTGCTGACTTCATCTGTTAGTAACGGTATGATCTTAAACAAGTCACTTAATGTCCAAGTTTCAGTTCCTTTCACACCTTAATAGGGATTAAAAAAAGAAAAAAAGAAAGGGGGAGGGGAGGAAGAAAAGAAAAAATAAAGAAAAGGAAAAGAAAAAAGAAAAAAAAGCAAACGAGTTCATCTATCCAATAGGGTTCTTTTAAGACCAAATGCCAAACCATGTAACTCACAAGAAAGTGCTTTAGAAACTGGCGTGAAATTTCAAAAATACTTACTAACCAAGGAGGCTGTCCCTATTGCCCACTGTCCGGTCCTATTCTTGCTCACAATAGTGAGCACCCAGTAGGTGCTGGGTGTATTTGTATTGAATAGATAAATTCCAGAATTTAAAATAAAAAACCCGTAGAATTAATTCAACAAACATTTTCTGAGACGCTGACCATGTGCCCGGCGCACCAGGCTATGGCTGAGGTACGAAGATAATGAGAATAGCCTCTTTTTGAGGCTAATTGGGACCCTCATTTTATCCGCACTTTCTTTGGTCGCCTTTTAAACCCACAAGTTTTGTCCAGACAAGACAAAAAAACAACTGGGTTGCTTTAGGGAAGCCCAGTTTGGAGTGGACAATAGCGTCCAGGCCTCTGAAAGGGGCTATTTGGATTACGAGGCAAATAGAGGCAGGAGGAGGACTTAGAAGGTGACAAATGCAGGGGGCGGAGACCCACTCTAATCCAGGCTATTAGGAGGAACCCTTTCCATCTTCCGGAGTGGCCAGTGGCTCTCACCATTGCCCGTTCCATCCTTAATGCTCAGCACACATGGATACAGGGGCTACCCTGGTCCTTCTCTTGCCACTCTCCATTCATTTGATGCTCACAACTCCCTGTCCTGATCCAGGGCCGGCCTGCCATCTCCCAGGGAAGCAGAGGTTGCCAAGTGGTTTTCGAATGGGCGCCCCTCCCCATCATTGTCTTCATGACCCTCTTCCGTTCTAGCAGTGGACATGGACCTGTGTCGAGCCTGTACTTCCAGTTCAGTTTCCCTCTGGATTCCTGACTCTGCTGTCCCCACCTGGAGCCCCACTTCCTCCTGTCCTCCTTCCTCGCCACTCCAGTGTCTGTCTGTCTTTCCTTCACAGCCCGGCTTCTCGAGGCCTGTCTACACTCGCTGCTTTCCTTCCTCACCTCCAATTTCCCCTCCAACCCACTGCTTCCTGATCCGCTCTTCTCCATCGAACGGCTCTCGCGCAGGTAAAGACTTTTCTGTAGCTTGACCCTTGGCACGACTCCAGCCTGGCTGGACACAAGGACACATGCATCTCCATTCCTCCTGTTCCATGGCTTCATGGCTCTGGTTCCCTTCTACTTTCCGCATCACTGGCTTCATGGACACAACTATTCTTGCTTTCCCTGGGAACTCGCATTCCCAGCCCTCTCCATTCCCCAGACCTGCCTCATACCCCCAGCTGGCAGTGCTGCCTAGAGCACTCTGGGGTTGGCTGATCTGGGCTCAGGTCTAAGGTCAACCACTTAATATCGGGACGACAGTGTAAGACAGCTCTTACAAGCTGCATTGGCTAAAATAGGGTTAATGGTCTTCACCAGGAAGGCCAGGTGAGCTCCACCAGGTAAGCCTCAGATGCCATAGCTGAGGGACTGGAGGGGAAATAAATTAGATATTCCTGAGCAAATGCAATTTAAGTCACAATTAAGTTTTCTTGAAGTTAGGTTCCCACAGAGAAGACCAAAGAGGAGTGGGGAGAAGGGGACATTAAAGACAGCAAAGGCAAGGAGGGATGGTTTAGAGAGGGGGAAGAGAGCATTAAAGACAGCAAAGGCAAGGGGAGGGGATTTGGAGAATGTTAAGACCTACCCAAACCTCATCTAGGAAAAGCTTTCACTCCTAGGTTAGCCTGGGCTTAGAAGAGAAAACCAGAAGGAAGCTTTTAAGTTGATTACCCAGTGACAAACCCCAGGAAACTTCCCTATCACATTGCCCTATTCAAGGGTTTTGAGTTCCTCTGAGGTTTAACCTCTGCACCTCCTGCCTCTACCCGTTGCCTTCCTGGACTCGTGATTAAGTCCTCAAGGTACAAGAAGGGTCTCAGGGAATGGCTGGTCCACAGTGTAGAGCCGCCACTGCCCCCGACTGTTTTTTTTTTCTTTAAGGTTTATTCTACCTTTTGCCCTTTCTCCTTAATGAACATGGGGCTAATCTTGGGCCTCATAGAAGGGAAAGGCTGCAGAGTAATGAGGTAGCTACCGGGCTCCAATATTGATATCCTAAGGGGCCCTCTTTGTGTGCAAAGGAAAAAACACACAATTCCCATAATGAGCTGATCTGGTGGCTGTGGGGTAGGGGGCCTGGGGTTCTTAAGCCATACTTGGTGTGTAGGCTTCCGTCCTCACTGGAATCTCAGCCCCGCTCCCAGGGCAAGACCCATTGAATGAGGCTGCAAGTTGAAGGTAGCTGTCAAGGAAGGAGCTACTCAAGGGCCACACTGACCATACTCTTCCCTTTCAATGCAGCCTCCTGCCACGTTTCCCACTCCTGCCCCAGCAATTTTCAGACCTGTTTCAGGACTCTTTCCCTCCTTCCCTCAGTGGGTACACTGGCTAAAGGTTCTGTAGCATTGAGGGTCCAAATTAGGTCACCACCTTGTATAGTAAGGAGTTGAAGCTAAGGGACCAGGGTGACGACTGAGGCCTCTGCAAGAGCCACACACAAGCCCCCTCTTCACAATATGGAGACACTTGGCACTGCTTCTACCGTCTCCAGGGTCCCCCGTCTCAAATATCTATCCATTAGTAAAATAATAGGTCCCTGAAGCCACTTTTGATATTCTAGGAGTCTGGGGGTATCTCAGAAACTGGGGAATATGCTAGGGCCTTTGCCCAGTGTTTGACAGTCCTAGGTCATTGAGGTTTTGTGTAAGGAACCTCCAAACTTAACAGCCTCGAACAACTCAAATATGACCACCCCTTAATGCTCTGGAAGGAAGGCTGCCTGTAAGGGAGGATTCGAGCTAGCCACCTGCTTGAGCATAGTGAGCTTTTTACCCCCACTCTACTTCTAGGGACCCTCAAGGTTGCTTCTGTGGATAAAGAAGCCCCCCTCTCCTGCTTCCACCCCAGGCATCCAGACTGGCTTCAGAGTTGGCCCAGAGACCTAGAGTATTCTGGGGGCTTAACATCTGTGGAATCAGTCAGGATATAGTAGGACGCCAGGGAGATGAGGGCAAGGAACGGAGGGAGGCAGCAGGAAAAGCCCTGGCCCCCCATTCTTCTGAGAACTACTGTTTTTTTTTCTGCCTTTCCTGCCCATCACCCTTCCTCCATTCTCTGTCTCAGCCTCCCTCTGTTGTCTCCTCCCTCTCCCATTTGGATCTGGCCCTTTTGGGGTGCCCCTAGGCCACCCCCTCCTCCTCTGGGTGTCCCAGCACCAACCCGGTAAATAGTGGGGCTCAGTAAGAGTATGTGGGATGTATGGCGGGACAGGTGGACGAATGGACGGGCTCAACTCTCACACCAGGGCAGCTAAGGTGCGGAGGGTGGAGGGTGGGGGTATAGGGGCTTGGGGGACTTGGGAGCAGCTGCTACCTGCCCTAGTCTCTGCCCCCTTTGAAGGGGTTCTACTCCCTACCTGCCTTAGTCTTGGCCCCCCTTGAAGGGGTCCTGTTGTTGAGCACCTGCATTCATCCACGCGTTCACTCTGTCATCCAACAGTTGATCCTAACTGAGCGTGCCCATGGTCCTGGCCCTGGGCTTGGCACCTGCCACCTAGCTTGTCCCTTGATGGCCTCTGCTTCCCAGGGAGGGCAAGCTGGGGGGTTGTCTGGGAGCCAGAGCCGTGGTCTCTGGCTCCGTAGAGGGCATTCAGAGGGCATGGGGTGGGCCTGGTTTGCCTGCTCCGCTTTCACGGAGACCTGCCCACCCCCAGGGCTTTGCTCCCCTCTCTACCTCCCTCCCCATTCATGGCTGAGTATGGGCTACTGGCCCCCGCAGCTTAGGGCTGAGGCAAACGCAGAAGGAACAGCTGTGATGTGCCACCGGTCCTGGCCACACAGGTCTCCCTCTCTCCCACTAGAGTTTGATGGGGGTCTGAGGCTTTTGGGCCCTTTCCACAGTTTGTTCCTCCCCCTGGGACTCAGTCCAGCCTTTTTGTCCCCAGCTATCGGCTGGGGACTGTGTCCCAATGCTAGGAGCCTTCAGAGAGCATGTGCAGGCCCCGCCTCTGCCTGGCTGCCCACCTGCTCTTTACCTGCTGGCTCGCCCCTGCTTCTACAGCGCCTGGGTTCATCACCCATTTGGCATTCTGCTTGCATAGCCTTTCCTCATGATGTTTCCCTAACACCAACCTGTGCCTCAGTCCCTGGGCTCATCCTACTCCACCCTCTCCCTCGGGTCTTAGCCACTCGCTTTACGGGCTGGCTTCCCGTGCTAAGCCCACATCTGTGGCTAACCCGGTCCACCGGCTGCCCTTAGCCTTGCTACCAGGTCCCCAATCCCATTGTGCCCCCCAATTCAGTGTTACCTCAGTTGCCAGCAGCCTCCTGGTGCCTGTTGGACAATCTCTGCCTGGTTCTTCATCTCCCACGGACTGATTTCCAGGGTCTGAGTGATCAGGGGCTTAAACCAGGTTTATGACTCGGTCCGCTGGCCCCGGAGACCCATCATCGTCGTCGTTCCCTGGTGGGTGTTGCCCACGTGTATCACGACTGTGTCCCTGAGAGTCCATGGCTCCACCCTCCTAGGCCCCTTGCTGACCTGGTGTTGTTTTGGGGGCTACTATCCAGGCCTGTCGCGTCTTCCTGTGCCATTTCCTGTTATGCTCAGGTTCTACGAGCCGCCCATCTCCACAGAAGAGCAGGTGAGGCCGCTGCGTGTCTTCATGCGTGTGAGTACAGGTAACTTTTCTGTTTTTCAGGTTGTTCACTTTATAGAAATTCTAATTTTTTGCCTTTCCCCAAAGCTGGCATTGCCCACCAGCCATGCTGGCTGAAGAGCAAAGGACGGAGGACCCCGGGACGCACAGTGCAAGGACCCCACGATGATGCCCAGCGCGAGGACCCCACGTCGCCCAGCGCGAGGACCCCAGGACGCCCAGCGCAAGGACCCCAGGACACCCAGCGCGAGGACCGAGGACACCCAGCGCGAGGACCGAGGACACCCAGCGCGAGGACCCCACGATGCCCAGCGCGAGGATCCCACGGCACTCAGCAGAAGGACCTCCTGGATCAGGGTGAGTCTTTTGCGTCGACAAACACAACATCGTTAGAATTCACTGACATCACTTCTTCACTCAAAGAGTACATTTAATCTACGGAGCGGGCACCTTAACCAAGCTTCTCACATTAACCTGGATGCCTGGATGCCTGGACTCTGCTTGGAGCCGAGACTGTCGCCACTCCATCCTGGCCGCTGTCTAGCAGGGACCAGAGACGGTAAGTGGGGGCAGGTTACCAGTTGTCTATGCTCCTGGGAATGGCCAGGGGAAGACACACAGTAGGCACACAATCAAAACAACTGACACGTTCGCCGTATGAATCCTTAAGCCTTTGGCTTTTTCCTACCAACACCTATAGCCTTTGTCCCACTCAGATATGGGGACACAGGCGGTTATCCACCTTGGGTGGGAGACGTATCCCGCCCTCCCTCCAGCCATGGCAACGCTGTTTCCGGGCAGAATTGCTACCTTGTGCACAAGGGGCTTGGACAGTGTCCTCTAATGAAATGGTGGTTTTAAAGAGATTTTCTTTCTTTTCCTCACCCCCAATACTGCAGTGAAACAAATGTTTCTTTAAACAAAATCAGTAATGGTGGAGAAGATTCAGAAGGCTTCATCATTTTTTTTTTTTCTCTGTGGCTCTCTTACTCAAGACAATAGTAGAATGTTGAAGGCTTGTATGGCAGGGAGGGAAGGGCCATACTTTACACAAAGGGCTGTGGGTTCTGGTGAATAGTGACTCAGAGAGGAGTGTGATCCTGCTTTGTCTCACTTGGGGCAGTGGGAGGCATTGGGAGCATTGACTGGGTCCAGGTCTGACCTTGACCTGTTGCTATCTTCTTGATGCCTTGAACAAACACCTTGTCTCTGCCTCAAGACTGCTCCCCAAATATCAGCCTGCTTGTGAGTCTTGCCTTCCCCTGCTTTTGAATGCAGCTCCCATGATATTCTCTCCTTAAACGAGATTCACAGCTGGCTTCTTTACACTTCTGCCTTTCTCCCCCCTGAAGTGGAAACAGGATGGGATCTTATTATTAAATAAAAGCTGGCAGTTTGTGAGGGGACCCAGCACCCAGGCCTGGCCTTTGCCTGACTGTCTTCCCTCTCCGGAGAGCCCAGCAGGCTGTAGAGAGGAGGGAGTGTGTGCCTAGGGCACCAGGAAGGCTCTGTCTTGTGACATTTACTCCGTAGCTGGCATTTACTGAGCGACCTGCAAACATGGTGACGTGGCTAGCGAGGAGGGCTGGAAGGCGAGCTTTGCTCAGGGCATGATGCTGGCTCCCAGGGGCATCAAATCCTGAGCTTAGACAAAGCCAATGGGTAGCTAGCCTGAGCTGAGCCAAGGGCTTGAGGCTCTGGGCTTGTTCATTAGGGACAGCCCAGAAATTCTAAGGTAGACAGAGCCAAGGGGTTAGGCTAGGTTAAGGTGACGCCAAACAGACCCAACCATGAGACCACTATGCCCACTTATCCCAGAAGACTCCCAGATTCTGCAACCAGCTTTACCTACCCTCCCAGAAGTCTGGAATAAGTTATTTCATCAAGACTAGGTTTTATATGGAGGTACATTGTGAATGCCTGATATTTCAGACTGTGGAAACAAAGTCTCAGGCAGCTACAGCTTTTAGGGACTTAGGGTTAAAAAAAAGTAAAAGCATATACCAGGTTCTCAATTAATATAATCCACCAGCCTCCCAGAATAGACTCCTAGGAAGTGCTGAGATGTTGGTACTATGAGAATCAAAAGAAAAGGTGTTTATCAGGAAAAGTCTTTTTTTTTTTTTTTTTTTTTTTTGATGCTTTGGGCAATTCCTGAGCAGCAAGGGGTGGAAATGAGGCCCTAGTTTCCAAGAGAGTGGACCTTGTCATCTGGCGGATAGATGGGAGGTGGTCTCTGGTCAGTCGTCATGGTAATAGGCAGTTAGCTCCCTGGAGCCCTCACTTAGTACTCCACATGGACAGAATGTGGGAAAAGATGCTAGTTTCTTGTGGGAATGCTAGTTTCTCCATCTACCCCTGGGGTGGGCAGGAATGGGATGCTGGAGTTGTGCTGATTACTTGTGGAGGGAACGCCCTTGCCTCTGCATTCCCACCTGCAAGCTGCTCCTCGGAGCTGTACTTTTCGGGGCTCCTGATACGTGCGGTTCAAAGCCCAAATGCATTCGCAAGTACATTTCTCCAGATGATGTCAAAACCTGGCAAGACGCAAGGGCCACAGGACACATATGTTTCTTATTCGCTCATCTATATGAAGTAGCTTATATGTGTTCTTTTTTTATGAGTAATCTGACTTCTTAGAAAGAATGAAGAAACAACAACAGCAAAGCAAGCCAGTCTACCCATCGTTTAATGAGCTGGCTAATGAGGAGGAAGACAGTGTCACACAAAGGGAGTGCGGAGAGAGACAAATTAAGGTCCTTAAGGGTAAAGGGCAGTAGACAGTGAACGACAATGAAGGAGCCAAGCTGGAAAAGCTGGGCTGGGGGGCTGCTCTCCTGGGAGCGGTTTCTTCTCAAGAGACTGGAATTTCACAGGCTGTGAATAAGTTTCAAGAGCCAACCCCTCCTCTTCTGCTTTGAGCCCCATCTCTCTCAGACAAAAGAAGAAAGAAGTAGGGCTTGGGCCCCCATCCCTGGTTAGAGAAGTTGGAAAATTCTAGGAGAAACGGGTCTTTCCGAGTGGGACCACTTCAAGCACAGGATCTCTGAAAGGGAGAGAGACACTGGGTGGGTGTTGCTTGAGTAAACCCTGGCCACTCACGGACACCTCAGGCTCTCTAGTGTTCTGAGGAAAGCGGGCGTTGTGTTGCAGGACATGGTTGCCACTGTGACAGAAAAGTCAGTCAGGTGGGAGTTAGGGATACCTTGTGGGAGGGCTATCAGGAGCCTCTGGCGTTTCCTCCTGGGTACCTAGAAACACAGCAACAGGGCTACAGAGGAGAAAAGCATTAGACGAGGGGTCCTGGGTTTCTATCTTTAATGTGGAATGTCTAGTGTTTTCTGGGATCCTCTGGCCCTGAGTCTAGTGTTTAGGGCCTGCCTCAGAAGTCTGGTCACTTTAGCCAAGCTTTTCAGGGGCATTGTCCTCATTTGTTTTCTCAGCTCCCTTCATCCCTAAGTCCAGTGTGTTTGTGTGTGTGTAGGGCAGGTGTCAGGTGATGGAGGCCAGTGCCGCCCCCCCCCCACACACAACTCAAGCAGGCTGTGTGTGGGAGAGGAATTAATTAAGGCAAGAACAGGGGTGGAAGGTCCAGTTCGTGACTTTCTTAATTGCTCTCTAGTTTCTTTGGGCTTAAGAGAAAATTGCAGCCGGTGAGGTCTTCCCTCCCCTAGCCTGGGAGTGGGGCCGGAGCCTGGCTCCCCACCACCTTGAGTTGGCCTTCTCTTTTCTCAGTGAATAGGGCCTTTGGCTAGGGCTTAAGGAGGAGACTCTTAGCCTGGGAGCTCCCAGGCCGCTGCAGCTGGAAACAAAAGCTCAGGCAGAAAGGAATGTGGGGGAGCCCTGTCGAGCACAGTCACCTGGGGATAATTGGGAGAGCTAGCTCCAATGAGTTTCCCAGGTCCTGTGAATGCCTCCTGTCAATGGAAGGTGCCCTTTTTTCAGATGAAAAGAAGAAAACCTCAATTACCTACCCGACATGGAGTGTGTGTGTGTGTTCCCCAGGAGCCTTTGTGCCCTCCCCTCTGTCTCTCTGTCTCTGTCTGTCTCTGTCTGTCTCTGTCTCTCTCTCTCTGTGCTTGCGTGTGTGTTGGACCAAAGAGCAGACCCCTGCAGCAGAGCCATCCACCCACTCTCTGATTTTGGGGACCCTTGAGCTTGCCTATCCCAGGGCTAGGTTTGTATAAGTTTCTTGGGATAGAAGGATAAGATAAGTACAGGCAAGAATTTGATCATACTGGGCCCAATGCCCAAAAGATGCTTTAGAGACAGAATGGGGCCAAGGGATAGAACTCCAGAATGGAAAGTTGGGGAAAGAGGACAGTGGAAGGGCCAAAGACTGAGCACATGTCTTTGCTGTCCCCCAGGGACCACAGCTGTGTGGCTTTTTTGTCTTCCAGCACAGTCTTCGGGTTGGCCTGTAGGTTCGTAGACAGCCATCCCTCCAGGGTTAGGAAACTGGGGTAGGGATCTAAAATTGAGTTGGGGTATTTTAGTGGGTGTGTATGGTTAGGGACAAGGAGAGGAAGGAGACAGATCAACCTCCCCTACCAGGGGGTTTGTCCCACCACTGCCCTAGATTAGCTCAAGGCAAAAGTCCCACCTAGGAGGAGTCTTGGTTCTCAGTCATGGCTAGTGTCTTTGTGACTAATGGCTTCTGAACCTCAGTTTCTCTGTCTGTAAAATGAGACCAGAGCCCAAGTGTACCATATGTAATCAGCAGGTATGTAGGCAGTAGACAGGCACAGGGCCTGTCTGACCGGAGAAGAGAATGCAGAGGGCCATGCTGGCCACTTTGGGTCTCTCTTAGCTTCCTGGTAGACCACTCCCTGCTCCTTAGGAATTGTCAAGATGGTCAAAGGACAGAGCTCAGAATGGATGTCTGAATCCAGCCCTTTGTCAACCCTGCCTATTGATGTGGCTGACTTCAGCATTCAGGGTCCTCGCTTCTCCATCCTTAAGACGGGGAGTGCAGGCCTGTAGTCATCTGAGGCCTTTGGAATTAAGCACCCAAGTGCTGGGTCTTCGGCACACTAGGGTCCTTGGTGGCCTCAGGTCTGTTGTCCCCTGCTTCAGAGATGAAGGGGCTGGAGCTTTCAGAGGGTCTAGTCTCACTCCGCCTGCTGCAGGACAGTTGACTGTGGGTTCCTGAGTGACCAGTGTGGTCAGAGGGTCTCAGACTTTAGCTAGTTCCTCACTGACAGACAGCTTTTGGAGACTGGAGGTCATTTCTTGAACTGGGGGGAAAGTCCCTAGAGCTGCCACATAGACTGTGGTGAAGGGATTACTCGCTGCACGGGATTATTTAAACGAACACGCCACAGGCCAGGCTGGGAAGCCCTTTTTTCCCTCCTGGCCAGAGAACATCGCTTGTGTAGTGTGATAGACCCATGGCTTCTCTGCCAGGAGGGTGTGCTCCGGGGGCGCTGACCCAAGTGGTTCATTGTGCACCTTTTGGTCAAGAGGCACTTGGCATCACCCCTGTTGGCATCCTGGCCCACTCAGGGAAGAACTTCTTGCAGAAGCCACCGAGTTAGCAAATTGTGGGAAAGCGAGTGGTACTGCTACCCCCTTGTGTCCTTCCTCATCTCCGTGTCTGTCTGTCTCTGGGCCTCAGCGTGGTGATCCGCAGCTCACAGACCTCTGGCAGTCTGCACCCCTTATTACCATGGTGGACTGCAGCTTTTGTTTTGTGACCTTGGTTGCTACAATTCCTGTGAGCTGAAATAAGGAATCAAAAAATTGCCAGCTTCAATTAGACTGGCAGACTGTGTTCCCAAGGCTGCCTCAGCCTTTCTATCCATTAAGGGTAAACATGTACCAAATAGGTCCTAATTCTCTCTAATTGCCCACTCCTGAAGCAAAGAGGTGAAATTCCAGGAAGAGGCATATATAAACATCCTCTGTAACCCGACCAAAGAAAATTAGAGGGCTGATGAGGGCCCGGTGCAGTGAAGGGGACATGGTTTCAAAAGATGTCCCAATTACCTCTCCCATTTTCATAAATGGGCCCGTAATGTCCAGGGCCTGGGTCTCAACAAAGGTACAGGAAATGAGCTCTGCAAAGAGCTTACATTTGTCAGGGGGACTTGTAAGAGGGTAGTATTTTCCCAACAGGTAGCGAGCAGGGAAGGCCGATCATTTGTGTAACTGCAGACTCTTATTTCTTGAAGTCAACATTTTAGTAAAAATAGTCCTTTGACGTTTTTCTCTGTTTGAAACATCAGTAAGATATTTGTACCAAAGACAAGCTAGATCAATTAGGTCCTGTGTGCCTCTGGGAGAAAGAAACTTTTCAGAAAAAATAGGAAAAAATTCAAGATGCAGAGCTAGCATGTCCTAATCCTGTTAAGCTGTGGGGGCTACACTTAGTGTGCCCACCACCACTTTCTACGTGTGTCATGAGCTCAGTGCTTGCACTTAAGACGTTTTCCATCAAATACATGTGACAATGGCTCCTGCGGACTCTGTTAGGTCTTATTTTTCCCTTTGGCTCCAGACAGTGACTCATCTCTGCAGCTTTTCTGACATTTGTTAAGATTCCAGCCCCGCACTGCGTTATTAATACATCACGGCGGACCTGGAGCTGGTACACACAGCTTTTAAACCAAGGCACGACTTTGCCAGGGTTACGTGCTAGCATAGCAGCCTGGGGTCTGCATGCTGAGTTCATTAAGGACAGTCAGGCGCGCCGAGGGTCCACAGGGGCCTGGAGGAGAGGCAAGAAAAAACCCAGATGCCCTGAGCTGCTTCTGATTACTCCACTGCCATTAAAAACAAAACAGACTAAAACAGAGGTAGCAGGGCAAAGGCCCCAGTTCATGTTCCTGCAAGGAAATAGCAGCATCTTTGGTCTTGCTGTGTG